>NW_028277056.1:17098928-17706607 GCF_059951505.1 Python bivittatus | reverse complement strand
ATTAGAAAAATGTTAAAATAACCTCTGATAATCTGAATGAGATTACAACATTGGTTGAGGAATGATAAAATGCAAGTTTGCAGTAATTATCTCTCCAGTTTCCATGTACATGCATCCAAGATCCATCATATTTACACCAAAGGGAAATTTAATCTGGAGCTGGTGTATCCTTTGTATTTTTATCGCACTTGAAGTAATGGATGCTCCAAAGTCTTTTTATTTTATTGCAAGATCTAATCTTTTTATTTTGGGCAGTGGATTCACTTTGCTACACAGGACATTACAACTAAGCCTGACTTCACAATTATTTGATATAATTTAGATGCAAATTAGGACTTCATATTCTAGCTGTCATATGCTTTATTCCTCTTGGTTAGCTAAGCTGTAGCTCATTACATTTTATCATTGTACAGTGTTGTTGTCCTTTTCAAGGTCATTTCAGTGTTGTCTTTTTGATTGAATTCCTGCTTCTCTGTCCATTTATACTCTTCTTACTTGGGACAGCAGAAAGTGATTGAAGTGAATGGAATTTTGTTTCTTTATAAGAAGACCAAGTTTGCCTCTGAGTCCTACTGAGTCCCTTTATTTAGTTGCTGAGATGGTCAAGTGAAGGAAAAAATTCCACCCCTTCCTCCCAGCTCTAAATTATCTAACAGGGCTCCTTGTTAGAAATAGTTTTCATCCATGTTTTAACATTCTCTTTTTCACCGAGTCATTGTTGTTTAGACTTTGTAAACACCAGAATGGACCAATTTGTTTGTTTGGAGAGCAATCTGTTCTGCAGATGGTGGGCGCTGGTGCTGTAAATGTTCTAAATTAAAAATCAAAATCTTTATGATCATACCCAATAATGAAATTGGTACCATTTGCAATAATGATTTCCCAGTTATGGCAAATCTATGATATGACTAACATTATGTGCAATTGTGTGCACTTTACATACCACATAACCAAATCCAACAAAACCAAAGTGTGGGATATCTCTTTTTCTTACAACTCTTTTCCTGTTAATGAAATGGGGCAAATCTGCTTTGAGAATTAGTTCTGGCCTATATTCTGTCAATAACCCCTTTGTAACTGGCAGCTAAAGCTGACTGACTTGAGAATTTAATCTGTCCTGGTTGGAAACACCAAAATAAATACACTGTTGTTAAAAAATTCTATTTATATTAACACAAGTAGGTAAATTGTTATAGTTACAAAAGGAAGCTATTTATTGGTTTTAGTACGGCCCATCTTTTGACTTTACATGACATTGTTTTCATTTGATATACGTAAGTGCATGAATCAAACTCAGTTTATAGCCTTTGTATCCTGTTTTTATTGTCTTCCAGCAGCTAATCCATCAACTAAATTACTCTTCTAGATCAACATTTGTATCCATAGCAAGCAATTGGTGATACAAATTTGCATTGTTCCCTGTGTTGTTGGTTTTTTACTGTAATAAACTTTTTGTATGTAATTTATTTCCTCTTTGCAAATATAATATCTTGGCTGTAAACAGACTGATTCCTGGATTGCCATGATGATTATGAATAACTATAATTTTATATAATTATGAATGTAGCAGTATTTCACTCATAAAGTGGGGCTTTACTTGCTCATCTTACCTTGGCAACCTCTGAAACATCCTTGAAATGTGTGTGTATGTGTGTATATATATTTAGAGAGAGAGAGAGAGAGAGAGAGAGAACGAGCCAGTGCATATACACTGCCCTTCTGCTCAGAAAGCATTGTGGGACTCTTGGAATTAGTGTGATATGTTGCAGGAGACTGTAAATCAAGAGTCAAAACTTTTGGAGGGTTAGTGGATGTTCTTGGATTTTGAGAGCATGTTATTGGCACTCCCACAAAAGGCTGCCATAGTGGATGCAGTTAGTCACAAAATACCCATTTAACAAAAGGCAAAATGGTAAAGTTTCCAGTCTCCCTTTCCAGCTTTTGAGGGCCCAGGTAAAAGAAACATTATTTGAAATAAAGGTATGCTTGAGCCTAACAGTTTGCTTTGCACAATGCTAGCTTTCTATCTTTAAAAAAAAAGAATCTAAAAAAGTAATAAAACTAGGTAGGACATGAAGCCTGCAGGCATTACAGGAGGGGTCTCTGAGGGCCATACTGGAGTTTTAGGCTGTAAATGTAGGGCAGAATTAGCGAGCTTGCTTGCTTCCTGCACTAATGGAAAAACACCTTGGGATTCAGTCTAGTGGTTCCTTTTCAAATCTCCTTCGTTCTACAGCTGCTGTTCTGAAACTGATAGCAATAATGCAGTAGAAGTGTTTCTGCTACAGTCCTGCTGGCACTCCAAAGCTATCCACAAAGCCATTTCAGGTTGTTTGATGTGATCTGAAGGTCAAATGAGAGTGCTGCAGTGCTCCTTTTCTTGGGGTTGAAAATTGAAGTGATCTCCCCTGCTGTGTGTTTCCATGCTATTTGAACTAGGCTTGTGATAGGAAACACTACAGTTGGTAATAAATTAATAAACCCAGTTCAGACCGTCTCTGAACTTCTTACTGATTGGAAAAAAGGGAGTAAAGCAACCATATATCTGTTTAACGGCAACAATATAGATGCCCTTTTCATCCCATAGATTATATTTTTAAACCTCTGATTTCAGCCCAAAAGCAGATGTCTCAGTGTCTTCTATATATGGATGGATTCTGCTTCTTGAGGCAAGCTCTTTCCAAAATTTAGATAATCTACTTTAATAAGAACAAGTTTATTAGGGGTAGGAGCTCTTCAGTGTTTACAATCACTGCACAACATTGGTCTTAGTAGTTCTAGGAACAATGGCTTATATTCCTTATAAGTCTGAATACTGCCCTCCCAGTGAGGATAGTCTTGAAGGAACTTGTGGTTGCCAGCCTGAAGCAAAGAAGATAGCTGTGTACAGATATATCACCAGTGACAAATATTCTCAGTCTGAACTTGGCTCCTATTACCTGGCTTGTAGCTGGTTGTTATATTTGTTTTCAGTTATAAAATAGTCTTGAAAAAAGTAATATTAGAAGGGAGGCGGTAGGCAGTCAGAGCAGCTAAGTGGCTCCAGTTAAAAGGGACCCTCTATCCATTTTCAGAGTGCTGTTTTCATGAAAGATGTACTGAGGCCATCTAGAGTGGAAATTGGATGTAAGACAGTGGGCGGAACCATGCTCAGCTTAGCCTACAGTGCCTTATATTCATTGTAGTTTTGATGTCTTCTGCTTAATAACTGCTTGTGTATTGATTTTATTCCGAGCTGTTTTGAGTGTCTTATGGAAGAGACGTGGGGCAGCAGAATGTATTTCAAATAAATAAGGTCAAAGCTAATATTACTACTGCCAGCATTCATAAGTGAATTAAGTCTAGCTGGAGAAAAGGAAATAATAAGGAGCACAGGTAGCTTTGCTTTCCTTCCCTTTTTTCCTTTCCCTTTTTTCTGTATCTGGTAAATTAATGGAACTTATAGCAGGAATGCAAAAGATGGAAGAGGTGAGAAAGTATTACTTCTCCCCAGGGGAAAGGTGGAGAACAGGATTGGTTGGGATGTGTTTCCCGTTGCTTCTGTGCAGTTCAGATGACACTGGAAGGTGGAATTAAAATGTAAACCCTTCTTTTAGTTATGTCAATTGGACCCCAGATGGGGTATCTTGGTGCCAGGGATGAGAAAAGAGAACCGATTTCTTAATGTTACTGGGGGATCAAGCAACAGTTTGTTATTGATAGACAGATATACATTTAGACAGAGTTGGTAAGCTCACCATCTATAAAATGTAGCTAATGTTGAACTACACCAGAAGTCTTGGTGGGGGAAAAAAACAGGTTTAAAAATCAAGGCAGCCATTGTGGTGGATTGTGTTAAAAGAATGGCATAAAAAAGATAAACTTAAATGCTTTGATGCATGCAGGTGCAATTTTGAGTATACAGTCCTTCGCATCTGGGCAGCTGATACTACTCTTTTCGCTAAAGAAGCATGCATGCATGCATGCTGTTAATCCAGCACTTAGATCATTATTTTGGTTCTTCCCCAAAGAGGGAAAAATTAATCAACTTTTCAACATTGGATCTAGAAAACTAGGTCTGATTATTGCTTATTTCTGCAAAAGCTGCAGGATTTTTATGTTCATTCCTGATTTGTGTACAGACTTTTCACATTTTTTTTTTTAACAGTTTGGCTGTGATCGTAGTAAAACTCTGGTAGACATCTGTGGAGAGAAAGGATTTCAGGCTTTTGTGTGCGATGCACTCACTGTGCCAATACGGAGTGGTTCGTGTGATGCTTGCATATCCATTGCAGTCATCCATCATTTTTCAACAGTGGTATGTTAAAACTGCCTAAAAGTGGAAACGTTATAATGTAGTTTGTCCTTCTGTTTCAGGTTTGTTTGTTTGTTTCATTCCATGGATTAGTTAGCTATGATCCCCAGTCCATTTTTGCAGCTCCCAGAGAACTTCCAGATTGCTCCTTTGATTTTTAGACCACAATTATTGGTGCAATTGATTTAAGGCTTACCATGCTTATTTTTGCATCTATAACCACCCCCTGTGGTGGGGGACAAGAAAGGAAATGAATGAGGAACTCTGGAGTACCTTCCCACCCTGTGAAATTCCTGTACCACTAATGTTTTTCTAAGCATCTTAGCCACCTATGCAGCCCACAACACAAATTTTCTAACTCTGTCTATTCTGACTGGCAGTAGTTCTTCATGTTCTCTGGCATATTTTCTTAATCTTTTGTTCCCTGAAGATGCTGCTGCTGAACTTGAGACTTTTTGCATGTAAAGGATGTGCTGGACCACCGAGCAGTGGTCTTGTTTCAACCTCACTAAAGATGGATCTGCTGAAGCACATTATGAACCAATTGTTTTATTGTGATTTGAGATTCTTCTGAAAGTTTTGCAAGACCTTGCTCTCCAATTTAGCTTTCATAAATTAGGGTTTAGCCAATATTGCATTAACTTTTCTTATTCTGGATGTGAACAGACCATAGAACGTGCATGCTGTGCTTCTCAGTTGTGCTGTCTAAAACACAATCAACACTTTTTTTAAGTTGCAGCCCAGATGATAAAGAGTTGTAGTTTAGCTACCTGGAGGACCTCTTTTGCCTACCAAGATTGCCATCACTTTCCTGTTCTCAAAAGAAACTCAGTTATATGCCCTGCTAACGTTTAAGGTACAGTTAGGAAGCTCATGGACCAGCCTCTTTACTATGAGACATCTATTTTGTTATGTACTAATTAAAATAGTTCTTACTTAGAACCCTTCTTTCAATAAAGTGCTCACATCCTATGTTCTGGTAGCTATTCCTTGTTCGGCTTGGGGCTTTTTTATTGTCTGCTGAATTTTAACACTTATTTTAATTGATATATTAATTATATTATATTATATTAATTTAATTGATATATAATTCTATTATATAGCTGAAAGGCCTGAAAGATGTATATTTTAAAAAGTAGAAACGGACAGAACAGTAGTACAGCTGTTCCTAATTCTCTGAGTTTCCAGGACATTTTGTGTTTTGTGTTTTGTTTTGTTTTGAGTACAATGTTTAGCTTGTTACACTTTACCTTCAGGATGACTAGCTTTGTTCCCCCCCCCCCCCCCGCCCCTTGACCAGGAGAGGAGGTTGGCTGTGCTTTGTGAACTGACTCGGCTGCTGAGAGCAGGTGGAAAGGCCCTTGTTTATGTTTGGGCAATGGAACAGGAATACAAGAAACAGAAGTCGAAGTATCTGAAAGGGAAAAGAGCCAGTGATAACAGGCTTGGCAAAGTTGTCAGCGACACACTAAACAAAACAGGCAATGGCGAACGCCAAGATTTAGCACAGCCCAGCAAGGATTGTAACCAGCCTGAGGGGAAGAGCAGCAGTCCAAACCAGGTGGCTCCTGCCAGCCTGCCAGTTCATACAAACAGAACTTCCTTTGATTCCCAAGATGTGTTGGTCCCTTGGCATCTGAAAGATGGAACAAAGGAAAAGACAAGACAAGACAAGCTTTGTCAGCCTCTGGATGGCTCTGCAAACGCTCTGGAACCTAATCCTGTTTTTCACCGCTATTACCATGTCTTCTGTGAAGGTGAACTGGAACGGCTGTGTAAACAGCTAGACTGCGTAAAAGTGCGAGAAAGTTATTATGACCAAGGAAACTGGTGTGTGGTTCTTGAAAAGCGGTGATGTATTCACAGTTCCATGGAGGCAGCTGTGTCTTTGATGGACTTATTCATACAATTATTTCCAGGGGTATTTCTAAAATATGGTTACTTTGGCATTTGGCTTTTAGTATTGTGTTTACATTTAAAAAATAAATACCACTTTTACAATCTGCGAGGAGAGGGTGCTGTTTTTCTTCCCCGATTTATGAAATTCTACCCAGATGTATCATATTTCATGATCATCCTTGCAATTTACAGATCTGTTGCCTCCAAGAGATGTGATCAAATCCTGAAAAAAATCTGACTTGATACATTCAATGGAACAATAATTCCCTGAGAAATGTCAAACCTGTGAAAGGATCTAAATGATTGTTTTATTTAGTGAAACTAGCAAGGTACAGTGAGTCCTGGTCCCTTGCACTTGAGGCAGGCCAAAAGCAAGCATTGTAGGAATACCCCAGACCTATACAGGGATTTGACCAAAGAAGCACAGAGCATGTGCCCAGTATAATGAAACAAAGAAATTACTTGTAACTATCGCAGGGACGGAAGACCAGACCTGGAATGATCTCCAAGTGGGAGAGGCAACAAAGGGACATTTTGAAAGGTAACACAGCATCCTTGATTAAAGGCAGTGCCAGCACTCTGTTGTTATTCTAGCAAGCTTGTCCACTGCCTCCTTCACCACAGTTGCAGAAAAAAAGAAATGAAGAGACCAACTGGCACATTCTCAAGTCCTTAGCAATCTCCCAGAACATTAAACTTGGTCATAAATTCTAAAGGTATGTGGACAAGGGCCTGTGGATCTTTAATTATATAGAGCCCTGCTATTATATTTGGTTGGTGATGCTACAAGATGCAAACATCACTGGCATAGAAAACATAAAGTATATGTGAATAAGCAATCAAATTAATACACAATTCTATGTGGATATATATATATATATAAAGGCAGGCACTGATATATGATAGATAATAGTTTCTAGTGGACATTCTGCTAATTATTATAAATGACTGTATATAGAGGTACCAAAAAGGTATACAAAAATACAGAATATCAGAAATCAAAGCTTCAGAATACAATTTCTTTTTCTTCCCCAGCTTCATATTTCCACCAGCACTTCATTTTTAATTGACATGGAGCAAAAAGCTTGCATATGTATGAGTGTGGGATTCCTATGCAATTTAGAATCCTAGATGCATCAGGTTTAAAATGGGTGGGGTGGGAGGAGGAGGAACACCACACACAAAATAATAGTGCCAGTTATTACCACAAAATAACCTTTAACAAAGTGTGTTACAAGATATACACTATATCATTTGCAAAATATATACACAATTAAAACCTAATTAGGTCTCAACACAATTGCATAGTAAATAAGTCTAGCCCAATAAACTAAATCTAACTGGCACAATATAGTCAACTAAGTATCTTATCATATCCAAATAAAAACCAGCAATGAATATAATATCAATTTTAAAAATCCCTGTCTCCATTAGCTTCCATGGAAATAGTCAAACACAATACAATTATATTCTTCAATGAATCAATCAAGCTTTATTATAGATCCCAGAACCAGACTGCAACCAAGAAAATAAATTATATTATTAGAGCCCTGCAAGATAATAACAGTCCTTCCATTAGAATAGGGTATTTAAAAAAAAATTCTATTACTCAGAATCTAATCAAAAAGACACAGGTACACCAGGTGTGTAAAAGCCTGAAGACAAGATGTCACCGTTACAGTGAACAGAACTGACAATTGCCCCTGGTCCAAAGACTGGGTTGCCCATCCAGACACCTAAGGAATTAATAAGGCATGAAGATGTGCAGACCTGCTCATACAGAGAACCCAGAAGTCTGAACTGATGATATGCCTGGATTGAAAGCCAGTGGCAATACCACATTAGAAGTGAAGTCAAGGAGAGCAGGGAAGATCCAAAACAGTTCTGATGAGGTTGCTTCAGACCTGAACAAGAATCCAAATGAGTTCTCGCCCTCTGTGGTTTGGGGGGCAACAGTACTGGGTGCAGCAAAATGGAATCCCACAAGGCTATCATGCTTGTCTAGAGTTTTAAGTTGTTACGAAACACACCAAGAACCAGTTGTTTCCATTGGCTAACACAAAGTTCAATAATATCTTCCATTAAATAGGGGAAATTTGTCCACAGATGTCTCCTGAACAATTATTTTCTTAATGAGGCTACTGGACAGACAAGAAGAGTTCTGCTAGAAATTATAAAGAAAATTTGTATTAACATACAAATTGGCAATGGTTGCTCCGGACATGCTTCAGGAGCTATCATGGGGGATGAAGGAGGGAAGGGAGAGAGAGAGAAAAGGTTTTTTTGCTCCCTGTGAATACATCGGGAGAGGGATTTTTTCTTTCTTTTTCTCTTTCTGTTTGTTTTTCCAGCTCTATTCTTAGTTCTTTTGGTTAAATCCTAAGGATAAATCAATAACTCATTACTTTTCTTTGCATATGCTTTTGTTGTTGCAAATGCATTTGAAATGAAGCAGGACTCTGAAGTGAATGAATATAAGACTTAAAAGTACAATAGGGTAAAATGCATGGAGCAATCCTATATTTAGATTGCTAGGTGATTTGTGTCACCCATGAGATTGTGCTTATGGCCCAGAGGAGTGATAACTATTTATTCCTTCCTATTCACACCTTTCCCCCATTTTAGTTATTTGGCCAGCATATCTACGGCATTCCTTAAGTGCTTCAAAGTGTTGACTTACCTTGCATTCTGCCAATTTAACAGGACTTTCACCAAAACATAGCCTATCAGCACAATGCAGGCATTGCATTTTCTGTATAATTCCATAGAATCTTCATTGTATTGGACATCTACCAGGTAAGTAGACTTATCAGCTTTTAGAATGAATAACAAGCTAACAAATTGTTCAAACCTATGCTGTTTCTATCCCGGAACACTCTGCTAATAGAAACGTTCAAATCAAATCTTTATTATGGTCAAAGACCAGCATATAGTAGAAACATCGTGTCTCCCCAAACTTCTACTCATAATATTGGGCAAAATATTTCATAATACAATATAGTATTTGAGAAGTCACTTAATGATTTTATTGACCACATATGAGACAGAAAAAACACAGTCTCCATTGTACCTCAGTGATAAAAGATTCTTGACATGGAACATGCCAGTTCTCCCAGATCTTAGTGATTGGACAGAAACAAGAAAAAAATGGTCCCATGGAACTGAGCCATGAAGGGCTTTATAGGTGACAACCAACACCTCACATTGCACCCAGAAGCCCACCAGGAGCCAAAGCAACTCATGGAGCAGAGGTGTGATGTGGGTGAAGTGAGAAGTGCCCATAAGTAGTCCCATGTACAGTTCATTACAATGGCCCAAACAGGAGATAATTAGGGCATGAGTGACTATGAAAAGGGCCTCCTGACCCAGGAAAGGATGTAACTGGCACAAAAGATGGATCTATGCAAATGTCCTCCTGGCCATGGGTGCCAGGAGGACCCCAAAATTATGTATTACTGTCAGGCCAGTCCATCACAATTACCCTGTCAAGAACTAAAGATGGTAAATCACTGTGACTGGTAGGTCCTTGAAAGCAAAACTACTCAGTCTTGCCAGGACTGAGCCTAAGCTTGTTCCTCCCCACCCATTCCCTTATAGTCTCCAAGCACCAACACAGGATTTCCCCAGCATTGGTTGTTCAGCCTGGGACTGAGGTGCAAAACTGTGTATCATCCAAGAACTGAGGATACGTGACTCCTTTCTAGCAGATGACCTTGTCCAAAGGCTTCATATAGAGTTGAATAAAAGTAGGGATAGTGCCACGCTATGTGGGATCTTGCAAAGCAGTGGTCTTGGGATAGATCTCTCCTTTCCTACCGATACCAGCCGGAATCAGCCCTGGAGGAAGGAGAAGAATTATTAAAAAACAGTGACCCCCACTCCCTACCCCAGATACAGTCCAGAAGGATATCGTGGTCAATGGTATTGAATGCTGCTGAGAGACTCAGGAAATCCTGATAAATCAGGCATGGGGAGTGGACTGATATACTGTAATTGGCTCCACCTCCCTGCAGAGGAGAGCAACACCAGAAGGCTCCAAAGCAACCAAAGAGTGATCTGACCATGACAAGGCAGAGACGTTGATATCTCCCATCTTCACATCACATGCATCTGCCCTGAGACAAATATCATTCAAGAATGTGACCACCTATACAGTTGGGCCCTCAATAATCTGAGACAGGTCCACGGTTGTCATGGTGGCCATGAACTCCAAAATTACTTCTGACCCTCACCAAGAGAAGGCAGATAGAAATCCCCTAGACCTATCAATCTAGGGGATTCAGTCACCAACCTAGCAATGGCATCAAACAGCTCAGACAGGGAAGCTGCTGCACAGCAGGGAGGCTGGTACAGCAGCAACAAACCCAACTACTCCCTAGTGTCCAATTTGACAAAGAGGATTTCATATCCAGTTGTTTGCAGTGCACTGTTTTTTAGCTGGCTTAAAAGTCTCCTAAATAATAATAGCTACTTCACCTCCCTTGCCCTGGGGTTGAAGCTGATACCAAACCTGAAACCCAGGTGGCCACATTTCCAAGAGATGACCACCTCCCTCCACACCCAACCAGGTTGTGGTAACACATACCATGTTTGCCCCTTACAACTTCATGGATGAGGAAGGACTTATTGCAGGCCAATGTGGTACTGAGCAGCAACAGCCAGAAACCAGGGCCCCTGAGAATCTGGTGCCCTGGAATCTGGGATGAGGATGGAAGACCAAAAGGAGGGATCAGTAAGAAACTGAAATCCTCTTTCCTGAGAGTGGCCCACCCCTCATCTTCGATCATATCTCCCTCTGCCTGACACCACTGGAATGCTCCTGACTGCCCACAAACCCCATCAGCCACACACACTCCAATTCTGGAAGTGCCTACCCCAGGCCTGAGGGAACAATGTTCCAACATGATCTCAGATACCATCACCCAAACTACTGGCAGAAATGGCTCAAGAGGATGACCTGACTACACACTGCAAACTCTCAGAACTCACCCACCCCACAAACCTAACTGACCCACTAACACATACCTTCTCCTGTAGCTACTCATCAATCCCATTCTCACCCAGAATAACGAGGCAATACCCTGTTTCTGTGGGAGAGGGAGGTGGTACTCAGAAAGTTTAAACCTGTGCATGACTGTGACTATATGGGGCTAGATTCTAGCCCAATTCAAGTTCATCCAGATGACTCTGTTGACTACTTTTGGTTGTTGTCATGACATGCTAATCCAATGTCCCATTGTTCCAGTTATGTATGTAATGGGTATAGGGCCACTGAATAATTTAAAACATCATATATTTATGTTGCAGGTAGTCCTTGCTTACTGATGGTAATTGGGACTGGGAACTCCGTCACTAAGTGATGCGGTTGTAAGACACAATGTCGCGTGACTGTGCCAACTTATGATGGCAGTTCCAGCAGTCCCAGTTCCCGTTGTTAGGCGAATCCTCTGCGGTTGCAGTGTCCCATGGTCATGTGATCACCCTTTGCGACCTCCTGTCGGCTTCCCCGTTGACTTTGCTTGTCGGAAGCTGGCAGTGAAGGTTGCAAATGGAGATCATGTGACCGCAGGATGCTGCAATGTCCTAACTGGGAGCTGGTCACCGAGAGCCCAGATTGTGATCTTGTGACCACAGGGAAGCTGTGATGGCTGGAACTATGAGGACCCATTGTAAGTACCCCTCATTCAGTGCCATCATAACTTTGAATGGTCGCTGAACGAGTGGATGTTAAGAGAGGACTACCTATATAGTATTCTACTGTCTTTAAAATATAAATGCAAACATATAAATGCAAACACCTACATAACCTTTTGGTGTCACTCTTGGATGGCTTTTTATTTATTTATTTACTATTTCAATAAACATTCCATTCCTAGTTTTTTCAACAATTAAAACAGAATTTATATATCAGATACAATAATGATTAACCCAACTTAGAAGCCCTGGCTGATGGGGTTCAGCAAAATTTCCAAGGACGGGCACAAAAGAAGGAAAATGGGCAGCTATATAAATTGAATAAATAAATAACAAAAATTTTAAAAAATGCTCTGGACCTTCAGTTTTGTTTTGTTTTTGAAGTACTTGAAATTAACCCAAATAATTCAATATGAGAAATTGCACATCTGTAAATATTACCTACTTCTTTCACTGCACTTAAAATGGAAATTACATCTGGATTCTGAACACACTTAACTTGGGAATCCCATTAATCTATGTTTAGAATATGCTAAAATTTTAAGCTACATGAAGAAACTAAGAATTCTGTAACCTTAAGGGATCCTGACAGAGGATTAATATGGGGTCAGCGCAACTTAGCCAAGAGGCACCATTAGTTTTAATAAGAGTGGAGTTGGGGTTTGGTTGCTGTGCTGAACTCTTGATATGAATGTACTAACCTGAATAAATAATAGCTGCCACCCAACTCCCCCAATCTTTGTTCCTTTCTTGCAGGAGAGAGGATTGGCTTAATTAGCTAGGACCTAAGTCTGTTCCCTTTAATTATGCCAGTATACAATCTGAGAATCAGGAGAAGTTGGAAACGAAACATGTTTGAAAGTATGTCCACGTGTGCAGAGGAGACTGGCTTAGGACAAAGTCTTTGGTGAAGGTCGCAAAGAGAGCTGCAAGTAATGAGACAACACACTAACTAGTTGAAAAGTTGGAAGGCCAGGAGAAGATGTAAAGTGAAAGAATTGGGTTAATGCAGCTGCAGCAGGGGTTTAATGGTGTCAGATAAATGAGCATGACAGTGGGAAGCTGAGACAAATGGTAGCCAATTAAATGGAGTCAGCCCAGTGGAATGGAAACTGCGATGAGTGCAATTAAAATAAATGACCATGGGTAGATATTAAATATAGCGCAGAAGCACAGCCATCACTCTGCTTGGCATGGGCAAATAAGAGATTGCTCAAGTTGGTTGGAAGCAGACAGTTGTAAATGTCTACAAAAGTTGTAGCTGGGGGCTGAAAAGACGCACTGAGCACTGATTCAGAAAATATAGACATACATTTGCACACAGCCTGGCACAAATCTGAAAACTGGGGATTTAATATGGCCTTGTCTGTGAGTGACATAAAATATCCCACTAGTTTGTGATAACAATTAAATGCTATGTATGAGCTACATTTAAATGATGAGAATATCCAAGAATAGGGAAAAGGAGTCCAGATCTGTTGTGCTTTTAACAACCTTTTGATCTATCAAAATCAACAGGTGTGATTCTTTAGCTATGGAAATAAATATCATTCCTTCTATTTCCAATGTTTAGGCATGGGTGCCAAATTTTATTTAGTTATTGACAAGATTTAAGACTCTTGGACTCTCCAGGCTGTCATTGCTGGGGGATTTCCATCTCCATGCCCTAGGAGAAGGCGATAAAGTGGCTCAGAAGTTCATGGTTCCATGGTAACTACATGTTTGTCTCAGTTGATATCTAGCCCAACCCATACTGATCATTACTTTAGAGCAGATGGGGCATGATTAAAAGGTACAGGACATTGTAGTTAGTCCTTTCTCAGGGTCAGAACACTTTCTGGTCAGCTCGCTGATAGTTACCACTACCAGCCTTTTCTAGGGTAAGAATCTGAAGGTGTCTTATGGATCTGCTTGGTTTCTAACAAGTTCTTGGGGATTTTCCTAGCAATTTCACAGGTAATTTGGCTACAACCCTCATTAATTTCTGCCTCTGGAATGCAGAGGAAACAAGGACATTGCATGTGACTGAACCAAAGTCATATCTCTCTAACCAAAGATCTGAACAGGCACAGCAGATGAAATAGCAGAAGTGACATTTAGAGCACCAGTGGTGGAAGATAAAGAGCGAATGTGACTGATCACTAGTATGAACCTACACAGTGGCAAAAAGGGCAGTGAAAGCAGAAGTAACTCCAGGTGGGATTGCATCTGTCAGCCTTGCAAGGTAGTCCAGACAAGAAGCACACCCTGGACTATTAGCTCTATCTTTATTGTAAAGTTAAATTAACAGAATCTTGCAAATCTGAAAGTACCCTTCCCATCTTTCACTTTTACACTCCCTAAAACTAGGGAGGGCCCCTTCTGAGATGTTTTTGCCACTCCTCCTCCTTTGGACTCAAATTTTGTTTACCAGATCATTGTCTAGGCTGCGGCTCTTTCTCTTGTCTCCCAAGGTCATTCCCACATACTATTACAGCATCCTCTTGAAGAAGCACATCCACAACTTGGGTTTTTTTGGATTCATAACGTCTTTTGTAACAGCCAGTAGAGTCAGTGGCCATGGGAGACTTTGCCCAGCTTTAGCTGCTGTACTGCTGTGGACTTTCAAAGAGCAGGAGGCTTTAGCAATAGTTACTCATGTCCATATTATAGATTGGATTACCACTGTAAAGCATTCTACTTGGGGTTGCCTTGAAGACCACTCGAAAACTTTAGTTGGTACAAAATATCTGGGTACATATACTAGCTGGTGAAGGCTACTTTAGCAGTGTTACCTGCAGATGGTGGATACTGCACTGGTTACCAATATTTTTCTGAGTTCAGTTCAAGGTGCTGGTGTTAACCTATGATGACCAAATACTGGAGCAGGGAGGGGAAGGGGGTGGGACTCCAGAGGACAGGAGTGGTTACAAAAAAGAAGACAGAGAAGGCATGTCTCTGGGGTCCTAGGAGATGGCATTAACTTAAGGGACCCGGATCATGTCCACCCTGTCTGATCTTATGGGATGGTGACAACTGGATGGTGCAGGAGCTTCAGGAAGAGAAACCCAGAAACAGGTTTTCTCAGTGATGGCCTCATTTCTCTGGATCATGCTATTCCCCAAAAAACAGGTTGCCAATTTCTGATATTTCAGAGAGTTGAAAAAAACTTGTAGAGCATTGGGGGCTACAGTTCTTGTTGCACAAGGCTGTTTTCAACTCTGATTTTAAAAATTGGTGAATGGTTAGTTTTAATTGTAATCTTCATTTTAGTAGACCTACTTATTGAGTATTTTAAATTGTCCTAGACATTTATTTGTCCTGTCTGTAGCTGCCCAGAATCTATGGAAATGGATGCACTATAAATCTTGTAAACCAACAAACCACTGAGCTTCTCTATTCAGATGAAATAAAAGTTGGCACATGAGTTTCATTTATGGAAAGGTGGACAATAGGTCACAAAATATACAGTGCTGGGAGATGCTACTTTGAAGTGTGCAGCAGTGAAGATAATGCATCTGCAGTTCTTCATAATTAAAAAGTACAATTAAAACCATGAAATTACTTTTGCTTATGGCATCCCTGTTTGACTATTGAGGAATGTAGAACTTGTTAGAACTTATTGGAAGTTATAACATTAACAGATAGAAATGACGTTAAGAAGAATTTATAGTGCTGCTGCTTAAATGCATTTAATTCTGTGGACTTGTTCATTACTTTTCTCATATAGCTCTGCAGGAATGTGCTACTTTGATACAGAGAAACATGCTTCTTTTAGCAGAAAGCAGTGGTTCAATTGTGATTTGATCTAGCTTCAATAACTTTGAAAGTTGGCATTTGCTACTGTATCTTATGTATCAGAGTTCATCAATATATACCAACTGACAGTAAGCTTGCTTTAGTTATTTTTACTTTATTTCCCAAATAAATACACAGAAAAACCTCTCTTCCTAATAGCTTCTTCACATTCTCTGTATTCTGAGCTTTTTCATCTGAACCCGAAAACCATTTAAGGATTCTGAGCTACCCTGAAGTAGTAAATTTGATATTTTATGATATTTTCCTTCTGCTTAAATATGATATTTTCCATATTCTTCAGTACAACAAAGGTTGAAATTTACTGTTTCTTGATTTGAATTAATATGCTTTTTGCCATGAATCATGCCTTGATTAGTTTCCGCCATTTATTCTGGTGTAATTATCACAGTCAATTATATTGCAATTGCTCTGTTTATTGTGCTTTAATGCATGCATCATTATATATTATGTTATCATTATTTTGGGGGGGATTTGTCACACATTTGCTTATTTTTCCAATATGTCTTAAACTGACCTTCCCAGATGTTATTTTGTTGCAATCGACACCTTCCTGGAGCAAACCAGGATAAAGAAGATAAAAGAACCTTAGCTTTTAATTGAAATGAACCATATTGCAACATTTAGTTTCTTGTTACTGTCTGACACTGTTCCTATTAATGACATGTCTATAGAGGTTAGCTGAAAAATTGGCAACCCTACAATCAAACAACAATATAACAGAAGTTCTTTAATGTTAATTGGCATGCAGAATCTCTGGATGTTATTTAGATAAAATAGTGTTTTGATTGGAGTTTAAGCTATGCAGCAGCAAAGGTAGCATTTGAATAATCTAAATTCAAATAAACTTTGGTATTGGAGAAGAGTCTTGAGAATATTGTGGACAGCCAAGAAAACAAACAAATGGATCATCAAACAAATCAACCTAGAGTTCTCACTTGGGGCACGAATGACCAGGCTCAAATTATCCTACGTTGGACACATTATGTGAAGACCCAGCTCTTTGGAGAAGGCTCTAATGCTGGGAAAGGAAGTAAAGAGAAGAAGAGGATGACCAGCAGCAAGGTGGATGGTCTCAGTTACAGTGGCGATGGGTGCACTGTTGGAAGACCTGAAGGATAAGGTTAGGAACATATCGTCATGGAGAAAATCTATCTATGGAGTCGAAAAACGACTTGATGGCACATAATCAAATCAAAATTCAGATAAATGGAAGGATTTGTTTGTAATGTGAACAATAATAAATAATAATGATGTAATATAATATAATGTTTATGATGGCACATGATATGATGACTTCTTTAACTTAACAAAGCCAAATGGTAATAATGTCAACTGTGATATTCAGTGAAATTTTGTGCAAACTATAGTGTGATATGTTGAGGCCTCATCTTTACATGCAATGAAATGAGGTCCACTTTTCTCAACTCTTATTCTCTCCAGATGCAATAGACTACAATTTCCAGAATTTCAAGCCAGCCTTTGAGGAAGGCTGGTGTAGACAAGAGTATCTTTGACTTCAACTGGGGAGTCAATTGCCTGATTTTTTAATATATAAAAACTTCCTAAGTGAATCACATTTATCAAGAAGTGTGCTTACTTTAATGTGTTTGCCTACAGTGAACATTTTCTACTTTCAGGGATTTTTTTTTTAATTAAATGCACATGGCCTGAAGAGGAGAGGCTTTCAACTCCAACAGATTCACTGATCAGGTGATCAGGTGATCAGTGAATGGGTAGAACTGGAGTTCTCATCCAGCAGCACAGTCCTATCTAGCACTCTTTAGAAAGAGGACAGGCAGCTGCAAGTCTATGACAAAAATGACTGGTTAATTAACAGGAACAGGATTGAGAGTTAATGTAGACCAGGGAAAACAGAGAGAGCATCTTTTGTCACTTACTTTTTTGTCACTGAAATATGGCATTCCTAAACTTAAGCAGTGAGCTGCCAAGTTTAGGGATGACTATTCTGAGTGGTAAAATCCAAAAATGATTGTGAAGTTTCTAGAAAGCTCTCTTGAAACTAGGTGGCCAAATGACAAAATTCAGTTGACTTTGTGTAATGAAAAATGATGTATATTGGAACAAAGCCTCTAATTCCACATATACGTTGATAGAATTTGAGCTGTTTGTAAGTAACCAGGAAAAAGATCTTGAGGTCACAGTGGGTAGCTCCGTGAAGATGCCAGCTTTATATAAAGACAAATTCCATTCTAGGGACCATTATGAAAACAAAGCTGCCAGGCCTGTAATACCCTTTTACAAATCTGTGCTATGTCCATGTCTGGAATACTGTGTCATGTATCTGTGACATCTGTGCTGTGTCCATGTCATGGCATACCAATTGCCATGTTTGAAAAAGGATATAATAAAGAAAAGTACAGAAGGCAGGACTAACATGGTAGAGGACTCAAACACTTTTCCTATGAAAAAAATGATTTGAAACTCTTGGAAAAAAGCTAAATGTAGGGGAACTTAAAGTGTATATAATCATGCATGGTATAGAAATAGTAGACAGAGAGTAGTAGTTGTTGTTTTTTTCCCTCTCTCAAAATAATAAGATCAGGATCATTCAATAAAGCTGATGGGAAGGAGATTTAGAACAGATAAAATATACGTAGTACTGCACACAATTAACCTGTAGAATTAATTACCACAAGGCATGGTGATGACCACTATCACTGGTTTTAAAGGGGCATTGGATAGATTCATGGAGGACAGGTTTATTGAGGATTATTAGTTTTGACATTTCAATATTACTTCTGGGTTGGGGGCACCTGCTTCCAAAAATAAGAGTTGCATGGGAACAATGTTGGAAGAGGTGTAAGTTTCCACTTACAGATTAGAAGGACTGATTGGTCACTATAAGAAGCGAAATGCTGGACTAAGATGGGCATTGGCCTGATCCAGCAGGGCTATTATTCTTATGATCATAGATTTTCTATAACCGAGCCTTCTATTGTGCTCTGTCTACGTAAAATACATACAGTACTATAAATCTAAATTATGAGAACTGGAGATCCCCATTTTGCCTAAACAATGGAAAAATGTCTTAATTTCAACCCAAAGACTTTATTAGATCTTAGATTATGGTTTATACACCAGAAATATTTCAGACTTATTGGAGCCCAGTGCATTTGTAGAGAAAATGAATGAGTAAATCATTATGTTGTTGCAGATAAAACCAGAATAATATTTCATTAAAAATATTTTTACAATGTCCTAAAATTATTATGGTCAGGGAAGAAGTATTTACATATATTAATTTGATTTTGAAACAAAGTTTAATATTTTTGATGCACACATTCTTTTGAACTATGTAACTACCCAATGGAAATTGAAAGTTGGACAGTGGAAATGAATTCTCCATGCCTTATTATTGCCAAAAGATTAGTTCTTCATTGGAGACAAATTTATGGCCCCAATTACCCAGTGGAAGTAATTGGGAAGATCTGATATTCATTGCATCCTACAAACAAATTGCCTATAGACATAGATTATACATGGAGAGGTACAATGAAATATTGTATAGTTACTTTTTATCTATCTCTCTGTGTCTCTGTCTCTCTATCTATCTCTCTATCTCTCTATCTATCTATCTCGTATATACATCTAGATAGTCACAAGAAGTCCCTATGTATACAATTTAGCTTTTAATTGCATTTTTCTTTTTCTTTTTAACATTTTCTCTCTTTTTCCTTTGTTGTGTTGTATTAAATAAATGTAAGTAAATCTAAATTAATTTAATAAATAAAATAAATTGTAAATATTTTATAATTATGAAGTCAAGAAGAGAATTGTAATTCAGCAGTAAAGCAGAATATTGCGGGTGGTCATACTCTAGAATTTCTGAAATGTTTCCTCCAGCTGGGGCACGGCACGATGGAAAAGTGAAGAATGAATGAAAGGGAAATTGCTACTGTATTCATGGACTTCTTAAAGGTATAATGGGGGGGGGGCAGAAAACTGGATTAGATAGGCCTTTGTTTTGAATTAAAGTATTATATAAGTTTATGATGGGGGAAAATAATTATTTCCTGGAGCCAAGAATATTTTTTCTATTGTCATTTGGGCATCTCTTGCACAGAACCTTTTAATGGGTCACTACTTTGGGGAGTATGTCCTAGACAGCTTCTAAGACTGAAAAAGTTCAGGATTCAGAGCCATGATATTATGGGGATTTACTCACAGTTGGAATTGTCCACATCCAAGAAACCATCTTCTCTAATGAAAGCCAGACATGAAAAAGTGGGATTGCATTTATCTATAATACCATACCCTTTAATGAAATAAATGAGAAGCTGTATGTGCCAGAAGCTGTATATTAATTAACGGTGTGATTTGATCATCTGTGCAACAAAAATAAATTATTGCTCTTGTTAATGGAATAATGGTCTTGTTAATGGGATAATTCCAGATAAGTGAATCAGTATGCACGTCGAATTATCGCAGTGATGGATGATTTGGCTTTTCCTGGAGAATGTTATGAAACATTGCATAGGTCTGCAAACAAATGGCTTAGATAATAATGAATAAAACATGTTTTTTAAAAAAAAAATCTCTGCTCAGAACAGGTGTAGAAGTGTTGATCAACAGGATATCTGGAAAAAGAAATGTAAGGAGCATTTCCCCACTCAAAAGCACCCCATATAATATAACTGTTCCTAACCACTGAAATTATATGGGTAAAGGTGGATGAGGTAGGAACTAGCAGTCTCCACATCAAAGATGACCATTACAGAAAGAACCCCCACTTGGCTTCAAGGCTGCCAAGTACCTCATCAATATGGGTGGAAGAAAGAACCTTGAGTTTAAACATATGGGAATTAAAGTCTTTGATGTCTTTGCATTAGCAGTAGGCAAACAATTGATTTATAAGACTTTATTCTTCTATACATAAACATCTTAAATTATCAGAACCCCATCTGAGAATTTTCAGACAAGTCAAGCCAAGGAATTAAGCTAAGCTGTGGAGATCTGTGATTTATGTCTGAGCCCAGGTCAGGATGTCTGACAGATACTAACAAAGATATAGGATATACTACTTGCTGACTCCAGTCTTCCAAGTGATAGTATCTTCCAAGATAAGACCATATTTTCATTAGGTAAGCTGGTATAAAATGCTGATGAAAACTGCCTTGTGTTGTCCTTCTAGTCTGGTAATGTCTACTTTGTGTCCTAGCACAGATCTTCCTCATCACTTCCCTGATTCTATCTAAGCAGAGATTCACCCTGGAATATTCTGCTTTACCACTGAATCTCAGGTAAGTATGCACTGGATTGATCCCTTAAGGGATTGTAATTAGAGCAGAAAATCTAGTTAAAGCAAAACAAAAACCACTTATAAAACCTAAAGATTGTCTCAGTAGATAAATGTTCCAGGTATATTATGGAGAGACAGTTAACTTTAATCTTTCCTATAAAATATCTTTCTAGAATAGAGGCTTTTTTTTTTTTAAATTAAACACCTGACCTTAATCAGAGCTGTTAACATTATTCCCTATTAATGATTGGCTATGCCTGAAGCCATCTGGAGTGTGAAATTTTAATCCATCTGTTTAAATGTTATAGTGAAAGTGTTGTATGTGTGAGGTCTCTGAATTGTGAAGATGTTGGCCTTACTTTATTACGTGTATCAATGTGCCTGAGAAATACACATATTTCTCTCAAATGGTTTGACTCATGAAAGGAAGGATGTCCATGCCCCCCCCCCCTTCTCCTGGAGATTTTAAACATGGCGTCTCACATGGTGAAAATAACTAACCTTAGAAATAGGGAGTTGAGGGGCCCATCTTGCTATTTCTCAGCTCTTGACATAATGTAAGCTGAATTCAAAAATTGTACACAAAGGAAACTGTGCTGTTGGTTTTTTTACATCTCACACAAGTGCAAAGATGGAACAAATCACAGCTGGCAGAATTTTCTCTTTGGTACAACTCTTAATAGTACAGAAGATTCTTTTGACAACCTTATGAGAGAGACATGAGGTGAGAAATTTAAGGATCTCCAGCTGTTGAGAACTTCAACTCCCAGCAGCCTCAGCCACTGTAACCAATAGTGAGAGATACTGGGAGTTGTGATTCTGGGATGTGATATCTGGGATAAAGCCAGATCATGGATTCTGCAGTAAACACAATGACTATATTGGGTCTTCTCAATGTTGTATACATCATCCCTGTCCATCAAATAGTTTCTTTCATAGGGGAGGGGTCACTTGGTGTCCTAACTTTCATCTCTGTTTTGCTGCTATGTGCATAAAAGAGTTAAAGATGGAATAACCAAAGTCCCTTTGGGACTATCAATGTAATTATGCACAGTATATTTCCAATAACTCTGGAAAGTTCTGTGATGTGTGTAGATATAGATATAGAATATGTAGATTGTTGATATTAAGTCCTCTGTTTGTTGTTCATTTCTCTATTCCTTACTGTTCTACCTGTTTTTTGCTTTGTTTTACCAGTCAACTGTTTTGATGTTTGCTGATGTTTAATAAAGAAACCCTAAGCTATATATACATTTGCAAGCTGAATGGAGTGTTGTTTCTGCTTGCTCTGATCTGGATACAGGAATTGACTGGGTGTGTGCTGGGTTCAGACTAAGCTGGAAATTACCCACTGTAATTTTCTAGCACTCATCAAATTAATATGTATGGCAGGCTTGAGAATATCTGGATCTTACCACAAAATGATTCTTACAAATAGCAATATGAAAAGAGTGGGGGGGAGAATGTCAATGAGTGTATACAGGTAGGTCTCATTGTGACAGGAAGTAGGTACAAAATGCTGATTGGAGAGATTTTGCTAGCTTTTCTATGCCAGGAGCTAACATGTCCCCATCCCCCCTAAGCTAGTTTTAATGTCCCCATCCTTGGGGAAGATACTTTGAGAAAGAACATACTCAGTTTCATCGCACAAGTGAAACTGACATTTTTCTAAGGTTGTGGTGCTCAAGAGTAATGGAAGTGAGGCTGAAATACACGTTGGAATTTATTCTACACAGTCCTTACATTTGTAAAGATCTCTGTATATATCTGTATGTATAATGCATCATCTTGCCACCAAGGGACTCAGATTCAAGTCAGCCTCATCTGTAGATACTCACTGGGTCACTTCGAGCCAGTTACTCTTTCTCAGCATGATTGACCTCACAGGGTTGTTGTGGGGAAAGGAATGCTATGTATGCGGTCTTGAGCTTCTCAAGCAGTGTTTCTCAACCCTGGGAAGTTTAAGTTGTGTGGACTTCAACTTCATGCTGGCTGGGGAATTCTGGGAGTTGAAGTCCACACAACTTAAACTTCCCAGGGTTGAGAAACACTGTCCTAGAGGATAGTTGGGATGCAAATCTATAAAGTAAATACAAACTGAATAAGTCACTAAAATTTAGAGGCAGAATTCCTTTTCAAGCCTTGGAGTAGTAGAAACAAATTTTTGGCTTTTCTTTTGGCTTTGGGGGAAGGGTATGTTAAGGAGTAACATGAGTGCTTAGCTTAGGATTCCAGATCCTAATCAAGGCACCATCTGACTCCCAAACAGCTCAGTTCAGCTTTCTTTCTTATTTATTTAACAAATTTACATTGCTGCTGATCTATCCAAGGAATTCTGAGTGGCAAACAAAGATAAGACATAACCAAACTATGCCAATCCAAATCAAAAGAAAATGGGTGGACCCCCCCCCCCATAATGACATTATTAACATATCAAACAAAACCCCACCCATGCCAGAGTGCCATTTTCTTACCAACACAATTGTGCATTCCTCTGTCTTTCAGTCTTCTGTGTTTTTATTTGGAAATGGCTGTATTCCTACACACTGGTTAGTGGGATCTTCAATCTGAAGGTGGGGCAGGAGTAGTGGGGCCCCAATTTCACTTGCCCATTGATGTGTCACTCTGAGCTTTCTGAGCCTGTAGGACTATAACATGAAGGCATTCTTCAGAAGATACTGTCACACAAAATCAGTCATTGGGAGGAGAAGCTGGATGATTCTGGGCTGAATGGGAGCAAATGATGAATGTTAACATTCAAGGGGCTGGTTGTATCCTTATAAAGCCCTTCAGGTCATGGGGCCAAGATACTTGAAGGACCATCTCTCTGATTCTCTTTAGCTGCCCTATTAGACCTGCAAGAAGAAGTATGCTTTGGGTTGGCTGTGTTCTTTGATATTTGTTATTGTTGTGGTTTTTCTTTTTAATTGTATGCTCCCCAGAGTCACTGAGAGTCAGGCAGCCTGAAACAGAGTGAATGAGTGAGTGAGTGAATGAAAGAATGTCATTCTTTGGAGGCATGCCTTTTCAGTGGCAACGCCCACCCTCTGGCACACTTGAGCATCTGAAATTAGACTGGTCCTCCCTTGCTAAACATCTGGAAAAACCAGGCTATTTGCCCAGGCAAAGTCCATTGGAGTTGAGCGGCCAATAAATTTAAATGAATGAATGAATGAATGAATGAATGAATGAATGAATGAATGTTAGTGTGGCTGGTTATTTTTGGGGTTCTAGGCTGCCATTCCTTTTTGATTATTATTATTATTATTTTTTGCTTATTTATATTGTTGAATTTTATATATTGCTCACCCCTCAAAGTCACTTTGGTGAGAGGGGTGGCTATATCCTACTCCAACATATGGGACGTTAGGACTTATTCAAAGGTTCCACTGTGGTGTTCCAGGCCTAAGTTTCTTTTTTACAATCACTATTTACAAGACTCCCCTCAGGAAGCAGTTTGCACATTACAGAGGCACGTTTTGCTAACCCATCCCATGCAGCTCAGCTGACAGCACCTCCTGCAAGGGGGAAAAAAAAAACGTAGTTCAGGAAACCCTTTACAATCACTGTGGAATAGATATACATTTTCATTGTTTTCCTTTATGCTATTGTTGCACAAGTTGTCATAGGCCTGAATCTGTTACTTTAGTCAAGGTGTACAATAGTCCCACTTCTATCTCTGAAAAGGATCAAAAGTACTCAGTGGAGAAATGGATGGTTTGGAAAAGCAAGGAGATATAAATAACTGAATGAGAGGCAGCTGGTTTTCAGCCATATGGAGTGCCAATTTCTGTACTGTTTCTCTCCACATCACCTTCCTGGCTTATGAGGTATGACATGTATGTTCTCCGAATGCTTTCTGAAGTACAGTGTTAAGATTCAGGCTGAGAACTCATGCAGAGACATCCAGAATTTACCCAGTAAACTCCAGCTTTTCCTGTCATTTTCTTAAACAGACCTCAAGCTCCCAAAATAATTAAAAAAAACAAACTTTTCACTTTTGCCACGTTGGTGAAATCTTGCTTTTCTTTTCCTCCCAGACATTAAATAATATCTCCCACCAATCCCCCCCCTTTTTTTACAATGGCCTTTTCTGTTAAAAAAATGTGTGTGCAGTTGCTCATTGTGGAAATCGCCAGTGGCTCACGCTGTTTCTATCAGGGAGTGCATTAAAACTCTTGCTAAATGGGAAATGGTGACTCACTTTGCAAAGGTTAATGCCTTCCTGCTGGAGTTCATGTCATCTGAGACCATTGTCTTTTATTAACATGATCATTTCCCCCAGCTACCAGGGAGGATGATAGAACAAAGGTGAGAAAACATAATCTGCTTGTAAATGTGAAGCTAAACTTAGATAAGATTTTCAAAGTAGATAACTGGAATAGTGCCCTTTTCTGTTCTTCATTTTTTTAAACTGCTTTCTCTAAGGGAACTACTGGAATGGTCTCTAGGGCATTTTTCTTCTAAAATGAAATAAAGGACTTTACTTTCTTACCTCCTGAAGACTTCTTTAAGGAATGCCTTGGGTGATCATTTCATTGTTATTCATGATCAGGTTTCTCTTAAATAACAATTCCTGCCCTAATTTTATTTTATTAAAACCTCAGTAGATGAGTTGGACTGGGATTGGACACTTTCACTCACAGTGTTTATTACAGGGCATGGCATTGAAGGAATGGTGTTACTTTTATAGTTAGGAAGGGCGGATTTCTGGGGAAGAAATGGTGAACTGAAGACAATGGTAAACTGTGGCGGAATGAAGAACCGACAAATAGACCGTCTCTTCGTAATTCTTTTCTGGACAAGAAGAGGACTTGAGATTGCCCACAAGTGCTCCAGATAGTTGCTCCTCATGAGGAGACTGCAAGACAGCAGTCTCCCATGAGTTTAGAGCTCTGGCGGACAAGGGAATAACCATCTTGCTGAAATCACAGTCGGCACCTTCAAAAAGGACACTGGGTTCACATACTCTTTTTCTATCACTTTAGGAAATTGCTTGTTAATTGCTTTTCAGCTATTAGGAACCTTTGGTTTGACATGTTTTACAGCACTGGGTGAGTTTCCTTCAATCCTTAGTGAAAGAAGTTGTAAGTACAAGTTTACTTAATTTTTTTTCTTTTGGAATAAACAGCAAAAGGGTGATTAGAACTTTGATTTTGGAAAGTTACAAATGGACTAAGGATCTAGAAAGATTTGAAATAAAATGTTAGAATTAATTGTAAGAATCCTTTCTGTGGGAAAATGTTTTTGTTTTGATTTTTTTTAAAAATGATAGTATGAGACTTTGAAGATTGGACACTAAAGGGAACTAGAAGGAACTAAAGATTACAATTAAAGGAGAAGAACACTTAAATTTGACTTACTAATACGGAATGAAGCAAAATATTTTAACATTGGACATACTGAATGATATTTATTTAAAAGATGTTATGAAAGAGGAACAAGTTATATCTGACAAGATTGAGACTGATTTGAAAGTGGATTTAAAAATGACAGGCTACAAGAATGATATGGAAAAAGATGCTATACTGGACATACAAAAGAAGCCAGATGATGTCTTAATAATTAAAATGAATATACAAATAACAAACTAAGACAGTGACCTGGATAATTTTCCTATATTGGATTTACAAAAGAGGCTTGTTAAAGCTTTGAAGAATTTTGTGAAAAGGGACAAAGAAAAAATGAAAAGAAATCAAGTTCTAGGACATTATTTGAAGGGACTAAAGATTAAGATTGTTAAAAGTAAAAGTAAGGAATATAAAGTTGGTTTATTTGATCAATGTTAAAATAGATATGTTGTAATCTCTGATAACTCTTAATGGACTTTTGCTGATATCAGGATTGAAATGATGAGGCTTTAAGGATTTGTTCATAGATAAGAGATGGATATGGAAAGAAGAGATCATTTGTTTTATTTTAAGAGAAGGTGATAGATTACTAAAATTGTTTATACTTGTGATGAAGGGAGAAGTAATTTCTTTATATATTTCTTTTCTTTTTCTTTACTATATTATTTTTTGTTTCTTCTCTATTTTTCTTTCTATTTTTTTCTGCACTTTCTATTTTTTCTTTTTCTTTGATTTTTTTAGCTTGTATTAATTTTTATCTTTTTAATTGTAATTTTTAATAAAATTACTATAAATAAAGGAAGGGCGTAGCAAGAATAGCATTTGGCTACAGTGGAATCAATGATTGAATAATATCAATTAGACTTTGGGACATCCCTTTAATATGAAGATCATTGAAGTTTATGCTCCAACTTTTTTTTTTTTTTGGTGCCTTCAAATCATTGTTGACTCCTGGCAACTGGCTGGACTAGTCCCTGCAGTTTTTTTTTCAAGCTTTTGGAAGTGGTTTGCCATTGCCTCCTTCCTAGGGCTGAGAGAGAGGGACTGGCCCAAGGTCACCCAGCTGGCTTTGTGCCTAAGGCAGAACTAGAACTTACGATCTCCTGGTTTCTAGCCCGGTGTTTTGACCACTACACCAAACTGACTCTCTTTATGCTCCAACTACCAATGCAGAAAAAGAGGAGGTTAATGAATGTAATTGGATTATATGGCTTAGGAAATGAAAATGAAGCAGGCAAATGACTTATTAATTTCTGCCAATCCAAAAATGTTTTCACAGCTCATACAGTCTTCAAACAACCAAAATGATGCCTATATATATGGACATCACTAGATGGAGTACATAGAAATAAAATTGACTATATTATTGCTAAAAGGAAGTGGTGGAGCTCAGTGATAGCATCAGAGTCATAGCCAGGTTCTGACTATGGAACAAATCACAAACTGCTTATTTGCAAGTTCCAAGTTAAGCTAAAGCAGCAGCAGTAGAAGCCAACCAGTTTCCATGATATGATCTTGAGTATATATAGGCAGTCCTCATTTACTGACTGCAATTGGGACCAGCAACTCCATCGCTAAACAACGTGGTCGTAAAGTGAAAAGTCACATGACCGTGCCCGACTTACAACATCAGTTCATCAGTTCCAGCTGTGGTTGTTAAGTGAATCACTGCAGGTTATTAAGTGTGATGTCACATGACTGCGACTTGCAACTTCCTTCACAGCCTCCTTCCATTGACTTGACTTGTCGGAAGGAGGCTGTGAAGGTCGCAAATGGCAATCGTGACCGCAGGACACTGCAACCATTGTAAATGTGCGGTGGTTGCCAAGCACCCAAATTGTGATCCTGCAACTGCAGGGACAATGTGACAGCCTCAAATTTGAGGACTGGTCATAAGTCTCAGCTTTTTCAGAGCTGTTGTAAATTTGAATGGTCACTGAACAAGTGGTTGGTGAGGACTACCTGTACACACTGTTTTCAAGGAGAACATCAGGAATTACTTCGAAGTCTTTGAACTTCATTGATAGAGAACTAGAGGAACTGTGGAATGAAATGAAAAAAGTTAGGGATAAACATGGAAAGAGACTGCCAGATATGAAGAAACTGGAGGTCAGAACAAATTGTGGAAATTGCCAAGAAGAAAAGCTAAAGCAAAGAAAGGCAAAATCTCAGGAAGGAACTTAACAAAGAGTTTCAGAGAGCTATTAGAAGAGACAAGAAGTAATATTATAACATCTATAAAGACTTTGAAGATGCAAACAAACATGGAAAAAAACAGGAAAGTCTTTCAAAAGATGGCTGGTGTGGGTCTTCTGGGCTGTGTGGCCGTGGTCTTGAAGTCTTGTTTCCTAACGTTTCGCCAGCACCTGTGACCGGCATCTTCAGAGTGCAGGAGCACAGACAGGAGCTTTCAAAAGATCTTTAAACTCAGAAGGTTCCAATCTCGAATTGGAATGCTAAAGAATGCCATTGGTCAGATAGTAACTGATTCAAAGAAAATCAAACAAAGATGGAAGAAGTATACTGAAATCTAACACAGATTAAAATCTTAAATGGAAAAAGAGATGCTAGATGTTCAAACTGTCTTTAGAAAAAGCTGAGGAATACGAAACATGATTGCTGATGCGTGCTGGATAATTGAGAAAGCCAAAGAATACTAAAAGAAGTCAGTATGTGCTTTATAAATTATAGAAAGCCTTTGATTGTGTTGATCATGTTAAGCTGTGGAATGTGCTTACAAAAATGTGATTCCATCAAACCTCATATTTAGATGTGCATTCTGTGCTCTATTTTGAATTCCAGACTCAAAAGGAGCATCCCCCTCAATTCTCTAATTTAAAATTCAAGATAAAAATTCTGAAACCCACAGAATATATCATCTTTGAAAATTGATTTTTTCCTTGGATTGGGTTTCCAATCCAAACCCTAGATTGACACTGTGCCCAGTCCATTTGTCATCACAAATGCAGGGGAGTCTGTTCTAATTTTGTGATAGCCCAAGGGAACATTAATCCCAAGGAACTGTAGAGGATTTCCAAAATGGAAGGTTGATATGGGTAAATATTGTAAAAATGTTCTCTACATAGAAATAAATTCAGCATTTGTGTACACATCATGCTGTAATCTGCTTTTGAATTATTGACCCTGCAAAATCACATTTATTTTCTTCTCCAGAGTGTGCATGTATGAAATAAATCTTCTTTAGCATCTCAATTTACACAGCTGAGTGATGAGGTTTGGGAAATTTGCCTTTTCTTATGTAGAATTGTATTGCTTGCTCGTGAACAGATAAGTGTTTATGGGGTATGTGTCTCTTTGAACGCTATGTTTCATAACATTTCAGCTTGGTATCCTCCTTGACATTTCCTTGTGACACTTGTCTTCTCTCCAAACATCTTCAAAATTATAAAATGATAAATTCAACATTTTGGTTTAAATGGGTATTTAAAAGCTGAGTAACTCATCGACTCTGCTAAGTGCAAGGAGGTCCCAGAAGTTGGAACAGATAGTTGAGTGAAAGGACGAAGTAACACCTCCTCCATTATTTATACAGAATCTGATTATTTTAATCTTCTTTTGACACTGGAAATGAACCAGTGTCTTCACTGTACTTATAGGCAGTAAGCTTTCTTAGGATGCAGGGCAATTATTTAGTAGAAACAACTCAGTAATCCAACATCTCCCTGTTATTCCTGCTCCCAAAGGGGGAAACTAAAAATATCAGATTGATGGAATGGAATGAGTTGGATTGGAATGGAATATTTTGGGAGGACATATCTGGCTGGATAAAATCCTGATTCAACGCAGCATTTTGTAGCAAAGTCTATTTGTAATTTCAATTTGGGAGGGGCATTTTGAGGCAGTGCTTTTGGTGTTAATCACATTTTGCCGTTAGCTGTAATAAGTTATATTTACCTATCACAAAATGGCTACCATGATGGGTGTGGCAATCACAAGTTGCTGACTTACAAGACGGCAAACTGGTGATGTTGCTTTACTGGACACATTATTGGAAATACAGCTAATGTTTGGCGTTGGGGTTTCATTTTTCATTCATTTTTTCATTTTTTTCAAGGACAATGGTATTATTGTACTCTGTAATATTAACACATTAACGTCTTAATATCACAAATCTGTATTTTCTGGATTTAGAAGTCCAGAAAAGATGGAAATAAGTCTGTTTAAATTTATTTTGGTAAGTCATTAAGGATTAACTATAAAAACAATTCATAAATGATTCTACACAACTATAAAACTGCATTATATTAATCAAAGTCTCTCTGGATTATATTACGAGGTTGTAATTAAATTTGTACATGACTATCTCTAGTGGCAAGCTCATTTAGTTACTCATTTTGGTTATAGGTTTTTGAGGAAATTGGAAAATTACAGAGCAGTCTTTAATAATTAATGCTAGTATAATTTTATTGTCCACTTTCCCCAGGTCTTAACACAAGAAATTAATTCAGTTTTTGTTGTTTGCTAGGGTTAGGGTTAGGATTAGATCATCCCTGTCTACACAAAAAGAAGAGATGCATATTCAATATTTCTGTTTAAAATTGTGCATCTCATTTTAAGATTATAAATTAATCAAATCATGCAATTTTTTCAGATTTATTCTTTTTTTATAAGATGTTGATCACTGAGGTTTGATTGATCAATTATTTGCCATCAAGTCTCTGTCAATTCTTAATGACCACATAGATAGATTTTCTCCATGATGATCTGCCCCTAACCTGATCTTTCAGGACTTCCAATAGTACACCCATTGGATTTCTTTTATCTGACTGTTGTCTTGGTTGTGGCTCTTCCTCCTGATCCTAAAGGTTATTCCTACTGCCCATTACACCTTGCTGCTGGTCGCCTTCTTCTTCTCTTTCTGTCCACCTTTCCCAGAATTAGACCCTTCTCCAGAGAGCTAGGCCTTTGCATAATATGTCCAAAGTAGAATAATTTGAGTCTGGTCATTTATGTCCCAAGTGAGAACTCTGGGTTGATTTGTTTGATGATCCATTGGTTTGTTTTCTTGGCTGTCTACGGTATTCTCAAGGGTCTTTTCTAACACCAAAATTCAAAAGTGTCAGTATTCTTCCTATCCTATCAAGCCCAACTTTCGCTTTCAGAGTGTCACAGGGAAAACCATGGCTTGCACTATTCTGAACTTTGTAGGTATAGACACATCATGGCATCTGAATATTTTTCCCAAGGCCTTCTAGCCTGCAACATATTTCTTGACTGCTTGTTTCTTTATAGTTGATGGTTGATCCTAAAAAGCAGAAACTATCTACCACTTCAATATATTCATTGCCAATTCTAAGGCTGGTTGCTGTACCTGTTGTCGTTAGTTTGCTCTTCTTTATATTTAATTTTAGTCCCACTTTCTTCACTGTGCTCTTTGACTTTTATTACTAGAGCTTGCAGATTCTTTGCATTTTCAGCTGTCAGAGTAGTGTCATCAGCATAGTGCAAGTTACTGATGTTTCTTCCTCTAATTTTAAAACACTCATCTTCTTCCAGTCCAGCTTCCCTTAATATATATATATATTCAGCATAGAGATTGAATAAATAAGGAGAGATTACACAGCCTTGTCTCACTCCTTCGCTGACCCAGAGGCAATCTGTTTCACCATTTTCTCTCCAGACTATGGCTTCCTGTTCTGTGTATAGATTTCGCATGACAGCAGAAAGATGTTCTGGGATTCCCATTTTCCTAAGGACATTCAATAATCTGACATGGTTGACACAATTAAAGGGCTTTCTGTACTCAATTAAGCATATATTCACTTTTTTTTTTTTTGGTATTCCTTGGACTTTTCCAAGACCAGTTTGACAGCTCTTAGAGGCAGGCCAAGTCAAGGAACAGAAACAATTGGGAATTCTCTTTATTGTTGTTACAGTATAATAACAGAATCTTGAAAGCCTCTCAGAGCTTCCCTCTGTTTATTACTTATGTCCAACAAAATCAAGGTGGGGTTATTTTGAGTTTCTTTCTCATGCTTTCTTCTTTCCAAACTGTTATCTCCTTCCTTAATATTTGGTTCCTCCTCTCCCCATTCCTAGAGTTAGATCTACATTCCATCATACAGCTCGAATATCTGGCATTTCCCTTTCTATGTAGAGCTGTAATCTGCGTTAGATGATCCTAAATATTATTTTGCTAGCATGTGAAATTAAGGATATGATGCAACAGTTTGAAATAATTGCATAGTGTACTATGACTGGATTCATACATTGCACTAAAATAGTTGTTTCTTAAACAACATTTACTCAGTAAATCACAATGAGCTGATGCGCACAACAAACTATTGAAGAAATCACAATGAGTAGTTCACACAACCAATGGTTTACAAACCACAATAGCTGGATTGGCCCAAAGCCCAAATTAAACAAGCCAGTTATGGATTAGTGTATTACACAAATCCAGCCATTATGAGAATACATAAATAGTACTGAAGAGCTATTTTCATGATAGTTAAGAATTCTAGTCTAGAACCCAGTTGGATTTTAGTCTAGCCCTTCCTGAGTGATGCCAGCTGATGCCAACACAGAATTATGGTTGTTCCAGTTTAAGACAATTTTAGTTATCCCGTCACAGTCGTAATTATTAACATTCATAGCCTTCCACTCTTTGTTCTCTCGAACCAAAACTATTTATCAAAATTCAGTCCTAGTTCCTTCTTTTAGATCAGGATTCCTCAACCTTGGCAACTTTAAGATGGGTGGACTTCAACTCCCAGAATTCCCCAGCCAGCAAGGCTGGCTGGGGAATTCTGAGAGTCGAAGTCCACCAGTTGCCAAGGTTGAAGAACCCTGTTTTAGATGAAGATAAATGCAGCCACTCCACTTGGTTTCTTGTGTGCTGAGCTGTTTGTTTTTGCTTCACTTCTTTAAAGACATGTTGTGTTCTCAGTTGGACTCCAGTGCAGATTTTTGCATTTAAAAAAATGTTTATCCAACAGAGTAGCGTTAACCTAAATTCCCCTTTTTCTCCCCAAAGAGGCAAGTTGTTCTGTATGACGGAGAAGAGTTTTCTGAATGCTGTTAGTCTAAACCGGCGTTTCTCAACCTCAGCGGCTTGAAGATGTATGGACTCCAACTTCCAGAATTCCCCAGCTGCTGGCTGGGGAATTCTGGGAGTTGGAGTCCACACATCTTCAAGCCGCTGAGGTTAAGAAACACTGGTTTACTCAGTCAGAACTACTCAGCTCAAATACTTTTCCGGACAAGGAAAAAAAAAAAAAGGCTAGTTCATGCTGCAACGTCTATGTGAACCAGAAGCTTTAAAAAGGCTGCCCACCAAATCACATATTACCTAGAGATAATGAAAACCACTTCCATACTACTCCCTACAACACATTATGGCCGCCTACATCAGGCTACCACGAATAAAGATGAACCGGGCGAGAGACTTTAGAATAGCAACATTTTCAGCATTCTCCACAGCGGCCAAGAAGCTGAAACCGCGGCCACGCACGCGCGGAAAAGGAAGGCGGGGGCAGTCAATAATAAATTCCATTCTTTACGACTCCGCGCTACGCAGGCGTACTAGCGAAAGTTTACTCTGCTTTACGACAGCAACTCCTTTCCCCCCCCCCAACAATCATGGCGTCCGGGTTTGAAAGCGAGCGGGTCTTAACGGCGCGTAAGGAAGAGAGGCGTCGCCAGCGCGAGGCGCTGCTGCAGCAGGTGAACCACCGGCTCGGCTTGTCGCTCGGCGTCTGGGGCCGCTTGCCTCCTTGGGGAGTCGTGCGTCTCTGAGCTTTAAACCCCAGATTTGGGGCTCGCCTTCTCTGTTGTCTCTTTAGGACGGGACCGAGCCCTCCCGTCTAGACCCCTCAGCTCTCGGCTGCAAGCGTCGCCATGAAAATAGACCTTTCGTTTTGAAGGACTGGCCCTTATGGCAGATCAGTCGCCCGGTGTAATAATAGGGCTTCTTTATCTTGCTCGGACGTTTCCGGGAATTCTGGGAAATGAGGCCGTGGAACTCCGGGAGAGATGCTCCCGTAAGCTGCAGTCACTGGCAGTTTTGGGGTCGGGGGGCAGAGAGACCCCGAGATAATGCCCACTTATTTATTAGTTGTAGACTACCCTGTACCCAACTCCTCTGAGTGGTGCACAAAGTAAAGTAATTAAAATAAACCCACTGTTACTTTATTCTCAGGCATCTTCATAAGGAAGTATGTTTGCCTTTGTGAATATTTATCCTCCTGTATATTCTTATTTACGTGTATGTTCTATCGCTGGGCTTTTGTGATGTCTTTGGAAATGGAGAGAAATGGTCTTGTATGAAGTCCCTTTCCAATTGTAGGCAGAGTATTAATGTGGAATAATTGAATCATTCGGAGTGGGTATCATAATATGTCTACCATTTTTGTGTGTGTGCGCGCGCGCTCCTGGCCTCCTTTATCTAATAGGTAGATGTAAGTTTTAAGGTAGATGTAAGTCCAAACAGCTGTATCAGTTGAGTTGGACAGGGAGCAGGGAGACTCAGGTACAAGTTCACCCTCAGCCATAGATGCTTATTAGGTGACTCATCCCAACCTACCTTACAGGGTTATTGTTGTGAAGAAAAATGGGAAGAGGGAGTTATAAGGCCTTGAATTATGAACAAAAGGTAGGATAAGAAATCTTATCAATCAGTAAATCATTTTCTTCTTTAGTCCTTGATGGTCTTAGAGCCAGGGGAAAGAATGGACAAGTCCTTCCTGATGTACATATAGAAGTGTGTTACTTGCAAGTCAGGTGGTGCCCTCAGATGGAAAAAGATCCAAAGAAATGATTACATTCAGAATTTGTGAGCTTCTTTATTAACAGCCACATCATCAAACTCCTGCAACATACTTACTCACAAGCTGCAAGATTCTTGGTAAGATTGAAAATTAGGGGAGGCAGAACCTATGCTTTAACTTCACAACATTCGTTTGGCAAGGACTGTGTCAAGTTAAAAAAATAAGCTGGATTTTATAAGAAAGTGTATGTCAGGATTATCCCATAAATGCTATGTTGCCCAACAATCAATATGAGGCTTGGTAAAAAACTGAAAAGAAGAATGCACTCATGGAAACTTGGGAATAATTAATTCAGGCAGCCATGGGATACAATCCTTCAATTTTTTTTGGCAATATATAACTATTTATGCAAGGAGATTGTTTTCTGTGCTGGTTTCCCACCAGTAGTGTGGGAAAAGTTCTACAAATTACAAGCATAGTGTGGGCATTTTATGGTTCCTGCTCTTACATTTGGAGATGTGAAACAGTACTGTAGTGCATTTATTTATTGCAGACCACTCCAATCCCAAAGGATTCTGGGCAGTTCACAAAAAGCAGAAATAAAGACAGTGAAATAGTATAAAAATAAAGATTCAAAACCAAAGTAAGATTACAGACATGCCTCTGGTGGTGTCCAGAATGAACTCAGGCCAAAAATATGCTGGAAAAGTCAATTTTTAGAATCTTGTGGAAAGCAAGAAAGAACAGAACCCAGTATGCCTCTGGGGAAAGCATGTTCCATAGCATGGGGCCTAACATCTGAGAAGGCCTGCTGCATCACTCTTTAATGCTTACATTAATCTCTCTATATTGAATGAATAGCACAGAACTTCCAATATTCTTGCTGATAAATAGCAATCCTGCTCTTGCAGATGATATGTCATTTGGGCTGTGGTGCTGGAGAAAAATGTTGACAGTACCTTGGAGAGCAAGAAGAACCAATAATTAATGAGGCAAAACCAGACAGTTCACTGGATGTGCTAATAAAGCTAAAGTTTAAATATTTTGACATGTAATGAGGAAGATTTGGAGAGTTTGGAGAATACACTGATGCTTGAAAAATCAAAGGCAATAGAAAAAGAGGGTGTAAGAAGACAAAATAGCTAAGTAGTATTACTTATATGAGCTTGAGATTACAAGAACTCAGTTATGGACAGAAAATCCTTGCAAACTGTTGCCAATCTGATCACAAAGAATCAGAAGTGACTGAACAATAGTGACAAAATTATCGTTAAACAACTAGCGGACCTGAAACTTTACTTTCCATTTATATTTATATATTTATGTTTATATATATTATCTTCTGTCCCTTTGTACTGCTCAGAATAGCTATAGTAATTTTATATTTTACATCCTTAATGTAGAAGTCAGATAAACTTTCATATTTAATGATGGAAAGAAGTAATTTATTATTTATTCAGGAATATAGTTACTTTGCATGGGAAAAGCTTGGAATTATTCTTGATTAGTTAAGGGCCTCCAGGAACTATTTTCATGTGTGTTATATAATACTATAAGGCTGAAGTATTAAAGATTTATATAATGTTCAGAAAACTGTTGAATTCTGTGAATTTTGTGGGAGTTGGAAGGAAAAACCTGAACACCTCAAGTAAAGACTGATGTGCTATAAAAGGAAGTAAGGGTATTGCAGTAAGAGGCCTTCTAAGCTAATAATGAAAATCAGAAAAATGATGGCTAATAAAGTCCACAGCCTACATTTTTATCTCATATTCAGAATACGGTAAGTAAAGAAGATGATTTGAATCTTGAGTATAGAAATACAAATATGATTTAATAGGAATAATGGATGTTTAGTAGGATAGACGCCATATTCGGACTGTCTGGGCTGTGAGAAGACACTGCTTATACATACATTCAGTTGAGCTGCCCTGAGAAAACATCTCCCCAGTTCCTGCTTCCAAGTTGCCTTGTCACCTATGGATATACGAGATGAGTTAGAGGGGTGGATGGAGAGGCTAGGAGGGAATTTGACCATTCGATTCAGTTGTCTTTTTGGGAGGCTAAGAGGTCTGACATCTGTTGTTTTTCTATTTCTGTTTGCAAATCGCATTCATGTACCTCAAATTTGTTAGAGTTTGGGATAGAAGTAGAAGTAAATGTAGGAATTGATTTATTTACAGCTTCAGCGACAGAAGGAATTTCTCAGTTTTTGGCTGTTTAGCTGATTTAGAAGGTAGTTGCAGTCCAGGGCTGGCTCCATGGCATTTCTTCCTTTTGCCCATCCTACTCAGGGAAATTAACTCACCCAGCCTGTGATTTCTTCTCCTTTCCTTCCTTTCTGCCTTCCCTGCTGGTTTTCTGCATTCTTTCTTCTAGCCAGTGGGCTATTAGTTGTTTGGATAGTTAACCTTCTGTGTTATATGAACAGCAATTAATGGCCAAAGGCAGGGAAGACAAGTAAGTTGGATTTAACCAATTGCCATATTGCTCTATCCCATTATTTTGGAATATAATGATTGAAGGATACAGTTTGTTCAAAAAGAATAGAAACCATTGAAAGGAGATAAAGATATCAGTAATTGAAGTGAAGTAATTTGAAAATATTGTAACACATCTTGGAGTTCAGTTAAATGGAAGAATGAATAAGAGCAAATGTTGACTGTTGTCACTGGTATAGTCATGGAGACGATGTGAATAATGGTTTTAAGAAGCAAATTACGGTTTTTCAAAGAGGTATGTAGTGATTGTGTGTGTGTGTGTGTGTGTGCCTTCAAGTCAGTGTTGATTCCTATTGACTGCTTGGACAAGTCTCTACAGTTTTCTTGGTAAGATTTCGGAAGTGGTTTGCCTTTGCCTCCTTCCTAGGGCTGAGGGAGAGTGACTGGCCCAAGGTCACCTAGCTGGCTTTGTACCTAAAGTAGGATTAGAACTCACAGTCTTTCAGGTCCTTAACCACTACACCAAACTGGCTTTCTCAGTAATAGTGATAGAGGACTTTAATTACATTGACCTCAGTTATGAGACAAATTGTCAGGCTGGCAGTTCCAGGAAATCCCTGACTTATCTTGCTGACAAATTTCTGCTTCAATAGATGAGAAACACACAGGAGGATTTTTAATCTGACTGATCAGTAGAGAAGATTTAATCAAGGAAGTGAAAGTAACCAGAACATTAAGGGAAAGTAACTGTATAGTGTTGGAATTCTTGATTTTAGGAGAAACTAAAGCTAAGTGTAGTTAAACTTTTAAAAAAGTGAATTTAATAAACTCAGAGAGCAGCGATAAACAGGATTCCATGCCAGTAAAAGCTAATGGGAAAAGGTGTTCATGATTCTGATGAGAAAAAAATCAGAGATCAGTAGGAAAAAACAATGTGACTATCTTAAAAGTTCAGTGAAGATCTGAAAACCTAAGAAAAGGACACATAGGAAATGTGAAAAGAATCAGATAAGGATGTATACATGCAAGTAGTCTGGAACTACAGCAGTAGTGTCTGGAAAACTGAAGTTCAGAATAAGTGAGGTTGGCAAAAAATGCAAAATACAATAAAAAGGGCTTCTTCAGATATGTTTAAAATAAGCAATGAAGGAAGAATTAATATATCAGCTGCTCAATGAACAGAGCAATATGCTAATAAAGAACCCAGTCCTAGATCACGGGGTCCTTCAGACAGTCACTCAAGCCCTGGTCACCTCAGGGCTTGATACTGCAATGCGCTCTACATGGGCTGCCCTTTAAGACTACACAGAGACTTCAGCTGGGCCAGAATGTAGCAGCGCGGGTAGTGTTGGGCATGTCTCCAGATGCCCATGTAACATCTCATCTTCACAAACTGTACTTGTTGCCAGTTTGCTTCTGGGTGTGATTCAAGGTGCCAGTTATGACCTATAAAGCCCTACATGGCATAGGGCCTAGTTACTTCTTCATCATCATCATCATCATCATCATCATCATCATCATCATCTTTCTTTCGGTCATTGACCAATAAAAATAGATACAATAAAACAGACAACAATATTACCCCTTTCATCAATAACTACTAGCGACCATTTGTGGGCGAAGCTTACACATTATGTAGCAAAATTTTGCAACTTTTAAAGAAATAGATCTGTTTTGATTATTTAACAAATAATGCAAGTAAAAATTATTTGAATGCCCGGGGAATTTAAATAAAAGAGGGGTAATCAGCTGAAAGCGAATGTCCCTATAATACTGACAATACAAAAGAACATGGACTGTGGTTTCAGTGGCACCTGTACCACACGGGCAGTATCGAATATTATAAGGGATTTTCCTGTATTTTCCTTCTAAAACAGCTGTAGGGAGAGCATTAAATCGAGCTAAGGATAAAGCTCTCCTGAATTTTGGGACTGTAATATGATACAAGTATGAGACTGGTTTGCTCACTAGAATTTGGTTATTTGCAATTATATTATGGGTAAAAACAGCAGTTTCTGCTTGGCCTTCTGTATCTAAGATCCTTTGCCTTAGTAGTGACCTGGCTCAGTCAAACTCTAAAGTCAAAATGGCATCGTTGGAAAACCCATAGAGACTCAGTTTCTTGTGGATAGCTGTTTTCCAGGTCGTCTCAAAGTTATCTTCCAGTATTAGATGGGTCAGTCCACTGGGGTGGCCTGGTTACTTGAGAAACTGCTTGTCTCCCATAGTATCTGCCTAGCCAGTCTGATCTGGCAGGGTTGGAGTACTCCAGGTTCCATCAATTAAACAATGCCATCTCTTGTGGACCCCGCAAGTACACTGTCTCTGTAGCTGTATCTGGTCTCTGGAATAACGTTCCTGCTGAGATTCAAACAGCCCCCACCCTACTGATATTTCAAAGATTTGGCTCTTTACCCAGGCCTTGGGCTAGGATGATTGATGCCTCTTTCCTTTGTTTCCATCCAGGTTTGTTTTCTCTGCCAACGTTGTTTTTTTGTTTTGTGGTGTTTTTGTGCTTTTTTTTTAATATATAAACTTTCTTAAAATTCTACAGATAAAATAAGCATAAAAAACCCACAATACATAAACATATACAAAAATATAAACCTACAAATACAAAACTAAATATCTAACTTAAACCCCCCCCCCCCGATATACTGTAGTCCACTTCTGCCCTTGACTTTCCTCATGGATCCATTAACCATTGCTTATTATTGTGTAGCTGTAGTCACTATTTAAATTTTCTGTTACCTCTCCTTATTTAATCTATAAAGCCCTTTATCTTCAAGCTATTTTCTCTACTTTTGCAATATAATCCATAAACAGACTCCACTCTTTAATAAAAGCCTCTGTAGATTTCTTTCTCACTAGGTTTTTGTGCTTTTTGTATTGTTCTTTGTTTTTAGATGTTTTTAACAATTTGTAAACCACCCAGAGTTGCTGGGAGTTGGGCAGAATATAAATTTAATAAATAATAATAATAATAATTATTATTATTATTATTATTATTATTATTATTATTATTAACAAAGAAAAATCATAACTTCTGGGTCCTATTTTTGCATTTTCTTTTCTGGGAACCTCTAGGGCCAGATGAATTGCATTGTAAGGTAGTGAAAGAATTTTCTGAAGATCTGGCCATACTGAAGTTCCAGATACTGGAAAACAACATGTATTGTCTCTGTCTTGAAAAAAAGAAAAAGGAATAAATGAACTACAAACTAGTCAGTCTGACAGCAATATCTATGCAGCTTCTAGAACAATCCATAAAAGGATTGATCTGTAAGCACCTTCAAAACATTGTGTTGGTTATCAGAAGTGAATATGAGATTGTCAACAGAGAAGATTTGCTAGACAAACTTGATTTCATTTAATTGACTGTGGGAATTCTATGATATATCTTGATTTCAGTAGTTAGACCACTATGCTTCACTTGTTTTATTAAAGACTTTGATAAAGGATTGAAGAGAATGGTTATCAGATTTACATATGACATACAATGTGGTGGGATAGTTAATGATCTTGATAAAAGAAAAGGGCTGTAAATAACAGTGAAATTTGAGAGAAATACAAAGTTCTTCCTATAGAAAACAGAAACCAAATACACAGGTATATGATGGAGGATATCTGGTTTAGTAACAATACCAAAAAGATCTTGGAATAGCACATTACGAGGTGATGTGAGCCAGTCTTGTGATGTAACTGCAAAACAAAATCCATACAGAAATCCAGTTTTAGCTTATACCAATCAACATACAGTTTCCAAATCCACTTTATTTTGCATTTCTCAGACCTCACCTCAAGTCTTATATTCAGTTCTAAACTCCACACTTTTAAGAAGTATTCAGGAAAACCAGAACACGCTCAGAGAAGGTCAAGAAAGACGAACAGTGTATTAGAAACTAAGCATTATGAAGAGGGATTGAAAAAATTGAGAATAGTCTTAAGAAGTCTCAAGAGGAGAAGTCTGAAGGCGAATATAATAACACTCTTCCAGTTCCTTTAAGGATGAAGCAAGGAAAAATGTCAAGACGTGTTATTTGTTGTTCTAGAGCGCAGGACAAGGAATACTGGATTCAAGTTAGAGGAAGCAAAATTCTGATTGTTAGGACAATCTTCCTTTTTTCTTTTAATTGAGTTATAACTATGTTTTCACTTACTTGATGCGTATCCAAGTACATGCCATTCAGTGATGCTTCTCACTGTGGTTTTTTTGTAGCTGATGAAAAAGACTGTTGGGGAAACCTCACACTCAAGGGTTAGAATAGTTTTGTAACCCAGGATGCAGTTCTTCCTTTACAACTTGATTACAACATATATTGACTTTGGGACTTGAGGAAAGAATTATGGGCTAATAGATATATGCTACTATACTTTGGAATCAGTAATCAGTAATCATCCAACATGAACCAGAAATGAGTAAGTCATTAATTAAGTCATTTCTCAAATTAGCCTCAAATCAGTCCAGATCTAACCTCTAGACAGTTGCTAACATCGCCTGATAAATTTGTTCTTGAAAGTTACTGTATTCAGGAAAGGAAAATGAAAAGGTTTTACTCTAATCCAGTTGTTTCCATGTAGCCAAATATTGAAGTTCCTTTTCTTTGGAAACATGATCCAAATCCTTCCCCTTGGGAAAGGATAATGTTGGTTGGGTAAACTGTAAGTAGTTCAGAATTGTACTGATACTATTGATTCATGAACCATTACCATTTGTCAATAACCTATCAAGCAAGCCTTGTATGAACAGAACCACACAAATTTTAGCTAATATTTTAATGTTAATGCTAAGTAAATGTTAATGTTAGGTGTTAATATTAATAAATAAAAGTATGTTCTTCATGGTTTACTAGCTTTTTTTAAGTTAACGGATTACATAGATTACCAGCAAACAACTCTAAAAAATAATTCACTTCCTACACAAGGTGATTCTATGACCTATATGTTTGTTTATCTTCTCATTAAATTAGAATATATATTCAAAAATTAATCAGCACTCAGGCTGAACACCAAATATTTACCCTCTGAAAAAAGGAAAAAGAAATCTAAAATTATGCACTGAAGTTCATTTGCATAGTTTTGCATTAAATTAAAAAAAGGCTTTAAGAAAAGGTGATCCTATTATTGAAATATTTTTGAAAGTTTTAGGTGCTATCTATAATCTTTCAAGATATCTTTATAGTAAAATACATAGGTATATGTAATATATTTATGGTTGTAGATATTGTAATAGGATATATTGCCCTATTTGTTAATTTCAAACCTAGCTTGTGTTGAAAAAGATGAAACTTTGTTCACTATTCTAAATTCACTAGTCCAGTCTTAGATATCTCAGTATTTTGGCATGTAACTTCAAATGGGTTAAATGGCTCATTCCTAAGAAAGTCTGTTTAAGATTGCAGTCTTAATCAAATGATTTGGGTAGCACTGAAGAATGGGAATAGAATAAGAACTGTATGTTATCAGTTTGTGTTCATTTTGTGATGTCCCATTTTTACCATTCCATCAGTTGAAGCTAATGAAATTAAGTACAGGTAGTGCTCATTATCTACAGGTCTATTACCCTTAATTTTATGTGTCTACAGTGGCTAAAAAGAGAGCAGATCTTGGTATCTGAAATAAAATTTGTATCTGGGGGTTTGGTTTTTTGTGCGTGTGGGGTTACTTTATGCAAAACGGTGGAGAGGCTTTTGTGCATGTGAAATATTTGCTTTTTCAAGGTCTTATTATCTGGAGTTTCGTTATTCCCAGTTGTTGGGCTGGAATGGAAACTCTGTGAATAATGTATAGGGAAATGTATCATCAGAATATCATGATCTGAACTGAGGATGCCTATCTTCAGCAAATGTCTTACAACTCACATAACATATAGGTGCAACTGCAGCACTGTTTGGCTATTATGGTAGTATATGAAACAAAAACTGCTTAGATGTTTAATGTACTTTTCCATTTATCTTCCATCTGATAAATGGAAGAGTATATTGGGCCAAATATTGAAGGATATTGCTAAATGCAGGGCAAGATGTTTTGTTATTATACTTACGAATTCCCTCAGTGCTGACTGCCTGAGGGAATTATCGAAAACCTATTTAGAACAGGGTCTCTGTTCTTATGTAGAGAGTATCGAAATATGTGAAAAGGAGAGTGACAAGACCTACTTGTGTTCTGCTCACTGGTTTGTGACAGTCATCAAAATATAAGCTAGTTTAGGAGAACTACAAGTTCCAGGATATTTTTTGAAAAGAGTGGTGGTGCCTGAGGGAATGTCAGAGGTGCATCTGTTGGAGCATCTTTTTGTGGCAGAACTAGTATTTATTTCATTTAGATTTGTATATTTATTTTATAGAAAGTTATTTCATTTATTTATCAATCACATTTGTTTATATCTATATATTTATATCTTATATCTCTCTATATCTATATCTATAATTTTATTAAGAATTTTGATTATTATAGTAAAATCTAGTATAAGTTAAACTTAAAGAAAAGAGAATAGAAAGGAGTAAAAAGTGCAAGAAGGAAAGAAGAAAGAAAAAAGTAAGAATATAATAAAGAAAAGGAATATATAAAGAAGTGACTTTCAGCCTTCATCATAAGTATAAACAAATTTTGTGACTCTTCACCCCCCTCTAAGGTTACAAATGTTTATCTCTTCATCCCATATCCCATCCCTTATCTATAAACAAATCCATAAAACATCATCTTTTAAGTCCTGGTGTCAGCAGAAAGTCCATCAAGGGTTGCCAGAAATAACAATATACGTTGTTTTAACCTTGATCAAATAAACCAACTTTATATTTCTTCCTTTTACTTCTAACAGTCTTAATCTTTGGTTCATTCAAATATTGTTTTAAGATTTGATTTCATTTCTTCTTTGTCTCATCACACAGAGTTCTCCAAGGATTTAACAAACCTCTTTTGTAAATCCAATAGGAAAAAATTATCCAGGTCACTCTCTTGGTTGTCATTTGTATTTCCCTTTTAAATTTTAAAACTTCAGCCAGTTTCTTTTGTAGATCCAGTGAAACATCCTTTTCTAAGTCATTCTCTTAGCCTGTCAATTGTAAATCCCCTTTTGATAACATCTCTATCTTGTCAGGTAAAATTTGTTCTATGTCTGTCATTTCTTTAATAACATCTTTTGGACATCATTACTGACACTGTTGACATTGTGGCTACTGTTTTCTGCTTCCTTTCTTCAAAAGTCTCCTTCAATATTTTCATTGTTAGAACGTTTTGCAACATTTTACAGGCTTGTAAATCTTTCCTCTACGTAAAATCTTTAGTCCCCTCTAGTGTCCAGTTTTTGAAATCATGAGCTTACTTATCTTTGTTTTGTCTTGTAAAAACCAAAATAGGATCTATTTCCCATGAGAAGCTGTTTGTTCTTTATAATTAATTCCAAAATCTTATTGTAAAATTTTCAATATTCCAATTTTATCTGGACCCTTAGTCCAGATAACTTTCTAACTTTATAAAATCAAAATCTTATTTATCTTTTTGCTGTTTATTTCATATTTTTTAAATTCTTACGTTTATGATTAAAAATTTCTTTCATTCAGGATTGAAGGCAGATGCACTTCATGTTTTCTGACTTGTCATTCTGAAGGTCTCTAGTAGCTTAGAAGTAGTTAATGAGCAATTTCTGAAAATGATCAGAAAGTGAGGTTTGTGAACTTAGTGTCCTTTAAAAGTCTCCACTGTGGATTGATGACTCCCCATCAATCAATGAATTTTGAATGCTCCTAAGTCTTGTGACTCACAGCTGAATTGATTCGATCACATTTGATTACCATTCTTTGGTAACAGAGGTTAAAAACAGGTTTCTCTTTGAAGTGACATTAAAACTTTATTGCCTGTAGAAAAGGAAAAGGTTATTTTACCATATATATTTTGCATATATTTTAAATAATATCTTTATAGATTTACTGGTCATACTCCTAAGTAATATAGTTAGAAATGTAGCTTTACAACTTATTTGGATTTATTTATATCAGTTCAGTTTAAATCGCTATTCAAGAAGCCTCCTAGTTCTTTTATGTTATGAAGTTTAACACTTCTTTTTTAAAACCAGTGTGAATGAACAGTTAGAATATTGTCAAATGAACAATAGAAAATAAAATATGTTAGGCTTTTTATTATCAAAATGTATTAACCTGTTTCCATTGAAGTTAGAGTAGTTTGTTTCTGGAATTTAGTGTAAATATTATTGAAAGAGAAAAAGAAAAGTGGGAGAAGGCTTTCCCTTCCTGTAGAGATTTGGGAGTGGAGGAAGAGATGGTATATTTAAATGAATGGGTACAGATAATTTCCTGTCCAGCGTCAGGTGAAAAACATTACCTATGTTTTTGAGGTCTTTTGGGCAGGCTTTAAGCTTGCAGAGAGGTACACTAACACCTACTCAACTGAGCCTGGTGCATAAGGTTTTAGGGCTGAGTAGTATTCTGAATTTGCTTCCAAAAAGGAACTTCAGAGTGCATAGGGCCATGGACACAGCACCTGTTTGCAGCTCTTTAAAGCAGACACATCTTTCCTTGGGATCACACGATCACAGAAAAAGATGCAGCTCTGTTAAGAAATGCTGACAGGTGGTATATTCATGTCCCTTCATGCTCCAAAACACCTTTTTGGATTTGAACACAGTCCTTTAAGATATGCATTTATGAATAAAGAGTCTTGCATTATATCCTGATATTTGTTTTCAGTGCCAGAAATGAACAGCACAAATGATCCTTCCACAAAAAAAGCATTGTGAAGCGGACAGTTTTCCCTGATTTCCTCTTTAGCAGATCATCCAGAGATCTGCTGCTAAACCCAAATATATATTCTGTCAAGCTGTTACCTATGTGATCTGATATCAACTAATACATAGATTCATAGCTAGAAAATGTGAAATATGACTAATTTATAATAAAAGGAGTAATCCAATGTGTTTTTTTAGTAAGAGCTGGATATGGTGCTGTACTCCTTCTGTAATGACTGCTGTAGCTGATGTTTTGAAATGGATAATTCAAGAGTTTGGATTCATTGACTCAGTGAAATATAGCCCATTATTGTGTTGGCATGAAATTTTAAGAAGCAGGATAGCTTCCTTCTGACTGTTCCTCTTGATATGTGAGCATATTTAGATTTGAGCATCTTATTAAACATTCCTCATGTGCCCGGGACAATAGAACTTAAAGGCATTGTCTGTAATATAAAGTGAAGTTACTGGAAGGTAGATACTAATCTATAAAGGCAAAAGGAAAGTCAGTGGGTATTTCTGTGGTTTTAGACAGTGCTAAAAAATCTGGATCAGAACAAAATGTTTGTTCTGCACAAGAGTTGAAAAATGTGCAACAATTAGGCTTGGTTTTGTACCATAACCAACAAAATACTGTGCTGATATCAGGATTTAATTATAAAATACAGAAGCAAAGAAATGAGTAAGGTCTGTGAGACTGCATTGGGCAAATGAATTAAGAGGTCACTGATCTTTGTTTCTACTTTGAAAGGAAAAGTAATAAACTAAATGTAGTAACTAAACATTTAGGATGAGGAAAGTGTAATGTATGTGTTAGAAGTTGTAAATATCTCTGATATGCTATTTAGAAATGTGATTACTCTTAGGTAAATGAAATTTGGAATACAGGTAATCCTTGTTTAATGACTGCCTCATTTAGCAACCATTTGCAGTTACAATGGTGATGAAAAATTAACCTTGCAACCAATCCTCGCAATTATGACCTTTGCAGGTCTATAAAGCAAAGGGGAACCAAAGTAAGTTCATAAGCACAGTCGTGGTTTCACTTTGCCAGTCCCAATTGTGGTTGCTAAATGAGGACCATCTGTATAAAGAATAATTTTTCAGTGCTGCAGCTAACTTAATGGGAATGAAGGGAATTGTTTACTATGCCTGTCCACTACCTACAATATGACAATATATTCTTTATTTCTTCATCTAACTATTTCAAGAAAAGGCTTGGATTTTATTATTCCAGAAATATGCTGCAATGCTAAAAATCTACATTCAGAAATTACGTTACCCATTTGTGTTTCATTTACAAGGAAAGATAATTGTACACAATTCTGTGTGATTAATGTTCATTTACTTATAAATGTATATGCTGCTTTTCATTAAAAGAAGCAGTTTATTTTGAAACATTAACAAACATATGAAATAGTAAAATAGAAACTAATTAATTAGTTGTTAGTTATGTTTTCTAGTTAGGTAACAGCATCTAGCCAACCTTGTCTGATCTCAGAAAGATAAATAGGGATTTGGATAAGAGATTCTCAGAAAATTCCAGGACTGTAGCCTGGATTGGGAAGTAAAAAAAAGAAAGAAAGAAACAACCTGGAAAAAGATGTAGGAAAACCAATTCTATAATGTTTCTAAGAAAAGTATACAGATCATCATCATCATCATCATCATCATTTATTTATTTATTTATTTAAATTTATTGGCCACCCACCTCCAGTGGACTCTGGGCAGCGTACAAAACTAGAAAAACACAAAAACAGTTAAAAACATTAAATCAAATAGCCCAGATTAAAATAATCTAATAAACAACAAATTTAACAGAACAAAATACATCCATGATCCATGATACATCCATGAAGTTACCAGGAATTGAGCTCAACCTGAAAAACTTTAATTTGTAGGGCAGTTGTGAAAAACCAAATAGAGAAAATCAAGGAAAGGCCTAAACTTTCCAATTTACCAGATGTCACATGTTATGTTAGGTTTGTTTGCTTATTTTTGTGTCTTCAAGTCAGTTTTTGACTCCTGGTGAGTGCCTGGACTAGACCCTGCAATTTTCTTGGCAAGGTTTTTCAGAAATGGTTTGCCATTGCCTCCTTCCTAGGACTGGGAGAGAGAGACTGGCCCAAAGTCCCCCAGCGGGCTTTATGCTTAAGGCAGGTCTAGAAGTGATAGTCTCCCATTTTCTAGCCAGTGCCTTAACCAGTACATTAGGCTGGCTCTATACTTGTTTATTACTGATTTCCTTTTGGGAGGGAAGAGAAAACAGTGTTTGAGCAACTATATATGAGTAGCATTTATTTTAGTCCCAAATCTTGATATGGTGATATGTACAAAGCTGGGTATCTTTTATCGTAAGTCCTGAGAATATTTTAGTAGGGTTGTGTAAAGCATCAGAAAGTGGCATTTGCAAAGCGTGTTGCACAAGTGAAGCATTTCCAGCCCTATCCTCTGGGGTGCTTAGCTCCACTGAAGCTTTGCTTCACTGGGAAGACAGAAGGGTTGTCTGTGCATGCACATGTGTGCATGGGTAGGGCTTTGCGAAGTATCCATTTCATGTGCTTTGCACAGCCCTTATGTGTACTTGCTATAGGAAGATTGTTATGCAAAATAATCAGAATGTTTTAAATTGAGAATAAAACAGACCCATTTGGGAAAGTTCCAATGGCATGTTTTAAACCTGATAAGCCACTGTTTTCTAGACTGTATAGGGAGGCTAAAGCAATTAGAACCATGTAAAAACATACAATAACAAGTAGTTTAGGAGGCATACAAGTTATTAAATAAATAAATATATAGTAAAAAGAAAAAAAAAAGTATGCCATTCTAGGATTCCAAGCAATGGAATCCCACAATGTTTAAAAATATATTTGAGGAAGTTAGCCTTGACTTGTGAAGATTTAGATTTCAGTAAACTTGTTCTTTAATAAATGGAATGATTTGCTGTAGGTTTTGGAATTTGATTTTCTTTTCCTTAAGTATTCATATGCATATTATACTTTTCAGATCTTATAATAGCTTTTGGTAGCATTAAGCTCACTATAATTCTTTTTCTTTTAAAAATCTGCTGGTCCCATGCTTCATTGATTTGGCAAAATCAAGTATCTCTGAGACAATGGAGTATTACTGATTTATTCCAGATTGAGTATCTTACTGAACAGCTAAGTATTTTTTTATATACATACTTGTAATTTGTTGAATTATCCACATCCTTTTTTCCATTTTAGGCAAAAGCTAATTATGAAAAAGATGAAAAACGCAAGGAACTGAAGCGATTGCGAGGGGAAGATACATGGATGCTGAATGATGTGAACGAGCGTTTAGAAGAACTGGAAAAGGTAATGCTTGTAATGTTAATTAATAAACATTTGCAATGGGCAGTACATTAATGGTTGTGGGAAAGCCAAATTTTAAAAGACACTGCTGACTTTGCTGTGTTTTTATTAAAAAATTTTAATTTGTGATTATACCAAAAATGTGTCAACTTGTTCCCATTCCAGTTATGCATTCAGATTAAAACTACAATATAAAAATACTGTTAAAAAGCATATTAAGTATTACATGATCCTGAAATGACTGTACTGTTAGTGCCATCACTGAAAATGCTTTTCATTCATCATCTTCCTGTGATCAGGAAAAAAAAAATCCTCTGAAGTAAAACAAGAATCCAGGAGAAGCAGCTGTTAAGTAGTTTAAATACATGCTCTGTAAAACTTCAGGCTCTAATTTAATGAATTTATAGAGAAAGTGAATGGGACAAGTGCTTCAAAATATAATAATAGGCAGTACAAGCCAAATTCAATCTAAGTTCCAGGATACCAATTTTCTTCTGGGTTGACAAAAATTAAATAGTTTTTAGAAAGAGAATTTGAATATCTTATGTTTAAAAAAAAATTCTTGAATATAAAGGCAAAAAGAAGAAATAACTGAAATGTTGAACTTGTGTTCAGCATGGATAATAATAATATAATTATTACATGTCTTTATCAAGGCATGGTACAAAACACCCCTCGCCCCCGATGATTACAAATAACCCAAATAAAATTGGCTTAGAACCCAGTAAACAAATAATAACACTAAAGGATCAACACAATACATCTGAAACAATGAGCTGGGCATATGACAGAGCATATGTATCTAATGATTTGAAAAAGGTATTAATCTGCACCAGTCAGCTAGGTGGAACAACCAGACCCTCCTCTTAACCATTAATTAAATTAAAAAGATTTTTAAACCCCTTTTAAAGCCTATCAAATTTCTATAGAGATGAAAGGAAGAAGAATCACTGGCCAGGTCCCTAAAGGCCTGGAACCTGGAGACTGACCTGGGAGTGAGAAACTGAAAGAAGGTCCTGCTTAGAGGAATGTAAAGAATGAAAAAAGGGTAGATGGTTATTAGGAAGTTTGTGATTGGATTCTCTAAGCACAAGCACCAGTAGGGAGCCAGTGAAGAGCCCTGCACTATACTAAGATATGAGAATAAGATGAAAGGATTAGAACAGCCAAGGTGCACTGTTTTGGAGTAAGGTCAGAGGATGGAGAGAGAAATTAGAAACTATTAGAATAATATAAGCATGAGACAAAGACATACACCAGTAACATCTCCTCTGCAAGGAAGCCCTGGTTCCTATGAACATTCATCAAGCTGTGGCTAAGAGTGGCAGTTGTGGCTAGGAGGGCCTTTGTGCAACTTCAAGTTGTATTGTCAGTTGTTCCCATTCCTAGATCGGGAGGATTTACTCTCAGTCACCTATGGCCTGACCACCTCCAGAATGGATTACTGTAATGCGCTCTACATGGGGTTACCCTTGAAGAGCATCCGGAAACTATAGCTGGTGCAAAATGCAATGGTGTGGACAGTTATGTGCGCTCCTTGATCATTGCACATTACACCTCTGCTCCATGAGCAACATTGATTGCTAGTTTGCTTCCAGTTTCAATTCAGGGTGCTGGTAATGACCTATAAAGGCCTCTGTGGCATGGGTCTAGGTTATTTGAGCGACTGCCTCTCCCTGGTTAAATTTACCCGTCCCATCAGGGCTGGCAGGAGAGGCATATTACTGGTCCCGTTTACCAAGGAATGTTATCTGAAAGGAGAGCTATTTCTGCCATGGGCTCTGCTCTTTGGAACTTAATTCCCGGTGAGGTTAGACCGGCCACAATCCTGTTGGCCTTTTGGAAGGCTCTCAAGACATGATCTTGTTATTGTGCCTGAGGATCCAGTGGTAATATGGAGCCTGTTAATTTGTTGTACTGTTAGTCATTGTATTGATTGCACTCTCCCACAAATTAAGTTTTAACTGGTTTTTAATTGGTTTTTAATGGTTTTTATTTTGGTTGTTTATTTCTAACTATTGTTTTTAAGTCTGTCAGCCTTCCAGAGTCTTGCGTGTGAGATGGCTAGCTATATAAATTGAATAAATAAAATTAAATAAAAATAAGTGAAATTAGTGTTCCTAGATGTATAATCAAAAACAAGGTGCACAGTCAAGACCACAGCACAGCTGGTAGAGAAAATTGGGGCAATTCAAGAATGCTTGAAGATAAGGAAAACTCTGTAGAGGACATACAGTCAGAATGAAGCACAACAATCTCAGCTTTGTCTGAATTCAGCTTAAGGTGGTGGAAAGTGCTAGTAAGACATTCTGAAACAGATAACCATGCATTAACATTAAGGACCTCAAAAGACTGAAGAATTTGAATATCATTAGCCTCTTGGAAGTATTATATAGGAAGTTTGTTATTGTAGTATATTTTAATTAATTAAATATTTATCTACTTTAATTAACACTTATTCTGTTTTTGCTGTAAACTGCCGAGAGTCACTCTGTGGTGAGATGGGCAGTGACAAATTTGAAATATAAATACATAAGTAAAAAATAACAATGTTATTGGAAGCCCTGATCATGAATCAAGACACCCAAGGAGCAGTGTAAAGGGCAACCAAAATAGGATCCAAGAGTAATACCTGAGGAACACCTACTACAAAGGGAAATATCCAGGAATGAAATCCACCATGTACAGTGGGGCAAAAAAGTATTTAGTCAGCCACCAATTGTGCAAGTTCTCCCACTTAAAAAGATGAGAGAGGCCTGTAATTTTCATCATAGGTATACCTCAACTATGAGAGACAAAATGGGGGAAAAAATCCAGAAAATCACATTGTCTGATTTTTAAAGAATGTATTTGCAAATCATGGTGGAAAATAACTATTTGGTCAATATCAAAAGTTCATCTCAATACTTTGTTATATATCCTTTGTTGGCAATGACAGAGGTCAAACATTTTCTGTAAGTCTTCACAAGGTTTTCACACACTATTGCTGGTATTTTGGCCCATTCCTCCATGCAGATCTCCTCTAGAACAGTGATGTTTTGGGGCTGTCGCTGGGCAACACAGACTTTCAACTCCCTCCAAAGGTTTTCCATGGGGTTGAGATCTGGAGACTGGCTAGGCCACTCCAGAACCTTGAAATGCTTCTTACAAAGCCACTCCTTCGTTGCCCGGGCGGTGTGTTTGGGATCATTGTCATGCTGAAAGACCCAGCCACATTTCATCTTCAATGCCCTTGCTGATGGAAGGAGATGTTCACTCAAAATCTCACAATACATGACCCCATTCATTCTTTCCTTTACACGGATCAGTCGTCCTGGTCCCTTTGCAGAAAAAGAGCCCCAAAGCATGATGTTTCCACCCCCATGCTTCACAGTAGGTATGGTGTTCTTTGGATGCAACTCAGCATTCTCTCTCCTCCAAACACGACGAGTTGAGTTTAGACCAAAACGCTCTACTTTGGTTTCATCTGACCATATGACATTCTCCCAATCCTCTTCTGGATCATCCAAATGCTCTCTAGCAAACTTCAGACGGGCCCAGACATGTACTGGCTTAAGCAGAGGGACACATCTGGCACTGCAGGATTTGAGTCCCTGGCAGCATAGTGTGTTACTGATGGTAGCCTTTGTTACTTTGGTCCCAGCTCTCTGCAGGTCATTCACTAGGTCCCCCCGTGTGGTTCTGGGATTTTTGCTCACCGTTCTTGTGATCATTTTGACCCCACGGGTGAGATCTTGCGTGGAGCCCCAGATCAAGGGAGATTATCAGTGGTCTTATATGTCTTCCATTTTCTAATTATTGCTCCCACAGTTGATTTCTTCACACCAAGCTGCTTGCCTATTGCAGATTCAGTCTTCCCAGCCTGGTGCAGGTCTACAATTTTGTTTCTGGTGTCCTTCAACAGCTCTTTGGTCTTGGCCATAGTGGAGTTTGGGGTGTGACTGTTTGAGGTTGTGGACAGGTGTCTTTTATACTGATAACAAGGTCAAACAGGTGCCATTACTATAGGTAACGAGTGGAGGACAGAGGAGCCTCTTAAAGAAGTAGTTACAGGTCTGTGAGAGCCAGACATCTTGCTTGTTTGTAGGTGACCAAATACTTATTTTCCACCATGATTTGCAAATAAATTCTTTAAAAATCAGACAATGTGATTTTCTGGGTTTTTCCCCCCCATTTTGTCTCTCATAGTTGAGGTATACCTATGATGAAAATTACAGGCCTCTCTCATCTTTTTAAGTGGGAGAACTTGCACAATTGGTGGCTGACTAAATACTTTTTTGCCCCACTGTACTATCCCCAAAAAACAAAAAGACAAAATAGACTTAAACCAATCGTGTACACCTCCAAAGATGCCCAGGAACTGTAACCTGGACAACAGTATCTGATAGTCAAGTTGTCAGATGTTGCCGTCAGATCCAAAAGACCCAGCACTAGTGTAAGGCACTGGGACTTGGCCACCAGACTGTCATTCAGAATTTGAGTAAGTGCCATCTTATTTGATTTGCCTGTTCAAAATCCTGATTTTACTGCAGGACAAAGTCTCAGGGCAACTCTTTCATGGACTTTAGACAAAAAAAAAAAAAAAAAAAGGAAGCAGAGACATTGGCTGGTAATGAGCAAAAAGGTGATCCAATGGGGTTTCTTTGCAAGCGAACTTAAAAAAGTCTGGAATTGAAAAAACAGTTCACCAACCTTTTAACATAAGACAAGAAAAAGAGGAGGATAAAGATGAGGATGGGAAGTATTATAAAGGGAGCTCTCCACAAATTGTTGAATGTCATTCTCTAAGACAGAGATAAATTCAGAAGCAGAATGTGTGGAAGTTAGAGAGGGTGATGGAGGAAAAGGATGAACAATATTCACCACTATAATAGAGAAAAATTCTGTCAAGCACTCAGCTGAAAAAGAGGAGTAGAAAACTATCTATCTCTGTGTCTGTCTTTATCACAAATGCTTCTGCGCTGCTTCAGTCATATGTCTTAGCTTACAGCATAACATTGAATACGTTACAATGAATCAAAATTGAGGACAATTATATTGTTATATAATTGTCCCCAATTGTTACATAACATTCCCCAGTTCAGTGGCGGTTGGTGCTAATAAAGAATGAAAAGTGGAGAAAAGCAGCTGAAAGGTCCTGAGCAGGGAATGAAGGTAGCTTGAAAGAAAACCTGTTGTAGGTAGTGAAGTAATTATCCGGAGCTTTTCGGTGTGTGCTTACAGCAACCCTCTTCCTCCCTAGGACTGCAGACAATCATGGTTGTGGTATCCTAGTTCTCAGTGCATATATGCAGGCAGGAGCAACCTGATCCAAAGCAATCTTGGTAATAGGAAGGAATAAACAGTTCAATTCAGTAATTGTCAGTGAAAGACTCCACAGAAGCGGAAGAAGCAGGATGAGATACATTTGCCAAAACAAGATTACATTGACTTCTCCTTTTAGCTAAGGTCATTATGAAGGAATTATTTCCTCCTTCCCATTGTATTCCTTGTTGGACTTGATTTGCTGTTCAGGATGACGTATAATGCCCTCCTGAATAACTGGTTCTGAAAATAGTGCTTTATTTAAATCTATATACTACTAAAACTCTTGTGTCTGTAACCTTCAACTGGGCAAAACAGTGCATCATAGAGCAACAATTTTTGAACCAAGGTACCTCAAATGAGCAACTTATAGAGTGCGTCCAAAATCTGGGAACCATTACTCCCACGGGATTGCAATTTGGGAAATTTGTGGCTGCTTCAGCACTGCTGCACTGCTGCGCCACCTTGGTCAGCCCAGGTCATGTGATTGTCATGGGCATATCCCTTACCCCTTTCCTGCCTCTCCCTGTCCCTGCACCCATTTGGCTGGGGGAAGGAAGGAAGGAAGGAAGGAAGGAAGGAAGGAAGGAAGGAAGGAAGGAAGGAAGGAAGGAAGGAAGGAAGGTTGGTTTCAAATGCTCCCTGCCATCTTTCCACAAGGAAGGTCAATGGGGAAGCCAGCAGGAAGTTGAAACTCACTCCCACTCCCACTGCTTTTTTGCCTGCCTGTGGTCATTCTGTTTCTCTGTTTAGGTAAAGAAATATCTCTGAAACATGAACCCAATGGGTTACAGGTTGTCTAGTAGACATTAAAACATTCAGTTCAATTGAATATAATACAATAGAGCCGAAGTTCAAATAAAATAGGGCACAGTCCTGGATTTCAGTGATACTTACAAAGAGTATGACAGGAGCCTTTTATCCCATCCTTTCATCTATGTGGGACTCATTTTGACTAAGTCCCTCTCTGAGAGAATGTGGCTCCTATTTTAAAATGCCTGTGTGTGTGTATGTGTGTGTATTCATTCCTATTTTCCTTTGCTCTGTTAATGTACATAGAGACAGTTTATCTGATAGAAAATTTCATAGGACAATCAAGTCCAACCCCTGCTTAGTGCAGAAATTTAGTCAAAGTATCCTTGATAGATAACATCAAACATCCACTGAAGAGAAACAGACTGCTTCTCTGGTTAACAAATTCCACTGTTCAACTGCTCTGGCCAAGAAGGCTCCATTTTACTTTATATGTTATTCATAATTTCCATCCATTCTGAAGAAGGACTTTTCCACAGCAGCAAAGCAAAGTATAGCAAGCAATAATCAGCTCCACCATCATCACAACATCAAATGGAGGCTTTGGCCCTACTCACCCCAAGTATATTTATAAGCATCAAGCCAATTGCTTCAAGATGTGTGGCCTTGTCAGAACAACTGTCAGCAAGCTTGTCTCACAAACAGAAAGAGTTCACACCTGCTACAGTTCCGGAATCCAAGGGGAAAAAAAAGATAAGCTGAACTTAACTACTTCAGTAGGGCAAGCCTTTCCTTCAGTAGCAACCAAACCATTGCTGGCTTTGGTACTAGTGCCATCACTGATGCTTCTTTCAATGATACAGGCTAGAAATTTCTCAATTCAGCATTCCCTTCCAGAGGTGCAGTTCATCAAATCCATACTGGAGGGCACAATTAGGGATCATTCCCACTCATTGTGTTTATCCTGAAATTCACCCATTTCCCAAACTTCAGAAGGTAGAAACAAGTACTCACCGAGTATACCTCATTGTGAGAGCCAGTTTGGTGTAGTGGTTAAGGTACCAGGCTAGAAACGAGAAGGCCATGAAGTCTAATACTACCTTAGCCACAAAGCCAGCTGGGTGACCTTGGGCCAGTCCCTCTCTGTCAATCTTAGGAAGAAGGCAGTGTCAAGCCTCTCCTAGTTTTTAACCTGATGTCTTAACCACTACACCAAACTGGCTCCTAATGTAAAGATAATATCCCCTCCCAAATCATCAATCTTCCTCTTCCTCCTCCATCATCGTCATCGTCGTCATCCTGAATTTTTGTATTCCACATATAGACTCAGGACACTTCACGGCATCATAAAATACAATCAAAGTTCAGGCCTAGGTTTGAGATGGAGATATCTTTGGTTGCTCTCTTGGATTGCCTGCATTATGACCTGGATTTATTTGTCTATATAAAATTATATGGCCACCTATCTCTTGATTATTTGTTCTTGTTAGATTTTATCTTTCTCTTTTAAAATTTAATAAAGTTATGATAAAAAAATAAAATTATATGGCCACCTATCTCAGGCAAATAACTGAGTGGCTATCAATACAAAACCAAAATAAAGCAACAAAAATACAATTAAAAGCAAACATAATAAATATATAAGGAATCAGGAATCTCATAAACAACTCTTAATCCCAAACACACACATATCAGGCTCCGTTCACAACTGGCCCTAACAGCTAAGAGAAAAGCCAACTTTTCATAGCCTTCTGGAATGTCAACAGGGTTGAGGCCATCCAGATCTTGGGGAGGCTGTTCCATTCTGGTCTTATTAGACCTCTCAGTGGCTTTTAACACCATTTACAGTATCCTCTTGGACCACCTGTAAGAGTTGGGGATAGCAGGCATTGTTTTACAATGGTTCTGTTCCTTCCTCAGTGAGTGGTTCTAATCGGTGCTGGTGGGGGAAGAGAAGTTGGCTTGGTGGCCCCTGACTTGTGGGTAGCTTTAGAGATGGACCACGTCTCCCCTAGTTTTTATCATCTATACAAAGCTGTTGAGAGAGGTCATTTGACAGTTCAAGTTTAATATCAATATGCTGAAGATACCTAATTGTACATTGGTATGCTGAATCATGAGGGAGATGGTGTCATTCTTTCCTGGTACCTAGAGGCTGTTTGGGTCTAAACCAGAGTTGCTACTGATGCTGCCAAAGTTACTCCTTGATGGGCAAGTACTACCTTTCAGGGAGCAGGCCTGCAGCTTGGGGGACTTTCTGGACTTAAAGCTCCTGCTGGATCAACAGGTGGAAGCCATGGCTAGGGTGGCCTGTGCCCAGCTTTACCAGGTCTACCTGGCTCAAGAGAACCTGAGTACTTGTAATTCATGCCCTTATCACCACCCAGTTGGACTACTGCAGTGTGCTCTACTTGGGGGCTACTCATAAAGAGTATTTGGAAACTACATTTGGTCCAGAAGCATTCGTCTGCATACTTTTTGGCTCCTGGTGTTGGGAGCGTATAACACCATGATGGAGTATAGAATATGGGGTAAATCAATACCCAGTCAAATCAGATCATCACTTAGTCTCACATACAGAGAAGGTACCTACAGTGATTGAGTTTGTGGTTATCTCTTTGGCCATTGGTCAGTGCGCTTAATCGATGATGGTGATGTCAAATGAAGAAGAGACATGTTGCTTAATCAACTAAAATTTCCAGTTAAACCAAGTTTGTTATTGTAGAATACATTTTTCGTATGTATGTTTCTAATGCATGCTTAGTGCCTTTCTATCCAGAAGCTTTGGATGTTATACAGTGGTACCTCGGGATACAAACTTAATGCGTTCCGTGACTCTGGACGTATCCCGAGTTGGTCGTAACCCGACGCAAATTTCCCCATAGGGTTCAATGTAAATCCGGTTAATCCGTTCCGCCCTCCAAATTTGGTCGCACCCTGAAGCAAATTTTCCCATAAGGTTCAATGTAATTACCGTTAATCCGTTCTGGTGTCCGCGGACCACGTGTCAGGAGTGGGAGAATGGCTGGGCGCCGCGCAGCGCAGCGGGAAAAAGGCCAGGCGCCGCGCAGCACAGCGGGAAAAAGGCCGGGTGCGGCGCGACGTGGCGGGAGAACGGCCGGGCGTGCCGCGGCGGGAAAACGGCCGCGGACCACGTGTCAGGGGTGGAAAAATGGCCGAGGACCATGTGTCAGGGTGGAAAAATGACCGTATCCCGAGGTGGAGTTTGCACATTGAGGTAAATTTTTGCGGCCGGAGCTGGTTGTAACCCGAAAAGTTCGTTAGTAGAGGCGTTCATATCCCGAGGTACCATTGTATATTATAAAATAAGCCATTAAGAAAAGTATCCTGGGACATTTTCAGCAGGGTAGTGGGAGATGTTTTGCAGTTTAAAAACAACAAAATATAGTGTGTCTTCCACATTCTAGTTATGTGGCCTGTCACAGTGATACAAATGTTTCTTTTTGTAGGAACATTCTGTTACAAAGAAGAAGCAGCATTCAAAAAAACATAAAAAAGAAAAGAAGAGGAAAAAGACTAAAAGAGAAAAAAAAGATGATTCATCTGATACCAGCTCTGTAAGTTTTATAATCCAAGTCACCAGTTGGTATAAAGCTATTTGTCACCTATATTAGTGATGGTACTTAGTTTTACATGTATCCTGGATATTTGATTTATAATTGCTGGTACGCTATAGCGTCAACCTATTTTTAAAAAATGGTAAGGATGCAAAGGTGACCATTAGGTCAGAGGAAGAATAACTCCACCTCTATTAAAATGTGGACTGAACAGCTAGTGATTATTGCAGCAAGCTAGCATTCATTTTTCCATATATTTGATGTAATATGGTAGAAACCACGTGCTAGAAAGAGCCAGATTTCAGCTGCTAGGCCTTATCTCATAGTGCTATATACATTTAGCATGGGTAATAATGAATCATTAGACACAATATTCAGAATATTGGGTTGCTTGGAAGACTAAATATGAACTTGTTTATCTAGCTGTTGCTTCCATTGAGGCTGTTCCATTGTCTGTAATATGTGTCAGCAATGCTATTTAGACTTCACTCTATATTATTACTGGATATGCTCTGCACAATTTTACAAATTCAGTTTAAGATTCTCCAATGGTAGAAAAACTCCCAATCTTCCACAATATAGTAACATCCAGATAATATTGGATTTCAAGTCCCTGATACTCAGTTGGATTAGTTGCAAAGCAGTGTTTTATATCTGGTGGCTGTGTGCTTTTTCTTAAACTATAGAGTTGCATCTGCCTATGAGAAGGGTTGTTTATTTCAATTGAAGTGAATGTCATTAACAATACTGTTGCCTGCACTTTGCTTGGGTTTTTCTTCTAAACATGTTATTATGCATAGACTATATTGGTGCGTCACAAAATTCCCACAAATTTTACAACCCTCAGAGGTCTGCCAATCATATGACTTCTAGCTGTGAAAATTTGTTGGTTTTAAGTGGTCATCTGTAACAGGATGACTGCAAAAGTAATTTCTTTGAAAAGTCTTTTGAGAGTTAACAACTTGTCCTTTTATGTAGTGCTATATTGTTAATAACAGTACCCAAGGGAACAAATTGGTGGCCTATTTTCAATGGGGAAAAGTGACTATAATAAATATCAGATGTACATAGTTACTTTTTATCTGAATGCCCGAGTCTTATAAATACATTTAAAAAGCTGCAACCTCCAATAATGGATATAATTTATTCTCTCTTTCTGGATCTCTTATTCATATAGAAAAGGAAATCAAGTTTTTTAAAATGACCTTTACATTGTTTCATTGACCTTTAAAGGCCTTTACAATCCTCTAAAACACATTTGATTATTTGAAAACATGTGTTCTTAGGGTTCTTCAGAAGAATGGGTGGAAGCTCCTGTTGCACAGCCTTCTAGCACTGAGGAGTCTTGGAAGGTGAAGAAAGAACCATCTGAAGAAGGGACAGTGGAAAACTCTATGTCAGTTCAGGTAAGCACCCTGAACAGGAGGAGGCATCTTTTTTGCGGACAAGAACTGTGCTTAACATTTTGGGGAAAAAGAGGTCTACAGTCAAGAGGGAAATGGCAAACTTGTTGGAGGGCCAGGATTTCTTGTTTTTCCTGGGACTGGAAAGGTTCTTTTAAACGATGTTAACCCTACTTTAAGATTTATCCTTTAGCTTTTGTGTGATCATGCCTCAAGAGATTCAGTTGCCCCCAACCCTGCTGACATTTCAGAAAGCTTTAAAAATTTGGCTGTTTTCCCGGGTACGGAGGTTGAGAGGTTAATTGGATCTGTGAGACTGATGTGTCATCTGCTGAGGATTTATGCTGGCCTTGATTGTCACTATGTATATGTATTATTACTTATTATATTTGAGTTTTTAACTTTATGTTAGCTTCTCAGAATTGCCATTGTGATCCAGTGATGATCATATAAATTGATTAAAATAAACAAAGAAATAAGAGACAGGTAATCATTCCACTGATTTTTCATAATTGTGATTGAAGGTTCAATGTCATTGCAAACAAAACTCACCAGTCCAGGGGCAGAAAGTTTCAATGGTCCGTGGGGTAATTGGCTTTTAAGTCTAGAGCCTGCTGATCCTGATGTTCTGAAGGTAGTTGGTAGATTTCCAGAAGTTCTAATCTTCTAAATCAGGAAGTGGTTCAGAGTATTCTGAACATTGGCACATTCTGGAAAAAAAAAAAGAATGTTCCAGGAAACACCAGGAAATTCTATCCCTGGGACACTGATTTCTCTAGTTCTGGCTATGTGCAGTCTTGGACCTTAGATTGTGTTAATCAATTATGTGCCATCAAGGAGTGACCACATAGATAGATTTTCTCCATTATGATATGCCCTAACCTGGTCCTCAGATCTTCCAATGGTGCACCCATTGCCGTTGTAACTGAATCCATCCACCTTGCTGCTGGTCATCCTCTTATTCTCTTTCCTTCCACCTTTCCCAGCATTAGAGCCTTCTCGAGAGAGCTAGATTTTTGCATGATATGTCTGAAGTAGGATAATCTGGATCTAATTATTTGTGCCTCGAGTGAGAACTTTGGGCTGATTTATTCAATGATCCATTTGTCTGTTTTCTTGGTCATCAGTGGTATTCTCAGGAGTCTTCTCCAACACCAAGTTCAAAAGCATCAATACTCTTTCTATTCCTCTTCTTCAAAGTCCAATTTTTGCTTCCATAGAATGTCACAGGGAATACTATGACTCACACTATTCTGAACTTTGTAGACACATCATGGCATTTGAATATCTTTTCCAAGGACTTCATGGCAGCTGTAGTAAGTGTTAGTGTGTATATATTTCTTGACTGCTTATTCCTTTACTGTTGATGGTTGATCCTAAAAGTCAGAAGCTATCTACCACTTCATTGTCTTCATTGTCAGTTATAATTAGTTTGGGTAACTCCTCCTGAAAAGGTTAGGTTATGAATTGCATTAGTCTTCAAGTTACCACAGCTCGTTCAGCGACCATTCAAATTACGACTGCGCTGAAAGAGGGTGACTTATGACTGTTCTGCAAAGTTGCGGCCGTTGCAGCGTTCCCATGGTTATGTCATCGCAGTCCGGGCACACAGGTGCCTGGCTCATGATTACTACATTGCAGTGAGTCATGGTCATGTGATTGCCTTGATGACACAAGCAAAGTCAATGGGGAAGCCAGCAGGGAAGGTCGCAAATCACTCCCTAAGTCGGTTCTGCCACGTTTTCTCCTGAGGACCCCCACTATGGAGCACGAGCACCTGCACCCACACTCCATACCGTGCACCTACCCCCAGCACTCCCAGTGTGCCCATGCTCCCCAACGCCTATCTGCAGTCTTCATTGACCCACCCATGCTTGCCAACGTCCACCCACAGCCCCCACCAGCCTGCCTGCTCTCTCAAGTGCCAGCCTGTGGCCCCCGCCAGCCCACTAGGGCCTGCCCTCGGCCCTTGCTGGCCTGCCTGCACTCCCTAGAGCCTGCCTGCAGCACCCACCCCGTGTGGCACCCCCCACTCCTCACCTTGGACTCCTACCTCTTCTTGCTTAATGACCCTCATAGTCCTGGGGTTACATGGCAACCAGGACTGCTGGGAGTGCTGTTGCTAAGCAATGCAGTCACATGACATCAACCACATCATCATCCCAACTGCCATTGTCACCTGAGGACTACCTGTATTTCCTATAGTTTTATTTTCCTGTAGTGTTTTGTTTTATTTTTTGACAGAAAAGGTTGTGGAAAATATGTGTGATAGTGTCTGGGTGAAAATGAAAACAAAACCCCTATTAAATTAAGAAAATGCAAGCGCTTCACCAAAATTTGGAATGAGCCAGTTTGATTTCTGAATATTCCAGTTTAAATTGTTTGAGCATGAAAGTGGCAGTACTTTTCCAATGTTGTGGGTCATGAGTGCACTGCCTTTAAGTCCCATCATGCTGTCTTGATTTTATTTAAGTCACACTTCACTGTAAATGTCTAACTAGCCACTGACCATTCTTGCCAGAGAGGCTTTTAGAGTGTAAAGACTGTAACAGCCACTATGTAGGACAGACAGGCAGAAGACTAGCAGAGCGCATCCATGAACACCAACTAGCAGTCAGAAGACATGATGAAAACTCCTTAATCTTACATGGGCAGACTCAACCATAGTTTCAACTAGGAAACTGTTAACATCCTAGACTAATCTAAATCTAAAAATGCTAAGGAATTCCTGGAAGCTTGGCATTCAGACAAATCAGCCATTAATAGACACATACAGATAAACCACATTTACACACCATTCAAAAGAGACAATAAAAAAGCTAAGAAGAAAACAAAAAGACCAGAGCACATCCTCTCCAACAGTCAACACCCAGAGAAGCAGGGATTAACATCAGACAAACAATAAAACAGAAAACAATACCCTAATCAGGAACTACCTAGGAGAAAACCACATCCCTATCAACACTGGCAGGACAAGCTACTGTATGTAAACAGGGAGCAAACCCCCCTCACTTACACTGATGATGTTACTAGTTGGGTAATTAAATGTCTGCAAGCAAACAACCAAGCTCAGAGAGCACCAAGCTCAGAGAGGCTTTTATTTTGGCACAGATTCAGCGCAGAGGCAGATTTTTAAAAACTATATTTTATTTCTGGCTCCTTTCCAGGAGTGATTTGGGGTTAGTAACAATTCTTAAATATTGTCTCAGTAAAATCAGCTGTAAACATCCATTAATATACATTGTGTACCAACCATTTCTTTATTAGTTTTTATGTTTAAAAAGTACTTTTGACAAAACATTTTTATAGGGCTTTTGGGAAAATTTAAGGCTGACTGTTTTCCTGTAAAAGAAATATTCCTCACAGTTGCTGGGTCAGTGTTGAGTCCTGTGTGCTTGAATGCCCTTGCAGGGTTTCTGAAGGCAAGTGTACATGTATTGTTTAGCCAAAAATTTAAGTAGATTGAGCTCATTTCGTTGTGTTGCATGAATTGTTAATATTATAATGCTTTGATGCTTATTGTGGATTATGGTTGCCAACTATTTTAATGCATTTGGAAATGGGAATTATTAATTATAATAATGGGGGCAGTGTTGATGCTCAAACATTGCCTAAATGCATACTGGGTGGCTTTCCCTCTTCATCACAAACAAATCTGTTAATTATTCTCTCCCTCTGGGTCAGTAATATTTTTTTGCTTATTTTGTGCTGCAGACCCTATTGTATAGCAGACAGCATCCCCAATTCATTTTATTTTTTCCTTTGGTTCTGAAATTGTTCTTCTTGAAAGGCTTTCAGCATGGCCCTTGACAAGCAAATACAATTCAGAGTATCCAAATTTGGCCACAAATAAATATGTACATTCATTGAACCCACTTAATGGTTCATCTGACAGCTTGAGTAGCTAAATGTTGTAAAAGATACATAGTGCACCTGACCTGTGATGCCCGATTGCATAAAGCAGATAAATGAAATGGTGTGCAATGAGTACCACCAATATTCCAGCATTTGTGTAAAATTGTTAAAATATGATATTCTTAACGAATAAATAAGTTCCTAATTTTCATATACGTTTGCATATATTCCTATTCCCCCACGATCCATTGTCATTACTTAAAATGCATTCTTTAAAACTTACATATGGAATATAAAAAATGATGGATTGGCCAGGCTTATGAATTGCTGTAAGTTCTTTAAATGAAATTATTCTCTTTTTAATCTCTTCAAAACACCTATCAACTTTCTTTATTCCATACCCTGTAATTTCCTTTTTTTTCTGTCATTAACATAAGCTGTTACTGAATGTGGATCTCTTTTAATAAGAAAAAGAGTTGTTGTTTTCATAGAGGGATGAGTGGATGACCTTAGATTTTATGTCTGTGAAAACACTGTCTTCAGCATCACTGAAGGCTGAAAAGCAGAAGGAAAAAATATTGGAGCAACAGAAAGCCCAGGAAAATGAACAGGTAGGTTTGGTTATTAATTGTGTAAAAGATTGTGAGAAACTGGCCAACGGCCAAAATGTGTATTTCTTCAGTTATCAGATATTAATTTGGAGATTTAATTCTCCCGAGAGCCAATCCAAGTTTCCAAGCTTTATTTATTATATATGTATAGCCATTGGCTATTCCATCCAGCAGTAATAAGTATCCCGTTTGTCTAGTTGATTCTTGCCAAGGAATGAAAATAAAATCCGAGGAACAAATGAAGCCTTACTTTTAGTGATGTATATGCTTAAGAAAAAGAGATTTATTTTTAATATAAATAAAAGTCACACTGAATACATTTCTTTACAAACAAAATGTGTGGACCTTCACTGAATTTTAATTAGATCACTTTGGCAGGTAACAATTGGCTTCCTGGTTTGTTTGTTTTTTAAACTGAAATGCCTGAATTTTTTTTTGTTGGCTACAGGGCTAGGGTTGAATTGTGGTCTCTTACTTTAATTGTATTTTAATTTTTCATCATATTAATGGGTGGAATGGCTTATGGCTACACATATATAATAAATAAAACTTTTCTGTTAATGTTTTCCTGTTAATAATTGACTTACCGCTATTGCCAACAAACTGTTTTTCTGCTATTTTTGACTTGATGTGGTTCTCTCAAACTTCTATATTTTACTTATTAGCCAAAATAAGTTAACTTTTTAGTAAAAGGATGATGAATAAGTTTATTATCAAGTTCTTGCTAATGTGATGAAAACAGTGGTGGAATTTATTTGTTAATTAAAGCCCAAGAACTGAAGGGCTAAACTCTCCATTTTACTTGAGTTGATGAATTTGATATGTGTAAATTCATTTGGATGCTTTTTCAATCACACTTTTCAAAAAATTAAAGCACAAAATTAAGTAAATACAGAAAAGATAGAATACGTAGCTCTGACATTTGTTCAAAATGACCATAGAGGTAAAGTAGGTTTGATGAGGCATAAAGGATCGTTCCATGAAGCTGTTGACTTTGTAACTTTTTGCTTTTTTAAACTGCTGAATAGTTGCTGCTTTCAGAAAGGGAGCTGAACCCATATTGGAAAGATGGTGGTACAGGCTTACCACCAGATGAAATATCAACATCAGTGAAAGGTAACATCTTCCTATAAACTTTGACAATCTCTTTTTCTAGAATGGCTGTCTTTCTCTTTTTGTAATCCTTCATTAATGTGTTAATGTTAAAAGAAAATAAAATGAATATTTGCTGGTAATGATACCTTCATTAAAATTGTAGCACATAGCTTTACGTAATATTTTAAATCATTTCTTTTCTTGTAATCTTAAGAGGCCTGACCTTCAGTTTCTGTAACAGAATTCTTCATTCTGAACTAATTAAAAAAAACCAACCCCCCCCCCCCACACAACTGATTGTACTAAGACATGATGAATTGTTGTCATCTCATTTGGTCTGTTACATTCCATTATACCAATTGCAGCTTTAAAATATTCAGAGACTGAACTTTGTGAATCCCATTTTAAGTGAAGTAAATTAAGGATGCTATTGGGGCAGAATATTATTTATGTAACCCTTTTTCATGTCTCTCCTCTCTCCTGTAGGCTATTTGGTCTCCTTATGGAAAGAGCAAACACAAGTGTGTGTGTGTGTGTGTGTGTGTGTGCGTCCACGCACGCGTGCGCATGTGTGCACGCACAGGACTATTTATAAAATTATGCAAACTCTGTTGTGTGCTAAATGGTAAAGATATTTGCTGAATTGCATATAGTGATGCAGAATGGAATAGAATTTAATAAAAAAAAGCCTAACATCACAATGTTTACAGCTCAAGTTACTTAAATGTCAGTATGTCGAAAGAAAGAAATACTGTAATTGCATGTGAGAGTTGAATTTTATGTCTTTAAATGTGCTTCTAAATAAAAATTTAGTAGAATATGAAAGGACCTTAAGATTTATTTTATCACAACTACTTTCCACAGTGAGTTATTTCTTGTGCATTCCCACTACATATGCCTAGTTTTTCAAGTAGAAACAGAATAATTTTTTTTCCCTGTGGTTATTCACTGAATATGCTACAAGAGTGATTGGTTTGAAGCTACAGAATCTGTTACTTCCGCTTGCTCTCTGGCATCTTCAAGAGAGGACTAATTTTTAAAGATAATTAGGTGGGCTGTGGTTTTGAAATGCATATAAGAATATGAACGCAAATGGGAGAATTGTGTCATTGTTAAGAATATTTTTGACTGGGCTAACATATGCCGTAACTGAAACACAGCGTATGCTGTTAGCACTAAGGCAATTGTATTAAATTGTAGTATATAAATACTGTATTTACTGTCATTATTCTGTAGTAACAGCAGTAGAAGATGGTGGATTAAGCTGGCTAAAGAAATCCTACCAGAGAATGAAGGAGCAATCCAAGACAGAAAAACGGGACTTGGAAGAAATTGTAGCTGAAAGATACGGGGTGAGTACTGAAAGGATGACAGTGAAAATATTTGTGCAGTGGAAAAAATGAAGCTTCTCAATAAAGTATCAATAAATTAACGTCTTAAATAAAACATAGACTAATACAGATAGTCCTTGTTATCTGGGATGGTCACATTGTTGCCTCACAAATATCAAAATCACAAAGAACGAGACCTTTAAAAATGTACTTTATGCATGCCTAAAAGCCCATCTACTTTTTTGCACACGGATAGAGTAACAAAAAAGTGGCCTAGACCAGTGTTGTCCAAACTTGGCCACTTTAAGATGAGTGGATTTCAACTCCCAGAATTCCCCAGCCAGCCATGCTGGCTGGGGAATTCTGGGAGTTGAAGTCCACTCATCTTAAAGTGGCCAAGTTTGGACAACACTGGCCAAGACCATGGGTGCACAAAAACCCTTTGCAAACATACGAAGGTCTGGTCTTTGTTTAGCTACCACGGATGTGCAGAACTGCGGGGAACAGGTCTGTGGGCCTCCTGTATAATGAGTTTGGCGATAGATATAAAATAACTATAATTCTATTCATGTGTATAAATACAATTTAGAAGTACAAGTACTTTATTTTTATAGTGTATAGCTTGTGTTGAAGAGTATTTTTTAAATTGGTTTAAATTTTAACACCCTTCCTCCTTGAAATCCAACAGGCCCTTATCCTCCTAGCCTTCCAAATACCTTGAAGATCTGGCTTTTCCCCTAATCATTGGGGCAGTGTGAGGCTGGAGACCAATGAAATTCTTTGTGGATGTGGGTGGGGGTGTTGCTTTTGGAGGCGCCTGCAGTTTTTGTGCTGTTTTTGTGCTTTTTCTTATTTTTATTGTAAGCCGCCCAGGATTATGGTGCATAAAATGGGAGGCTATATAAACCAAATAAATAAATAACATTTCATGGTGCAATCCCTTGTTTTCTAATTCTATCAAAAATTGATAAATATAGCTGATTTTTCTAACAGAAGTTATGCATAACCCTGGAGAATTGCTTTAGGAAGGGAAGAAGAGGCTTTCTGGGCCCAAACTGCACATGTTGACCATTATGTCTAAATTGCTTCTTCCAACTCATATAAGTGCACCAATTTGAAAATCAGTGCTAACTTTGTTCTAGTAGAAATAATTTACAGATTTGGCTCCAATTAATCAAATATACACTGGAGAAGAAAGAGAAAACGAACCCTGTGGAGTGTCCTTTGAAGTTTTCATAATGAAATTAGTGGAAATAAATGTTCTCACCCTGAGTGAATATGCGTAGGATGTATGGAGAAGTGTGTCATTTAATGGAGAAAAGGTTGGGTTTTGCTGCCAATATATCAATATGGGCTAATAGATTTAGTTTGCATTGGCTTGACAGCCTTGGATTCAGATGGCTCAGGGCTTGATATCCCCTCTCCAGCTATTTCTGCCTGTCTTTTAAGATCTGGCAGGAGTGACGTGTTCCAGGTCCCACTGATAAAAAACAATATAATTTGATGAGACCTTGTAGATGGGCCATTTTTGTGGCCACCCTTCCCCTTTGGAATAGTGTTCTCCTTGAATGGCTGAACCTACTGGCTTTTAGGAAACTGTGGAATACTTGGCTTTTTCAGCAGGCCCTGGGGCAGGCTGTTTTCTGAACTTGTAGCTGAGGTTGGATATTTAATTTGGGGGTTGGGGGTGTTTTCCATGACATGGTGTTTAATCTTGCTGTTACTATGGTGTTTCCTCTTCCATTTTTAACAGGTGATTATTAATTATTTTATGTTACCTAGAGTTACTTTGACGATTGAGCCAGCTCTTAAATTGATTGATAAATAAATAAATTCCTGTTCAGCTATGAAGCTCACTAGGAAAAATCTGCAAAGGACTAGTAGTTTGAAAAATAAAAAGAGTGATTGGAACCCTGAATTTCTTGGAGGGAACATTTGGGTAAAAATGGAATTTTTCATGAGTTATTACCAGGTTTGTGAAACTCATAGCAATTTCAAATGATGTTCATTTCAAAGTTAACATTACAGTTTTTCTTTCATGTGTTTATCTTAACAGTATTTTCTTTATACGAAAATAATGTGCTTTTTCATCTGTCTTGTAGTCAGTAGAGCTATTTCAGTCAAAGTTAAAAGAAGCTGAGACAGCTGCAGTCCAAAAAGAAAATGTTGGTAGAAGAGACTGGCAAAAATACAAATATTCAGAAAGCAAATGTACTTTGAGGGAGGGCAAAGAGAAGCAGGAGGAAAACAACCCAGAAAAGTTTTCATATAAAGAACAACCTAAAGAGAAGCATAGTAAAGTATATTCTGAGGAACAGAGAAATTACAAAGGAAATGGACTGACAGAGACTAAAGAATCAAGGCCAAGTAATAAAGAATCTACAGTAGCAGACTTGACGTATAGAACCAGAAAAGATCCTCATCCATTAAAACATTATGAGAAACCTTTTTCAAGCTCTCTGAAAGCTGCATTTCTGAAACCTAACAATGAGGGTGATGAAGGAGGCAGACAACAGAGAACCCCATCCCAATTATTGACTCCTAGTGGCATGAGCTGTGGTTTCCGGAAACCTGTAGATGATGCTGATGTGATCCCAAGATGGCGCAAAGCACAACCTAAGGGTGAAATTGGAAAAGCAACCCTAAATGAAAAACCATCCAAAGCTAATATGACTGTTACCAGCAGGGAGGAAGAGCCAAGAGAGAAAGGGGAAGAGATCTCAGAAACTGCAATGGAAACAAAGGAGCCATTGGAGAGTAAAACATCATGTTTCGGGTATTTAAATATCTTATTGTTTTGAAGGAGAGAATGGTCTTATAGTTGTATGGCTGCTTTATCACATTTTGAATTTATCTAAAATACATATACTTTAAGACCTGCTTGGAATTTTGGAATCATAGTATGGGCATTCTCATAAAATGGCAACCATGGACAATTTGAATGTTTAAAAAATGGTTACCATTTTTTTTTTAAATAGAAGACAAGCTGGAGAAATTGCTCCCCAGCATAATTTTTAGTTCCAAGAAGGTTGGCTTGCTTCCTTACATCCCAATAAGGGTCCCTAAACCTTTATTTCACTTTAAAAAATTGGGTATGTATATTGATGTTTGGACACATTTTCAAAGAAAGCAGTAAGTTGCAGCCACCTTCTATTTTTATTTTCACAGAATGTATATAGTTCCATGTGGGTCTCAGAGGCATCCTAGAGGCTGGTGCTGTGTTTTGCATCATGCCAAATTATTATTCATTAAAAGACTTGAAAAAAATATCAGCTGATCCAGGGAGCCTGGTGAAGCTAAGGGAGGTGTTTTTGAATATAATGGCACCATTTTGCCTTACCCTTGTTTTAAAAGTATAGGTAGCCATTATTATCTGCAGTCTTATCTGTGGTTCTACATATGTGCAGTTGATATGTGGGGATCAAAAATTAGTAAGCAGTTAAAGATTTCCATCTATCTGCTTAATGACTGTGGGTGATTACGACCACAGTGGAAGCGAGGTCGTAAGTCCATCGCAATCCTATGGGGTCTTGCTTAATGACTGCATCGCATAGTGATGGAGTTGCTGGTCCCAATTGTGGTTGTTAAGTGAGGACTACCTGTAATAGACTCTGAACTGGAAGTTCCTATAGATACACTTATCCACTACATATGATTTTATAACACTACACAAATAAAGAACATGTGGGGCAATTCCATAATAATTCATGGATGACTAAATGCAAGGAAACAGTTTACATTATTAAGAACATATAAACTCCAGTTTCTTTCTATAAGATGTATATCATACAATGTCAGAGTGCATTTTCAAGAGAAGATTTTTTTAAAAAAAATATTGGTTTAATTTCAAGAATTAGTTTGTCCTTGATTTAACTGGAAGTATCACACATTGCCATCATATCATTCTGCGAGATCTGCTGACTGGAGCATATAACTCAACAGGGGTCAGAAACACTCTTCATTTTCCCGGTAATATGCAGAGTATTTTGTTTTAGTAAGTTTTCAGTTTTAGTTTTTGCTATGGTTTCGTGATAAATCTTGAATGTTGTGCTGTTCCCTATTAAAATATACAGTACTCAAACTATGAGTGACCAGGTTATGTAAGTAGAGAATAATTTTCTTGTCATTCAGATGTCAAGCTACAGCTTCCTCATCTCTGAGTATTGATCACACTAGCTGGTCCTGATAGCATTTGCATTCCATGACCTCTAGAAGACTACAGTTTTCCCATGTCTCTCATGGAATATAGTTTGTAGAATAAAGAAGATGGAGCACTGCACAAATGTAACATGCTTGCATATTTCTTGAGGCTATGGCAGAGGTCATGTAAACTTTAAAAGTTAGCATCAAAACTAGGAGAACTATAATTTGGGATTTTAAGTAATAAAAATTCTTAACAAATTTTAAAGTGTTTTAAAATATATTTAAAAGTGCATGCAGTCTGATGTAAAATGCTCAGGGCCTGAACTGCAGTTTCTGAATGAACCTCCCTATAGGACTGTTGTAAGCCACTTTCTCCCAGCCAAGTTTTCCAACTGAGACAATGAATTGCATTTTCTCCTATTTGCCATGCGTAATGCCCTGTGTCTGTATTTGACCAGATCTGTTTCAGAGGATGAGAATCTGCACATTCTCAGTGATGAGGAAATGAACAAACTGGGAGCCAGGATTGTAAAAGCAGAATTGATGGGGAACAAGGTGTGTGAGACAAGAATATTGATTTAATTAGATTTTAGACTAATTGTTCAAATATTTTCATAGCCCTGGAGTCATAAAATAATTAAATCTATTTGTGAAAATATTCTATTACTATCTTCAGAAGCGACTTCTAAAGCTTGTCTTCATAATTTTAAATTGATTTACTGTTGATAAACATTGATCAGCTGTAATCAAGAGCTTTGGGTAGTTATAATGAAGCTTCTGTTTATGTGGCATCAGTAATTATTTTATAGGCAATGTTTGAAAAATTATTCATAGAATATTTTAGTGGAAAATGCATTTTATGTTTTTAAAAAGTTACGCTGTACAATATTTGTTCTGTTTGAAGGATTTAGCTGCAAAACTTCAGTCTCAGCTTGATAAGGCACGCAAACTAAAAAACCATGGAGCACAAGCTAAAGCAAGAGAATCTGATGTGGTAAGGGCTATGCATTATCTTGCATTTGTTTTGGATTAATGCTTTTGGAAACAAAAGATCTAATGACAGGTGTGCAACACCTAAAGCTGTTACACTGTTAAATATAGTTCCTAGCGTTGGCAGAGAATACCTACAAAACAATGAGAAATTATGGTGTGTGGTAAAATATTATCCTATGAAGGCAAGCTGTGAAAAGACACTGTTCAGTACATCAGATACTTAGAATTGTGGCATATTGGGTAACTTTAAATAATATACACATAGAATTGCTTATCTCTTGTATTTTGGAATACATATTGTTAGTTTGCCATCACTGGAGTCTACATACAAGAATGTTTTTTCTGATTTTGGTACACTGTAGTCTTTGACACTAATCTCCTTTTAAGGTGCATGGACTTTTTGTTTGTCTTAAGCTTTCTACAACATTTTGAGGCCATATTTCTACCAAAGATCTTGGTTAGTTAGATCTTGAGAAAATAGAGAGGAAGAACAGATTGGTAGTTCTCACAATGTAATCATTGGTTGTATGCAGTGGGAATATGAAAAGAAAATGGCTCCACAGCAGCTATGAAGGGGCTGACGCTTTATGAACTTGTTCATAAATGAGCTTGGAGTTTGGGTAGCTAGTAGAATTGTTGACAGAATCAAATCATTTCAAAGCAAAACAAAAGGAAACAGTGAAGTTAAAACTAAAGGAAACAGAGAAGAGTTCCAAAAGGGGAAAAAAAGAATATCTAGACTATGATGAAAATGGCAACGTGATTCAGTGCAAGAAGGCGTCAAGTGATGCATTTTAGGGCAAAAAATCCTAACATTCCGTATATGCTGATGGTTTTTTTTGCTGGTGGTAACTCCTAAAGAAAGATTTTGCTGGAAATAGCATTATGCTTTGCAATGTGTCACCTTCCCCCCCACACAACATTTAAAATAACAGTGAGTAAGGTTTTTGGTAAAAACCTATTTGTAACAAGGTGTGATTGCAAAGAGGTGGTGATGAGAAACTTGTTTAAAAAAAAAACATTTTGAATTTCTATGAGATTTGTTCCAGCCATATTTCTTTTCTAGGCAAGATGTTGGGACTTGTACTGACTCCAGGGGTTTCTGGATGGTTTGATGATGCCGATGAATTTCAGGCTGGCTTCAGATCTAAGACCTAAGTAGGACTGTGCTCATCTTAAAGGAATAATTTATGTTAGGACTAGATAAAGGAAATAAGTTTGCATTAATATCATTGATCATATTCTTTTTGTTAGAACAGATATTAGAAAAAGGCTTTGGATTTCAATATTAACTCTGTGCTGATGATGTTTGGCTTTATTGGTCTGTACTAATTATAGCCAATGAACCTCTTTCAATCAGAGTCTGATGTAAGTAGTAAACTGCATGAGATGGAGACAAAACAGAGGAGTTATTGTTCAGTCAAAAGATAGATAAGGGAATATGTCTCCAACATACAGTATACTGTTGGAGTTCACTCTCCCTAAATAAACAGATTTGCAGTCTGAGTATGCTTCTGTAGTTGGCATAAACCTAGATAAAGAGGTTTCAGTAATGGGCAAAGGCATAGTAAGGTTAGTAAACCACAAGCATCCATTCCTGTTCATCTTAGGATATTTGGATAAGTTAATAAGAAATCATATGTCTGAAATAATATATTTCCGTGACAAATGGAATTCAACCCAGTCTTACACAGATTGACATCTTCTGGAATTTAAATATCGTTGACCTTCAACTCTCAGCGTCCTTCCCTAAAACTGGAATTCCACGAGCTGTTCATCCATATTCAGAGTTCAGTATCATGCTGTTGGTGTTCACATTTAATATTAATAATGCAAAAGTTCTGAATGTTTAAATAAATGAAGAATAGTTAAATCAAATAAAAAAGAAGCTTTTTATCTCCCAATACATTTCAGAATTCTAATATGAAAACTTCCCTGTTGAGGTATAAGTTAACTCATTTTTTAGAACTAGCTAGTTTAATTAAATGAATTACATTGTTCAACAGTGCTGTCTTTCATATCAGCATGCAAGTAACAAAAGCAGATCTCTTGACTCCAGTGTAATTGTTCCAGACGGTACATTAATAATTATGTATGAGTTGTAAAGTGGAAATTAACTGAGTGAAAATCTAAAAAGGAAGGGTTTCTGAAGAATTCAAATTGAATACGAAGAGTATCTTTATATTTTCACATTTGAATGCATATATGCATTCTTATTTGTTAACAGCAGTAAAGTACGTATTTGGAAATAAGTGCATTTAGCAATGGACATTCTTAATAGACACTTAAGAACATAGTCACTTTGAGATCTTAAGAAAATTAGTGAATGCACTGTGCCAGTGACAGTATTTTTTAAAGATTTTTGTAAGATTGTGGTTATGTATGAGATGTTTAGAAGAGAAGTATATTCTTTTAATTCTTTTGTATTCTAGTATATACAGAAACATTTGGTAATTTATTTAGACTGTAAATGTTTTACTGATTTAGTTATCTATAGAATGTTACTGACAAATAATTACAAAATCCAATAACTGCAGGTAAGGTATGAGGTTGGATGACAGTTTCAGAATAATTTCTGCTCATTTTCTCTTCTGCTGTTCACATGAATTAGTGGTTCTTTTTTTTTTTTTTTCAGAAGGAGCATCAGTACATTAAGCCAAAAAAATAAAAAAGAAAAGAAAAAATGTGCCATTAAATATATTTATTTGAATTTTGGGAATGTAATCTGGGAAGCTAGTAATTATGAAAAGAAGGACCTGGACTGTGGTTTGACCACCTCTGGCCTAAATTAAAAAAAATAATAGTCTACCAATATGAATTAATTATGTTTACCAAATTACTTTGAATTTTATGCATACCTTCATGAGAGTAGGTTGAAGTGAATATAGTTATAAATTTATATAATTGCCATCTTAAGTACATAACTCTGGGCAGCAAACTATACATACAAAGGCAATATTTATTTATTTTTCAAATTTATATATGCCACCCATCTCACTGTATAAGTGACTCTAGGCAGTGTTACAAGTAAAAAACTATAAAATTTTAGGAAAAATATACAAGTTAAAACTACAAAAGGTTAAAATTAAACTAAAAAAGTTAAAACTACAGGGCAAACTAAAAAGGCGGAGAAAGCTTCCTCAGACTACCAGTCACCCCCAGTGCTGCGAACCCCCTTTGGGTCTCAGTGCAAGTTGGCAGAGCCAGGTCTCAATACCCTTTCAGAAGGTCAACAGAGTGAGGGCCAAACTTACCTCAGGGGGACAAGATATTCCAGAGGGCAGGAGCCATGTCAGAAAAGACTCTTCTTCTGGACCCCGCCAGTTGAAACTCTCTAGGTGACGGGGTCTATAACATACCCTTCCTGCCAGACTGGGTGGGACAGGTCACTGCAATGGGGCGAGACAGTTCCTCAGGTAACCTGGGCCCATGCCATGAAGGGCTTTAAAGGTCATAACCAACAAGTTGAATTGGACCCAGAAGCAGACCGGCACCCAATGCAGCTCGCGCAGCAGAGGTGTTACATGTGCAGTCCTAGAGACACCCATAACTGCCCGTGCCACCGCATTCTGCACCAGCTGTAGCTTTTCAAAAGTAGCCCCATGTAGAGCGTGTTCCAGTAGTCCATATGGGAGGTGACCAGGGCATGAGTGACTGAGAGAAGTGCCTCCCAATCCAGGAAAGGGCACAACTGGCACATCACATGGAGTTAGCAAAGGCCTCCCTAGCCACAGTTACCACCTGTTCCTCAGGCAGGACTCATGAGTCCAGGAGGATCCCCAGATTGTGCACTGTATCTGAGTGTAACACCATCCAGAACCAAAGATGGTAAGACCCCAGGTACGGAAGAGCCCTGAACCCACAGCCACTTTGTCTTGCCGAGGTTCAGTTGAAGCCTGTTGTTCCCCATCCAGACCCCCACAGCCTCCAGGCACCGCAAAAGAACATCCACAGCATCGCTTAATTCACCTGGGATGGAGACGTATAATTGAGTATCGATTATACATCATATAAAAATCCACAACCCATTAAAATAATACAGTCCAAGGAAAAAATGAGTAAGAATTGAGGTACCACATGACAATTCGATCACACACACACACTGGGCTTCCCTAACATCCTGGCCCTAGCCTTTGGGTGAATATAATGAGGCTTTCTACACTTGTTTAAGATTAAGCAGTCAGGCACCTTTATGCTCGGACTAAGCAGATAAACTGGTTAGGTTTAACTGTAGTTAAGATCAATGCTGCAATAAAACCTGTATAGTTAAAAAGGGAAGAGCTCTGTGTTTCTGTACCAATTTCCAGGCTTTTAAACTTGCTAAAATATCACCCTGGTATGTTTATCAGTTATATGCATTCAGTATCCCACACCAATTAGTTAGATTTCAACTGTTCTACTTTTAGAAGCTACAAATGCAGCAGATACAATATTGAGTATTTTTTTCATTTAAGGCAATAATTACTGTGGTTTATGTTGAATGTTCTTTTCATATTGGAAGGAAGTGACAGAAACTACTTCAAAGTTAAGCATATTGCAAGGTACTCAAAGTTGGTTCAGGCAAGACAGAGGTGCACATTAAATATATGCCTCAAATTGAAAACTAAGCAATAAAGTAGAAACATTAGGCAAGAAAGCACCAGCCTATTAGAAAGCCATCAAATTTCATGGGTTGCCAAATGATTTCTCAAAAAGAAACAGATAAGAATTTGAATTTCTATGAATTTTGGTCCCTTCTAGAATGTTTTTAGGCCTAAATCATCTTAAGTAAACTATGAGATGGGATGATTTATGGCACTTCAAAGAACAGTTTTAATTGTTCTTCACTCAAAAGGCATTTCAGATTTAAAAAGATACATGAAACAGTAGAAGTCAGGGAAAATGGAGGTACGATGATCCAAAATCACCTAAAAAAGGTAAGTTTGGGAGCCAATTCTAGGTATCATGGATACCACTGGAAAATAAGTGAAGTTATTAAAGAAGAGCAAACCTTAAAGGCCTTTTGCAAACAACCAGTAAAAAGATGGCGTTCACTCATTATAAGGATACCTTATGTGCAGTTATAGCAGAGGATGCTTTTTATTACAAATAATGATACATTAAATAAATTGAACTAAAAACTCTTAATACAAATAGTATTATTTTAATATTGTAGGCAGAAATGAAGTACGGTTCATCTGTGCAAGTTGTTTTTTTCAGTGCTATTGACCAAGTTTGTCTTTCATTTCATCCCTTTAAATCTGATCTGGTTGGTATTCTGAGTAGGTATCCCCCTGCATGGGAGTAATTGGCTCGTTCAGATCACAGCTAATGAGCAGAAACTGCCAAATTATGTGAGTTCCATTAAAGCTGATGGAAAGGAGGCAAGGCCAGACTGATGTTTTGTCCAAAGATACAATAGGCATATTCTATATGAACATAGCTTTGGGGCTCATAGGAGTAGTATTAATGAGTCAGATGGAGCAAGAAAGGTTTGGCAGTGTTACTGTATAGTGAAATGCAGCAGAATACTACAGGTCAATAGTCCATCTTGAGAAGCACTGGGAGGATTTGCAACAATGTGATTCTTGTTCCACTGATAGTACATATAGATGTTACCTGTAGCAAGGAGTAAGATGGTTTTTTCGAGGCAAGGGAAAGTTTTAGGCCTGTCTTGAAAGTCGTTACACCCCCTTTCAAATTATTACCACAATAATTTGGCAAGCTATTTTTTTTCTTTTGGGCCTTTCCATGGAAAACTCTCATCAGAAATGTAGTGTGCTGATTTGATTTAAAAAGCTCCATTAACCTTGGGAGCTTCTGTGCGGATAAGCCAAAGTTAGTTTATTACTTAAAAGACATTAGTTTTTATATTGAGTGTTATCTCAAGTGGCACAGCCTATGTTGGAGAAGGTTATAAAATCCACATATGTGGCTCAGTTTCAAAATCTAAAATATGCATTAATTAAGCAAGAATTGCTTTTTCCCTTATTCAGTGTGATCCAATTAAGAGTGCTTAAATTTTGAGAAGTAATTATAAAAGAAGCTCATCAATATCACCATATGTGTAATTGGTGTTCTAAAGTTCATTAGTCAGAGATCTCCAAAATGTAAAGATTTCATAAAAGTAATTACACAGTTTAAGATGAGTAATTAAGCTATATTCCTTAAATAAAGAAGTTTGGCTTTCAGCTGTTGCATCTGGGGAATATGGATGGTCTTTCAGTTAACTGCAAGTTTGTAATATGTATGTACATAAGTGTGTTTTCCTGAAGTTGATTAGATCATTGTGTTATTTTTATACTTTTTTACCTTTGTGAGAAGTGATATTATAGGACAGTAATTTAATTTTAACTTTTTGATTTCTCTTTAATATATAAGTGAATGTACTTTACCATACTCAAGGTCTCTGCTTATAGTCCCAAAGTACTTACCTTAATTTTGGTTGTCCCATTTTGCTTCCAAAGTAAACATTTAGAATAATCCAGATTGGTATTAAGGAGAGTAATATTGTTTAAACAGACAATAGAAATGCTGTACTTTATTCTGTATGCCTTAAAGTTACTTACTTAGTTGCATAAATAGTAAGTATGCATTCAGATTTGCAATAATGTAGAGGTTAAGTCGGTTTCTGATCACTCTGGGATTCACTGAAACACACAGCATGATCAGTGTGTCTAAACATTTGCATCCAACTATACCCATTAATGCTATCTGACTTCTCTATCAAAATATTGCTATGCCTTTGTGATACTGTGTCTCGATTAATTTTGTTTAGCTTTTAGTAGAGAACTATATTTATCTTGCATCCCATTGGACTTGTGCATATGTTTTTCATTAGCTCAGCTTGTTTTATGTTTGTCTTTAAAGATCATTATTTTTCCCTTTCCTCCACTTTCTGTGACAGAGCAACTCTTAAAATTTTATTAATTACCCAATAAATATTGAAAAACAGGTCTATTTTAGTAGATAGCGACCACGTCTAGTCAGTCTGCTATCAGTTCCTTTGCTCAACTGCTCAGAGCCAATGGGTTGCTCTTCCAGTTGGACTGTGCATTGTGGAGCCTTTTCATTTTCTGATGTTAAATTATGGAACAGCCTACCTTTCTTAAGGCTGTGTAGATAAGCCCTAAGAGCATATTTTATTTAGCATGCCATCCATTGAGGGTGCTTTTTGGAGGGGACTTGTTAGATTAAAATGCAGGAATTGGAGTTTTGATAAAATGTTTTTTGTATGGCCATGTTATCTGTTAATACAGCGTCTCCATCTTGTAGTTTCAATATCATTCTCTTTTCCTTTTCTTTTTGCAGTTTGTAAGCCAGCCATTTCCCTGATTTATTTGCAAATTCAAAATTTCTTTGCTTTGCATAGTTCGATTTTATTTCCATTTCTCTTATTGTTAACATAGATAACTGTTGCTGTAAAATCTTGATTTGTTCGGAGATATTTGTATTCCCTTGAGAATTCCTGAATTATTTTTCTTTTCTTTTAATCTCATCCAAAATATTTTGTATTTTCTCTTGCCTCTTCTTCTTAAGTTCAGAGTAATATCGTATCAGATAACCCCTAATAAAAGCTTTGCTTGCATCCTAAATCATTCTTATGTCAGTACCTTTATTTAAATTATTTTCAAAAAATTCTAGGATATCTAATCTACCTGCATCTCATCAACTAGAAGATATATGTAATGTACTGCTACATAGGAACTTTCCATAATTTTATGTCTTTATTTTGGAGAGAGCGATCTTGTGTAAAGGATGTAGTTTATGTCCAAGATTAGGAAATAAAAATCTGATATAGAGCAACTGGCTATGTTCACACATTGTGCTAAGCCATAATGTTGTCTGTTTGATTTTGTTTAATGTGTTATGTAAATCCAATAATTATGTTTGATAAATCATAGCTTATGGTTTTGCATGTTACACAAACCCATAGTGGGAACCTGTTCTTTCATTTAAGAAGTGTCATATTCTGATATGTTCATTTATTTATCAATAAGCATTGGAGTATTCCAAATCATGAAATCACTCTTTTTTTGAAGATTGGAGATATTTTTGCATAGTTCCTACGATTTTCTTGATTCCTGTAATCTTCCAGGTTCTGCATTAAGCAGGGTGACATTTCTGCTGTGGCTGAGCTCAGTTGTATTACTGATACTCCATGTATTTCCAAACAAGATAATGACTGATTTTCTTCACAAATTATTTTAGATGCTACTTTGTTAATAATAATAGCAGTACTGATCCATGTATATTACATGTTCTATTATGAGGGTGTTTCACATGCATTGGTCGTAATATTTAAAAAGCAGATACTTTTTAAATGATACTTAAATTATAATACATCCCTCTCAAAATCTGGTTCTAAAAGAATAACAACACCCTATTCTGCATTCTTAAAACTAATTCTGACCAACTAGTGAGCTAAATGGGATGGCAGGACTAATCTCACCAACTTCCTTCTGGTGAATGAACATTTTCTAGCAGGACAGCTTTTTCATGAAAGTACAAGTCCCCCTCTTTGTGGCAGTGACGTTATCAAAGTACCCATGCCATATGAACATGAATTCCAAAGATGTGATCATCAAGAAATGTTGTCTTTTCCTCATCTATGTCATTTAAAAAGTGTAACTCTCTGGCTTGTGTAGATAGTATGAATTAGTTGACAAGTGAGAGGAGGGATGTTGGGAATTGTGGTTCAACAATATTTGAGGGGGGACAGATTTCCATCTCTGATTTACATATTTTTTAGACATGTTTAGGAACCTCTAATGGAAAACATCTGCCACTATTCTTGAGCATAAAATAAATAATAAAATAAGCTACTAATGTGGATAAGTCTGAAAGTAGCTTACGAAAGAGCTTCCATGAAATTTGAATGAGGCTTTTTGATCCACAGGTATTTAGGCTATAGTCATTTGTGTACTTCACTACATATTTCATTGACTTATTTCAGAGTAAATAGGTGAATTAAAGATACTAATGACTTTAATCTTTCTGTATAGAGCCACTTTAACATGACTATATGGAAAATATGTGGAAGATCATTGTCCAAAAGCAACATAGAGAGCTTTTTTGGGGGCGGTATTAGTAAAGATACTTACCAACATCTGCAAGTTATGAGGGATTTGTGGCATTACATCTTTCAAATGCTGCATGGAATTCAATTTTATATTTTGCCAATGAGAATTTCTCATAGTTTGTAAAAACAGATACTGTATATAAAATTGTAATGGGAATATCAGAGTCCTTTTACACCATGTATGAAAAATTATTGTCCAGTGGCAATGGACAATGCGTTAGTAAAATGCATTAGTAAAAATATTGTAAACATCTACAGGGCATGAGAGATTTGTAACATTTCATCTTTCAAAGGCTCCATGGAATTCAGTTGCATGACAGTGAGAAATTCTCATAGTTTGTACAAACAAATATGTGAATACTGTTGATGGGAATGTCCAAATCCTTCTTTTTTTCTTTTTTATTAGTATAAACTACTGCATTCAACAGCATGGAGACAATCCCATATCTGGAAGTAACACAAAATATTGCTTTGTAGCTGACAAAAACTATAACTTTTCTAACTTGCCTATTTAAAAGATATGCTTAATCTTTTGTGACAGAGGAGGGAGGTCATTTGCAGTTCAGAATATAGCAGGGGCAAAATATATAGATGTGCAGTTTTTTTTCACACTCTTTTATCTATTATTGCTGTGTTGGTTTTTCTGAAGAATATAATTAAGCCCTTAGAGCCTTGATACTTCCATAACTACAGAACTTTTTTTTTTTTTTTTGCTCTTAGAATTTTCAGGGGTAAGCTGTCATTTATTGATAGAACAGATGTGAGTTCAACACATTGTTTATTTGCCTGAAAATGACTTGGATAGAGATTTATTTCAGTATATATCAAAGTTGACAAAGTCAGTTTTAATGTGCCCAATTTTGATGGCATTCCCCTTATTATAGCTAATGTAATCAACTAACAGACAGTGAGCTGCTTCTTCTCTAATTACTGAGTGAGAAGTTTATATTCTGCTCTTCATTTCTGTTTCCAAAGCTTATAAGTAGAGGTACACACTTGCATTTTATGGAGGTCCCTTTTAATGAAAATAAGTTGACAGTATTTCAAGTTTTGGTTTATATGGGCACAGGCTTCCTATGATGCTTTCTTGGAAGACCAGGATAAACATATCTAAAGGATACATGCAATGAGAAAATGGATGAAGTTTACAACATCTCACCATACTTGCAGCAATGTTGAAGGATAAGGAAAGAATCCCATTCTTGCTGCTAATTTTAACAGGTGGGGTGGGAGGAAACCCTTCTTTTTCCCTTTTTAGGACTCATTATTCTTTGACTAGATTTACACATTAAGTTAACAGCCAGTTTGGTGTACCAAAGGCACCAAGTTAGAGACCGGGAGAGTGTAAATTCTAGTCCTGCCTTAGGTGTGAAGCTGGATGGATGACCTTGTCAGTCACTCTCTCTCAACCCTAAGAAGAAGGCAGTGGCAAACTACTTTAAAAATCTTGCCAAGAAAACTGCAGTTGCCAGGAATCAATATTGACTTGAAGATACGCGCATGCACGTACACACACAATGTTAACCCATGGTTAACTGTTATAATTTAGTTATCATATTAAGCCAGAACAAACGCAGCCACTATCACCATTCATTCTGTCAGGAAAAGAAACCAAACATGTACTCAATATACCGTGATAGTATATTACTGGATGTAGAAATAAGGATGGCATGGAGATAGAATTTAAGAGTTATTGGTAAAGAAATAAAAATAAAACACTAGTTGGAAAAGTGCAAATCCTTATTTTAGAAAAGAGGTTCAATTCCATTTCCAGATTCTCCAAGAAATGTTTGACCAAATTAATCCTAATGCAGATTATATCCTTTTAACCTAATCTCCACCCTACACTGAGTAGAGGGTGGTGAATCAGTTTTTTTCCCCTACAGTGAAGGCCGCATAGTAGCAGATGAACCCAAAGATCTGGCATGTATTACTGAGATTGGTTGGGCACTGATGGGGGTGAAGTCTTGGTTTTCTGTGACATCTTCCCATCAGCTCAAGGTAACATTTCATGTCAGTCACAAAAACCAGGCATATATTAGCCTGAAACCTTAAAGTGTGATGCGATTCTGTAAGATCTTTTAAAGGTTATAGGGGATCATGTAACTACGCCCATTAAATTAAAATATTTTCAAGGCTACTTATAATACCTGCAACTAGTGAGTGAAATTATACCAGACAAGTCCTTTTTATGTGTAGAGTATATATTTTGCTTGTGAAAGGATCTTAACTCTAAATTTATTTCAATAGAAAAGTTCATTTTGAATATCTGGATTTCATCAGTTTTATTTAAATAGCATGCTTAGTATATAACTGTTGTTGAGTTTTTAAATTAAGGTGCAACACCTGTTTTAGTGTTTTCTATTTTGTTAATGTTCTCTGGTTGTTTTCCATGTTAATATAGACAACAGGCTTTCAAGAAGACCGTGAAGTGATCCTGGTCAGAACTGATAAATCTGGCAGGGCATGGCCTGTTAATATTCCAGAAGAAACATTGGATCATGGAGGCAGAAGGAAGAAGAATCCAATGGTGGGTGTAATGTAATCTTCCTTCCTTCCTTCCTTCCTTCCTTCCTTCCTTCCTTCCTTCCTTCCTTCCTTCCTTCCTTCCTTCCTTCCTTCCTTCCTTCCTTCCTTCCTTCCTTCCTTCCTTCCTTCCTTCCTTCCTATTAGTACATATGTAATATTAATAATATAAGTAATTTGTATATTACTTTTTATTAGTACATATTTCCTAAACATCTTTTGTGTGAGGTGGAACTAGGGCAATAGTGACCTTGAAGTCCATATACTGTAAGAAGATTCTGAGCCATTTCTAAAATGTCATGAAACTTTCCTTTGTCTCTTTTATTATAATCTCTGTGGAATAGGAGAGTTCATATCAGCTCATCAATAAGGGGAATGAAGATTTTATCTGTTTTCCTCTAGGAACTTGCAAAACATTTCAAATCTGAAAAGGTTCAAGATTTTAAATGCCTCTGTCAAGCTTGAAACAATTTTCTTAAGCTGTTTTGGGAATGAACAAAGGGTTTGAAATGGTCAGAATTGTCCATTTCAAATAGCTATTTATAGATTCCTATTTTTTTTTGTTTTCCTTTGAAGGAATGATACATTTGTAAAAATGTTCTGAGAAAAAAAATCTATCTTTAAGGTACTTTTCTACAGTTTTGAATAGCTTTTTGCAGATGCCCATTTTGCTGATTGTACCAAATATAAAATCACAACATGACATGAGTTCTATCAGTTCATATTTATTTTGTTGAAATTGATTTTCTCTAATTTCAGATGTTGACTGTGGTAGCATAATTTCATAACATTTTTCATGGGTTTGTGTTAAAATAAGTTGGAAATCATATCAATCTTGATTTTTTTAATATTAATTTTTAGATCCCTACTCATGTGGATAAAGAAAGAGTCAGATATTTTCATGATGATGACAATTTGGATCTGAAGGATTTGATCAGGAATGAAAAGATGAGGACATCAGAGGATCACAATAAACTTTTCATGAGAATGGCATCAAAGGTAAGACTTGGAAGTCTAAATTCATATTAAAAACTGAAATAACATTTGCAATATTTTAAAAAACTTTGTTTTTTAAAAAGTATTATATCATTTCAAATATTCTAAAATGTCTTTAGACTTTTATGTTGGAATTGTAATGTTGAGGAAACTAGCTCAGTGGTGTAATATTTTAGATACAGAGCTTTCATTTAATAGATTATGTAAGGACATTTCATTTTTAAGAACAAGAATACCAATTGCTTCTTCCCTTCTGTGGCATTTATATTCCTTGTGCCCATGATTTTAACATTTTAATAGAGTTGCAGTAGAATCCTGTGCATGTTTAGTTAGAAAACATTGTGTGAAATAGAGCTTATTCCTAAGTAAGTGTCTAGACTGTTGCAGTCTATAGAGAAAGATTTAAGTGCTAAGCCTGGCTGTGGCAAAAATGAAAAAAGATGCCGGTCTGTTACAGTCACAGACCCAACAGCAGTTTTAAAGTAATAAGGATTCAAGCCTTGTTGCTGTAAAATTAGGATTGATAATATTAACTAAATTAGAGATCACAGACAGATAAATGACATTCTCATTTCATATCTGTAAGTCTTCTCAGCAGCTGTAAGGTTTGTCACAATGATGAGATATGCATTGTGATGTCACAATGCAAGCTCCACCCCTTATGTATTTGAATGCAACATCACAACACAAATACAAAAGAGATGTGTCTCAAAACACGTTTAGTCTTTGTCCACCTTTGCCTCTATGGACACATGTACTTCTACTTTCTCCTTTCTTCTTTTTTCTTTCCTGCTTTGAGCTTTGTTATTGTTGGAGCAGCTGTCATGGGCTTTTTGTGAGTCCTAATGATTTGATGAAAAATCAGTGTAAATGTCTCTATTTATGTTTTTCTCTTTTATAAGAGAACAATGTAAAGCAATTTAGGTGTCTCCTTTTGGTTACCCCAACCTAGCTTCCCAAGTGTAATTTACGACTAGATAAGCCAACCTTGGGCTCTTATCCCTTCTATTGTCCATTTATAATGATAATCAGCAGAAAAGGATGGCTCAAGATTTAAAAAGCACAACAGGGAAACTCTTTTCGTCTGCTAAATATTATGCATCTTAAATAGCTTATGTGTGCACTCTATAATGTTGGTTTAATTTGTATGTACACTGTTCTGTTCTATTTCTGAAGACTCTAACTCTAAGTGGAGTTAAGAAAAGGCTAAAAATACTGGACAACACTATTGCTCTGTCTCAGTCTGGCAGAAGTACATTTTGGTTGGTCGGACATGGCCTTCCTCCCTCCTTTGACATCATGCACTGGGTAAATTCCCTCCCATGCTGATCTGCACCTTTCTTCAGCACACCTCTCTGAATTGTGCTCTGCTCCATTTTAGAAGTCTTCAGGATCCTCTTGAACTAGCACTCCTAATGTAGATCAGAACTGCAGAGCCCATTTCAGGTCACCAGACAACATTGCTCTTTAATAAAACAATACATTTTCAACAGCCAATGTTGTATAGATCCATCTTAGGTTACCAACCATTCTACCTCTTCCCTCTAAGTTATTCTTCCTCTTCCCAGGATTCCTCCTAGTTTTTAAGATTCTATCATCCTTTTCTAACACAAGCCACCTCCCTCCCATGAGAAGATCTTATGAGAAACTAAACCAACTCCTACTCTCACGTTCTGTTTTGAGCTCTCTAGTGTGTGTTTGGGTATCTGGGCTGCCTTTGTGCCTCTGTGACAGATTCACAGACAGGCATGGCTTCCTGTTATCTGTCACAGTGTGATTTTTTTTTCTTTTTAAAAAGTCTTGTGCTGTTTCATTTGCTGTTCTGCCAAAAGCAAAGGAAATGGAAATTTAATTCTTGTTTCTTCAAGGTTTGCTGCTGTAAATCAATGGCATGAGTTCCAGGGATGATGGGGGCCACAGAAGATAATTTGGCCATATGTGGGCCACAAGTTGTCCATCCCATTTTAAAAGGAACCATAAAATCCATTTTGTTTTTATTTAAGAGGTTGGCCTGAAAAGTAATTTTTCAACTAACAAAATTTTTCACAATTTAGGAATGGATCGAATTTTACATTTAGCTCAATACTTGAAATTTTGAACTCTGTAAAAACCATTAAGCCTACTTAACACTTACAGTAGCTTAGAGAGAGAAGATGATTAACCTAAGGACTCAGAAGGCTTCTTTTTTGTATGAAGAATTGAACCCAGTTTTTTTTTTTTTTTCAGAGTAACGCCGGTATTCTATACTCTATAATTGACTTTCAATATGTATATATGATATATAACAATAGATGAAATCTGTATTTGGGTTTTAAAGCTTGAAGATACTCAGTTTAGGGATTTTTGCATCTAAAGCAATTTTCTCATTTTTATTAATGATGTGTACACAATTGACACTTAAGGATGGCTTACTCTTTCAAATCTTCATTTGGGGAAGAAATGAAAAATATATTGGTTGACATGAATGATACCTTAAAATTGCTAAAAGCCTGAAAAGAATATTTTGCTTAGATAGTGAGAAAAGCGGCCCTTCAATACAGAAAAGGATCTTCATCTTTTTTACTGAAATTCTAGCATTGGTGTATTGTTAGAAGTTCTACTGCATCTAGGAAAATACTGAAATGTAGTTTCTAATCTGGATTGGTGGAAACACTTTGAATTTGAGGGGCTTTTTAAAACTGAGTGTCACAATGAGAGACCCAGATGGGCAGGACTGAAACTTCACAGCTGTTTGATATGTTTTGGGTGATTGTGGGGTTTAAAAGATGAATACATTTATTCTAGAAAAAAATGAAGAAAACTGCACTGCTTAAAAACTGCTACTGAATTTGTGCAATGCAATTTGGGGGTTCCTAGGAGGATAAATTAAAGGGAGGGGCTGAACACATGCCATGGATCCCATGCATCCTTGGTTTCTTTTCCTTCTTTAAGACAGGAAACGTCATCAGGAAAGTCATACGGACATAAGTTTGAATATATTTGCATACAGTGTGAAAGTCAAGTAGATAGAATTTGTTTCAAAAGAAAGTTGATTTGTTACTAAGTTAGTTTATTTATAGAATTTCAGTCCTCTGGACAGCTCACAATACAAGCATAAAAACACAAAATACCGACATTGGAACAAAGCTGAGGTCCCTATAAACTATAATCCAATCAAACTATACTTGTCATAAAAACCATGTCTTCAAGGCTTTCTGAAGACTAACAGGGTTGTCCTGATCTCAGGGCAATACTGTTCCACAAGGTAGGCTCCGTGTCAGAGAAGGCACTCTTCCTGGGTCTCACTAGATGACCCTGTTTCAGAGAAGGACCTGGAGCATGCCCACCTAGTTGGATGTAGTGGGATGGGGAGGTATAATTGGGGATGGGCGGTCATACAGATTACCTGGCTCTGTGCCCAAATTGTCTCAATGGATAATTTTAAATCTACTTCCTGTTCCACAGAAATGTACAGAGATAAAGAAAGGGAAGGCACCTTGGGGAAAAATAATCTTAAGTTAATTAGTTCTAAAGAAAAGATGAAGTAGGAACAGCAAACAAGTTTGTTTGTTCTTTATTTCTCACCCCACCCCCTTAGTAGCATATTTCTAACGTTTCGTGACTAGCCAAGGCCATTTTTTGCTGTGGATCGTGAAAATCTTTAAAATGCCAAATCTCCCTAAAGGTATCAATTGGCAATTATTTCAGTTTTTCTGCTTTTAGGGGAAATTTTCTGCATTTACTTGTCTTTCCAGAAACTCTGCCATAGAATCATTTGAAAACCTTAGTTTGTAGGAGCCACTGGCCATATCCATTAGGAACTGCTGCCTGTCCAAATGGATAGATTTCCTTTGCATAATGAAGGTAAACATTTGAATGATGGACAACTTGTCCTTCAGGAAGGCTTATCTGAAATTATTTAACAACTTATTAAAAAATATTATGAAACGAAAGTAAAACATGATAATCCCTATCATCCAATTTTCTACTCTTCTATTATATATAGAACAATCTTTACCCATTTTTGGCTTTATTCCCCTTTTAAAAAATTAAAAAGCTATAGTTTTTCTTTGGGAATATCTTCCAGTGGCCCTCTTAACTACATTTTGTATGGGAATGAGATATTTCAGTACTGACAACTGAACTACTAACCTTATAAAAATAGTCTTTTCTAAGACTTCTGTAGCAAGCCCTCCAAAATAGTTGATTTTGTCAATCTATTTCTTAGCAGTAATTCAGTATCTAAGCATGCACACAGAAGTCTGATTGAAATCAATAAACTTTAAGCACATATTCTAGTCTTTTGATTATTAGTGCATTCATTTCTGCACTATACTGATTTTATATATTTGTGTGATGAATTCATTTATTAATATTGAGGTTCATTTAAAAAATTCTGATGTCCCGTGCAGAAGATGTATTCTGCTTATATTGTGGGAGAGAAGTGAAGTTAAAGTGAAATATTTTTGTTTGTTTGTATAAAAAAATCCTATAGATTTTATTATGTCCAATGCAGTATCAGCTGAACTCTTTATAAATGGTTTGGGTATATCTGTTTCCTTTCCACTGTTGGTAATTTGGATCTAGCAATTTATAGGTGATAATCATGCAAAATGATTATCTAATAATTCAGTGGCTTTATTTCAAAGGAACAATTTGTTGGTGGACATTCTACATTCAAATTCAGGTACATACTGACATGGTAGGATTTAAACTAATAAATAGATTTGCATAATGAAACCTATCTAAGCAATATTGAATTAAGATATAAATAAAGATTCTCTTCTCTTTATTAATGTGAATGAAATAACATTAAATACATTTAAACTATTTTTTTTTTTGCATTTACAATCCATTTGTCTGAATTCTTTTGTGATCACATATGCCAATAAGGTTCTGCTTTGTAAGTTTCCTGTAATATATTTGGAATGTAACATTCTTGAAATACAAATTTTACCATTGAAATTGGATGATGTCAGTGTTGCCATGGCAATTTAAAATCTCACTGATGCAGTTTATACTTTTTTTGTTCTGGCAGCTTTTCAGAGCAGCTGTAACTCTTGCATTCATGTGTAAGGGGTATCTTGAATTGGTATTGCATTAGTGTTATTACTGGAACAAATGGTAGTTCACTAGAAGAATACAAGAAAGAAAGAAAACAGCTCAGAGAAGATGATGAATAGAAAACTAGTTTTAAAAACTTGTCATAAATTTAGAGTCAAATACAGGTAGTCCTCGAGTTATGATGTCACTTTGGACTGGAATTTCTGTCACTAAGTGATGCAATTGTAAAGCTCGATATCACATGACTGCATTGCTTAGCAACAGCAATCCTGGCACACCCTGTTGCAGTCGTTAATCGAATCCCACTGGTTGTTAGCTGAGGACCAATCCCAATCCAAGCCATTCCTGGCTTGGTCCCACCCAGCCCCGAGCCTCGGTTCTTCCAAAGTAAGGGACTGCCTTCCCTTCAACTCCCTCCAACTGCTTATTCCCTCCCTCATCTCTGCCCTTTTGGCTGCCCTGCACCCTGATTTGCAGTGTGGCAAACAGCCCCAGAACCATGTGGCTCTGGGCCTGCTTGCCGTGCTGTGGCTCAGGGGCTTCTTGGCACACAGTGCCTCTGGGGCTACAAGAAGCCCCTGAGCTGCAGAGCTGCAAGAAGCTGCAGCTGCCCCTGGAAGCCCCAGCCACCCCAACAGCGCGGCATGAAGCCTCAACTGCCCCAGAAAGCCACAGTCTAGCCCTGCTGCATGAAGCCCCAGCTGCCCTTGCTGCCCTGCACTCTGAGGCCCCTGCACTTTTCCGCCCACAGCTGACCTTTGCCATCGTCTTGCTCCCGCTGCTGATGAGGTGTGTCTGGCCTGCTGCGAGGCAGCTGCTGGCCACGCAAGACCTTCTTCCCCAGGTCTTACAAGGAAACCACCACGTGTAACCTCAGGAAGAAAGCTGCACACAGCCAGTAGCTGCCTCGTGAAGGGCCAGGCCAGACGCACCTCATTAGCAGCGGAAGCAAGAAGAAGAAGGTCAGCTGGGGATGGCAGAGTACAGGAAGCCAAAAGGGCAGAGTTTTGTGGGGGAGATAGGTGGGTGGAGGGAGTTGAAACACTCCTGTGGTCCTAAGTGCAGGCAGGAGCCTGCAAGCGCCTGAATTTTAATCACATGACTGTGGGGGGCATTACAATGGCCATAATTTTGGGGACCAGGCGTAAGTACCATTCATTCAGCGCCACTGTTACTTCGAACAGTCTCTGAACGAATGATTGTTAAGTGAGAACTACCTGTACTCAAACTTATATTGTGAGATTTTAATTTATTGTAGCATTCTGTTGGCCGTTCTCTTACTATTTTGAGACACTGTTCTTTGCCAAAGTAGACATTTTGGTTGCGCGCTCGCGCTCTCTCTCCTCTCTCTCTCTCTCGTATTGATCGCCTCCTCTAGGATCATACATTTTGTGTGGGGATTAATGATAGCAGTTCCTTAAACCATTTATTGCCAGTTCACCAAAAACCCAAATAATGATTTACTGGAAATTCAGGGTGGAATTCTTCAGCTTTAGATACTCTCACAAAGTGAAATCCAGTCTATGAAAGTTTAGGCCGGGTGTCCCCAACCCTTTTAGACCAGTGAGCAGATTTCACATTTTGACAGTTGTGGGCAATTCCTCAGATACCGAAAGGCATTGTTAGAAACGCATGTTGTGCTTCAGGCTATTCCTTTGTTTGTAGCATGCTAGCTTCCCATTCATTATTTTTAATTAAAAGAACCTAAACCAATATAATGAAATAGAGCTGGGAGTTGGGCAGGCACCTAGGTACATATTGGCAAGCACATTGTCACCCTAGGCTTATTCCATAATGTTTTTCCTTTTTGCTTCTTTTTTAAGATGCTGTAGAACTGTTTGTCCTTCTCACTACAATAGACTAATGGGACTACATTCTGCTAGTCGTTTCATGTTATACATCAGTGTACTTTTAAATGGTTGATTTAAAACAACACCAGCAACAACCCTCTCCTTGTTCCATTTTCAGGAAGTGAGTCTGAGAGAGGGTCCAACCCTTTTTTGTATAAAATGTCTAGTTCAGGAAGTAACACATAGCAGAGATTGTTCTGTGAGAGGCTTATAACAGGAGATAGTCTTGCCTTCATGGTAGGAAGGCGGGGGGGGGGGGGGACTAAAACTGAAGAGCTTAATTACTTTCAGTTTTAGGGTTGCCTCTTTTATTTTGTTTTTGGAGTTTCTGGAGTTTTTTTCAGCGTTGTGTACTGTGATGTGTACATAGAATACCAAATGTAATTGCATTATTGACTGTATAAAGGCAATCCAGAGTTTTCAAAGCAGCAGGTCGCTTGGTCTGTTTGGCAGATGTAATGGCTGCAGTAGAAAATCAGTCATGGTCTGACCCTGTGGGCTTTCTCTGCACGTGTGTCATTTTGGAATTCACATATAGTTTATAATTGATGGAAGCTCCTCACTTTTGGCTTTTGAGTTGTTTGTGTCTGTTCTGAAAACAGACATGACTTCATAGACAGGTCTCAACAGGTCTGAAGTTTGCTTTATGGTGTTACCTTCTTGTTTTGATATTTCAAAATAATAAACTGTAATGGGTTAGAAAAATCAAGAAAATGAAATGTCAATTCTTGCCCCCTTGAACTATATCCTAACTGGAATGCAAAAACCTCTCTTCCTACATAATTATTTTCAAAACCCAATAAATATAGAAGAAAACAGAAGTCAACATGACATAATTAGAATCTTATTTTTGTATATGGAGGAGAAACATGAAATTTGCCTGTGAAGGGAAGTCTAAAATGTATTGATTCTGGTTTTTTTACTTGATTTATATCCTATGTGTGCGTGTGCGTGTGTGTATATTCTTATGTCTTCCCTCAGTCTTCTTTTCTCCAGGCTGAAAATCCCAAGTACTTCCAGCCTGCCCACATGGGGCATTTCCTTAAGTCTCTGTATCATCTTCATCACCCTCTTCTGAATCCATTATAGCCTGTCAATATTCTGGAAATGAGGTACACAGAATTATACGAAGTCCAGTATGGTCATATCAGTGCAGAATAGAAGGAAGTAAGGCTTCACATTTCACATGTCTGATACCATGCTTCTTCCAAGGCATCCCAGAAAGCATTAGTTCTTCTAACAGCTATCTCATAGTGCTGACTCATTGTTCATCTTGTAGTCACTGACCACACCCATGTCATTCTCTGATGTAGAGTTTCCAAGCGGTGTATCCTGCAATCTATAAAATGCTGGAAACAAGTAAACAAAACAAAATAAACAACAGCCCCTCACACAAAATTAAAACCTGGTGAAAGGGGGATGCACCAAGGTATCTTCTAATGAGCTTCCTTCAGGGCTGTTACCTATCACTACCTATCAGTATTGGTGGAGACAGGAAAGGTCTAGCCTTAGATCTCTGCATTGCGTGATCCCTGAGGGTTCTACTGTGCCTCTGGTCTTGTATATGAAACCACTGGATTTGGTCATCTCTCAATACAGGGTCAAGTATCATCAGTATGGTGATGATACCCAATTATACATCTCTACCCTATGTTGACTTAGAGATGCTGTCAAGGTTCTTTCCCAGCCTTTGGAAGCTGTGAGGGTAGGGATGGGGAGAAAACAGGTGTTGCCTCTACCTTAGCCACACTGAGTGGTGTGAGTTTTTGGGTTCCCTGACTCCAGGTACACTCTATCTTTGGCCCTGAATGTGGTTGCACTCCCCAAGATAGAACTGGTATGCGATTATGGATTTGCTTGGATTCTTAGGTCGTGCTGTAAGAACTCATGGTAGCCATGTGGAAGCTGCAGTCAATCTAGAATACATCAGCATGAGTAATTATGGGCATACCTCATTAAGTGCATTGGCTCCCTATAAGCTTCCAGGTGCAGTTTAAGATATTGACTATCACCTGTAAGGTCCTTCATGGACCTTCTGCTGGGTTATTTGAGATTGGACAGAATAAGCTTGCTTCGGGTCCCTTGTGCTAAACAGTGTCATATAGTAAGACCTAGGAGGCGTCCCTTTTCTGTTGCAGAACCTGCTCTGTGGAACAAGATTATCCTGAGGTTCAAATGGTCCTGATTCTTCTGTTCTTTCATAAAGACTTAAAAACAGGGTTCTCCCCCTGGGAATTGGGTGTGATTGTAGGATGAGGATGTGTAGAATCTTGATTGAAATCTTGATTGAGACGTGTGGGTTGATCTTGATTATTGCTATTCTTACTGTTTTTTCTATTATTCTGTTACTTTTAATTTCGTTGTACGATTTATATTGTGTTGACCTTTGCTGTTAATATTATTATGATATTATTTGGATTTTAACAGTGATTGATAGTTTTTAAAATGATAGAATATATTTAATTATTTTTGAAAGCCTTTCGAAGTTTCTCTCTACCCCTTTTTATACCAAACAGAATCAAGGCAAGGTTATCTTGAGTTTCTTTCTCATCCCCTCTTCCTTCCTAGAACTAAGTTCATGTTTCCTTAATGGTTCTTGCATTCCTCTTCAAGGGTATCTTTGTATCTCTACACAAGTAAAGTTGAAATAGTTTTATGGGTGACTCTGTTGAGATTTTTTCCCCTTTCAAAGGTAAACATAGTATTGAATTGCACAAAACCTCCACTGAGATTTGAGCCACAGCAATGTTAACAAGCTGGTGAATTTCTAGGAAACACACAATTCTTTATTTTAACCATCCTTTCCTATATATGAATGACTGTGAAGTGTACATATTTTGGAAAGATGCAAGTTTTTTTTTGTTTGAGATCAATCATTTTAAGTGAATACTGGAGAATTTGAGGGAAATATAAAGGGGTGATATCATCTAAAAGACCTGAAAAATAATACTATAAAATAACAGGTGAGCACTGGTGGGAAATAAACAGTAAATTTATAATATATTTTGTCTCAAAAATTACAGCTCTTTAAACCCACAAATCAGTGTAGACCTATTAAAACACATTTTTTCAGTTACTTTTCCATCTGCAGGATGTATTGGTAAGGCAAAAACTAATATTAGTGATAGATGAAGTGTTGAGTCTGGTGGACTTATCCTGCAACCTGCTACCTGGCTTCTACATAATCTGTGTTTTAAAACCAAGAATCAAAATTCTATGTTAAGAAAGTTTGAATTCTTTAACTTATGTGCAAACTGCCTTATAAATCAATAAACAGTGCATCTTATGCTTAGTTTGCATGATTTATTCTGGTTGTATTGAACATGGAGAGTAACACAGACATAAGTCTGGATCAGTGAGGCAGAAGAAGCCAAGCACACTTCTGTCATAAGCAGTAGATGTGGACATAGCAAGACCTCACATTACAAGGAATGTTGGATTTATCTCCAACATACCATCCTAGAAAGGATCTATCTGTATGGTTGCTAACTTGACACTGACTTGATGGCATATAATCAAACATCAAGTGATCTTGTGGCAAAAGGAAGCATTTGCAATCTGTACATATGCTGAGTAAATGTTCACTGGGGATTTTCCATTGGCACGTATTCCCCAAGGCATGTAAGATACACTCAGCTAATGGATAATGAGCCTCTGAGAATTGGTTCTGAGCCTTTGAATCCAGCACCTTTCCTATAATTGGGCTCCATTAATGCAGAAGCTTTTATCCTGTGCTTGTCCAGACTGCAATACTGTAACTTGGGAATAAGAGCATGACAACCTATTAAGCATGGTTTCTATAGAAACACAGGTAAATGGAACAGTAAGTTTTAATAAAGGTAGTTTACATTTTAAAAAAAGGAAAGCAAAAAGAATATAGGGTGGAGACGGGACATGATGCATAGTGTAGAGAAAACAGAGACATTTTCTTCCTCTTCCATAATAGAATGTCAAGTTAAAATGATGCCAGTAATTTGGACAGTCTTGAAAGGGGATTAAAGAAATTCATGAAGGATAAAATGGTTGGAGGCTATTAACTGTTATGGCTATGTGCCCCTTCATATCTATTCCTGAGATGCTCAAATAGGATATTACTGTTTTTTTTCACATCCTCATTGGGCTTCCTATAGGTATCTATTCAGCCACTGTAAAAAAGGAGGGCGTACTCTAGGCCTGTGCTTTAATCCAGCAGGGGTCTTACCGTAATAAGCAAAATACCTTTCATGTGATTGCTTTTTCACCAGATGGGTGCGAGGAATGCTTGATTCCTAGTGATTGTATTGCTGGAATATTTATGATGCTGGGGTTTGTTTTTGTTTTTTTTTAATTGCTTTAGTATACGAAAGAGAGCTACTTTGGTGCAGTGGTTAAGGCACTAAGCTAGAAACCAGGAGACCATGAGTTCTAGTCCCGCCCTAGGCACAAAGCCGCATTCTCTCCCAGCCCTTGGAAAGAGGCAGTGGCAAACCATTTCTGAAATCTTGTCACGAACACTGCAGGGACTTGTCCAGGCAGTCGCCAGGAGTCAACACTGACTCAAAGACGCAAAAAACAAACAAAAATGAAAAAGCAAAACAAAAAAACTCTTCTGAAATCTGAAAGGCACAAAGAAGTAAATAAACAGAAAAGAAAACAAAAACATAATACATACACAAGACAACTCAGATTTAAAACCTATTCTCTTTTGTATGTTATTTTAAAATAAGCTAATTTATAAGATGAGTTAATTTAAAATTCAGTCCTATGTTCATATTAATTAGTACAAGGAAAAGGTATTATAGAAACCATTCTGACCATGATATATAGTCAGGATTTTAAAATTGTTTTATATTCACTTTCAATGTCATGGTGTGTTATGCTGTCAATATATATTAAAAGATACTGACTTGTGGAACTCTAAATGACACCTGAATTAAACTTTTTAAAAATGCTGCTTGAAAAAAAAAATCAGTTTATGAAATTGTACACCTAGCTTCATAAATACTTCAGTTTACCACACTTAACAAAAATATTAACATTTCAAGGCAGTTTGTCTTTTGAAAAGCTTTCTAAAGAGCCTTTCTGTGGTTTCTATAGAAACCTCATGAAAATGTGTTCTAAAACATGCTGCAGTGTATCATGTGTTATCATGTATCATACATTCTTCTGCAACACAGTATGGACGCTCTTCCACTGACTAAATTTAATGTGTGTTTGTGTATTTTTTTTTTTTAAGATGGTGAAATTTTTATCAATAACGCTGGTTATTTTTATCAGTAACATTGGGCAAAGTTCTGCTCTAGCTAATATTTAGCTAGAGCAAAACTTTGGAAATGAAAAAGAACAAAAGGGCAAAATAAGGTAAAATGTGTTTGTATATAGCAGGGTTCCAGCCTTGTTTTGATTTGTTTTTTCACTCAGGTTTTGGTAGTTTAAGTTGGGTAGAGCACTGTGTACATTTATGTCTTAATTCTTTGGCTTTTAGTTATTATAAGCAACCTGGTAACAATTTGTAGTTTCCATCCTTTTTTATATATATATATTTTTGCTTTCCTTTATTTTCTGCCTTTTTTCTTTTTTAGCTATCTATCTTGGTACTTTAGGAAAAAGGAAACACACACTGATTTCCCAGTTGCCCCCCCCCAAAAAAAGGGGAGAGAAGGAGAATATCCGAGGTCCTAGTAGGAAATACTTTATTGAATGGATTCCTAATGTGTGAGCATAAAGTGTCCTTTATTCTATCCAATAGAATATTCCATGTGAGACTTGAGATCTACTTGCCTTTTTTGTTTGATAGTTCAAGGCACATTTACCTAGAAAATACGTCATTTGGCCAAGGCCGTGCAAAATTGTCAGCAAGTCTCTAAAACTGAGTCACATGTTTGCAGTAGTTGTGAGATGTGGCATCCCACTTGTAGCCAGAAAGCTGGGGCTGTATCCATCAGGGATATTTGTTGTACAGTACTGTGTACCGAGGTGTTTTGCCAGACACATATTCCTCTATGGAAAAGGCTGGGACAAATGACCTTAAACAGCTTTTGAATGCCTAAATTTACCTATTGTGACTTTTTCTTAACCTGTTGTTGTTCGTGGCCTGCACTATCCCTGATCTGTCCATATAATGCAGATTATAAGAACAGAGACAGGATATGGGCTTTATGCAAGGCAGCAACTCTCACTGATGAAAAGCAGGGCACCTTAATAAAAACGAAGTGTTACTTGGTTTTTATTAGTGCTGTGCAAACATTTCCAGTGGAGCTCCACAGAGTTCACTGGTTTGAAGCACACTCCTTTGAGCATGGAAGCAGTTGTACTTTCCTGAAGGTTCAATATGGCTGGTTTAGGAGTTTTCCACATGTTGTCTTTGTATGTGAGCACATGTACAGCCACCTCATGGCAATCCCGGCATTGTCTGAGCACACAAAGGTGGCTGCTTCCACACTCGAAGATGAGCACCTCACACCACTGCACTTTGTGCCACAGCCCTTTGCAAAACACTGCAACCCTAGTTTAGAGATAGCGACTTTCTGGAAGTCATCAAATAAACTTTATGATCCAAGTTTTGCCTTCTAGCTCACTTGACCTATCTTTTGCTTTAGTTTTCAGACAAAACTGATAGAGATTATTACACTCTGGATGACATGTTTGTTTCCAAAGCAGCAAAGAGGGAGGAGAGTGGAAAAGAGGAGGAAAGGCAGAGGAAACAAGCGATCCGTGAGCATCAGCGACTTGCTGCATGTATGGAAAAATGTCCTCACTGCTTTGGTAGCCCTGAACTTCCTAAACACCTAATCATTGCAATTGGTAACAAGGTAAGGGAACAATATCAGTTATTTTGACATATAAATGGAAGAAGTAAAAGAAGGCTGCTCTCTGTGCCATGATGTTATAAAATTAAAATTAAGATTGCTTCTTATGACATGAATGATTGCTTTTGAATATCCCTGGCTCTTCAATTAAGAGGAAAAAGCCACTTCAAGGATGCAGCAAATATGAATATGACTCTGCCTTGAATTATCAAGTTAATCTTTACTTCAGATTTGCTGATGACCTTGCTGCAGTGATACACAAGAGCTGAATATTTAGGTTGCATGAGGAGAGCAAATAATTAGGAGGCCAAAGCAGAGTTGAGTTGTAAGAGGAAAAGAGTCCTAGAAGAAAGGTGAAATGATAAATGGTAGAAGAAAACAAAGGCACAAAGGCAAACAAAGTCATTCAGAAATTAAAAAACAATGGATATAGTCTCTCGTCCTTACAAAACAAATTTGGAATTAGTTTCAAAGAGCTGAAAGAAACCATTTTAACCCATCACATTCAATCTTCTGCTCCTTGCAGAAATCCAGCATCCCTGGCAAATGACTGTTCAGCCTCTGCTTGAATATATTCAGTGAAGGGATTCCAGTCCAAATTAGATGGCATGGCAACCTGTGTATGTGCATGTGTGCGCACACATCTTTATCTTTTCAAACTCCATATAAAAAGAGCCTCGTAGCTGAGAAATGATGTTTGTTGCCTTGCTGTTTTTTTCTCACCCATGGATCCTGTCCTCCATGGATCCTGTCCTATAAGGATATATAAAACCCTGGGTATGGAAACTGTTTAGCAGATTCCCACTTGTAGAGTTTTTAGTTCCTTTAAAATCACACTCCCTCTAAGCAAGCTTTTATATCATGTCTTGTTTGGCTAGGATGAATCATGGAAATCATAAGGTCAGTGTACACTAACTGGATGCTCAAATGTTGCATTTTCTTTTCTAGGTATACTTATCCTTGCCGAGGTACCAGTCTCTTACTGAAGGCCATTGCCTGATCACTCCTATGCAGCATTACACTGCTGCCACACTTCTAGATGAAGACATTTGGGAAGAAATTCAGGTGAGCACAGCTTCTAGTTTAATCTGGCTTTTTATGATATGGGTTCAGTATGCCTGAACTGGTGGTGTTACTCTTTTAAAAAGGTGTTATCATTGGTTTGCAAAGTTGATGAAACTTTGTGTTAACAGAAATAGGTTGTCTTACTGAAAGCTGTCATGCTACCAGGCTTGTTTTAGATATGTACTTTACACAACAGCTGACCTGTGCTTTCTTCTGAACATCTGGGGATGGCCAGCATTTGTAATTCATATTCTATGGAGTTGTGGAATTAGTCCTTTGAATTATGAAGGTTCTGTGAGAAAATGTAGTCTTACATTCTTAGGATTAAGAGTTTGTAGTCCTCTAGGTGAGGACTACAAGTTGAGACATTTCCTGAGAGCCGTGTATAAAGTGTTCTTAGTTCTTCCAAAAGAACAGATAGAAAAAGCACAGTAAATAAAACGTGAATGTAGTCATTGTATTATGTCTGTTTTCCTCCAAAGAGATGCACTTAACAAAATGCTTCTGATAAAAAGAAAATATTTTACTGGAGTTCTTCAGACCTCTGTCAAGACGCGTTCTCTCAAAAAGAAATCACAATACATTTGCTGACAATGTCACTATTACCGAAATAAAAATATTTCAAAACTTAAATCCTTTAGTTTAAGGCCTTGGCAAAACAAGCCACAATGATAACAGTGTTAATGATGATTTGTAATAGTTATAGTTGCCAAGTCAGATATTTATTTTTATTGAATTTAAAAAATAGGTAGTTTATGTTTGGGGATAATGTTTATTTGGGAGGATTAACAGAGTTTACTAGAGGTCATTCAAACCTCTTAAGACCTTCAAAGATTTAATCTCACATAGAGGAAACTGAAATTCAGTGAAGAGCTAAATATAAATGCTGAGAAATGGTAGCAAGACACAGAATACTTTTATATTTAGTGTCACTAAACATTCCTGGGAAATTCTGAGAACATTGAAAAGATCCATCCATTCTACCAAGGAAATGTTACCACTATGACATGTTCTGGCAGATGTTTTTGATGTTTGACAGCCCTGTCCTGACTTGTTCAGTACTGTTGACAGAGGAATCAATGCAATGATAAACAGTACTGGTGATAGTGAGTCCCCTTGAAAGATTCCTCTCTTGATGTTAACCTCTCCCAGTCTGTCACCACTGACCAGCAATTGTGCCTTCCATTCTGCCACTGAACTTTGCGCAAAGCTTCTGATGTTTCTGCTGACTCCTGTTATTTCTAGGTACTTGAATATCTAGTCATGTGGCAGGGAATTGAATGCCTTCTTGTAATCAATCCAAGCTACATTCAAGTTGGTCTTCCTTCTCTTACAGTTTTCCAAAGTCATCTTGTTAATTAGGAGCTCATCTTTTGTCCCTCTGCTGTTTGGGCAGTTTCTTTTCTGCTCAGATGGAAAGAGCTTGTTTTCAACTAGATGCTGTTGGACTGCATTGACTACCACACCAGTTAGCAATCTGAAAGTTGTTGGCAAGCAGGTAATTTGTCTGTAGTTGCCTGGTGTTGCCCCTTTTGCTGGATCTGGTGGGTTTTGCCAGATGTTAACCAATCTTCAATTTTACCTAATTGCAGTATGTTGTTACATTGCTTGGCAATGAGTGGGTGCAGAGCAGTCAGATGTTTCAACCAATAACCATGCAGTTCATCTTCACCTAATGCTGACCAATTCTTGATCTTCCTTGCCCTTTTCTCCACCATTTTTGCTGTTACTATGAGATCTTTCGTTCCAGCTTCTTTTTCATTCTTATCTACTTCTTTTATCCTGCATTCTTGTTGTATGTCTTTGAGTTGTCCCATTGCTGTGCCCAGAACTTCATTGTTTCTTCTTTGTCAATTTTGACTGATTCATTGCAGTCTCTCCATTGAAGGATTGGTAGAAATGTTTCTGATTCGACTGAAATTGGAGATTCTGCAATTCGAGCTTCTTATCTGCTGATCTTCTTGGCTGTGGCTGTTATTTGTTGCTTTATTATTTCTAGTGCTTCCTTGATCTTCCTTGTTTCTAGGTGATATTTCTTGATCAGGTATTCTTTGGTCTTTTTGTTCTTCAGCTTCTTTTCTTCCATCTGTTCTAGCTTGCTTACATCTGATCTAGGCATGCTGATCTTATTTTCCAACCTGATCTTCCATTTTGGTGGTGCACTGTTTGGCTTTTTTTCTTGTTTGCAACCAAGGTATTCAGTTATAACTGCAGCCATGCTATATATCAGTTGGTTTGTTTCTTGCAGTGAGATGGTGCTTATACAGTATTGGCATCATTTAATACTTGTACTAGCTGTTTATTTGTAACAAGCTTCAATGCAGGCAACCTTAATCTGTTGTTTTTGTGCTGTTCTAGATGCTCAGTTATTCTTTGTTTCAATTCCTCTTGTTTTTTTGTTAGAGGGCTTTGTTCTTTCTGAGGAGAAGGCTGTACTCTCTGAGCTACTTCTGGCAAGGCTTCGATTTCTTTGTCCTGGGTAGACCTTTGCAGTTCTTCCAATTCTACTTCTGTGAATACTTTATTTCATATTATAAATCGACGTTGATCTGCTAGCCTCTGTTCCATTATTTCTGATTCTGGATATTGAAAAGAACTGGTGCATTCTTTTCAGATATCCTCTTTTTGTTGGACTTGATTTGTAATAGCAGATCATTATTTCTTTGTTTTCAGTCTTCATATGTTTGCGACAGGTAAACAACTTTTCTTCTAGAAGTCCTGTAGCTGCTGACCCTGGTTGCTCAGCCAACAGTCTTGAGTCCTGTAGCCCAGTTGCCACCAGATGTCCAGGAACTAGAACACTTAGCGTGGTCCTTGTTGACCCAGGCAATTAGCAATCCAGTATAGGTTTCTGTAAATTACGTCTCACCATATTGTTTATGGGAGAGCCACTCTTTATCTGGCTCCTCTGATGAGAACTGTCCAGTATGGTTGAATCTCTGGCATAGCTCTCATCCTCCTCAGAGCACGCAAGCCCCACAACCACGTCAAGGTAGTGCCTCACTTGGGGGATTATTATTATTATTATTTCCTGCCATGTGCATGTGTCTGTCTATATATCTAGATCTGTATCTATAAAACGGAAGGTAGTGAATGTACCTAATATTCCTGCCTCCTGTTTTCCCCATAGCAACAACAACAAGGTGGGTTGGGCTGAGAGAGAGTGACTGTGATTTAACCAGGCTAAATGTGGTCCCCAAGAACTTTGATTGAGGGCCCCAAATCTTCAGAACGTTACCCAAAAGGTAATGTTTTAATGTGACAGAATAGAAAATGTATTAAATACAGAGCTGAAGAATTATTATATTAACGGCAATAACTATTACTTGGATTATGGCAATGAGCACAGCAGTCAAAGACCAAGTGTGGTCATAAACCCACAAATGTTTGCTTAACTATGGTTTATTGAATGCATAAGCATTAGTTTAACTAAGGTGCATTGAATAAACCACAATTGGCTAAGTTCAGGAAGAGCCACAATGGTTCTTTTCGTAAGATGGCTTTTTGGTTTTGGTTTAACATGTTTGAACTTTGATCTCATAAAGTGTGATATTTTCCCATAGAAGCAGAACTTCTGCAAAGAGAGATGTTCATGTAACAGAACAGGCATGGGCAGGGAGGGGGGGAGGGGGCAAAGTAGGGCACATAATAAAATGTACTTCATTATACAGTCTGACTTCCTTTTACATGTAATGTTCCTATGCAAGTACAAAGGGCCAGAACTTGCATTGTGATGCCACATTTCACCATTTTGGCATCATGGTTAGGTATGTATCTCTATGAGAATAAATTCTATGTTTAGTTATCCATCCTCAGTGCAGGCAGAGCACTGAATAATCTCATAAAACTAGGAATTCTGAGCCTTTCTTTCAAATCCCTGCTCAGCCTTTGCCTCTGTGCTGTTTCAACAATGTGCCATGTTGAGAGAGAACAGAGCTGTGCTTTGCTATATGAGGAGCACTCAATGCTCGAATGTTGTAGAAACAAGTGGAACAAACCCATAATTTAGCATCAGAGAATAATATGCAGAAACGTTAATAATAAAAACCATTAGCCACCCTACCTGCCTGTGTTAGTTTGAAAAGCAACAAAATATCCTCAAAAACCTCTTATAAAAACTTCCTTGCCTACTTGCTTGAAAGGGACACATTTAGTTGGCATAGGAACTGGGCAAGTAACTACTTAATCTGGAGATAAGAAACTTATCGCTTACTGTTAATAGAGTCTGTTTTTGTCCCTTCCCCACAGACTCATCTGCAGTCACCCAGACCTGTGACTTACAAGGACCATCTTATTTATGAAATGAACACCTTTTAAAGTCACCTCTTGTACTTTGGTTGCACAACAAATTCTAATATATTGCAGACAATAAGGAAGACAGTGTATTTTTTTTTGTTTAATTGTAGACAAACAAATAGGAAAAGCACTATTAAAAAGGGTTGTCAGACATATTCTTTGGAATGCTGCCATTACTGATTTCAGTCTGAAAGATGTGAAGTTCGCAGTTCAGCCATAAACTATTGCATTCTGATCACAGCTATGGAATACAAAATCTTGGATAAGGTTAAATGAAATCTACCACCATCTAAAAGAAGGGAAGGCTAGGGTTACTGGATCTGCAGAAATCCAGAAGAACACTCGGTAGCAGGGAAGAAATACAAAATACCTTTCTTTCCTGCCATCAAATGGTCATCCAGATTTTTAAAACTCAGATCTGATAGTCCTAGTGAAGGCCTTTACCTCAAAGCTGAGCCATGTCTGTAAGAAAGCTTTCCTCTTTGCTCTAATTTGCTTTTAAATCTCTGATTCCAACACTCACGTTGTTATGCTGTGGCTTTTGTCAGTTTCCCAAGTGAGAAACTTTGCTTGTGTGACACTGAAGCTGGCAAATTGGGGGATGCAGTTTTTGTTCTTCTTACTCCTGCTGCCCCTGGGTTCCCAGATATTCTGGTCTGGGTGATTGCAGATGAGTCTGTGGGGAAGGGAGATCGATGAAAACTAAAAATTGCACTAGTAGGTCTCTGCTGGATTGACAGTACTTCTCTTTGGAAATGGCATTTTGGGAGCCAGGGTTTCTTGTTTCCAGTTTTTGTTCTTAAGTTAAAAACTATTGGCAGGAAGATCCAGTTTAAAATATTATTTTATGGCCTGTGCATATCATTATTGGGCTTTTCAGGTGAACATTGATTCCTTTGCCAAGGGATTTTAGGTTTGCTTTAAAACCAGTAACTGAAAGCATAAGAAACATGAGTGTTCAGTGTGCAAGCACATTAGTGGAATTTCATTAAAGCTGAGAGATTACTTAAAGGTCTCTTTAGCATACGTTACAGATAGAGCAAAATACCATGGTATCTAAAACTAATTTCAGTGTTTTTTACATCTAAAGGCTGGGGGGGGGAGGGTAGGTGAAAGGGAATATTATTTTCAGCAGAAAAATATGAACTGGCAATATGAGGAGAAACATAAAAGTAAGTTGAGTTGGGTACCTAAGAAATGAATGTGGTGAAACAAGAAGAGACAGGGTCAAGAATGAATGGATGATGAATAAATGTTAATTAAACACAAAGGTGTGTGACCAGTACAAAAGAAGTACACTGAGGTAGTTTGGTCATATAGAAACAATGAAGATCGAATTACAAAACATATGCATGATGGGTCAGGAGGAAGGGGAAGATGGAGATAGTCATCATTGGATGGAGTTGATGAGATTCTCAAACAAAAATGAGAAGTGTAAAGACCAAAATGCAACGTCTATATCTGGTGAAAGCAGGGATGATTTGCAAGGCTAGAAAAAGGCTGAAGAGATGTAGTGAATGGTATTGGTGTGAACCAGATTTAGTTATATTTCCTTTTCTTATTTCATGCCTTAATTCCTTTACCTTCCTATTTTTAACATCTCCGTACTTGGCATAATGAGAGCCAGTTTGGTGTAGTGGTTAAGGCATCAGGCTAGAAACCAGAAGACTGTGAGTTTTAGTCCTGCCTTAGATGTGAAGCCAGCTAGGTGACTTTGGGCCAGTCACTCTGTCTCAGCCCTAACAAGCAGGCAATAGCAAATCACTTCTGAAATCTTGCCAAGAAAACTGCAGGGCTTGTCCAGGAGTCAACACAAGGAGTCAACGCACCCCCCCCCCAAAAAACCCCACTTTGCATAACTCTGAAAGGAAAAGGATGCTGGGTATGTATGTGTCTATGTATATATTTATGACTCCTATGAAATTATTTATATTTTGGAATGAGTGAAATAATTTTAAGACTTCACTAATTCACAGTGTGTGGAATGGAGATCTTAACATTTAAGCATTGGAGAATTATCCAGTATATACTGTGTGGACACAGAACTGGTTCTACCAATAGCTAAAAATATTCCACCTTTAACCTTGGATGGGGTTGCACTTTCCCATTTAAGGGTGGTGCACAATCGTGGGGTCTTCCTGAAATCACAGCTCCTGTTCAACTTCATATAGCGCATCAGTTTCCTTTCCCAAATTGGGAGGCTCTTCAGACAGTCATTCATACCCAAGTCATCTCATGGCTTGACTATTGCAATGTGCTCAACTGGTCCAGATGCAGCAGCGCAGGCAGTGATGGGTGCGCTTAAGTATGCCCGTGTGCTTCGCAAGCTGCGCTCGTGTAATTCTGGGTGTAATTCAAGTTCTGATTATGACCTATAAAGCCCTGTGTGGCATAGGGCCTTCTTACTTAAGGGACTACCTGTCTCCCATGGTATCAGCCTGGCTGGTTCGATCTGACAGAGTTGGTGTGCTCTGGGTTCTTTCAAATAATGTCATCTATCAGGACCCTAGAAGGATGCCTTCTCTGTCATGGCACTTAGCCTCTGGAATAAAATTCCCCCAGATATCCATGTTGCTACCACTTTGCTGGCATTCTGGGAAAGCCTTAAAGTCTTGGCTGTTCTCCCAGGCCTCATGTTAGGGTGGTTGGGGTCCCTGCTGGATTGTGTGGTATCCTCCATTGGTTTTTGTTTTTTCTTTTGTAATTATTGTATTCTGTTTTTTGGCTATCACTTTTATTGTACTCCACCCAGAGTCACTTGTAGTTGGATGGGGCTTAAATCAAATCAAATTAACTAAATTAATTAAAGTGAAGTAACTACCTTTAAAAGCAAAGGCTGGAGAGCAGCAGTAGCCACCTTCCAGTTGTAACTTACGAACTCTTTTGCTTTGCCATTCTTTTGGGGGACAGAACTACAGAAGCCACACAATCTTGTCCTGTCCTTAATTAGCCTCAGTTGCAGTGGCAACTGCTATTTTCAAAAGAATTAACGGACACAAGTTTAACTTAAAGACTCAAAACCAGGGCAAAGTAATATCAAAGCATTTCAACCTCCCAAGATATTCTATAGCAGACCATAAAGTGACTGTTTTAGAAAAGCAGGACTCTTAGAGCATCATCCAGTGAGAAACTGTTGAACTTGCGTACATCAAAAGATTCAGGCAATCTCAGAAAATCTCAAAAAACACGATGGGTCATAATGGTTTTTTAACACATTGCAATTGTTAATTGATAAGGCACTGGCAGCCACATAAACCTGTATTTGCATAACCAACCTGTCTTCTCTTTCCTCCCGCCACCATTTAAATCCTACATCAGTCTAGCCACTCTGTGCATCTGATGAAGCGAGTTGCAGCTTACGAAAGCCTATGACTTTTAATATAATTAATTAGTTGGAAAAATGCTGCCAGACTCTTCCTGATTTTTTTGCCACCATAGATAAGCGTGCCTCTCTTCCTACAATATACATTAAGCGATGTCATTAAGCAAAAGTATACTTTCTCTGTTGTCCTTTGGAATAGCATCATGCCGGAAGTTCAGACTGCCCTAATCCTGCATGCTTTTACATTGTCTCTGAAAACCTGCTTTTCCCCTCAAGCTCTGTGATAGGCTGGGGTGTGCATCTGGTGTGCTATGTCTGTTCTGTTTATGGTATGTCTGTTACATTACTGTTATGTTTATTTTGGTTTTGTTTTTAGGTATCATATCTGTTTTTAATCTATACCCCACCTAGAGTCTTTGTTGAGTTGGGTAGGCTTATATATGAATGCAAGCAAGCTTACGTATCTTTAGAATGCCTCCTGCTATGACTGGTACAAACTGGAAAGCAAACCACTTCTTCCTTTTCTCAGAAATAACAATGTCACATAGGGAGGGCAGAAATACAAGGAGAAATGTTACAAAGGAAAAATATGACAGTTGGGGGTTGTAAAATTTCTACTGCATGAAATGGTCTGTTTCATTTAGGTGAACATTCATTTTTACCCAGGTTTAGAACTGGTAATAAGTATTTCTTTCCAAATTCCCATTTTTAGATGATGAGGGATAGTACCTTCCCTTTCAAATTTTCTGAAAATCTTTGGTTTAAAACAGGAAGATATAACTTTTTCTTAGCTGAGACCATGTTTAGTTTTTAAGTGGCATGCTGGAGCCACAGTCCGATAAAGAAGCAACTGGACAAGTTCAAAACCTAATGTGATTTCATTTTATTTACATTAAATTTAAAATGTAATATAGCTAGTGTGATTATTCTCTGAACATGTATTTAATAATTTCCTCTTCTGTGCATTAAAGATTACAATTTATTTTTTTCATCATGGTGCCAAATTGGGATGTTTGTATGGAATGGGTGCTGCTGCTTAGAGGATTTTAGTATGTGGTGGATGGTTGGAGGTATTATGTTTTGGACTAGATCAGTGTTTCTCAACCTTAGCAACTTTAAGATGTGTGGACCTCAACTCCCAGAATTCCCCAGCCAGCCATGCTGGCTGGGGAATTCTGGAGTTGAAGTCCACACATCTTAAAGTTGCTAAGGTTGAGAAACACTGGACTAGATGGAGGAGGACTCTTCGGGGATAGTTTCCCTACCAGACTAGGCTGGAGTGGCCTTCTATCTACCTGTGTGGTTTGTATCCCTTGCCAGGCCTTCGGGTGGCTTGGGACAGAATTGCGGACGGCACCCAGCACTCACTCCCTTACCTGGGTCGTGGCTTGAAGGACTGGTTTTGTGGGATTGGAACTGGCAGAGGCGGCTGGATTGTTGGATTGCCAAGTGCACAGATCAACTACTCCACGTTGGGTATGCTCCACACATTATGTTGCATTTGGTGACACGGCAGTGGGAAGGCGGCCAGAGGAGCCACCGACAACAGGGGAGGCCCTCTATTGTCTTACAGAGGGGATGTGTGCTGAGGATGAAGTCACTGTAGGTGAGCAGATGGGGGCTGCCTTTTTCTTTCATTGTGCACGTGTGGAGGTGGGGGATTTTGTTGTGGCAAAGGCAGAGCTGGGTCAAGGGAGTTGTGGCTACTTGGGTTCTGCAGCTGCAACTTCTATCCCCCCTCACAGTTGGTAGCCATCTTGCCTCCTTCCTGGCTTTGTAACAGCCATTTTAGTGTGGGCCACTCTCAAGTGGAAGTCATTGTGACTTAAGAGGACTTTGTGAGGATTTTGATCAGGAATTGGACTGGTCATCAAGTATGAAAAGATTGTGAATTGTAGACTGTGATTCTGCTTAACTTCCCACAGGTGAAAGCCAGGGGAGGGAGGATTTTGGATCACTGGGATTGTGAATAGCTGGGTGCCTAATCAATGAGAGGGGACTGGCTGAAGGCATTGTGTGATGGTATATGGGGGGGGGGTCCCTGGTTAGCTGGAGGTGCTGAGTGCTCAGCAGAAGGGCCTCTGGTCTTAGGGGGGCCTTGGTTGGTTGATTGTTGGTTGTGTAAGGTGGGGAGTGTGAGCCTGGGCTTGGACCAATATGGGCAGGGAAGGGGATAAGCCTCTGGAGGGATGAGGGCAGGCTACAGTATTTTGGTAGTGATGAATAGGTGGAGATATGACAGACAGGGGGTGGACTGCTCTTGGGGACCATGCCATAGGTATATTGTTCCTGTGACATGTTCCAGCTCCCAACCTCACTCCTGGGCCCTGCTTGGCAGGCCTTCAAGGCCCTGGGCTGTTGGCTGCTGCTGCTAAACACCAGGTTGGTTTGTAATAAGGCCACCCTCATCCATGACTTGATTCTGGATGAGAAAGCTGACCTGGCATGTATTATGGAAACCTGGCTGGGGTAGGGTGTGTGTGTGTTCCCTTTCTGAGATAAGCCCAGCTGGGTTTCAGGTGTGGCATCAGTCAAGACTCCAGGGTAGGAGTGGTGGTGGTGGTGGTGGTGGGGGTCATCCAAGATACCTGGGAGGCATCCAGGGGCGCTGTCCCACAGATTGCCTGGTGCGAGACCCTATTTATTAAGTTGGGCTCTAGGGATCAGTTGGAACTGTTGCTCCTATACCAGCCTCCCCACTGTGTTGCAACCTCCCTGCCTGAACTCCTTGACCTTGTGGCCAGGTTGGCAGTGGAGTTCCCCAGGCTTATGGTCTTGGGGGAGTTCAACTTGTTTCCCTGGGGGCAGGATCTGAGTTAGCTCAGGAGTTCATGGCCACCATGACAGCCTAATAATAGTATAAGGGAATTTGTAATTAATAAAAGGAAATTTTTGCCTTTATTATGTATTAATAATTATTAAGAATAAAATTATTAATTAATGTTTAATTAATAAAAGGGAATTTTTGAATTTTGTGAGGAATATGCTAGGCATATAAGGGAATTTTTAATTAATAAAGGGAATTTTTATGTGTACTTTGCTGTGAAAGTCTCCCAGCGTTGCCAGAATGTATGCTGGTGGCAACGTCAAACAGTAATGTGCTAACCATTGAATTAATTCTTAGTCTCGGCAACAAGAAAAGGTTACTGAATAATTCTGCTGTCTGGTGAATGATTCTTGAAGGTGCTAGGAGGTTGTTTAAATTGCATTTTATTGTCACTGTGACTCGGACATTCCGATGCCAGGATTTTTGGTTGACAGCCTTTAGCCTGCCTTCACAGCCTTTGCCTGGCTCTGCAGCAACCTTGAGGCTGATGAGATTTTATAAGACAAAGCAGGAATTGTGAAACAAAAGTCTGAAATAGAAGTTTGTTGTCTGTTTCCAGATTTTCTGCAAATATTTTTTCCAGTGATTTGTCTTTGCATATGTTCTAAACTTTGCCTCACTCCCTGTTTTAAAGCATGCCCTACTTAGGTTTTTGCTGTATTTTGTTTTCTTTCAACACTGCCAATAACACTGTGTTACTTTATTGGAGTACCAAGCATCCTGGCAGCCAGCATCAGGCTATTAAGTGATTTGGTTTGTCGTTGTTTCTGGTACTGCATGAAGATAAAAGGGGATCTGTCACCTTCCATCCTTGGGTTCTTTGGTCCATATCTTGTGGCAGAAGATATGCAAGTCCTAGGTTCAAACTCTGGCATCTCTAGATAATAATTCAGGTAACAAATAATTGTGTGTGGGGTGGGACCCTGCCTAAGCCTCTGGGAAGTTTTTGCCACTCAAACTATGTAATGTTTTGCTGGAAGATCTGATTTATTATAAGGCAGTTCAGACATTTGTATAAATGTTAGCAAGAGAAAAAAAGTGCAACTTTCTGTAGTTAGACTGCCATTATCAGATGTATTAGCATTTGATTCTTTTTTTAACAAAAATGTACTGCTTTTCAGTCTGTCTTTTATTCTGTATGGATGTTTTGGCCTCAGCAGCAAATGCAAAAAGTTTCATTTGCTTTGCATTGCATCTGTGGTATTACAAAAAAAATAGTTGCTTTCATATGTAAAATAAATAAAAGTTTGAAACTGCAATGCATGCTAGTATAACATGTCTCCTCTTATTTGGCTTATTTACATGGTCAAATGTGAGTTCTGTAATATAAGGTGCTGTACAATTGGCAGTGGCTCAAGAAGATACAGACTTCTTATTTTGAGGAGCTCAAGTTCTTAACACTTTATCCTCTTTATTGAATATTATTACAACATTTCAAGTTTGGGTTATAGACTCATCTTTCATTTACTGGAAATCTGGACTGTGATTTCCATCTTCTCTGTTTGTTTCTAAAAAATCCCAGTTTCCAAACACCAGTGTAGATACAAACTGATTCACTCCATAATTATTTGTGACATTCCACCCTATGTAGGAGAATGAGTGAACGTGAACAGAGGTCAAGTCTGTTACAGGAACAGGTTGGATAAACTTCTGCAGAATAGAGATGAAAGATCTAAGATTGCTTTTCTTTATGGGAATATTATTATTGTACTTAAAGGTCAATAATGCCTGATGAAAATGTCACTTTTTGACGAATTACGTAATTGGAAGGCAGAGTGGAAGAATGGTGGCATTTGAAGTCAATATAAGACAAGAGATTAACTTCTGTGTAAATGTGACTCTAGGACTTCCTGTTGTTTCTGCCTTCATTTATGTTGCCCAATAAATGAACTTCAGTACTTGACAGATAAGAAGATCCTCTGACAGTGGCATTCTGCATATAGTATAAATATTTAAAATTACCCAACATGTTCAGTTATCAGTTTATTATATCTTATTTTGCATGCAACAAGACATTAACCTATGAAAAGTATAAGACTTCTCAGTTCACTGCAGACACTTGCACAGTAATATCGCCTAATAATTTTAAGGTTGGAAACTATAGTTTTCTTGTCTCTCCCCCCCCCTCCTCCCCCCCATCCCATTCTTTCTTGTACCAGGTATTCAGAAAAACGTTGGTAAAGATGTTTGAAGCTCAAGAACTGGATTGTGTTTTTCTAGAGACAAATTTAAATATAAATAAGCAATATCACATGGTGTATGAATGTATTCCTCTTCCAAAGGAAGTGGGGGATATGGCTCCCATCTACTTCAAGGTACCTATTTTTTAACATCTCTGGTTTTCTTGGTTATGTGCTTTGATCTTTAGAACCTAAAGCAATAGCAACCCTAAAGTGAGCTGTGTGAAATTATTAGTGGTAGTATTGTATAAAATCTCCAGGTTCCTAAATGGTTTGTTTTTACAAGAAGGTTAGTCAAAACTAGTACCTGGAAAAAATCTCCTGAATCATACCAATCTAGATGTGGAGGTGGCATTATCTGCTTTGGTCTAGTAGTTTACACTTCCCAGGACTGGGAGGGAAAGGCATGAGTGAGACCCACCAGCATAAGTGGAATATGTGGTGTTATGAAATGGAAACCAAATTTTTCTAAAGATGGCTGGTTTGGATACATTTTCCCCAACATACATGTGTCATACTTTAGTGACAAGTCATGTACATAATACTAAAACTGAATGTTGAACCCACAAATACTTTGAATTTTGAAGCAATTTAAACAGCATTTAAAGGAATTAGTAAATGAAATATGGGAGTTCTTATTGACAGTGGTAACATGGCATTATGATTCCTTGGCTTGAATGTACTTTATTTCTTTTTTTGGGGTAATGGTGGTGGTGAGTGTGTATACACTTAAATAGAGTTCACATAACTGTAACAGTTATTAAGGGTCAATAGCATTTATAATTCTGTAAACTGAAAATTCTTATTTTGAAGTAATTTATGTCAGGGTGAAGTTAAACTGCAGTTCTGAAACTGTAAAATAAAAAGGGAAAGGAACAGAATAAATTTATTACCATATCAGTCTTCATTATGCTTTAATCTATGGAAATCGAATTATATAATTAATATGTATTAATGAAATTGCAGTCTTCCTTCTGATCTGACTTTTGGGGTGGGGGGAGAGGTCCAAATGGAATTCTGCTTTGTGTCATACTTTGCCATTTTGTGGATGTTCTATATATTCTTGCAATATTTTTTTCAGAAAGCTATAATGGAATCAGATGAAGAGTGGGCCATGAATAAAAAGCTGATTAATCTAGGCTCAAAAGATATTCGCAAATCGGTATGTATTCAGACTTGTCACTTGTAATGCAAAGCTGATTTCTACATGTGAATGTGGGCAATGTTTTAAAAAACAGTGTCTAGAAAAATACATTAAGTTAAATTGATGAAAAAAATGAAATCTGAATTCCAAGGTCAAATCCAACCATAGTAACACTGATACATTTCAAGGAAGCTCCAAGAGATACCAGTGTGGAAATACTTTCTAACTGTCTTGTAAGTTCTTGAAGGTATTGGCTTTATTGGCAAAATTTCAGTGTTTCAGTTCCCTTTTTATCATATCTAAAGCTGGAGTCTTATATATGTAATTACACTGTTCAGCCCCATTAAGTTCACTAAGATTTCAGTGAAAGATGCACGGGCTGCATATTTATGCAGTGACTTATGGGAACAGTTATCTCCTTGAACTGGGTTTTACTTTCACTTAGAATCTAACTTTCAGCTGGATGGTTTGTGTCCTTCAGAAGAGCTATGATGCAGAGTTGGGAAGAAAGACAATTTTATTTGTTTGTTTGTTAGATTTATATCCTGCTTCCTTCCAGGGGTTCATTGCTGCTTACATAAGGAACTTCTTCTGTTTTTATCCCCCAAGCAGCCACTCTGTAAGGTAGATTGGACCAAGAGAGAATGACTGGCCCAAAGTCACCTAGTGAGCTTCCGTGGTGGAAGGTGGACTTGAATCTAGTCCAAACATCTAAACCACTATGCAGACTGAAATCCTTAGGTATCTTATTGCCAATATTGTTCACTATGTTGGGAATTATAATTACCCTGGGTTATTAATTACCCTGGGTTAAGAACACCTGGGTTACAGACGACTCATAGTTAAGAACAGAGCCTATTGTAGCAAAATTCAAGTTAAATACACAATGATTCAAGTTAAGTATACAATGGTTTGAGTTCATTATACCATAATACTTATGTTCTGGCTTATATACAAATTCAATTTAAGGATGGACCTCGGGAACAGAATTTGTTTTTTAACTGGGGATTACCTGTACTAGTTCCATGCGAATCTCTCAACTGAAATGTCTCATCCCGTGGTTTGCACAGGCCTAGCAACTATTTATCTTGCTGCAGCTCCTAATTCATAGTTCTTTTTCAGGGCAGCTATGTATTCAGAAGTCTCCAAAATCAGTCTTCCTCTCTCTCCTCTCCCTCCCACACCCCATCAGCTATGCAGTGGCCTTGAGATTTTGAGAAAATAGGTAGAAGAAGATTCTAGATAATACAGAGAGCAGACTTTCTAGTTCAGGGGTGGGCAGCATTTTGTAATTTTGAAAGCATGTCATGGATACCTTTTCATAGGAAGAACTTGCCTATTAACAACAAGGCTGTCATAGTTGACATGCCTATCCAAAAAAACACCTGTTTATTAGGCAAATTAATGAGGTTGCTATCCAACATTGTGTTGCGAGCATAGGATGCGCTGTCTCATTCCAGCTTACCTTTATCTTTTCTTTTCTGTGCAAATAGATGCACTTTGAAAGAAATACAACCACCTTCCATTTTATTGTTATAATACTTTATGTAGGTCACAGAAACACCATTAAAAATAATACTAGAGATTGATGTTTTGCTTTGCAGTGTCCCTTTATTTATTTCTATTGTTACCTTTCATGGTAAGCAGTATTAAGCGAAGCACAGAAAAGGAGCAAGTAATAAGTGATAGAAATTAAAGGCACAAGATTAAGATGGGCACAGTGTTACCTATTCCCAATTTAGTATATAGATTCCTATTTACTGCCAACTTTTAAAAAGATTTTTGTTAACATTTTTTCCTTTGTTATTTGACTTTCTGTTGGATAAGTAATGTAATGGGTTATTTAACACTGTTCTCTTAAATCATAAAAGCATGTAGTAATGTTAGGATAATTTATTTTCATGTGTTTCAAAATCAAAAATTTCAGGGCTTAGTGCTTCTACCAAAAAACAATTTTGTTTGCTTCGTATTCCCACTTACTCTCTCTGGTTATTCTGCTATAGAGTCTGCAACATTACATTGACTATGGAAGGGTATCAAAATGAATTTTGCAAAGCAAATTTAAACTCCAGGTTTGGGAAAAAAAGTAAAGGGATGGTAACATGTCTAGCTTTGAAATACAAGCACATGCCTTTTATTTGCACACCAGTGGGAAGTGTATCTTTACAGGTGTTGGTGAATTCTTAGAACATCTTCTCCAGATTACTGACAGCACTAAGCCTGCCCTACAAGTAAATGTTGTGATATTTGCACTGTTTGACAATACAGGATGCCCTTAGAGTAAGACATCTTATATTTTTGAGATAGGTAGAGGTTTTAGTATAATTCCACAAGAATTAGTCAACCTTTATTTGCTATTAGTTTCCACTGTTTCCTCTGAAAATTTTTGTATTATAATTCTTGACAGCTTGTTTTTTTCATTTGACTGGGAAAGAAAATGTATGTGCTTCATCATTTATACTTATATTTTCTGTGGATATGAAGTTCCTTTGGTAAAATTATTATCTTCCTCCTCCATTATCGTCATTATTTTAGCTATATAGCACTGTTCCTCCCAATGGGTCACGTAATTTTTTGCTTTACAGCCGTGTTGCTTAGTACCAGAGTTGCCGGTCCCAATTATGTTTTTTAACTAGGACTACCTTTACAAACTTTGCCTTGCATGAATTGAAGGACATCTTTCCATCACAGAAGGCTCTTGATCAAGTGGAGGAATCCCCCTGATAGAGATGGCTTTGCTGAATTCCTTCTGGAGAGCTCCATTCTAGAGAGTTGCTTGACACTTCAGTATGGATTGGGGTTGGAGGAGGGTGAAGAATTGCATCATTTCCTCTTTTGACAGGAGGAAACTCTGGACCCACAATACAATATACAGTCAGGTCCAGAAATACTGGGACATCGACACAATTCTAACATCTTTGGCTCTATACACCACTACAATGGATTTGGAATGAAACAAACACAATGTGCCTTAACTGCAGACTGTCAGCTTTAATTTGAGGGTATGTACATCCAACTCAGGTGAACGGTGTAGGAATTACAACAGTTTGCATATGTCCCTCCCACTTGTTAAGAGACCAAAAGTAATGGGACACTTGGCTTCTCAGCTGTTCCATGGCCAGGCGTGTGATATTCCCTCAGTACCCCAATTACAATGTGCAGATAAAAGGCCCAGAGTTCATTTCAAGTGTGCTATTTGCATTTGGAATCTGTTGCTGTCTACTCTCAAGATGAGATCCAAAGAGCTGTCACTATCAGTGAAGCAAGCCATCATTAGGCTGAAGAAACAAAACAAACCCATCAGAAAGATAGCAAGAACATTAGGCGTGACCAAAACAACTGTTTGGAACATTCTCAAAAAGAAGGAACGCACCGGTGAGCTCAGCAACGCCAAAAGACCCGGGAGACAACGGAAAACAACTGTGGTGGATGACCGAAGAATCCTTTCCCTGGTGAAGAAAACACCCTTCACAACAGTTGGCCAGATCAAGAACACTCTCCAGGAGGTAGGTGTATGTGTGTCAAAGTCAACAATCAAAAGACGACTTCACCAGAGTGAATACAGAGGGTTCACCACAAGATGTAAACCATTGGTGAGCCTCAAAAACAGGAAGGCCAGATTAGAGTTTGCCAAATGACATCTGAAAAAGCCTTCACAGTTCTGGAACAACATCCTATGGACAGATGAGACCAAGATCAACTTGTACCAGAGTGATGGGAAGAGAAGAGTATGGAGAAAGAAAGGAACTGCTCATGATCCTAAGCATACCACCTCATCAGTGAAGCATGGTGGTGGTAGTGTCATGGCGTGGGCATGTATGGCTGCCAATGGAACTGGTTCTCTTGTATTTATTGATGATGTGACTGCTGACAAAAGCAGCAGGATGAATTCTGCAGTGTTTCGGGCAATATTATCTGCTCACATTCAGCCAAATGCTGCAGAACTCATTGGACGGCGCTTCACAGTACAGATGGACAATGACCCAAAGCATACTGCAAAAGCAACCAAAGTTTTTGAAGGGACAGAAGTGGAATGTTATGCAATGGCCAAGTCAATCACCTGACCTGAATCCCATTGAGCATGCATTTCACTTGCTGAAGACAAAACTGAAGGGAAAATGCCCCAAGAACAAGCAGGAACTGAAGACAGTTGCAGTAGAGGTCTGGCAGAGCATCATCAGGGATGAAACCCAGCGTCTGGTGATGTCTATGCGTTCCAGGCTTCAGGCTGTGATTGACTGCAACGGATTTGCAACCAAGTATTAAAAAGGGAAAGTTTGATTTATGATTACTATTTTGTCCCATTACTTTTGGTCCCTTAACAAGTGGGAGGGACATATGCAAACTGTTGTAATTCCTACACCGTTCACCTGAGTTGGATGTACATACCCTCAAATTAAAGCTGACAGTCTGCAGTTAAAGCACATTGTGTTTGTTTCATTCCAAATCCATTGTGGTGGTGTATAGAGCCAAAGATGTTAGAATTGTGTTGATGTCCCAATATTTCTGGACCTGACTGTATGTATTTTTCACCTAGTCCAGGACTCCAATTTTTAAATTACTTTTTAATTATTTACTAACCATATTCACATAAGGCCCTCTAAGTGGGCCTTACAAATCCTTATGATTGTATTACTTCTGGATTTTTGTTTGTTTTAGAATTAGTATTTCATTAAATAGTCACTTAATTGCCCTGTGATTACATTCATATAATCATGGCAAGTGGCCCAGAATGCTGTTTCTGTTATTACTCTTTATCTTTTATGACAATTTAAAACAAAGAAACAAACTTCTGCACATCAGTTTCTTTACAGTTTTAAACAGTATTAAAATATGTGTAACGAATTAATAAAACTTTGTTATAATCACAACTCAGCAATATTACACATAAGATATATAGAACTCAAAAAGAGTGCTTATACAGTATCATGTCTACATATATCCAAATTCACTAATTTTGTAGGAATGTTATGAACAATCCACTGTTATCTCAGACAGGGCTTTACCTTCTACTGCACAGAATTTGGCTACGTGTGCAATGCACATGTACGTATGTCTGTAATGGTAGTGCTAGGCTGCCTGTTTAACAGCAGGGGGGAGACATTGTAATTGACTGGACAACAATTACTAGAGACAGCAATTGTTAAGACACATCTAGCTTCTTCAGCAGTGAGCATGCTTGCTCCTCCGAGGAAATCTTACTAAACAAACCTAGCAAGGCAGATGGCAGAATATTAAAGCAGGCCCAAGAGAAAGTTCTATGCTGTTTAGGCAGTTCTAAAGCTGTAAGATAGCTGGCTTGATACTGTTGTTCAGTTTCAAAGTCCTAACATCATTAACTACTAGAAGTAGACCAGTTTGCCATTCTACATCCATAGCTCATTGTTTTAAGACTCTCTCTACTTACTTGTATTTCCTTGGTAACAAAAGCTCTGATGAGACCATGTGACAGCAATTTGTCCAATGAGGGTTTTTCCATTGTGCCTCCTGTTTTATTTGATTGTTAAGGGGATCAAGCCCGTTGGGCAAAATTTTAGCTTTAGCCAGAAACTGAAAATTACCAGCCATGCTTGAATCTCTACCCTAGGTAGATCTCCTTCTACTCACAAATTTGTACTTGTCATACATCAGGGAATCAAAAGTTTTTGCTGACCTGACTCCAGTTGGAATATAGGCCAAACTGTGCTTTATAGAAAGCTATGTACAATAAAGAACATGTAAAATCAATATTCCAAAAACATATTTTAAATCGATTTATATGTCAAGTTGTTTTTATGGACAAAAAACAAAGGTTCCCTGGCAACTCCCCCCTCCCTTCCAACTTTTCTAAAGCACCTCCCCATTTTGATCAGCTTGAGTAAATTTGGAAACCATTCAAACTTTCTCATTTAGGCTGGCCTTTGAAGGTATATCACTATTGTTTGCTTTATCTATCTTTATCCTAGGACTGTTGGATTTGCAAGCAAATCAGAAGCTAAGTAAATAATCTAGCCATTAAATTCAACATTTTGAGGACTTGGCACTGAATATGTTTGAGTGAAATCATTAATGCACTGTCTGTCTGTATTTAGGTGCCAAAAGGTTTGCCTTACTTCTCTGTAGACTTTGGCCTCCAAGATGGTTTTGCTCATGTCATTGAAGATCAGTACAAGTTCCCCTTTTACTTTGGAAAGGTATTAAAATATTCAGCTTCTGTTCCATAAGAGTTTCCTGTGTATTTTCTTAAGATGTTTGCTGTATATATTGGCCACGTGAACGCCCAGAGTCACCCGTTGGGGGAGATGGGCGGCATACAAGTTTGATAATCAATCAATCAATCAATCAATCAAGCTTGAGAATAACCTGTAGATAAAAACATTGTTTCTTGTATCTGTGATTTAATTGGTTGTTAAAGCAATTAAGCAAAGTTCTCACCATGCAAAATGAAAACTGTCAATATATATTTCCTTAAAGGAAATTACTAGTAGGATTTTTTTAAAAAAAACTAATATATTCTGTGTCTAAAAGTCTCAATAACAGGTTTATGGAATAACTCCAGATATGTTACATAGTTCTGCAGGTGATGGACTGGGAATTATTTTAGTTCAAATCTATATTCCACCCCCAGCCCCCCCGTGGCCTTTGGGAGATCTAGCTTGCATAAAACATTTTAATGTGGTAGCTAGGTAGATGACTCATCTCTTCTTAAAATGCAAAGCTAGAATGATTTTTTTCTCCTGCTTGACACTCTTTGTTTGAACAGGTGTGGGTTTTTCTGGTTAATTTAAGAAAATAATATTCTTTCCTATTTTGAAAGGAAATAATTGGTGGCATGCTAGATTTGGAGCCACGGCTTTGGAGAAAAGGACGACGAGAAAATTTTGAAGACCAGAGAAAGAAAGTGTTGCATTTTGCTCAGAAATGGAAACTGTATGACTTTACTAAAAGTAAAGAGTGAAAATATACAGCAGATGCTGATATATATTCAATCACTGGAAAGCTAATGAACCATCACAAACTATAACATTCTTTTTATAGAAGAACTCATGTTGAAAATAATAAAGATGTTTTCCACAGTGAACACTGAGTGGCAAAGTAGTATTTTAGGGAAGAGAAAAAATGGATTGAAGCTAAGATATTTGGGTTATGTACAGATCATGTTCAGATATACAATATGTAGATATGTGTTTGAAGAAAATGTGAAGTCCTTAATTTGATGGATTATGAGTGTGTTTTGTTAGCAATATTCCTGCCTTGTATTCTTTAATATTTTCCTGTTTTACATTGTATATAGTCCTAGCTTGTCTTGGCAGATAACAACGTAGTAAAGGATTTTTTAAACACTCAAAATGGTGACCTTTTTAATGCTGTACATTTAAAGTTTTAAAAAATATTCTGTTTAAATGTTGACAATTTGGGGAGATTTGGTCTGAGGCACAGTATTGCAGTTTAAAAGAAAACTGAAGTAATGTAAATTCTGCTGGAAATAATGGAGTTACTTTTGAATAAATATGTACTAACATTTAAACACAAAGGAAGACAATATTTCTAAAGCGTTGTTTCTTAAGGAAAAGTCAAGATTACGAAAGACTTATCTCTGCACTATAGAATATTTGCTGAGAATTTTGATCCCTATTTTTTCTTTAGTAAAGAAGGGGGTAATTGTTAAAGATACCTTCTTCTCCCCTTAATCATTTACAGACTGTCAGAAAGATAGTAAAACAGGTAGGGATATTTTCTAAATTCAGAAATAACCACTTCCAAAATGTTGTGAAGAAAAGTGCAGGGACACAAACCTAAAATGAAACTGAACCCCTAGAGAAATGCAGTATTTTAGGACAGAAAAAAACAAAAAACAACAAAACTTCCATATAAAGAATTCCCTTTGAACTATGTGGTATATATTTTCCCTGGTAACCTTTGCTTTCCTCTGGGAACTAAAGTTATAAGGAGAAATAGCTTGAGATCCCTTTTGAATGTGGATGGTGAAAGTACGACTGCTTAGAAAATGTATTTCCTTATTTACCCCCCCCTTTTTTTTTGCTGATACGACACACAACTAGACTATTAAAACAATTTTAAATTGTGACTACTTAAGAAACATCAGCTGCAATCTTGAACTGCCCAGCCACATGCTTTGAAGGGTCTTAATCTAATGTAATCTAATTTTGTGCCTACAGTCCTATTTAACTAAATAGGTGTACATACAGAAATTTGGGTGAACTTTTCATCTATAAACCATAATTATGTGTGCCATGTTTTATAAAAAGGAAATCAATAGAGGGTAAAGTCTTCATTAGATACTTACAGTAAGTCCCAGAATTTTCAATGCCAGTATTGCTAAGATATAAACTCACATTTTTCTCTACTCTGCTTGAACAATCTGACTCTCCAGAAAGCTGTGAAATGCAAAGCCTGATCTCTGTCACATGTGCCCCAAGCTTTTCTTCCTGTTCTCTCTGGGAAGAAAAAAGGTGAGGTTTTGGCTTAGCTGTAATGTATACAGGAGTTGAAGAACTGGTTCTCGTGAATTGGAACCTACTGGCTAAATAACAGCCCTGAACACTGGGAAGCATCATTTGTGACAAGGGCTACAAGCACAGGTAGTCCTTGGGCTACAATGGCAATTGGGGCCAGGATTGCCATCGCTAACCGATGCGGTCATAAAGTACAACCTCATGTGATTTCATTGCTTAGTGATAGCAATCCTGGGTAATCCCAGTTGCCATCATAACCCCAAGACATGCGGGTCTAAGCCGAAAAGGTGGGATTCCCAGGTAAGGAGCATGTGGGAGGGCCAGGGCAGGCCATGCACAAGGCCAAGAGAGGGCTGGGGCAGGCCACACGAGTGGCAGGAGAGCCTGGGAGGGCTAGCAGAGGCTGTGCACAGGTGGGGAGGTGTTGCAGGTGGGAGAAAAAGCAGGAATGACTTACTTGAGTGACTTGCAGCCTTCCTTGGCAATTTTCCCACTGACTTTGCTTGTGGGAAGTCGGCAGGAAAAGTCACAAATGGCGATCACATGACTGTGGCTCCCTGCCATGTCGTAGCTGTGAGCTGGGCATCCAAGTGCCCAGATCGTGATCATGAGCCCAATCACAGTGCTGTGATGGCTGAAACCTTGAGGACCAGTTGTATGTCCATTTTTTCAGTGTTGTAACCTTGAACAGTCGCTGAACTAATGGATGTAAGCCAATGACTATCCGTAGCCCCCAAAGCCTTAGGTATGGCTTTTCTAAATGTGACTGCCTTGGAAAGATCATGTTTAGGTTTTGCTCTGGCCCTCTCTGGGGAATGACTAAGTGTGGCTTAAGAAAGTTTTATACCCCTCCTGTAAAGGGAAGGGCTTGAATTAGCCAACTGGGTGTTGTAAACCAACATAAATGATGTTATATCTGTGGTTAATGGTGTCCTGTCCAGTGGCCAGATTAAAGTTTCAGGCAGTGGAATGAGTAAGTGAAAACCAAGAAAGGAACTCAGATGGCCCAGAATTCATGAATTGCTTCCTATTGTGACAGAAATCAAATATAGGGAATGAAATAAACATAAGCTGAGATGGGGACTTTGTAATAGTGATATTATAGGGAAGCGCCCATTATAGCTAATCCTGTACAGTGGTACCTCGGTTCACGAACTTAATGCATTCCACGATTCTGGTCGCAACCCGAATTGGTCGCGAACCGAATCAAACTTCCCCATAAGGTTCAATGTAAATAAGGTTAATCCGTTCTGAACCATATGTATTTTTTTTTAACCACAAAAATATGAAACAAAGTACAGTACAGTACAGTATGAAGAAAGAGAACACTAACCTTGCTTGAGGTGACACCAAAGAGCTTCACAGCAAATGTATGTCTGCGGCCGCAAACTCGCCTAGAGGAAGCCACGACCACATGTCAGAGCAGGGAAGGTGGCCGCGGGTCGTGTTCATCACCCGATGCAGAGTTCATGAACGGAAGCAAAATTTTGCAAACCGAATTGTTCATGAACAGAAGCGTTCGTGAACCGAGGTATTACTGTATATGTAAAGGGTGCTCCAGAAAACGGGAGAGCTGAATTTATGAGAGAAGGCCTCTTTTCCAGACACACAAGATTCAGAGGACACTTCAGTCAAAAGCTGGGCAAGAACTTTTTTGTCTTCCAACAACAACATTAAAAACCTCTACCTCTTAGTGACTAAATTAAATTAATTAAATTTGCTATAGCTGGCTACTTTATTAGACTCTGGGTGTCTTAGAAAATCCAGAAACAATAAAAGCAAGCATGCATAAAGACACACACAGGGCAGCCTGAATTAAATCAGCCAAAACAATAAATCCTACAGGGCTCCACAAACACCTCAATAAACCCATTAATCCCAGGTCTGGGAACAAAGCCAGGTTTTAAGGACCAGGACTATATTATGAAATTACATAAGCAAAAAATTACATTAACTGAAGGTATAACTTGATTGGGTATGTTAGATGAGAGTTGGACATTCTTGGAAAAATAAAGTACTCCAAAATATCAGCCCCAAATCATTCTATCTTGCCTGATTCAGAAGCATTGCATGCACATAAGGCAGCTTCAAAATATGTTTTTCTGGCACAACTGGGATTTTTATAAATAGATTCACTTGCCCAATACTAATTGAAAAGTGGTTCTGGGTCAGAGTATGTACTCTCTGGGACTGTCATGTAATCAGTGCATTAAATGATCATCTGAGCACAAATACATTGTGTGTTCATTTACATTAAATTTGTCCTATACATTGGCTGGAGTTTGATGACCTGAAGTTTTCCTCCTTTCTTTTTATTCATATTTATTTATTTATTTGTCATATTTCTATGGCAGCCAAGTGACTCTGGCAGCGTACAACAAAGCTAAAAGCAATGAAATGCATGTCTCTGTACTAGGGCAACTTAGTGGTAAGGAGGCTTCTTTGGGTAAAATAAGAAATTTCAAAAGATTGGAAAGATGTTATGCATTACTGGGAACAGCTTAGCTCTCTCTGGTCATTTTACGGAGTAGTAGTTTCCAGTGACCAGCTGATACCAGAGTTTTATCCTGGTGGGGAGGGGGTGATTGGTATAGGTGTTCAATGCAGCTAAGTGTCAGCAATTGAATGATCCAACAAAGGAAGCTCTTAGGATATATAGGTAGTCCTCATTTAGAGACCACAACTGGGTCCAGCAACTCGGTAGCCAAGTGACATGGTCTGTAAGTGGAAAATCACATGACCGCAATTGTGCTTACCATTTTACTTCAGCTTTCCTTCGCTTTACAACATCAGAAAGGTAAGACCCCAAACAGCTGGGTGAGCCCAAATGGCAGGGAAACTCGATGAGGAAGCTGGGTAAAAGGGCAACTCTCATAGCCCTTTCCCCCACTCCCTGGCCCCTTGGAATGCTCACCCAATGCTCGGATAATTAGCAAGAAGGGAATTCATGTTTGTATTTACATTCATTGGAGAGGAAGGGACTACAAGATAGTAAGCAGGCACACAATGGGGAATACACATCAGAAGGAATGTGCTGGCACTGGCTTTTTACCTAGTGTGCTCACAGCTCAGAGCCCCTACTTGGGAGGCGAACAAAAGCCAAAGGTGTGAAACTGATTAAAGTCTTGTCAGTTTCAGGCAGCAGCTGCCAGCTGCTAATTAAGGTCACAGAGTTAAGCTTGTTAACTTGCAGTTAGCACTTTTTAGGGATGCACTGTGGAGAAAAGCAGCCCAGGAAGAGATAGCTTGTTTAGGCAATCTCTGCTGTGGAAGGGGGAGAAAAAAAGAACAGGCCAGGCACAGGACAATGCTTACTGACTGTGATGGCAAACATATGACTCAGAGATGCTGTGAAGGTCATAAATGTAGGCATTGGTTTCAGAGTTATTTTGTTGTCACTGTCGTAACTGTGAACAGTCGCTGCCTGAGGCAATCACTAACTGAGGTCTACCTGTATGAATAAGCAGTTAACCTAACTCTAAGGAAATATTATACACTAAAACCTCAATTTTACACACACATACATTCAGTGGACTTTGGATGCAACAGACAAAATCTGAATGTGGAATATTTTTCCAAACAATGGACAAACCTCATTGATTAATCAGTCTGGAAGATGTTGGTAAATTTTACTTAAATTTAGATTTAATGGTCATTGGATTTTAACAGATACCTGTTCCTCCTGCACTCCTGGTTCATAAAATCAAGATTTCTACTGCATTGGATATTCCCAGGACCTCCTCCAACAGGTGGAGGAGCTTCAGTTCCTGTTTGTTCCTATACTGGCTTTAAGGCTATACACTGGGTGCCTTAAATGATGGCATGAATTTACATTTTGAGTTTCACTTGGACATGTTAAGTGAGTCACACTTAGTAGTTGTTCAATGTGTACCAGCTACATTTCTCTAGGATCTTAGACAGAGGTAGGAGATCTTAGACAGAAATAGGAGATCTCCTGGAGATCTTTGGGTTTAGGTCCAAGGACTTTTATGTGGAAATTCTGTACTGTATCTCTGCTATACCATCCAGTTTTTGATCAGTAAGCTTTCAGATTTCACTGCAAAGTATATATACACTGCAAAGCTTTTCAGTGAGGTATACAAACTGAATTGATCTCTACATGTAACTCTGTAAATTGAGCTCAAACATTTGGGGTCTAAAGTATGCAAAAACAAAGCAAATTTTATCCATATTTCAAAAAGTCCTGGACTTCCAAGGAAACAATGGTGGACCGAAGATGACAATGGTGGACTGAAGATAGCCATGGCAGAAAGAGGAGCTGGTAAATGGATCAGTTTCTTAGAACCCCTCTCCAGATCAAGGAGAGGTCTAGGATCACCCACACGTTTGCTCTATACAGAGGCTTGCCTGCAAAGAGACTGCAAAATAGTGATCTCTGATGGGTTTGAGAGCTCTGGGAACCGGGGGAAAATCATCTTACCTAAGCTGCAGCTCGGCGCCTTAAAACACACTGGGTTCATCCACTTCCTCTCTTAACTATCTTAGGAAATTGCTTGTTATTGATCTTTTGGATGTTAAGAATCTTCTGAAGGGCAAGTTTCATTATGCTGGGAGAGCTTCCTTCTATCCTGGATGAGAGAAGTTTCATGTAAGTTTAAGGATTAAAAAGAAAAAAATTAATTTTTGGAAAACAGCAAAAGAGGGACTAGAATGTTGATTTTGGAAAGTTAAGGGGCCAGACAGACTTGAAAGAACATTTCCTGTGGGGTGTTTAAAATTTAATAAAAGTATATATGAAGTTTTTGAAATTAACTGTAAGAAATCTTCCTGTGGGAAAGTTCTGCTGATTGGAAAATAAACATATGAGAGGACTTTGAAGGTTGAAGGTTGAACTTTGAAGGTTGACTAAAGGGAACCAGAGAAAACAAAGAATTACAATTAAAGGAGAAGAAACCTTTTAATACAATGGAGCAATATTATCTGACTATAGAAGAAATTAAGGCTGTCTAGGAACAACCTACTCAGAAATTACTTTCAAGATTGCCTGCCACTATAAAAGTGGATCTAACCGAGGCTATAGAAGAGGAACAGATTTGACTGGATAAAATAGAGACTGAGGCTGACTTGAATGTGGATTTGAAAATGGATTTTTAAAAAAGCCAGATTACAAGAGTGATCGGGACAGAATACAGGATAAAAATGTACCTCAAAGTTACATGGAAAAGCTGGTGAGAAAGTGAATATTTTGGGTTTCAACTTCTGAAGGCAGGCCATCACAAATTCAGCAGATCTTCCTGGAAAACCTTTATATGTAATTCATTCCTTACATACACAGGCACTTGGATTCCTCTCTATATAATAAGTCTCTCCTCTATATGAAATAAATCTCAGTTATTACAATATCTTCTGAAGAGACACATCAGTGCAAAATCTATAGAAACGATAAAAACAGAGCATTTCTCATTACTGGAATTCTTGGGTTGTCCTGCCCCCGAAAGATTGCTTTTTTCTTGGAGCAACTTTCTCATTTTCTTGATTGCTGTTTAAAAGCGTCTTCTGCTATTTGAACCATTTATTTCTCAGGAGACCATTACCTTGTAGTGAATTGAAATAATAGATCTTTAGGTGGTCATCTAACACCTGTAGGAATAAATGGCCCTTGATCCTGGATGCAGCTGGCTGCTGAACTGTGTGTGAAAAGCAAATGTCCTTTTTTCCCATTAAGAAAAAATACTCAAAGTAAAATTTTGAGTATGGGAATTGTAGGAACATTTTACAAGTATTGTATAAATAGCATCCTTGTTATTTGTTTGGCTGAATCCTTATATGATCACGTCTGTTCCTGTCTAAAACCAGTCTTCCCCAATTTGATTTCTTTTGGCTACACTGGGAATACAGTTCCTGTCCTGGGAATTTTAGTTCTACATATTCTGGCAAAGCCCAGACTGAGAAAGTCTGCTTAAAATCCTAACAGAGGTCAGTGGTGATTCATCACTGCACTAGGCTAAGGTTCACTCATTGTTCTAAAGGGGGGGTTGCTTTAAAGTATTGTATGAGATAAATCACAACTGGGTTGACAGAATACGCTTAGCACTATGGTTTGCAAACCACAGTGGCTAACATTGCACATAATACTCAAGCTGGGATTTTTTAAACCTTGATCAAAAAGAAAACAACAGCCACAGTGACCTACTTTCAACGTAACATTAAATCATAATGAATGGGTTCATACATCTTTCTTAGTTTATGTGGCAGTTACAGACCTACAGTAACTATATAATACATAATACCTCTAGAATAATAGATTCAGCCCTCACAGTGGCACTTATTAGGTTCACACAGCTCTGTGTGTGTGTGTGTGTATGTGTGTGTGTGTGTGTGCCTTTGAGTCAGTCTTGACTCCTGGCTAACTGCCTGGACAAGTCCCTGCAGTTTTCTTGGCAAGATTTCAGAAGTAATTTGCCATTGCCGCCTTCTTAGGGCTGAGAGAGAGAGACTGGCCCACGGTCACCCAGCTGGCTTTGTGCCTAAGGCAGGACTAGAACTCACAGTCTCCCATGTTCTAGCCTGGTGCTTTAACCACTACACCAAACTGGCCCTCTCACACAGCTTACTTAACCATTTAGTTAAATAATTAGTTGTACTAGTTAACATTGGTTAGTCCAGGGGTCAATGCCTTGAACAAACTTAGAAAATGGGTTAATTCAGGAATCAAGATAAGTGTGTTGTGGGAATGCAGCTATTGGCAGATACAAATGAGAGAGCAATACTACATTCATATCCTATTTGTGAGTCTCCCAGATGCATCTAATCGACCAGTCTGGGACCAGGATGCTGGGCAGATTTCGGGTATTTGAATCTGCATCACCCTCTCTCCCATGACAGGATAGCCCTATATGAGCAGATGCGACAATAAAGCCAATTCAATTCAAACCTTTATTGACATTACAAACCTTAAAATACAAGGTATTAGCATATCATAAGGATGACAGCAGGAAAACAATACTCAAAGAAGAGTTTGGTTACTTTTCCTTTCGAACACTTCCTCCAAGAGCTTAGCAACAATTTGGGTAATCTCAGGTAGAGCATCACAAAGCAAATACTGGCAGGATGACGCAGGATCCACATCGTTCAGAGGGTATTTGCCCTGCAACGGTCTTAGAAGCAAATCATGCCAAAGAGACACAAATAAGCAACAGTCAAAAATGATATGATAAATTGTATCTGGGCTGCCACAAAGACAGAGCCTGTCATGGATGGGAATGCATTTATACCTTCCAAGCAGCACCTTAGAAGGAAAAGCATTCACTCTAGCCAAGAAAAAGGCCCTTTGCTGGGAAGGTAACATGAGATCGTTGAAATAATGCGTCATCCTGCCCAATTGATTTTCTACACCAAGCATGGCAGGGGAGCATACACGAGGTTGGGCTGGTCTGAATTTATGGTATTCTAAGTCCAAAAGTCTCTGTTTAATAGTGCTAAATACAAAGCTTTCATCTGAAAAGTATAGGTCCTCAATTGCAATTGCAATCCCAATCTGTTTAAGCTTGGATATAATATGTCGCGACCACAGCGAGATGTAATTGTCTTTTTTGAGATATGATAGCAGACTTCGAGGAGCTGCTCTAAATAAGATTCTGAGCCAATATTTAATGGTTAATATCCAGGCTTTAGTTTCGATTAAACTTTGACCATTTCTAGGCAGATTATGGGATAAGAGACGCAATTAGGAGCCCCTAAGAGCTGCCTCAGAAAGGAAGCCTGTATACCTTCCACTTTAGCGTTAAAAGCTCTCAACCAAAGAGGGATACCATAAAATATTTGAAAGAGAGATTTGGCTTTAAATATCCTAACTGCTGCCAGTAGAAATTGATTGCCTCTTGTAAAATAGAACTGTTTGATCTGGGCGGTGGAACAATTGGCTAAATGAATTGACTTATTACGACGAGTTACCCAAGAAAGATTATAGCTAAAAGTAATGCCAAGGTATTTAAAAGTTTTGACTTGTTCAATTTCTATACTGCCCATAGACCATCTCGCCAGGCGCCATTTTATAGCAAATATTATTACCTTTGATTTGGAAAAATTAATAGTAAGTGAGTTACTTTGACAATAATTATAAAATGCCTCCAAATATCTTTGTAAGACCACCTCGAGCAGGAAAGAACTGTGGTATCATTGGCATAAAGTAACAATGGAGTAGGAAGACCGCCAAGACTGGGGGGGTGACCATTAACTAAACTAAGGGAGTGGGCCAAGTCATTCGAGAAAAGATTAAAAAGGTGAGGGGCAAGGACACAGCCCTGCTTAACTCCCTTCTGCGGAGGTATTGTCTCTGTTAAATGACCCTTAGTTGAATATTTAACTTGACAAGAGGTGTCTGTATGCAGTTTCTTTAGTAGGAACAGCAGCTTCAGGTCTATTCCTTGTTTCTTCAATTTAGACCATAGTACATCCCTTGGAATTGAGTCAAAAGCACTTTTAAGATCTATAAATGCTGCAAAAAACTTTTTCCTTCCTAAATTCAGGTATTTTTCAATTAGGAAGTAAGTGTAAGACAGTGGTCAATCACAGAATTTCCTTTGAGAAGCCTATCTGTTCAGGCCTGATTACATCATTTGTATACATCCAATCTAGTAAACGGCGTTCAAGATGTTTAGCATAAAGCTTGCCTAAAATAGATAAAAGGCTGATTGGATGAAAATTACCGGGCTGGTCAAACCCACCTTTCTTGTAAATTGGAATTATTATCGAATTGAGCCAAGTGTTCGGAATTTTGCCGTAATGATCAATGAGCATAAATAAGGAAGCCAATGGCTGGGCCCACCAATCAACATGTTTTTTGAGTAGTTCAGCTGGGAGCCCATCCAGACCAGGTGATTTCCCCATTTTTAGGTCAACAATTAATTCAATGATTTCGTCTGTGCTCACCAGAGGCCACAGTGGTAAATCTAAGGCAGTGGAATCATCTTCCTCATTGTAGGGAGCTACAGGGGTGTCATACAATGTTGAAAAATGTGCCACCCATTGCTGAGATGTAATAACAGGAGTGGCAAAAGAGGAATTATCACAGGAATTGCTCAAAGTAAGTTTCCAAAAAGATTTACTATCCTTGCATTTGATAGCCCTATACAATTGGTCCCATTTACCCTGAAAAAATATATTTTTTTTCTTAATGATAAGGTCTTGGAAGCTTTCCTTATGTTTTAAAAATTTGTTATATTTACTAAAGTCCCCAGCCTGACATAATTCTTTAAACATGCATCTCAATTTCTTTTTCTGGATATGGCATTCCAGATCGAACCAAGTGGAAGATTTTGAGACAGCTACCTCAGCAGGTTTAGCTTTTAGACTACATTTGCTAATTAAGCAAGAGAAGATAGAAAGAGCATCTTCAACCGAAGTTGAGTTAATTAGATCCACTCGCCTGCTGATAAGAACAAATGGAATGCTTAGCAAATGATTCAGTGTTGAGCAGGGAGCAGAATCTGTATATTAGAGTAGTTGTATCAATGAAAGTGGAGTGAATGATTGCAAGTCGATGTGAGAACAGAGGGAGCTGCCTGGAGAGGTTCCCTCATACCCTGAAAAGTTAAGGTAGATTTCTTTTTCAATCCAAGAAAAAATCCTGCTTCTATTATCAAAAAGGCAAGAGTAAATCTTAATGTGGATTACAATTTAGTTTCAACTATAAGACTGTAATTGGTCAGAATACATATCTCTGGAAAACCCTCTAAGTTAACAGCAACAGGGATTTGATTTGGGACTTGGAAAAAGCAAGTGCAAAAGCAAAAGTGGAGGAAGGACGATGACTCTTGGCAAGCGTCCAAGGAGCTTTGAGGAGCCAACTCTATTACCAGCTGGCAAACAAACTAAGATAGAAGATTTTTTACCTCTAATGAGGGAGCTGAGGATTTTGTTGTTGGTGGTGCGGCTGATTGTTGCGAGTTTGTGTAGTTGGAGGGTGGAGAAGTATCAGGGTTGGTGTTGGAGAAGCAAGAAGATGCCGAAGCCAGTCCTGGGGAGGGGCAATTAAAGAAGCAGCATACATTTTTCCCTAACAGGGCTTTGGAGTCAGAGAAAACTGGAAAAGGAAGTGGGAAAGAGTCAGAAGAAAAGGAAGAGCTCAATGTGCTCACCTTTGAGCAGTCTCACATTGCTCTAATTGCCCAAACAGTGAAGCATATTTTTGCAAACATAAAAGGAATTGAAACTTATCTTTCCAGTCTTATGACTGAAATGAAGAAGCTCCATACTAAAATTGCTCAATTATGTCACGATCCCCAGGTCTCTTCTCCGGCATTTAATCAAAGAGCTCAGCAGTTATGTCGAGTTCCACCTGATTGCCAGGAGAGTGAAACATCTCGGACAATTAACAGTGAACTAGAGATTTCGCTAGAGCGTGAAGACTATACCCAATCTTTGGTATTACAACCAACCAAAGTTTAACAGTGTGCACTTATAAAGGGAAAATTCCAAGTTGGAAAAACAAATTTCAGGCTAAATCCCATATTCATGTGCTTCTTCGTATTAGACCTCAATTGATTGATTTGGAATCAGTGGAACTCCTTAATCAGACTCCATGGGCACAAAGAATCATGTTAGTATTTCAGTCTGTTAGACTGCCCTTACTAATCCAAAAATATCAAAAGCACCTTTGGACAAAAGGGATTTTCTCAACACGCGTCTTTGTTAATATAACAATCAAAGCCCTATTCCCTAAGAGGCCAATGACTAAGCCAGCCAATGAAGAACTCCGAAGAGAGCAGCGGGAGTCAATGCTCCCTCAGCTGGCAGTGACTGATACGATAGACAGGTCTGCAAAAGAATTCCAACAGCCTTTAGAACCCATCGGTGAACAGTGGACTCAACCTCAGAACAGCACACTCTACAACTTTTTGAAAAACTCAATTGAAGAAGATCTTCTTTGTTCTTTTGGAACCTTACCCACTCTGGATCAACAAATGATTTTAGAAAGATTAGATTTAATAAAAAAACAGACTATAGAACGTAAGAGATGATGAAGTTTCCTGCTCTGCAGTGAACATCAAAGAGACTATGATCCTTTCTTCACTGAGTCCTTATGCGAAGCCTACCCTAATGATCCCTAAAGGCTTAAAGACCAGCCTGACTACTCCTAACCCCCAGGAGTTACTGACTGACTCAAGCTTTACAAACACGGAAGCCGTACACCCTGCCTCAAAGTCCATTCCCCAAAATGGTTGCATATTCGATGATCCTTCTAATTCTCTGAATTACATAACTGAGTTGGATTGACTAAGTACTTATATCCTCTCTGGTTCCTTGAGTTTGGACTCTTGGAATATAGCGGGGTGGAGAAACAAAATGCATGACGTGGATTTTATAAATTTTTAAACTTCTTTTGATTGTCTTCTTTTGCAGGAAACTTGGTCAGCAAACCATTTTAATTTAAATGGTTTTAGAAATTTTATTCTTCCAGCTTACAAACTTTTGAGCAAGGGCCGTCACAGGGCTGGATTAGCAATTTTAGTGAATGCTAATCTTGATGCACAGATTTTATTGTTAGATTCATGTCCCCCTATAGCTCAAGCACTTAGGTTGGTATTACCTTCTATGAATCTTATTATTGTGAATGTTTATCTACCCCAGGCTACAGAAGGTGGTGACAATAAAGCCAATACATCAATCAATCTAGTATATAGAACACATTGGCTATGTTCACACGTCTTAAATTGATTACTGAATTAATTGATTTTTGGGGTTTATAGAATACATTGCACCAGAAAAAGACTGGGTTTGCATAACACTTTAAACCACAAAAGGTTAATATAATGAAAGGTAGCATAGTGGGTGAATCTGCTAGATCTTCACCTGACTGGGTAAAGTGTGCTATGTGAATGCAATCACCATGGGAAAAATCAACTCTGCCGTATTAAGCATTTTTATTAAAGATTTTTAAAAAGGAAGATAAAAACTAATACAAACTAATCTAAGAAAATAAAAAGACATCAAAGAGAAAGATAAAAGTGGAAGAAAGGGGAAAAGAAAAAAGAAAAATAGAAAAGAAAGAAAAAAAGAAACAAAGAAGTAGCTTCCAATCTTCTTTACAGCAGCTATAAGTACACTTATAAATTTACCTCTTATTCTATAGTTACAACATAACTCTCTTCTTTCTGTAATCTATCCTGTCTGATCATCAAAACCATAAGTCATGTTCATTTTGTTCTGTTTCACCCAAAAAGTCTATAAGGGGTTTCTAGGCAGCAAAACATTGCCATATTTTTCCAAAGGATTGATGTATATGAATTTAAGACAGTCACCCTCCAAAAAAGGAACTGTAGACAGAAAAGAAGTATTACCACAGACAAAAGTCCTGTGTAATACATTACCCACTTTTCCACTTCCAGTCACTCAATCCAGCCAAAACCAAATCTGGCAATTCCACCTTCCAATAAATGTGTATAGTTTGTGTGTGTATGTATAAATGATTACTTGTGTATACATATACTTCCCAGAAGTTACTTCCCCCCCCACCAAAAAAAGTCAGGGTAAGGATAAAAACCTAAAGTAATTGAATTATAAACTACTCACTAAAATTAATTACTTGTAAAATAAGATATCCCATTTAGAAAATTATTTCAACTGCATAGAGCAACCATACTCTTTCACAAAGAAGTACATTAATATGTACGAACACAGATTCCACTCTCTACTTCCAGCAAAAGAAGGATTCAGGAAGGGGATAAGGAAAAGGAAAAAAATAAATAAAGGGGAGAACAAAACTGGATGATGATGAGGCAAGGGGAAGTAGTAACCGGATAAGATCAAAAAGGAGAATCCTGTCCAGATATTACACGAAAGGGTTAAATTCACCAGGCAAGCAGTGGTTAATTTTCTTTAAAGACTGACACATTTTTGGCAATAGTTTACGCCTTCACCCATTCACTCATTTTCAATAGTATCTTCTTTTTTCAGCAAATGTAAGGAGTTCTTGTTGCAACCCACATATAATTATTTGAGGGGGGGGGGACTTACTCTCCTGTAAAAGGCCAATCATATCCCAAATATTTGCTAACTGGGTGGAGTAGACCATTAGTTTATCCCAGCCAGTGACTGAACTGAAATAAATGCCCAAGGATAAGCTTGAAAGTGTGGAAAAGGAAGTCTACTTTCCCAAAAGATATTTGTAATGTGTGCAAAGGAAATGTCAGGAGACGCCCCTGATAAAAGAAGAGATTCAGTCTCCTACAGATTCACTGAAAGTGATGTGGGAGTTAAATTCACCTTATACTCCTCTTACTTCAAATGCTCAAAGGTATTCTATTCTTGTTCTTCTTTCAGTTATGGGTCATCCTAAGTATTAAAATAGGTATGTGAATGTGCAAATGCAACTCTGAGAATTACCGTTATGTGTAAGCAACCTCTTATTTTGCTCTCCACCCACATGATGGGGACTTTTGAAGCTACAGATCTGACAACCCTGTAGTAATTCTATTTTGAATTTCACTGCTTCCAGGTAGGGCTAACTAATTCCTTAAAGCCTAATAACTGAACATAGCAGTCACTGATCCTGCAGCATCACAACAGGGCCCTCTGCTTGGATGGAGGAAAGCTCCAGGACTAAATATCCCCTACACTTAAAAATAACTCTTTTAAATCAACAAACACAATTCATCCTGAAGGTTCAGAGCAAAGAACAATAAATTAAGAAGACAGTATAAAATAACTAAAGCATACCAAACTGAACAGCAGCCCACTTGAACTGATTCTATAAAACACATCCAAATTAATTGAGCTTCCAATGTCTTAACATGTCCTTCTGTTTTATAATTTGTATGGATCCTTCTTAGTATCTGGAATTTTTCACAGCAGTTGAAAGACCATCACATAAAATTAGCACTTACTGGAGTCCTGATGAATGCAATATTCTGTCCTCATCTCTAAAAGTATGTACAACTGTTGAGACCTATAATCACTTATCTAAGAAACTAAAATCAAGGGTTTGGAATTTGTTTTTTGCCTGAAAAAAATTAATAATACACAGCATCCTCCCAATACATTTTTTAAAAGATGCACAATGGATTGACTTGGAAGTGCACATGTGTGTTTTTGAATATCCAGAAGGATTGGCTGTAGGTTGAAGGGGAGCCGAGTGGCCAAAATCCCTTCAGATTGGTCCTCTTCTACACTGGTTGCCTGAGGACTTCTCTGGTGGCAGATTTCCTCAGTGCTTCTGACAGAACATTGCTCCAGGGCATTATAGGAAATGGTGAGTAGACATGACACTGGGAGACAGAAAGAATCAGAAAGATGGCAGCAGAAATATCAAGGCTTAGCCCCAGGAACTGAGCAATACACCAACATCCTATTGCCTTGTGGAAGAAGGGGAAACTGAGATCCATTGTTGAAATGTTCCTGCTTCTCTAGGCAGTTCTTTTTTACTTCTCCACACTCTTCTTGCTGTCTGCCAATTATTTTGGTTAGAAGTTGTCTGTGCTATATGCTGCTAACAGGCTCCTAGCTCTCTTGCCGCTTTTTATCTTGTTATTATACAAAACTGTTTCAATCTAAGTAGACTTCATCTTTAAAGCTTCAGCATATTATCTCTTCACCACCCTCTGAAAAGAATGAGCCATAAGGAATTTAAGAGTTGCAAGACTGATAAGGAAATGGTGTGCTGGCACCAGGCCGCCTTTGTAGAGCCTGTGGTTTGGAGGTCAGTCGTGGCCCACTTCAGCATGCTGAGATGCCAAACACCTTTTGCTTTCCTATGTGGTCCTCTCTCTTATTTTAAAATAAAGAAGTGTTCCCAAATAAGATATGAGGTGTAAAACATAAGATAATGGAGAATTGCAAGCTAAAGAGAGGCTGATATTGGAAATCATTCAAGAGATCTGACCAGTTTTCTGAAGCAGTGAAGCCCCACAGTGCCTGCTTTATCTGTAAATGTATAAATAAATGATTACATATGCCTCCATTGCTCTCTTTTCCAATCCAGATTAATATTTAAGGAATGGAAAATATAAGGCAACATTTCATGAACCATGGATTAAAGAAAAAAAGAATGTTGTCAGTACAATACAGTACAGTACAGTTCTACTCTTTATGCAGTTTTAATATGTTGTTTTTGTTAATGGTTTCAAGCTGCTGCTGAAACTATTTCTAGAACCTTTCAGATGTTGAGCAGATCAGAATTGTTTGAGTCTCCTTTTAAGCACTTCTCACCCCCAGCTATCTCAGGAACTGCCTTGTAAATAGTCTGGGAACCCAATAGCAACAAGAAACAGGCTGAAACACAGAGAACACAGTTAATGGCATCAATTTAGGTAAAGGATCGAAAGTATCTGCGTAGCATCAATGAGATGAGACACAAATGATTTTAAGGCCTATTATATGATCACGGGGACACGGTGGCGCAGCGGCTTAACGACGCTGAAAGTTGCCGGCCAGAAATGGTTGTCGCTTCAGCGATTCGAGTCCAGCCTTCGCGTTAAACAGGGTGAGCTCCTGTTTCCTCCCCAGTTCCTGTCAACCCAACAGGTCGAAAACTCACGTGAGTAGATAAATGGGTACTCTCACTCCGGTGGGAGGAAAAATGCTGGCGGCGCCTTGCAAAAAGGAGTTGGGAGTAGTTGCCGGTAAGCGCGAAAAACCGTGCACGCCCAAAAAGGCCGCGAAGCAACGGAAACCCTGCCTCCTGCGCTTGCCAGCTGGGCTCTGCTCTAGGAAGGAGGCTCTGGCAAGCCACTTCCGAAAAACAATTGCCTTGAAAACTGCAAGGACTCGTCCAAGCAGTCACTGCAGGGTCAGCAATGACTGAGCGCAGACAAAAAAAAAAAAAAATATGATCACGAATGACAGAGTAGGATTTTGACAAATCTCTGTAAAACAGTCTAGCAACATTAGAAAAGCTGGGAAATCAGATATCTAGACAGTTGTTTTATGACATATCTTCTTGAAGAAACAGAATGAGCAAAGGAGGGATGCAGGATGGAGAAGAATGGCTTATGGGCAGGACACAGTATGCCTACCAACACATCAGGATCAAGACAAGGGACATGGTTTATTCAACGTGCTCACAGCACACTTTTTCTTCTAACATTTATTTATTGCTGCTCTTTGCTTTGCTTCTACACATTCTGCTTCTCAGGCCCTAGAGGAATAAACCCAAGATTTAAAGAAGGCATTAATAACTGGCTCTAAAGTAATTAATTAGTGTTTAATACTGTGTAATTCATTGTCGTTCCACTTTTGCTTATGAGATTTTTATTATAATTTGTTATTATTAGGGTCAACAGTTACTGTATTGTATTTTGGATTGTAAGCACCCATTCGTCTAATAGATTCAGCAGCATACACATTTCATGAATATACAGTTATTATAAATAATAAAGTGGTGTTTGTAACTGTGGGAGGTGTCTTCCCCCAGCCAAATAAAAAGTAAAAATATTGAGTGAGAGTTAGTATCATATTGGCTTCCTGAAATTATCATTCACCATAAATGGCAAATTATGATGCTGTAAACCGTCTACAACAAAGGGCTTAAAAGTATTTCTGCTCTGTCTTGCAGGGTTGTGTGGATTGGACCAAGAACCAATAAGTGCTTGAGAGAGCTTTAAACTCTTTAGCTTTCCACATTATCTTATGCTTGTCTATAGCTGTACAATATGTCATTTTCCATCCTGAAAGATACACTAGGACACAGAGGTGCGTCAGGCACGTTTTGCAAATGCACGTGCATTTTTCCTGAATTGTTTTATAACCCCCTACTCTCTGCAGAATATTCAAAAGAATTGAATTTAGCTTCATGATGTCTTTGCCTGGATTCTGTCAGCAGTGCAGATCTGAAGATAAAACACTCTTCTTCTAAGAAACAAGCTTAATGTCAGCTCTTCAGAATTTTTTTAGAAAATAAAATCCTATTCTGGCTGGGAATTGCCTTGCCTGAAGCATTTTCTAAAAATAACACATTGTGCTCTATGAAAGGCCCCTTCCTTCACTCCTGATCTAGAGCTAAGGAACCAAATCTGGAATGGCATTGGACCTTCTGGCACTTTGTAGACACATCTTTTATAATATGATTGGCTGGCTGCTCTCACATCTCCACCTGAGGACAAATATCAGAAAGCTTTGTATATAGTGGAGAAAGAAGCTTTACCCCAACACACATTCTCAATAGTGCAGCAACTGAAGAAGGAGTAAGCTGGCTGTGGGCTTGACTGCTTTTGCCCCACATATCTTTCTGCCCCAGCAAGAATGCAAGGTAGCAGTGGACAGCTGGACTATGTTAATTCCGGAATCCTGGGATTATTGAGACTGTGCCATGGAAAATAAGGTGGTCATGCCCAAATCAGAATCATTGGTTGATATGACATAGATTCCTGAAAAACCAAAAATCTGCCAGATTCCTTCTGATTTTTGAAAATCAAAATGTATCCCTAGACCTGTAATTTTTCAGCAAGGGAATAACAAAGAGACTATATCAATACCTTCTCAACCTGATGGCCTCCAGATAGGTTGAATATCTGGAGCAGGATTTCTCAACCTTGGATCCTTAAAAAATTCTTAAAGTGTGGACTTCAACTCCCAGAATTTTCCAGCCAGCATGTGGTTGAGAAACCCTGATCTGAAGGGTTCCCATTTTGAGATATGGTGTGTTAAGAGAGGAACACTTAAGTGTAGCTAGAGAAAGAGTGAGGAAAATCTCATTGGCCATACTGGCTGGACAGTGGGGGAACACAATTCCAATACATCTGAGGAATACTTTGTTAAGCAGGGCTTCTCTTGGCAGTTCTGCAAAGTATCATGAAAGAATTGCTGGAACTCTAGTCAGTGGACTCAGATTATTTGTGTATAGTAAGTGCAGGATTGACAAGCTGTAATGTGAAAGTCATTGGTTTGCTATAGTTAGAACTGAGCACATTTCCACGTATATTGGCTTGAAGCTGAATTTTAACTTACATTTATTATTCTACTTATATTTAATATATTCTATGCATTTGATGAACTATACTGAATATTACTAAAGTCCAATCAAGTGTCTTCTGCAAATTAATACAAAGAAGCCAATCTTGCCACTTTGTAATTATTATTTTTTTCCCCATCTGAATTCCTAAAATACTTTTCAAAAATTGTCTATAATCCAATCCAGGCGTGCTGCGCTAAAAAGATGGACAAATTAGTTTCTTCATTTTTACTTTGACATGCTAACTGGGGTTTGAATGGCATCCTCCGTTTAGGATGCTTCTCCAAGAAACTATAGCATTTTATTCTGATTGGAAATGTAAAAGTTCTTCAGAATCTTTCAAACTTTATTTTGCTATTAATGGACTCTCTATTAACATAGGATAATTTTGAGGAAGCAAGACAGCATATTCTTATTTTAAACATCTAAAGAAGAAATCCTACAATCTCTAGGACAGGATTCCACGGGCTGTACGATTTGTCAGATTCCTTTCTCTCGGGTTCTTGTTCCCACCACTGCCTTTAATTCCTTCAGATATCAGAAAACGTTAACATCCAAAAACTCAAAAAGAGAGAGTAACGAGGACTGGGTAGAAGGTACAGTGAACAGGCCTCCTGGACCTCCATCTTGTTCATAATCAGTGGTAACTTTAAACTAGCCATTGGTCTGATCTATTAAAACAAACACCTTGGCATGGTTCCATTGTCTTCATCTGATGCTCACAAGTTCTCAATTTGTTGGAGCTCTCTGAGAAAAAATGGAGGACAGGAGTTTATTCTAGCATGGATTGAATAGAATACACCCCATCTCTAACCCCTAACATAGAATTCCTTCCCGTCATTTTTTAAAAGGTACCATATATAGGTACAACAGTGCCTATATATGACCACAGTGGTCATAGGAAATACATGAATTCACTAAGCTATGCATTCTGCATATGCATTCTCTTTTTCAAGGGAGTTCTTTTTTTTTTTGTTTTGCTGCTTGAATTGAGATGTCTCAGTCAATACTGTAGAAAAGATTTTGGCTAAGGAGATGCATGTGACTGGAGCCATCATTTAACCAAGCCATGTTTCAAGAGCACTGAAGGGAAGTGTGGCAGCAATCACAACTGGCACTATTTGGACAGTGCTACATTTATGTTCATAATTGATGAGAACCAATTGTTATTTGCTTTTGATTATAAAAGAATCCCAGGTGGGATGCAAAAAAAGAGACCTGCCTACAATTATTATTTTTTCTGCCTTTGAGTCAATTGACTCTTGGCAACTGCTGGACAAGCCCCTGCAGTTTTCCTGGCAAGATTTCAGAAGTGGTTTGCCATTGCCTTCTTCCTAGGGCTGAGAAAGAGGGACTGGCCCAAGGTCACCCAGCTGGCTTTGTGCCCAAGGTGGGATTAGAACTCACGGTCTCCTGGTTTCTAGCCTGGTGCTTTAACCACTGCACCAAATTGCAAAATTACCTTAGCTTTAAACCACAAAACAAGACAAACACATAGCATACAGTTCCACAGATTCAGCCCTAAACTCACTGTCAGTAGATTTGGAAAAAATGAGAATTCTCCAATTGCTTACTTGAACTGAGGGTATCCTCTATCTATATATTTTTTGAATTATGTTTATTGCCCTTTTCTACAACACACACACACACAGTGTCATAGATGCCGAATTCCAGATGGCCATCTCCATTTAAGAAATGGATTGCAGAAAAGCACAGTTGCTACATCTGGCCTGCCATAACCTAGAAGCAAAAAGTAGGTTTTTGTATCTCTTTTGCTTCCCTCCTGTGGCTATCTGGATTTTTGCAGATAACCTGGTGGCCCTAACAAACATGTATATTAATCTCAAAAGTGGTTGAGGAGTTTCAGGTTCCATTTTCCTGGATGTTTTTGAATGCAAAATAAGATTTTTTCCCCTCTCTGGTTCCTTGACAAGAGAAGAGAGGGAAGAGAGCAGGTGTTAGCAAATAGCTGGCAGCTGGTATTTTAATATGATACATGGGTTGCTAATGTCATTACCATTTAGCATAATGGTGCAGCAGAATGAATGTTGGATATGACATTTAATTGTAATGCTGATGTCATTTGCTGTCAGTTTCATAATTTGTGCTGGGACATGTATAAAGGTGGTTTTTGCAACTTTATTGCTCGCTAACGGGTCAGGCAGCATAGGGCAGGGGGGGCTCCAACTTGTATGGAATTAAAGATGCAGGAGGCATTGGGCTGTGGATTATTTTAATGCTGCTTGGGAAATGTGAGAAGATGGGACTCGTATGTAGTAGCATGTAGGTTGTAACTGTGTCTTTGTTCTCTTATTTTTTAAACGTTTGTTTTAAAACTCTCATGGAAATTCATATGCAAACTGAGGACACAAATGTTTGTATATTTCAGTGTAGACCACATCTGTAATACATACATTTCTTGCCAGCAGTTTTGGCTAACAAAAACTGATTTACACACAGTTAGACCATGGGCATTTTACTCTCAGAGAATCGTATCATTCATTTGGAGAAGGACAAATAAAATAAATAAGATAAAAATCTAAAGGAGAAGTTTGTTCTGTTTTGTGCTTACATTTTGGAAGTGAAAATTAGGTCAGTTCATATTAGAAAGGAAAATAAACTATCAGCCACTCCTATTTCTAGTTGCGAAATTTCCTTTGTTATGACATTAAATTATCCTCCTGGCCGGTTCTTTGCTTTCAGGTGCCAGAAAATTCAGGTTCCTCTGAAAAGTAGCATAGGACACGCATGTATGTCAAGTACCTGTGATGTTTGCTGCTCCTCTAGTTCAGTGTTTCTCAACCTTGGCCACTTGAAGAGGTGTGGACTTTAACTCCCAGAATTTGCCAGCTAGAGCTGAAGTCCACACCTCTTCAAGTGGCCAAGGTTGAGAAACACTGCTCTAGTTGAAGAGAAACATCTAGCAAGAGGGCAGAGATGCTAATCAGCTTAACTTTGACCAGGAAATCTCTTCCTGACAAATGAACCACATTTTGCATCATGCACAGTCTTTTAGCCACCATCCTGATTTGGTAGCACTCCTGAAACAATTATGAATTTTGCTTGCATTAGTAGAGTAACTTCAAAGAGATTGGAATTTGGAAACTCAGAAAAAAGGTCAGTTTTGAAAAAGAAGACCTGGTATAGAAATCATGCAAACTCTTGCTTTTACTCCTATCTCTTGTGGTTGGAAGAGCATACTGCTGCTCTTTCCCATTTCCAAACGCTTTTTAATGGCCCAGTGTTAGCCTGGTCTTCTGAGCATTTAAAGCACGGCGCCTTCATCAGTTATTGCTAGGAGAGCTCACTAATTGGCTGACCGCACCAAAAAGCAGGAACAGGCACATCCTTTTTTGCCTGATATCTGAGTTTCTAGAAGAAGTAGAGATGTGCATTTTTTAATGACCACTGGGAATTGGGGGACTTTGGCTTTTTAAGGAAATAACTGTCCTCCCTCCCTTACTGACACCCATGAATTATGGTGTCTCCTTGCAGAATAAGAAAGAATTCTGTTGCCTGCACATTTAACTGAGGGGCAAACTATTCTAGATGCATAAAGAGAATGCAAGCTGTGCATCGGTGGCTTATACAGTTACTCTGCAGTCATCTAAGTGGACATAAAATGTATCTAATGGTGTTTGGAGTTGTAAGCAATTATAAGAGAAAAGACTGCAACTCTCTTTTGTGCTACCTACAAGGCAGATCCTAATGGATTGCTGAATAGACAAGGGGGCATTGCCCAGTTAAGAGGGGCCAGGCGAATTACTTATTTAATCATTGCTTCTCCTTCTCTTCAGGCGCAGCTAATGGCTTACATAACACTCCCTCCTTCAATATTTTGCAACAACCTTGGGAGGAAATGTGGACTGACTGGCTCAAAGTCTCCCAGGGATTATATGATCGCAGTACTACTTTTTGGTTTTACTTATTGTTGTTGGCGTGATTACTGTTACATATATTTTAACCTTCCTACTATCTCCAGGGAGTGTCAACCTCAGAACTGCTCTGTGATTAGAGCCATGCAAAATCTCTAGTAAATAATAATACAATAAAATGAAGAATTCAATCAATGGTCTCCCCTCCTTTGAGATTAAACAGCTTTGATCTCTGCTTCTTGATTTGATTTTGGCATTGAAAGGTCAAGCATGTCATTGGGACTGGTTAAATTGTAGTTTTCTTTTCTTTCAGTACCTGAAATTTGTGCTATAGCCAGTGTAAGGGAGATAAACAGAAATGTGCTGATTAAGATAGGATTGGAGTAAGTTTGTGGCTTGCAACTTGTACAAAGTATACAACCTGTCTCTCAGCATATCTTCCCCAGTTGCACCTTGGAAACTCAGACTGATTTTACAGGAATTAAATTATTTTGCTGCATTTGAGGTATTAACCTCACTTTCTGGTTTCTAGTATCACCCAGGGCCCTTAAAACTGTAAATTCCAGAGGCTGTAATGTCTGAAGCCAGTGAGTTACGACATTTAAAACAAACCCAATTATTTGTTAACATGAAGGAACTCAGTGTGACATTACAGAAATTGATCTTACTTTACTAGGATTGAGAAACATTATTTGTTGAGGGTGGTACTGTGGACACTATATAAATGATTCCTGGTTTTTGGAGGCTGCATTTTCTGAAGACACTTGTTCAGACTGGTTTGCTTTACCATGGATCTCTCAGTCAGCACCATTCTTCTCTTGACCGTCTCCTGCTGCCTGTGGAATGCAGAAGCCCGAAGTTATAGATATGTGCTCACTGTGCCAAATGGAGGTCCCTGGGGTTCCTGGGGCTCAAGTGAGTTTTGCTCCACTGGTTATGCTCATGGCTTCTCCTTGAAGGTAAAAGCTCTTTTCAGATACTCCTTTGTTTCTGAGTATTCCCCTGAAATTAGTTCTAAAATTCAAAAAGGGAATGTTTGAGAGGACAAGGGTGTTATAGGACACTTCTGTTATTTTTCACTTTGTCTTTTAAGAAAGGCAGTCGGGAAGTGATTGTGATGCTGTTTAACCCTCTTTATTCTATAATCAAAGAAAGGCATCAGGTTTGGTGTGGAATATGGGGAGTAATTGTCAGTTCAGTTTGAGAAAGTTTTACCATTAGGTGTTAAAGACTGAATTCCAGGCAAGTTGGTATGTGTTCCTTTAGAATCCCATTAGCTGTATCCATATAATATGTCGATGCACCTGATGGTTACATCCCATCGCAGGTAAAGATTGGTCATGTTTTTTTTTTGTGGTTTAGTGTGTATTGTGAATTCTGCCTGCATGGTTTCTTTCTGGTATTATCCAAACAGAGAAAATGGATTAATTGAAAAGGCTGATCTCCAACTTTATCAAAGTCTCATTTTTTCAGGTAGAGGGGACCCAAGGGAATGGTGATGATACAGCTCTGAATGGAATCCGCTTGTACTGTAGCGATGGCAGAACAATTGAGTCTACAGTTGGACCGTGAGTAACTGACTTGCTGTATTTCATTTTCTTGTCATCAAGAATGGGAGAGGGGTTACTTAGTTCACTGCTGATCCAACCCTGAAAGCCAGTTTACTGATTTCAGAAGAGGAGGGTGCTGGACGTGTTGTTTAATAGCCTCTCTGAATGAGCAGCTGATGCTGAGACATGGATGGAGACTTTTCTGTTCCTTAGAGGTGCACAGATAGCTACTAATAGTTTGGGGTGTGTATATATGGCATATGGCTTTTGAGGCCTGTCATGGCTGTGGTTTTGCTGGTGTGAGCCAGACATAAAGCAGGATTAGGGCAAGATTGGGGCATATGAGATGTCTGTTCCAACTGTCTTTATTGCAAAGGCCCCTCTCCCAAAACAACACCTCCAATTTTTTCCCTTCAACAACAACCCAATGAGTCAGACTGGGCTGAGACTCAGCTATTGACCCAGAGTTATTGTTGAATTTTGATATCCAGAAGTAACGTTCAACCTGGCTCCACAGTCCGCCCAAGACCTTAACCGTTACACCTGAATCTCTTGGATTGCTGACAAGTGCTTAATCTAGGCACCAAAGAGATACTCATCCATTATTGTCTTTTTTGGCAGGTGGGGAACCTGGACAGAGAACCAATTTTGTCCCTCAGGCTACCTGGTTTCTTTTTCTCTGAGAGTGGAACCACCTCAAGGAAAGGGTGATGATACAGCAGCTAACAACATCCAATTCACCTGCAGTGATGGTAGTGCCCTGGTGGGCCATGGGATGCACTGGGGTAGTTTTGGGGCATGGAGCCGTCGCTGCCCCTCAGTTGGCATCTGTGGGATCCAAACAAGGGTGGAGGGTTCACAGGGCAGGGGTGATGACACAGCACTCAATGATGTGAAGCTTTTCTGCTGCTAATGGCTGATACATGTTTCTTACCTAACCCTAATTACAATTAAAAATTAACCTGAGAACAGGGTGTTTCTCCATGTATATATTGGTCTGAAGTTATTTACTTTTTTACTTTGCATCTTTTACTTCAGAGAATACGGAAATATTAAGGGAAAAATTATGCCAGGATCGTTAACAACCAAAGAAAGTTGATGCCAAAAAATGTTTTGAGTCCTTTAGGGCAGCCCTGATATGTGGAAGATGAGGTACATGGGAGGTTTTTTTTTTTTTTTTTGAACAAAACCTCCAACTAATCCATGAATCCCAATTATCACTTTTCTTTAAACGGTTACATAAAAGGATCTCTCCTCCAATCTCACGGCTTTACACTTCCTCTGAATTATCTATTTAGTTATTAGGTTTCTACTCTACACAACCTAATCAGGCTCTCGGTTGCTTACAAATTGGATAAAACACAGTTCATGAAAAACAAAACAAAAAAATGTAACCAAAACCATAAACATAATTAACAAAGTAATCTGTCCTCCAGGTCTGTCTTCAGATTCTTCTAGGTTGTTGCAGATCTGATCTGTTCTGTTGTCCTGGCCCACCCAACAGCCAAGCACAGCCTGTCCGGCCATGAGTGCTACATCAGCCCCCCCTTGCATTCCAGAAATCCTTGGTCAATGCCCAGACCCAGACCCAAAGCCCAGGTGAGGCTCTAGGGATGGCTGAAGTTGGTTTCATGCCCAGTCCTGGTGGACAGCAGGAAGAAGACATAGGCAACCATTCATACCCCTTCCAACTGAACCTTATCACTTTTGGGTCACCTACTACCCAGCTTGGGACTCAAACCCCTAGTGTTGCTCATTTACTAGACCCTGGACTTGAACTGGACTAGCACCTGCGTCCAGGCGAGCGGCTTAGGCTTTATACCCAAACCCAAGGAAAAGGGGTATTCACCAGACCAAATCCAGACCCTCACGTACACCCTGTTGAAAACAATTTCCACTGTTAGGTGTTACACCTTTGAGTCTCCAGCCATCCCCTTACCACAACTCAAGGACCTGACCTGGGCAAATTTTATCAGTGCATGCTAGTCCTGGTCATCAGGCAGCTGCAAAGTGATTAGGCTGGTAGAACCAGGTGGAGGCTGGCTGGCGGTCCCATCTGGGTTGCCAAAAACTGTTGTCTCAGCCCAAATCTGGGTTCTGGTCCCAGTGTGTTAAAGGCCCCCCGCAAAAAAACACATACACCGAGGTGGAGATTGAAGCAAACTTTATTCTCCGCAGTAAAAGGACACAAGGAGATCTCTCTCAAAGCTTGTGTTCAGTAGTCCTTTATAGGTCTTTTACCATAAACCCAACTCATTGTGGTCACAGCTTCACCTTTCCCTTATATGGGGATCTCTAACTTCTGTTTCTGCTATTTCTTATACATTATTTTGTAATGATCAGCAACTTTTAACACCTTTAGGATTACATAAACATTTCTAATGCCTAAGCTAATCTATATATTTTGTTGTTGTTGTTCAGTCGTTAAGTCATGTCCGACTCTTTGGGACCCCATGATCCATATCATGCCAGGCCTTCCTGTCCTTCACTGCCTCCTGGAGTTTGCTCAATTTCATGTTCATTGCTCCAGTGATGCTATCTGTCTATCTCATCCTCTGCTCTCCCCTTCTCCTTTTGCCTTCCATCTTTCCCAGCATCAGAGTCTTTTCCAAAGAGTCCTCTCTTTGCAATAGGTGGCCAAAGTATCTGACCTTGAGCTTCAGTATCAATCCTTCCAATGAGCAGTCAGGGTTGACTGGTTTGACCTTCTAGCAGTCCAAGGGACTCCTAAGAGTCTTCTCCAGCACTACAATTCAAAGAAATAAATTCTTCGGTGCTCAGCCTTATGGTCCAGCTCTCACAGCTATACATTACTACTGGAAAAACCATAGCTCTAATTGTGTGGATCTTTGTCAGCAAGGTGATGTCTCTGCTTTTCAATATGCTGTCTAGGTTTGCCATAGCCTTTCTCCCAAAGCAAGTGTCTTTTAATGTCATGGCTGAAGTCTCCATCTGCGGTGATCTTGGAGCCCAAAGAAATGAAGTCTGTAACTGCTTCCATTTCTACCCCTTCTATTTGCCAGGAATTGATGGGTCCAGATGCCATGATCTTAATTTTTTTAATGTTGAGTTTCAAGCCAGCTTTTGCACTCTCCTCTTTCACCCTCATCAAGAGGCTCTTTAGTTCTTCTTCACTTTCTGCCATTAGGGTGGTATCATTTGCATATCTGAGGTTGTTGATGTTTCTCCTTGCAATCTTAATTCCAGCTTGTGATTTTTCCAGCCTGGCATTTCTCATGTTGTACTCTGCATATAAGTTAAATAAGCAGGATGACAGTATATAGCCTTGTCATACTCCTTTCCCTATTTTAAACCAATCGGTTGTTCCATGACCAGTTCTAACTGTTGTTTCTTGGGACACATACAGATTTCTCAGGAGACAGGTAAGATGGTCTGGTACCCCCATTTCTTTAAGAATTTGCCACAGTTTGTTGTGATCCACACAATCAAAGGCTTTTGCATAGTCAATGAAGCAGAAGTAGATGTTTTTCTGGAACTCTTGCGCTTTCTCCATGATCCAGCAAATGTTGGCAATTTGGTCTCTAGTTCCTCTGCCTCTTTGAAACCCAGCTTGTACATCTGGTAGTTCTCAGTTCACGTACTGCTGAAGCCTAGCTTGTAGGGTTTTGAGCATAACCTTGCTAGCTTGTGAAATGAGCACATTTGTGCGGTAGTGTGAGCATTCTTTGGCATTGGCCTTCTTTGGAATTGGAATGTAAACTGACCTTTTCCAATCCCATGGCCACTGTTGCGTTTTCCAAACTTGCTGGCATATTGAGTGCAGCACTTTAACAGCATCATCTTTTAGTATTTTAAATAACTCAGCTGGAATACTGTCATCTCCACTAGCTTTGTTGTTAGCAATGCTTCCTAAGGCCCACTTGACTTCACTCTCTAGGATATCTGGCTCAAGGTCAGTGTGTAAGGTTTACTCCATTCGTCTCAGAGAAACTCTTGTGACATGTGTGTTCAGCAAAGAAATTTACTCAAGCGTAACGTAAGTAAGTACAGACAAAGTCAGGATTGGCTTGGCACATCTTACAGCACAATTTATAGTCCCCCCATTCCCATGCTTAGCTCCTGTTGCTTGGTTACAGATTACCCGCTTGGTTTGCCCAGATAGACGCCATGAGGCAGGCAGTATGAACGGCGCTGCAAGAGGCCAGAGCAGTCTACAAGAAATACGCCGATTGCAAGAGGCTTCCCGAGAGGCGGTGGAAGGTAGGAGACTGTCAGGCCTAGGCCAAGGAACTCCAGGAGACCATGCAGATCAGTTCAGCAATGTTTATTAGCTACAACCTCTAGCAAGAAATCTTCCCAGACTGAGACCTCAGTTCCCAAAGTCAGCCAGTCAAAACAGAGTGAATTCCTCAGGGAGGTGCCAGCCTCATCCTCTTATCTCTCCCTCGCCCCTCAGGAGACGAAAGAGCATGTTTCCCTCCCTGAGTCTGGCCTTCATAATTCCATTCCATCACAGAGACCAAGCGTACCTCTCAATGAAAAACCTAAAGACCCACCAAGCCTCAAAGAAACTCAGCCCACAGTTCGTGGGGCTGTTTCCCATTGCGGAGATAATTAATCCGGTGCCCGTCAGATTGACGCTCCCCAAGGCACTAGGGAAGATCCATCCGGTCTTCCACTGCAACTTGTTGAAGCCGCACCAACCGAACAACAATTGGCACAGGGAAGAGCCGGCCCTGGCCCTGATTATGCACTTTGAAGTGAAGCAAATACTGGACGCTAGAAAACATATCGACATCACCAGATGGTCAATACCGAAACCAGATTGATTATGTACTTTGCAGCCCACAAGGGACAAATCCAATTGTTGGTGCAATGGAAGCATTTTCCAAAATCGCACAGCGAATGGGTGAACAGAGCCCACGTTAGGGCGCCCGAACTGGTCCAGGACCTTTACAGAGAGCACCCTGGGAAGCCAAGGTAAAAGGGGGGGGATTTGTTTTCAGGGGGGCAGAATTGCCTGTTATTCCAATTATTTCTTGACTTTACTTACTTTGGAACACTTTAGCATTCCAATCCCCTATGATGAAAAATACATCTTTTTTTGGTGTTAGTTCTAGAAGGTGTTGTAGGTCTTCATAGAACCGGTCAACTTCAGCTTCTTTGGTATCAGTGGTTGGGGCATAGACTTGGATGACTGTGATATTGAATGGTTTGCCTTGGATATGCACTGAGATCATTCTGTCATTTTTGAGGTTGTACCCCATTACTGCCTTTCTGATGCCTAAGCTAATCTATATATTTTTGTTGTTGTTGTTCAGTCGTTAAGTCGTGTCTGACTCTTCGTGACCCCATGATCCATATCACGCCAGGCCTTCCTGTCCTTTGCTGCCTCCTGGAGTTTGCTCAATTTCATGTCCATTGCTCTGGTGATGCTATCTGTCTATCTCATCCTCTGCCGTCCCCTTCTCCTTTTGCCTTCAATCTTTCCCAGCATCATGGTCTTTTCCAAGGAGTCCTCTCTTTGCATTAGGTGGCCAAAGTATCTGACCTTGAGCTTCATTATCAATCTTTCCAAAGAGCAGTCAGGGTTGATTTCCTTTAAGATTGACTGGTTTGACCTTCTAGCAGTCCAGGGACTCTTAAGAGTCTTCTCTAGCACTACAGTTCAAAGGCATCAATTCCTCGGTGCTCAGCCTTCTTTATGGTCCAGCTCTCACAGCCGTACATTACTACTGGAAAAACCATAGCTTTGATTATGTGGATCTTTGTCAGCAAGGTGATGTCTCTGCTTTTTAATATGGTATCTACTGTAGGTTTGCCATAGCTTTCCTCCCAAGGAGCAAGCGTCTTTTAATTTCATGGCTGCAGTCTCCGTCTGTGGTGATCTTGGAGCATAAAGAAATGAAATCTGTTACTGCTTCCATTTCTACCCCTTCTATTGGCCAGGAATTGATGGATCCAGATGCCATCTTAGTGTTTTTAATGTTGAGTTTCAAGCCAGCTTTTGCACTCTCCTCTTTCACCCTCATCAAGAGGCTCTTTAGTTCTTCTTCACTTTCTGCCATTAGGGTGGTATCATTTGCATATCTGAGGTTGTTGATGATTCTCCCTGCAATCTTAATTCCGGCTTGTGATTCTTCCAGCCTGGCATTTCTCATGATGTACTCTGCATATAGGTTAAATAAGCAGGGTGACAGTATACAGCCTTGTCGTACTCCTTTCCCTATTTTGAACCAATCGGTTGTTCCATGACCGGTTCTAACTGTTGCTTCTTAGCCCGCATACAGATTTCTCAGGAGACAGGTAAGGTGGCCTGGTACCCCCATCTCTTTAAGAATTTGCCACAGTTTGTTGTGATCACTGTGTACTCACAAGGAATATGTTCTAAGTCATACCTGAGTGGTCAAGTGATTTTCCCTACGTTCTTCAATTTAAGCCTAAATTTTGCAGTAAGAAGCTCATGATCTGAGCCACAGTCAGCTCTTGGTCTTGTTTTTACTAACTGTATAGAGCTTCTCCATCTTTGGCTGCAAAGTACATAATCAATCTGGTTTCAGTATTGATCATCTGGTGATGTCCATGTGTAGAGTCGTCTCTTATGTTGCTGGAAAAGAGTGTTTGCTATGACTAGCTTGTTCTCCTGACATAACTCTATTAGCCTTTGCCCTGGTTCATTTTGTGCTCCAAGGCCAAACTTGCCTGTTATTCCGATTACTCCTTGACTTCCTACTTTAGCATTCCAATCCCCTATGATGAAAAGGACATCTTTTTTTGGTGCTAGTTCTAGAAGGTGTTGTAGGTCTTCATAGAACCGGTCAACTTCAGCTTCTTTGGTATCAGTGGTTGGGGCATAGACTTGGATGACTGTGATGTTGAATGGTTTGCCTTGGATACGCACTGAGATCATTCTGTCGTTTTTAAGGTTGTACCCCATTACTGCCTTTCCGACTCTCTTATTGACTATGAGTGCAACTCCATTTCTTCTAAGGATTTCTTGCCCACAGTAGTAGATATAATGGTCACCTGAATTAAATTCACCCATTCCCATCCATTTTAATTTGCTGATCCCCAAGATGTCAATGTTCAATCCTGTCATCTCATGTTTGACCACATCCAGCTTGCCTTGGTTTATAGATCTTACATTCCAGGTACCTATACAATATTGTTCTTTACAGCATCGGACCTTCTTTTCACTTCCAGATACATCCACAGCTGAACGTCCTTTTGGCTTTGGCCCAGCCGCTTCACTCTTTCTGGAGCTACTTGGAATTGCTCTCCGCTCTTCCCCAGTAGCATATTGGACACCTTCCGACCTGAGGGGCTCATCTTCCAGATTCATATCTTATAGCCTTTTGATATTGTCCATGGGGTTTTCTTGGCAAGGATACTGGAGTGGGTTGCCATTTCCTTCTCCAGTGGATCACGTTTTGTCAGAACTCTCTGCCATGACCTGTTTGTCTTGGGTGGCCCTGCATGGCATAGCTCATGGCTTCATTGAGTTACACAAGCCCCTTCACCATGACATGGCAGTGATCCATGAAGGGGAATCTATATTTACTATATTGCAAAAATAATTGCTCTTCTTCTTGCATCAATTCTAACATGGATTTACAATGAGGACTTTGGGATGTCACTGGGACTGGAGAAATGTGGCCAGTAGCGTGAGAGGAAAATTATTAGTAGCCTTCTGTATGTTTTAATGTTAGTTTTGATTGCATTTGATAAAGCCAAGTTAGTCTTTAGGGCAATGACAGGAAATAAGTAAACTTGCAAGACTAAGCAAACTTGTTGATGGGAACAGACGTGACAGAGACAAATAGAACAGGAAAATATGGTAAAATTAGCACCAAGGAAGTTATGGTTCAGTTGCTAAACCTAGGAGTCATGTCTGTGGTTTGTGATTTTTGAGGATAAAAAGGATTGCATCTGAGGGGGTCGGTGCCACACGGCTAAGCTGTCTTACCTGACCGCTTGCTTGTGATGGTCGGCATTGCAATGTGAATCTAAGTAGTACCTTGTATGCTATTGGTTGAATTTTACTTGCTTATTGAACTAACATTTAATAAAGCTTTTAGAACTTTGAAGTGACTTATGTTCTGGTGTGTCTGTCTCCCATGTTTAACGTGGTTTTTTCCCTGACAGTAGTAAAGAGAGCAAAGGTAGTTAAGACTGATGGGGTGGAACTGCCAGCAGGCCACATAGCAGATAAGCAGACCAGGTACTAGTACCTTGGTGTCCCACAGTCACATGGGAACCACGATGAGGAGGCAAAGAAGACAGCAACATCCAAGTAACACCAAAGGATAAGACTGGTCCTAAAGAGCCAGCTCAGTGGGAAGAAAAAGATCCATGCCATCAACACATATGCCTTGCCAGTCATCAGATATCCTGCTGGTATAGTGAGCTGACCAAGGAGGACATGGAAGCTTCTGATGTGAAGATCCAGAAGTTCCTCACAATGTACAGAGGTTTCCATCCCAAGTCTAACACTCAGAGACTGTATACCAGCTGGAAGGAGGGCCGGCAGGGTCTAGTGAGTGTCAAAGCCACTGTCCTGGACAAAACCCAGAGCATCTAGGAGTACATTAGTAAGATGGCACCCAAAGATTAGCTGCCAAGAGAATACCTGAGGCAGCAGCAGACATGGGAGAAAGTTCAAGCAGAGGAAGTGCCATGGCAAGAGAAGCCCCTGCATGAGATGTACCATTGACATCTACCATGAGATGGTTGACATTGGGAAATCCTACCATGGCTGGAAAGGGCTGGACTAAAAGACAGCACTGAGGCACTGATCATAGCAGCACAAGAACAGGCACTAAGCACCAGATCCATAGAAGCAGGGATTTACCACACTAGACAGGATCCAAGGTACAGGCTGTGCAGAGAGGCCTCAGAGACAGTCCAACACATAGTGGCAAGGTGTAAGATGCAGGCAAGGACAGCATACACTGAACAACAAAACCAGATTGCTGGCATTAAGTACAAGAACATCTGCACAATGTACGGGCTAGACTCTCCCAAGTCCAGATGGGAGATTCCACAGAAGATTGTGGAGAATAACAGGGCTAAGATCCTGTGGGACTTCCAGATCCAGATGGACAGGAAGCTACTGGCCAGTCAACCAGACATGGTGTTAGTAGACAAGGACCAGAAGACAGCGGTGGCAATAGATGTAATGGTGCCAAGTGATGGCAACATCAGGGAGAAGGAGTATGAGAAGCTGGAGAAGTACCAGCGCCTGAAGGAGGAACTAGTGAGGATGTGGAAAGTAAAGGCCAAAGTGGTCCCAGTGGTGATAGGAGGACTTGGGGCTGTGACTCCTAAGCTGGGGGAGTGGCTCCAACAGATCCCAGGAACAACATCAGAGCTCTCTGTCCAGAAGAGTGCAGTGCTAGGAACAGCTAAGGTACTGTGCAGAACCCTCAAACTCCCAGGCCTCTCGTAGAGGACCCAAGATTGAGGAAGACACATACCACCCATAGGGGTGAGAGGGGAATTTATTATATATCTATATGAATGATGAGGGCATGAGTCACTGTAGCAAGTTCTCTTGTCCCAGATAAGGCCGCAGCTGCTATGGACCATCTCTGTGAAAGCAATCTGTCATACAGATGGCTTAACCCTCCACTCTGGGCCTACACTAGCCCAACCCTGTCCCACCACATGATAAAGCTGTTTTTTCCACTAGCTGGTGATGTTCTGGGTCACGGAAAGAAACCAAAGAAATCCATCAATTACTGGCATGATTCTTATCTTAAGTAATGACTCTTAAATAATGAGTAGCTAAATCAACAAACAGTTCATTCTGGTATACAGTGACTATTGACTTTTCCTGTAAGTAGATAATTCCCCCTGTTATTTGGAAAATAGGAAGAAATCAATAATGAGGAACCATTGATGGCAAAATCTGGCTTGGTGACATTTTGTGCCTATAAGCAGCACCTTGAGGCCAGCAAAGACGGAACAGGAATGCACTTACCCTTTATTGAGGATTTGTACCAGATAAGACACCGGGCTGTACAATTTGCACAGGGCACCATTTGCACGGGGTACTAGGCTCCTGTGTGGTCAGCTAAGCAGTGGGAATCCAGTCAATGTGGTCAGTTTATGATTCAGTTGGGGAAACTCAAAAAACTGGAGCTTGCAGATCTGGGCTGTATTTAGCATGTTCTGTATCTCTCTGCTGCCATGTAGTGGCCATCTGAATTTCTGTAGTCCCCAGTCCTATTGCTTCAACTCCTCCCACCTACCAGCAGCCCCCATGAGGTTTAGCTCTAACTAAACTGTGGAGATGCTGTTCCACAGAAGTTGAAAATATTGGTACACCTTGCTGGGAAGCTCTATGATAATCACAGGCTTTTGAATGAGGTAACAGGATACATTCATTGCTCAACCGGATGGAGGTGGGCAAAAGAAAAAGAAAAAAAAATCTCTGCACTCAGATCCTTTTAAAATGTGCATTGTTACTGCAGGACTCTGACTTGATGCTCTAAATCCTAAAGTATTAGCTGTCAATGGCCTGATGAATCAAAGAAGCTTTTGCCTGATCATGATGTATGTTTAATTATGTAATACTTAAATTGTTATACCCTGTGATTTTAAATTAGGAAACTTTAAAGATCAGCCATCATATCTGTGTAGCCTCATATGACGCACATTTGGCTTCTGTGCATAGATGTACCAACACTGATAGACATTGCATTCCTCCAAAGAAAACCTTATCCCAACCCAAGCTGAGACTTTTTAAATAAGCTGCATATAAATAATTTTTAATTAAATCAACACAATGATCCTCACATCAGGGGTTGGGATAATAATTGGACTGCTCCACAGGGCTGTCATCCACCCCCCCTCTATGGACAGAAATTGTGGCATCGTGCACAGTCTTTTAGCCACCATCCTGATTTAGTAGCACTCCTGAAACAATGATGGATTTTGCTTTCATTAGTAGAATAACTTGAAAGAGATTGGAATTTGGAAACTTAGAAAAAAGGTCAGTTTTGAAAAAGAAGACCTGGTGTAGAAATCATGCAAACTCTTGCTTTTACTCCTATCTCTTGTGATTGGAAGAGCGTACTGCTGCTCTCTCCCATTTCCAAACGCTTTTTAATGGCCCAGTGTTAGCCTGGTCTTCTGAGCATTTCAAGCATGGCGCCTTCATCAGTTATTGCTAGGAGAGCTCACTAATTGGCTGACAGCACCAAAAAGCAGGATCAGGGCTGAACAGGCACATCCTTTTTTGCCTGATATCTGAGTTTCTAGAAGTAGAGATGTGCATTTTTTAATGACCACTGGGAATTGGGGGACTTTGGCTTTTTAAGGAAATAACTGTCTTCCCTCCCTAACTGACACCCATGAATTATGGTGTCTCCTTGCAGAATAAGAAAGAATTCTGTTGCCTGCACATTTAACTGAGGGGCAAACTATTCTAGATGCATAAAGAGAATGCAAGCTGTGCATCGGTGGCTTATACAGTTACTCTGCAGTCATCTAAGTGGACATAAAATGTATCTAATGGTGTTTGGAGTTGTAAGAGAAAAGACTGCAACTCTCTTTTGTGCTATCTACAAGGCAGATCCTAATGGATGGCTGAGTAGGCAAGGGGGCATTGCCCAGTTAAGAGGGGCCAGGCGAATTACTTATTTAATCATTGCTTCTCCTTCTCTTCAGGCGCAACTAATGGCTTACATATCACTCCCTCCTTCAATATTTTGCAACAACCTTGGGAGGAAATGTGGACTGACTGGCTCAAAGTCTCCCAGGGATTATATGATCACAGTACTACTTTTTGGTTTTACTTATTGTTGTTGGCGTGATTAATGTTACATATATTTTAACCTTCCTACTATCTCCAGGGAGTGTCAACCTCAGAACTGCTCTGTGATTAGAGCCATGCAAAATCTCTAGTAAATAATAATACAATAAAATGAAGAATTCAATCAATGGTCTCCCCTCCTTTGAGATTAAACAGCTTTGATCTCTGCTTCTTGATTTGATTTTGGCATTGAAAGGTCAAGCATGTCATTGGGACTGGTTAAATTGTAGTTTTCTTTTCTTTCAGTACCTGAAATTTGTGCTATAGCCAGTGTAAGGGAGATAAACAGAAATGTGCTGATTAAGATAGGATTGGAGTAAGTTTGTGGCTTGCAACTTGTACAAAGTATACAACCTGTCTCTCAGCATATCTTCCCCAGTTGCACCTTGGAAACTCAGACTGATTTTACAGGAATTAAATTATTTTGCTGCATTTGAGGTATTAACCTCACTTTCTGGTTTCTAGTATCACCCAGGGCCCTTAAAACTGTAAATTCCAGAGGCTGTAATGTCTGAAGCCAGTGAGTTACGACATTTAAAACAAACCCAATTATTTGTTAACATGAAGGAACTCAGTGTGACGTTACAGAAATTGATCTTACTTTACTAGGATTGAGAAACATTATTTGTTGAGGGTGGTACTGTGGACACTATATAAATGATTCCTGGTTTTTGGAGGCTGCATTTTCTGAAGACACTTGTTCAGACTGGTTTGCTTTACCATGGATCTCTCAGTCAGCACCATTCTTCTCTTGACCGTCTCCTGCTGCCTGTGGAATGCAGAAGCCCGAAGTTATAGATATGTGCTCACTGTGCCAAATGGAGGTCCCTGGGGTTCCTGGGGCTCAAGTGAGTTTTGCTCCACTGGTTATGCTCATGGCTTCTCCTTGAAGGTAAAAGCTCTTTTCAGATACTCCTTTGTTTCTGAGTATTCCCCTGAAATTAGTTCTAAAATTCAAAAAGGGAATGTTTGAGAGGACAAGGGTGTTATAGGACACTTCTGTTATTTTTCACTTTGTCTTTTAAGAAAGGCAGTCGGGAAGTGATTGTGATGCTGTTTAACCCTTTTTATTCTATAATCAAAGAAAGGCATCAGGTTTGGTGTGGAATATGGGGAGTAATTGTCAGTTCAGTTTGAGAAGGTTTTACCATTAGGTGTTAAAGACTGAATTCCAGGCAAGTTGGTATGTGTTCCTTTAGAATCCCATTAGCTGTGTCCATATAATATGCTTAACCAAGATGTTGATGGACCTGATGGTTGCAATCCCATCACAGGTAAAGATTGTTTATGGGTTTTTTTGTGGCTTAATGTGTATTGTGAATTCTGTCTGCATGGTTTCTTTCTGGTATTATCCAAACAGAGAAAATGGGTTAATTCAATGACCATGTTAAGCAGGTTGTTTGAACATAACTATTGTGTGTGGCAAATCAAGTCTTGATCTTTGTCCCGTATTTATAGGTCAATGTTGGACATTCTGAGAATTGAAGTCTGACAGACACCAAGGGGAGAAAGGCTGATCTCCAACTTTATCAGTCTCATTTTTTCAGGTAGAGAGATCCCAAGGGAATGGCGATGATACAGCTCTGAATGGAATCCGCTTGTACTGTAGTGATGGCAGAACAATTGAGTCTACAGTTGGACCGTGAGTAACTGACTTGCTGTATTTCATGTTCTTGTCATCAAGAATGGGAGAGGAGATGACTATTGCTTAGTTCATTGCTAATCCAGCCCTGAAAGTCAGCTTTACTGATTTCAGAAAGGCAGGGCACTTGAAGTGTTGTTTAATGGCCTCTCTGAATGAGCAGCTGATGCTGAGACATGGATGGAGACTTTTCTGTTCCTGAGAGGTGCACAGATAGCTACTAACATTTTGGGTGTGTGGTATATGGCTTTTGAGGCCTGTCATGGCTGTGGTTTTGCTGGTGTGAACCCAACATGGAGTTGAGGAAAAGGAGAAAAGAACCAGCTCACTCATGTTCTTGAAGGGCAGCTGCACTGTCCCAGGGCTTGATGAACTGACCTGACTGCTAGCCAGGGCTTGTGTGGGAGTAAGCAGACGCATTGGTGGAGGGAGGTATGTAGCTATTGGGGACCAGAGCCCTGGGGGGACGCCCACCTCCTCAGTTGCTGTGGGACATGCTGCCAGAGTAACCCAAAATTGGAGAGAGAAGTGGAGAATCAAAGTTTGTTGCTGGAGTGGAAGGAGAAGTTGGAGAGAAAAGGCTGGAGAAGAGCAGGAGAGTGAAGTGAGCTGTGCAGGACAAGTGTCAGTTCCTGCTTGGGGTGAGAAGAGCCAGAGGGATGAACTCCATCCAAGACTCCAGACCCTGGAGGGCTAGAAAGGATCTGGCTGGTTGCAGGTAGCAGCTTCACCCAAATTCCTGGGGAGGAGAGAGGGGAGAATTGGCTGCCAGAATAGAAGCCCTGTTTTTTGGGGAAAAGTGGACAGAAGACCCAGAAAGAGGTTCTTCCCCCAGCACAGAAGTGGATGGGGTTCTGGCTGTGCTGAGTCAAGTAATGCTGAGCACCCACCAGTAATCCAAGCCTTTTCCTGTGGGAGATGTGGGAAGTAACCTGACCCCAGCACTCTGTCATTCACCTGGTTGTAAATGCCTTCTGTAAATGCCTTCTGTAAAAAAAGTAATGCCTTCTGTAAAAAAAAGAAAGAAAACAAAACATTAAATAGCCTCCAATGTTGTGTGACTCTGTGTCCATTGCTACCTTTGCTTCATAATACATCTCTGGTCCAAAAATGAACCTCATCGCACGGTGACAGGCAGCCATAGCAAATTTATCGCCATCCTTTTAATCCCTGCTCTCCTGCTGTTTCCCTACACGCAATCACTCCGACCACAACCCTTACAGAGCTTAGTCTCCCACACACTTCTCTCATTGTGCAGCTCATGCATCTGTCTACCGTTGTTGTAGCTCTCCTTGTGGCAAGACATGGGCCGTAGTGCTGAGTGACATGTCCAGCTGCTGTTTATGAAGGGCAGCAGTGTGGTTATTCTTAATGTCATATTCTGGAATTCTGGGCAAATCTCTTCAAAATCAAATCCCAGTCAATTCAGTCAGATTCAGCCAGGGAATGGTTTGATTGCTGTATTAAAGGTGATGGGATTGCACTGTTGGAAAATATGAATTATTTGCATACATACCTTTTACCTATTTATCAGATCATTTAATCTGGTTAACTGCCAAATAGGGCCTCTGCAAAATGCCTTGAAGCAGGATGAGGGCAGGATTGGGGCATATGAGATGTCTGTTCCAACTGTCTTTATTGCAAAGACCCCTCTCCCAAATCAACACCTCCAATTTTTTTTCCTTCAACAACAGCCCAATGAGTCAGACTGGGCTGAGACTCAGCTATTGACCCAGAGTTATTGATGAATTTTGATAGCCAGAAATAACATTCAGCCTGGTTCCACAGTCCTAGCCCAAGACCTTAACCGTTACACCTGAATCTCTTGGACTGCTGACAAGTGCTTAATCTAGGCACCAAAGAGATACTCATCCATTATTGTCTTTTTTGGCAGGTGGGGAACCTGGACAGAGAACCAATTTTGTCCCTCAGGCTACCTGGTTTCTTTTTCTCTGAGAGTGGAACCACCTCAAGGAAAGGGTGATGATACAGCAGCTAACAACATCCAATTCACCTGCAGTGATGGTAGTGCCCTGGTGGGCCATGGGATGCACTGGGGTAGTTTTGGGGCATGGAGCCATCGCTGCCCCTCAGTTGGCATCTGTGGGATCCAAACAAGGGTGGAGGGTTCACAGGGCAGGGGTGATGACACAGCACTCAATGATGTGAAGCTTTTCTGCTGCTAATGGCTGATACATGTTTCTTACCTAACCCTAATTACAATTAAAAATTAACCTGAGAACAGGGTGTTTCTCCATGTATATATTGGTCTGAAGTTATTTGCTTTTTTACTTTGCATCTTTTACTTCAGAGAATACGGAAATATTAAGGGAAAAATTATGCCAGGATCGGTTAACAACCAAAGAAAGTTGATGCTAAAAAACGTTTTGAATCTTTGAGGGCAGCCCTGATATGTGGAAGATGAGGTACATGGGAGTTTTTTTCTTGAACAAAACCTCCAACTAACTCTGTCCTCCAGAAATGGTCTGTTCAGCTTCTTCTAGAAGGTAGCGAAAGCAGGAGTTGATCTGATCTTAAGCAGCAGGCCATTCCAGAGGGCTGGCACTGAAAAGCAATGCCCTTGACCTTCCAAAAATGGGAACCATCAGCTGCTTATCCCATCCGAGCATGACTTCAAGGGACAGGCTGATACCAATGGGGAGATATGGTCCTACAGATAGCCAGGAACCAAGCTGTAGAGGACTTGAGAGGTTAACACGAGCACTTAAATTGTGCCTGGAAGCTAACTGTCAACTAATGCAAGGCCGGTTTCACATGTTTCCAACAGCAACTGCTGGTGAGCATCTAGGCTGTGCATTTTGTATCAACGGAAGCTTGTGGATTGCTTTTAAAGGCAACCCCTTTAATGTAGAGTATGTTACAGTAGTCTAAACAAGTGGTCTTCAAGGGCAGCCCCATGGAGAGCACATTGTAATAGTCCAACCATGAAGTGACTAGGACATAAATGACAATTTGGAGGGCTGCCTGATCCAGGACTGGGTACAACTTGCACACTGTTCCACCTGCTCTTCAAGAGTCATTCTACAGTTGGCAGCCTTTAAATCTAATATATATAGATAGAGTGGCTGGATAGCATAGTGGTTAGAGCACCACCTTTGACGTGGAAGACCGGGGTTCGAATCCCGGCTGGTACCTACCTTACCAGTAGGAGTTCTTGGGCGAAGATCCCCTAACACTTCACTTGCTTACCTTCAGTATGAGAGTAACACAAACTAAGAGAGTCATGCTGGCTTGGACATTGCCCAGATTAACAAGGTCCAGATGTTGGAGTCCAGGACAATCTGACGATAAGTGGACTACTGGAAGAAACCCTACATGAACGTGACAAGAGAATGGGCACAACTGGCACATTAGATGGAGATGTTCCACCTGCCCTTTGAGAATCATTCTATAGCTGGGCAGTTTTTAAATCTTATCTATATATGGGGGAAAAAAAAAACCCTGTGGGTGGTATGTGTCTTTCTCAGTCTCGGGTCCTTGAGGGTTCTACGCAGTATCTTAGCTGTTCCTAGCACTGCACTCTTCTGGACAGAGAGCTCTGATGTTGTTCCTGGGATCTGTTGGAGCCATTCTCCCAGCTTAGGAGTCACAGCCTCAAGTGCTCCTACCACCACTGGCCTTTACTTTCCATATCCTCTCTAGTTCAGGCCCTGGTTCTTCTCCAGCTTCTCATACTCCTTCTTCCTGATGTTGCTGTTACTTGGCACTGCTACATCTATCACCACTGCTGTCTTCTGGTCCTTGTCTACTAGAGACAAGAGACAAGAAAAGCTGGAGATAGATAGGTAGGTAGATATATAGGTGGATAGATAGTTAGAGAGATAGATAGATAATAGATAGAGATAGATATGAATGATGAGGGCATAAGTCACTGTAGCAAGGTTCTCTCATCCCAGATAAGGCTGCTGCTGGCATATAGCCAAATCTGGGCAAAGGGACCACTAGCTGCAACCTCTACCTGCTGCTCCAGCAACAGCCACAAGTCTAGGAGGGTCCCAAATATGTACTTGCTCTTTTAGAGGTAGTGCCTCCCCACCCAATGTCACCACCGGAACCAAAAGGGAACCCCAATGGATAAGCACCAACTCCAATGTGTTCAATTTCTACCTGATTTCTCCAACTAGACCCTCACAACCTCCAGGCCTTGAGACAAGTCTTTGAGAGCAACTCCAGCATGGCCTGGAATCATGATATAAAGCTGGGTGCCATCAATTTTATATAATGATGATACCAGTCCCCAAACTGCCCCATCTCCAGGCAGTGAGGCCTATTATATTTATCTTCCCTATCTAATGGCCATTGTCTGAGAGCTTCCTTGGCATTCTTGAATCCCAACATCGGGAGTGAAACTGCTGGAGCTGCACTGGAAAAGAGAGACCAGGAGTAACACAGTGGAGAAGTGTACCTGAGGTGCTGGCTTTCAGGAGGCTCAGGGAAAAGGGTTATATTCCCGTCTTTCCTTCCTCTTCTCTAGGCTAACAGCAGAAAGCAAAAGTAAATCAAAGCTGTGTAAAGAAGGAGTTAACACAACAAAACAATGATTAAGTTTAGTAACCGTAGTAAATAAAGGAGGAAGCAATTGAAAGAATTAAGGAACTTTATTTGCATTGCAACAATAAAAATCAGTTTAACTGATAGAAGAACACTGTGTCTGTGTGGCTGGGTAACCTGCTGTCCCCTTCCCACCCTTCCCATTCTCCAACAGCCTCCGCTCATGCCAGCCAGGGTCAGTGACATTATTACTGTGTCATCTGCATGCAGTAAGATAGAGACCTCTTTGCCAGTTTAAGAAAATGGTGGGCTACCCATGAGTTTATAGAATAATAATTAAAAAGAAAAGGCACCAAGATTTAGCCCTCCCTGACATATCTCCTTATAGGAACTTACTTTGAAAGACATCCTAATGATGCCTAAGTTTTAGCTACCATTCTTCATGAAGTCTAAGTAGCAAAAACAATAAGTGTTTGTCAAGAAAAGAATTTTTGCACTGCAGGTTGTCCTTGAAATCAAGTCAAAAGCAACCCTAAAGTCAATACAGTAAATGTGGAAAAGCGTGGAACAGAGTTGGTTGGTGTATTCCCAATGAGGTGCTGGCAGATCATAGCTTAATCCAAAGAGGAAACATCCTGCACTAAAACCTGTTTGTTCCTCCTTCAGTATACATTTGCACCTACCCAGTAATTTCCTCTACAGATGTTTTGAATAACTTTGCTAGCTGTGTACTAGAAAAAGATAGGGCAATAATCTGTTGGATTTTCCTTTCAGAGAATTACTTGATTTTATAGTGGAAAGCAGTGACCTAGTTGGTTAAAAAATTATAGTGGAAAGGAGACTGCCTAGTTGGTTAAAAAATTATCCCAGCAGTTTCCAATCTCTGTCTGAAAGGGGGTTAGGCAAGGCTGCATCTTAGCTCTTACCTTATTCATCCTCTGTTTAAACTCTCCCCTATCAGGCAGATTATCCAACTCAAGCTTCTAGCACCCCAAGACTGTTGGGGTAGATATTCCACTTCTTCTATATGCTGATGATGCAGCTATCCTTTCACAAATTCCTGTAGGACAGTGTTTCTCAACCTTGGCCACTTGAAGATGTGTGGACTTCAACTCCCAGAATTCCCCAGCCAGCATGTTGGCTGGGGAATTCTGGGAGTTGAAGTCCACACATCTTCAAGTGGCCAAGGTTGAGAAACATTGTCGTAGAATTTATTTATTTTATTTTATTTATTTATGTTTCAAATTTGTCACCACCCATCTGTCAGAATCCTCGCAAGATTCTATAATAGATCATTATATGGATAGTTTAGAAATTGCTTTTTACATGCTGCGGTTCTGCCATTGGAAAAGGGGGGGGGGGGGGAGAGAAGGAATGAGAAACTGTTAAAAGCAGATGGCTCCTTATCACAGGCACTGGAATGTGCAAGGTCGTACCAGCAAGGGAATCAGAAGACCAAGAACTAAGGGAGATGAAGGGGGGGGGGGTAAAGTAAGAAAAACAACTCTTGGCGCGCTTTTGCTCAGTCTTAGGAATGCTTTGGATCTGTACACTTATTCTCAATAAATGAACTTTCTTTTGAATCAATATTGGTTGCAAGGAAAGTTACTGGATTTGGGATCAACAGGTGGCAGCTCGTTACATTTTGCTAAGATTCCCTGTGAAGACTTCCACCAGGGAGCTTGCCCTGCGGGAAGTCCAAAGCCTCATGTTGACCGGACCCACCGAGAAATGGGATGGCTAACAATGTCATTGAAGAAGAAGAAGAGAGACCGGTCCCTCCTCCGTTGGAAGTGAAGGTGATAACCCAGGAGGAGCTGGTGCAATCATCGCGCCAAGCCCGAGTGGGGGTGAAGGCCACGGCGATGAAGGGAAGAGGCCCTTCGATGAAAGATCGGATGGGGAAATTGGAAGGGCAGATGGGGTCCCTATCCAGTGATATGCGAGCGCTAAAGGCAGCGGTGGATCAGCTGCTTGGAGGGGGAATTACACTCCCTATGCGAGAGTCAGCGGCTACACCCGGAGGAACGGAGGCAGCAGAGCAATCAGCCAAAGGTGAGACCTCCAGCAAGGAGGAGGAGGATCTCGCACCTAGCAGAGCCAAGAAGAGCCCAATGCAGCAGCGGGGCATCTCCATGAAATTCGGGGGAGATGCTGAGCAGCTGGCGTGCTTTATCACCCAGGTCCGGATCTACATGGAGGGCTATGGGGGTTTGTTCCGCAGCGAGGAGGAGAAGGTCTCCTATGTGTCCAGTTTTTTTGAAGGCACGGCTGCAGAATGGGTGGTTGGCCTGCACAGGGCGAAGGACCGGGCTTTAAGGAGATTAGAGGATTTCATGGCGGCTCTCTGCACGTGCTTTGAAGACCCGTGTGTGGCGCTAAAAGCATGACGCGACCTGGAAAGGCTGAAGCAGGGGTCCAAGTCGGTATCCGAGTTCGCCTACGAATTTCGGGGGTTGGCTCAGAGGCTGCCTAACGTGCCTGAAGAGCTCCTGATCGAGTTTTTCCAGAGGGGCTTACAACCCGAATTGTTGCAGTGCATGCTGTGCCGGGGTTTCCCCAAAACCTTTAATGGATGGGTCACTATGGCCGGCGAAGTGGAGGAGCAATGGCGCACCATAGAAGCAAGAACCTGACTTCTGCCCTTACCTGGAACAAAGAAGGCGGCGCCCAAGGCGAAGACCAGCGCGCCGGACAGTAGCAGGAGCCGTCGCATCTGTTTCAACTGCGGGGAGCCGGGGCACTTTGCCGCCATGTGCCCTAAAGCGAAGATGGAGCAAGGAGGCAAGAAGACGGAGCGGAAGGGACTGAAGTCTTCGAAGCCCGGCAAGAAGGAGTCAGTGGCAGTAGGCAGTGAGGCGGGAGCTAGAGCGGCAACACACGGCGGAGGCAAAACCCGGAAGTTGTTAGCTCTGCTCTTTCTCCGACAGGCGGCTGCTCTTCCAGAGAAAGAAAGCAGCTCACGGGAGGACTCGGAGAGCGAAGAGATGGGGGTGAGTCCCATTAAAATTTGGGTGGAACTAAGGGTGGTGAGGACAAATCGAAGGGCAGAGATGCGGGCGCTGATAGACTCTGGCTGCTCTTGAGATTTGATTAATCCCGGCCTCGCCCGGGGTTTGGGACTGCGCTTAAAGAGACTCAAAACCCCTGTGATTTTTACCCAGCTGGACGGATCCCCAGCAGGGGGAGGGCTGGTGGAATATCGTACTGAAGAGCTCGAGCTAACTATAGGGGACCATAAAGAGACTATTAAATTCCTAGTGACTCCCATGGCTTGCAACCCAGTGCTTCTGGGCATGAACTGGTTAAAAAGGAAGAACCCAGAGGTAAACTGGGAGGAAAAGATCTTGCGCTTCCCGAAGGAGGGGGGAGTGGAAGTGAAAGGAATTACCGAGACGTTGTCAGAGGGAGAAATGGGCGCTGTGAGTGTGGAAAAGGCAGTGGAGGCTGGAGATCAGATTCCCAAGCAATACCACGACCTGTAGGAGGTGTTTAGCGAAAGGGAGTCAGATCAGCTACCCCCCCATCGCGCCAGCGACTGTGCCATAGAGATTGAGCCTGGGGCTAAATTTCCAAGGAAGAAAATGTATCCAATGACAGCCAAAGAGTTGGAAGCCTTGCGGGAGTTCATTGATAAGAATCTAAAGAGAGGCTTTATTGTACCTACACATTCTCAAATTGCTGCACCGGTGCTTTTCAGGGAAAAGAAGGATGGCTCCCTACGTTTGTGCACAGATTATAGAGGGCTAAATGCCATTTCTGCTGACAACCGGTACCCACTCCCCTTGATGAAAGACCTGTTAGCCCATTTATCCAAAGGGAACATTTTCACGAAGATGGATTTAAGGGAGGCGTACTTCAGGGTACGAATCCGGGAAGGAGATCAATGGAAATCTGCTTTTAATACGCCCCTAGGGTGCTTCCGTTATGAAATAATGCCGTTCGGATTAAAAGGAGCGGCGGGGGTGTTTATGCAACTTATAAATGAGGTGTTACAAGAGGATTTATACCAAGGGGTGTTGGTTTATCTGGATGATATCCTGATTTACACTGAAACCATGGAGCAACATGTACAATTAGTCAGGAAGTTACTAAAAAAGCTACTGGAGGCTCAATTGTATGCCAAGCTCTCCAAATGTGAATTTCATAAACAGCAAATTGACTATTTGGGGTATAGAATTTCGCATCAGGGAATTGAAATGGACCTGGTCAAGGTGAGGGACGTCACGGGTTGGGAGGCTCCCAAAACCAGGCGACAACTTCAAAGTTTCCTGGGCTTTGCTAACTTCTATCAGCAATTCATACCCAACTTTGCCCAAGTAGCACTCCCACTCACCGATTTGTTGAAAACCAAGGGCAAGGGCAAGGCGAAGGCCTCAAAACCTGGAGCCCCCTTGGCCTGGACTAAGGAGTGCAGGAAGCTTTTCAAGATTTAAAGCATCTGTTTACGGCTGAACTGATCTTAAAGCACCCTGATCCAGAACAGCCATTTGTCATCCAGGCAGATGCTTCGGATGTGGCAGTGGGAGCTGTGTTGTTACAGAAGGGAGCAGGGGAGGAGCTGTTCCGATGTGCATACATATCCTGGAAATTTTCAGAAACGGAAAGACACTGGTTGGTGTGGGAAAAGGAAGCGTTTGCGGTGCGCTGGGCATTAGTTTGCTGAAGACACTTGTTGGAGGGATTACCCCATCCCTTTGAAATTTGGACTGATCACAAAAATCTAGAGGCTTTGACTGCATCGAGGAAGCTGTCGCCCAAGCAAATGAGATGGGCACAATATTTTCATCGATTTAACTTCTCCCTGAAGTACATTCCTGGGGGAAAAAAATTTCTGGCGGACGCCCTGTCTCGATTGCCTCAACACAACAGCAAGCGGGAGGAAGTGGCCGCTCCTGTAATTCCATGTGCCCAATCAGCCCTAACAGTGGTCACTAGAGCTCAGAGGAAGAGGGGCGAAGAACAACCAGAAGGAGAGTTGTTGAAAAAATTAAATGCCCAGATTGCTCAGGATGATTGGTTTAAAAACAACAGCCAATCACTAGTGAACAAACAAGGGGCATGGTGATGGCAAGATAAGCTGTATGTCCCTGCAGACACTAGAAAGTGGGTCTTGCAAAGAAGTCATGACAGCAAAACAGCTGGGCACTTTGGTTTTGTGAAAACATTACATCTACTCAGGTATCAATTTTGGTGGCCAACAATGAGAAAAGATGTAGGGGGATATGTAGCTACCTGCTCCACATGTGCAATGGCCAAAAGGAGGGGGGGCAAACCAATGGGGCTTCTACAGTCAGTAGCAAACCCAGGGGCTCCTTGGAAGCAGATTTCCATGGACTTTATTGTAGACCTGCCTGAAAGCAACAAAAAGACAGTCATTTGGGTAGTTACAGACCTTTTTTCCAAACAAGCACATTTTAGGGCATGCCAATCCCTTCCATCAGCCCCCAAATTGGCTAAGTTATTTTTACAGCACGTCTACCGAGCTCATGGTGTCCCAGAATGAGTAATTTCGGATCGTGGGGTCCAGTTTACTGCCAAGTTCTGGAGGGCGTTCCTAAAACTACTGGGGGCATTGCAAGGCTTGAGTTCGGGGTACCACCCCCAAACAGCGGGATCCTGTGAACGTCTGAACTCAGTACTAGAACAATATTTGAGATGTTTCATTAACTACCAACAAGACAATTGGGATGAGCTGTTACCTTTTGCTGAAGTAGCTTATAATAATGCAGTGCACCAAAGCACTGGCCTCACCCCTTTTAAAATAGCCACAGGACAGGACTTTGTACCCATCCCAGAACTACCTAAACAGTCCACTCAAGTCAGTTCAGTTGATGAATGGGTCCAACAGATGACACAAGTGTGGCCTCAGATTGCTGCATCATTGAAGGAGGCCAGAGCAACGTACAAGAAATTTGCAGATGCTAAGAGAACCCCAGAAAAAGACTGGAAAGTAGGCGTAAGGTTCTTTTATCTACCAAGCATCTTAAATCATTACAACCTTCCAGAAAGCTCGCTCCAAAGTTTGTAGGGCCTTTTGTTATTGATAAAATAATTAATTCAGTTTCACTACAATTACAGATGCCTGCTATGTTTAAAAGAATCCATCCAGTGTTCCACTGTGACCTGCTTAAACCCTACAAAGAGTCGTCTCAATGGCATCCCTCCCCAGTGCCTCCTAATCCAATGATGGTTGAAGGAGAACAACAATTTGAAGTTAAAGAAATATTGGACAGTAGAAAACATAGAGGGGGAGTTCAATTTTTAATTCAGTGGAAACATTTTCCTAAATCAATGGCTGAGTGGATTGACAAGAAACATGTAAAGGCTCCACATTTAGTTAAGAAATTTTATAATCTTTATCCTACCAAGCCTTAACAATTAGAATGATTATTGTATTATGTTTATCTTTGCTTTTTATCTTTTAGAGTGAAGAAGAGGAATCATCTGACTGACATCCTCACTTGTGGAGGGGCAGCATGTCAGAATCCTCGCAAGATTCTATAATAGATCATTAGATGGCTAGTTTAGAAATTGCTTTTTACATGCTGCGGTTCTGCCATTGGAAAAGGGGGGGGGGAGAGAAGGAATGAGAAACTGTTAAAAGCATATGGCTCCTTATCACAGGCACTGGAATGTGCAAGATTGTACCAGCAAGGGAATCAGAAGACCAAGAACTAAGGGAGATGAAAGGGGGGGGGGGTAAAGTAAGAAAAACAACTCTTGGCGTGCTTTTGCTCAGTCTTAGCAGTGCTTTGGATCTGTACACTTATTCTCAATAAACAAACTTTCTTTTGAATCAATATTGGTTGCAAGGAAAGTTACCGGATTTGGGATCAACATCAAAGGGAAGGAAATTGAGCAAGTTAAAAATTTCAAGTATTTCAGGGTGGCGTTCTGGTCTACAGGTGCCTGGAAGATGCACATTGATCATGCTGCTTCATGAACACTTTATGATTTTTTTTCAGACAAAGGGTAGGGAATGCATACAAGCAGCTCTGAAATGTTTTACAGCAAACACTTGTATGGCACTCAGCTGGGACTATAAATCATTTGAAGCTCTACCCACAAAGTTTTTGAGAAGCATTTTTCAAGTGCCTAGATGTGTATCCAGGGCAGTGCTCAGAAGGGAAGCAGGGCAACAAAAAATGGAGGTGAGACCATGCCTGTTAATACTTACTGGCTCAAATGTTACTTTTACCCATCAGGACAGATCCCATTAGTCCTGACAGATCAATTTCAGTCTTCATGACAAGAAGCGATTCTGGGGAAACCCACCCATTACGGCTTGCCACTCAAGCAACTGCTCCTTATATTTAGGCCAAAAGAATGGTTAGAGAAACCAATCCTAAATATAGAATTCCAGAATGAGGTCAGCTATCTTCCAGCCCATGTTCAAGCTCACACCACTAATTCCAGCCAGGAACTGGGCAGATACTTAAATTACTTTAAGTAATTTAAAGCAGAGTGCCATTCTCAGAGGTTGTTTACCCTTCACAGTTCTTAATGGGAGATTTCGGAGTCTCCTTGCATGTACAAACCCGTCCATGTAGCACAAATGTTATTGAGACCATCCCATATGAGCTTTTACACAGACCCTATTATCAATGTAGTAAAGAAACTTTCATTCTTCCTTTATCGACACATAAGAAAAGGTCATAAGAAAAGTTGATTTTCTCCTCTCAGATAAGGAGCTGTTTATTACATACAATGTTGCTCGTTTTTGTCTGGCGGCAATTAAAATTTACAAACGGATAATTAAGGGCATGGTTACACTTGCAAATTCTTCTTTTATTTTTATTATTTTGTCTTTATTGCTTTCACATGCTTTGCATAGACTTCCCATTTAGTCTTAGTCTTAAAATTAAGAACTTTTACAGAGAGATTTTAGTGTTTCAATATTATAGTATGGTGTTAAGTCATCTTAGCTTTTAGTTATCTTTTATAAGTTTCAGTGTCATTATTGAAATGGATGTAATTTTTCCTGATTGTAATTTATGGTGCTCTGTGACTGAAATAAAGATCTGATTGATATTCAAGCTTTATCTGAAGCACCACTTGTGATTCCCAGATAAATCTTTTTGACTGAATCTAATGCATATATTTTGGCTACCGCAGCTTTCTATGGGGTTGACTGTTTTACATGGGTAGGAAATGGATTGAGCCAGGTACTTTCAGACATATTTTATTCTTTTTATTCTTTGTCTTTATTTTATTTCTGGATTGTTGTTGAGATGACTTATTTGTTTATGATTTAGATGTAATTTTTTTCAAGTTCAACGTAGAATGGAAGTTTTAATTAATTTTTCATATCATGAAAGCTGCCAAGAATTTTTGGATTGCAGTGGGTAGACATGTGCCAATAACGAAATAATTTAGTAAATGAAGCAAACATACCTGGAAGGTGGTCACTTTCTTGACCACATTCTATAGCAATGTTTTGCAAATATGGTGCCAAATTCCAAGCAACATCAATGTAATCAGGTACTGAAGAATGAAGTTGCAGGTTTCATTAGAGGGGAGGGGGTCTCTGAACCACAGGTAACCATCTCAGATGTTCTGCCATGTCACAGTACAATAATGTTATCTTTTGAATTATTCTCGGATGCAATACACAGAAATAGAAATAGACATGTAGTCCTCTGCAAGAAAGGGATTGTTATGTTAGAATTATGATCAAAGTTTCTTGATTAAAACTGAAGTTTGTTGGGGGTGGGGAGCCTAATATCAAGTTTTCTGTTAACTATAGTCTGAGGTTAGTGCTTGTTTAAAAGAGAGTTAGACGCATGCCCAGGAACAGTCTGAGTGACTGGCCTACTAATATGGAGCATCTTCATGCTGGCAACCTTCACTCAGGTAACTTGAAAGATAACTGCATCCCAGCCCAACCCTATCCCATGACTTGTCAAAGTTGTTTTTTCCCACCAGCTTGTGATACTGTGGGAAGGGAAATACAGGCAGGCAAATTCACCAATCACTGGGCTTAACCTGTTCAGCATCAAAGAGTATATCATCTGTCATCCTTCAGCTTGGCCACTGAGGCTGTAGAAGTTATCATACCATACTTTCCTGCTAACTTAAGGACTGGAGAAATGAGCATTAATGCAACTAAGAGGAAGAGCCCTAAGCCCTAAGTGTACAGTATTCTATAGGTCAGTGTTACTCAACCTTGGCAACTTTAAGATGTGTGGACTTCAACTCCCAGAAATCCCCAGCCAGAATGGGAGTTGAAGTCCACACATCTTAAAGTTGCCAAGGTTGAGAAACTGCTATAGGTAGATTCATATGGAAGTTCCAGTGATTGAACTCACACTGAGTTCCTCTATCGTCATGTCATGCAGGACCAAAAATTGTATCCAGTGAGGGCTTGGAGATTCAGTGAGACTAAATAACCAACCTATGGTGCCATATCCACAATCCTCACCAAGCTTCCAGCACAGAAGCAGACAGACAGACAGGCACAAACTGTACACACCCACCCACTTACCATACATACATATCATAACTCAATACCAGCTACCTAATCAATAAGCCACCATATTATCATATATTGAATGTATAATCCAGTTATACATCCAGGGCCATATTATGACTAATCAACTGCAGACTTAGAAAAAATAGGCAACTGTTTATTTATTTTATTCAACATATTACTATCCTGCTACAATTCAAAAAAGACTCTTTATGGCATACATAGAACACTTGTTGACCTTCAGGTTTTCTGGGATATTGTCACCCTTGTGAGGTAGTCCAGACAAGAAATACACACTGAAGAAGTAGCTTTATTTTATTGTAAGGTTACATTAACAGAATCTTGCAAGTCTGAAAGGACATCTCTCCCTGGTTGCCTTCACAGCCCAAGCAACTAGGGAGGTTCCCTTCTAAGACATTTGCCATGCTCACATTCCTTTGCAGACTAAGCTGTCTTTTATACCACTGTTGCCCTGGCTGCAGCTCTTCCCCCTGCCTCCCAAGGTCATTCTCACATACCATTATAGGTATATCCTTTTCTAATTGGCCCTGCTAACTGGAATATAAGTTAAACAGCTTGTTTATTCCTGGCATTTCCCAGCTCACTTTTCTTCTGGTTACCAGCAGCCAGATCTTACAGATCCAGAAGTGCCAGCTTAGTCTAATAGTTACAGTGTTGGACCAGGACTATGAAGAACAGGTTTTAGTCCATCCTCAGCCCTTGGAACCTGATGATCTGGCTCTGGTTATGGGAATAGGGTCAATGGTGTGGGAATAAAACCAAGGGAGATCTGTCTGTAAGTTGCCTTGCATTCAGAGAGGCCTGTGGTTCTAACAGAGGAACAGATATGTGATAGTGCCAGGCCAGTGAATAGAGATCAGAGGAAAGCAGAACTTGTGCAAATCAAACTGCCATGAGAGCAAGGAGAGAATGACCATGAGTAAGTGAGGATGAGACAGAAGGAGGCACGTTATCTTTATGTAGAAATGTATACAGATACACCCTGCTAATGAAAGAATAAGGGAAAGAGATCACTTAAGAGAAAAAATGGATGAGCTGCCAGAGAACCTTCATGTGAAAACCACTTCAGTTCTGGAGACCTTGCTTTCTATCAGCCACTGATGAGGAAATTCCAGAAGAGGATATGGTTCACATTTGGGAAAGGTCCTAATGTAGGAGGCTTAGTGAAAGGTGTGATAAACATGAGACAAATGAAACTCATTTTCCCAGCAGACACACCATTGTTTACTTAATCATAGCTTATTGATTCAAGCACAATACATGGCATTGTACCACTCACAAAGAAAGCCAGATGAAACCACATGCATAACTGGTGAAAAAGGCAGTGTCCTCCATCACAAAAAAAGCTTCTGGATACTATTAAATTTTGCACTTCTGTCCTATTTAACAAGTCAGTTGATAACTGGGTACAAGACTAGCTTAACTTTTCACATATATGTTGAAGCGAAATCAAGTTCAACAGAGTAATACAGGAAGGTACATTTATTAGCAGGAAAACAATTCTAGGGGGTGTAGGAGAAACAAAAATGGGTTTCTGGGACAAGATTTCTGAAAGAGTAATAATGTCAACTTTCACATTAGCCTTCTCAAGCTTACAGTTTTGGATTAGATCCAGACTGTAACTTAACACTCATGGCTTTCAGAACCATTCCTCTAAGCACGATGAGCTCTGAATGTAATCCATGATCTCTGAATTGTTTAGCAAAGTTAGTTGAAGTGATATTGATAGATGTTAACAGCAGGTATCAACCCACCACATTCAAATTATGCTATGAAATAAAGTATTCACATAAGTCCCTAGGAGTGAATTCTTCTACAAAACAGGAGATCAGAACACTGTGGGTTGTGTGTGTGTGTGTGCATGTGTTTTCTTTTCTGGGCTTTTCCCTGGAACTCTCACAGAAAAAAAATTCTGGCACAGCTTAAAAAATGTAAACAGCTAGGAAGGAAAAACTGTTGATACATAATCCTTATCTTAAGTAAAGGCTCTACTTAACCAATCGCTGGCTAAATCAGCAAACAGTTTATTCTGGGTTACAGCAATCATTGGCTTTCCCCATAAGTACACAATTTCACCCATTATATGGAAAGTAGCCAAGCACCATGAGTTTGTATTGTGATTGTTTGGGCTTTTTGCTGTTTTTATTGTCCTGGGAGATGCCCAGGGTTGTGGTGGCAATATGGGTGGCTATATAAGTTTTTAAAATAAATAAATAGATAAATAGATAACATAAAAATCAAGAATTAGGAACCACTGCTGGCAAAATCAAGCTTGGTGGCCTTTTGCGCCCATAAACAGAAGGAAGGAAGAGGAGTGCACTAATCTCTTTATCAAGGGAGTGGCACCATTTGGACAGGGCACTAGGCTCCTGTATGGTTAACTAGATCCAATTCAACACGGCCAGTTTATGATTCAGTTGGGCAAACCCAGAAAACTGGAGCTTCCAGATGTAGGCTGTATTTAGCATGTTCTGTATCTCTCTGCTGCCATGTAGTGGCCCTCTGGTGGCCTTTTGCGCCCATAAATTTTGTAGTCCCAGTCTTGCAGCTTCAACTCCTCCCACCTACCAGCAACCCCCATGAGGTTTTGCTGTAAAATGGTGGAGGTGCTGTTCAAGAGAAGTTGAAAATATTGGCATATCTTGCTGGGAAGTCTACGATAATCACAGGCTTTTATCCCTTTGAAGGAGGTAAACAGGATACATTCATTGCTCCAAGAAGGTGGGCAAATAAATCTCTACACCCAGATCCTTTTAAAATGTGCATTATTACTGCAGGACTCTGTTTTTAAGCTGCAAATCCTAACTTATTAGCTGTCAATATCCTGATGAATCAAAGAAGCTTTAGCCTGATGATGAAGATGACAACAAAATCTTAGCTCTGAATCTATGGAGCTAGGGACAGTGCATGTTTATGTTTCTTAAGTTGTTGTATCCTGTGGGTTTAAATTAGGAAATTAAAAAAATAATCTGAAATTTCATTTCAGTTTAACCTCAAGTGATCCACATCAGGTATATGTGGATGTGTACATACACACACACACACACACACACAGAGTATTTCTTTAAAAAATTATTTAGCACCCTATCACGGATGGACTCTGGAGGGGACAGCTTGATGTTGGATGATGTAAATGTTGTGTTTTGATTTTCTTTATTGATGTTTGCATTACTAATACTGTGTTCTTGATCTGACTACTATCATCACAGAGTATAAAGCTCAGTTGTTTTCTGATTGAAACAAGATAGAAGCTCTTAGTAAATAACAATAAAATAAATAATTCGGTGAAAGATTCCCCCCTCCTTCAAGACTAGACTGCTTTCATCTCTGCTTCTAGATTTGCTTTTGGCATCTAAAGGTCACACATTCCATTCTTAGCTGTTAAAAGATAGTTTATCTTTTCTTTCAATTTTTAAAATTTGCACTGTAGACAATGTTAGGGAGATAAGCAGAAATGTCCAGTAATATAAGAATATAATACGCATCTATGTTCAATACATTAAAAGACAAAACAAAGCAATACACACACAGTTTGTAACGTAATAGACCTTGATCAGTTGCACCTAGCAACTCAGTGTCATTTTACAGGAATCTTTTTTTCCAGGACTGAGAAATATTGTGTATTGGTATCAACGTACTGACATCACCACCCAGAGTCGTTGAGAATTGGGCAGCATACAAGCTTAATCAATTATTATGATTGTTATTATCAGTAAGGAAACAATAGGGATGGTGTTTAGCCCTTTTTATTCTAACCAAAGAAGGGCATCAAATTTGGTACAGAATATGGGGAGAGATTGTCAGTTAAACTTTACAATCACATTGTCACATACTGCTGTGACCATACAATATGCTTAACCAAGTTGTTGGTGCACCTGATGGCTGCACTTGGACAGGCAAAGATTGGTGGTGTTGGTGTTGGTGGTGGGTTGTGTGTGTGTATGTGTGTGTGGCTTAATGTATATTGTGAACTCAGCCTGCTTGATTTGTTTCTTGTTTGTTTCTTGCATTCTGCAAACATGGAAAATGGTTAACCAGATTAAGCAGGTTGTGTAAACACAGCCACTCTGAGTGGCAGATCTGGTTTTGATTCAACTCAGCATCCCATACCGACAGATAAATGTAAGCTGTTTAAAAATTCTAGAATTGAAATCTGAAGGCTACCAAACTGAGAAAGTTTCTTGTCAAGGTGATGATACAGCTCTGAATGGTATCTGCCTATACTGCCTATACTGTAGCAATGGTGTAAGAACTGAGCAGCTGGACCATGAGTAAACTGACTTTCTATCCCCTTTCTCTTTATTGTTTCCAAGAATGAGAGGAGAAATAGTTGATGCTTTGTTCAGTCAGTGCCAACTCAAGATACTATTTCAGATAATTTTGTGCCTTGAAAGAACATCTTTAGTAAACAACAACAACAACCCAAACCTCAAGATGGTGGTCACAGCAGCACAATTGAAGTCCCATTCTTTTTGTACCTGTGCCAGTGAATTTGTTTCACATACACCCTTCCCCTTCAAGCAGATGTCACTCTGCTCACTGTCTTTCTGTAAAGTAGATTCCATATCAGGTTGACAGTTGTGCTTTCAATGTAATGGACTAACTTCAGGGCCACCTTTGTTACATCATAATATTTAGCCTCTGGGAATTGGTTTTCTTTAAAATATTGGGCAAGCTCTTGCAAATTCATTAAGTTATTTATGGTTAAATTATTTTTGTATATTGAAGAGAAATCTATTCTGGTAACCTGAGGGCCAGCTGTTTCTGTTTAACAGTCCCTGATGACATTAGCTGATTACCCAGACTTCATAATTATATTCAGTATTATGTGTTCAAGGTCAGTCTTTCCTGCAGTTCCTGTATCAAATTTCTGCTTACCTCTTTTCTTACACAGAGGGAGACGGACGTTCTTTCTGAAAACTCTTGTAATATAAATTTGATATGACATCAGATGCTTCTGAATACAAAAAAGTTGTGATGGAATTTCTTTCTGGAAGAAGCTAATGACCAATCTTTTATGAACAAGTGTACATCCTGGAACTGACATAGAATTTGTACATTCCAGAAGGATATTTTTTTGACATCGAGCTTGCTTAAAGACTGGAGAATTTTATTATTTTTTTAAATTGCTCCAGCAATTACAGTTCAGAAAAGTGTATTCTACAAACAAAGCAATTTTAGTTAGTTTGTAGGCTGCAAGTGTTTTTATTATGTTTAAAACAAGCAGTTACTGATGTCTCACTGGGAATCTTAGCTGAAAAGTAATAGTCTCAGCTTCCTGTGGTGCAAATTCATTACAGCTATGACCCATCTGTTTTTTGGGTAATATTCCACAAGAAGTTTTCACTGCTGCTTTTAGCCATTGCAGCTTGTAATGCAACTGATAAAGTTTAATAATATTTCAGGTATTAAAAATTGTTATGATAGCAAGAATTTCTGTCCAATTTGTTTTCACTGAGTCCTCCTGGAGCCACAACTTTTTCAGGGGTTGATATGTTGCCAAGGAGTGAAGTAAAACTGAATTTGTTTGACTTCCTTTGTAATTTAGCTTAGCACTGATCCCTCATGATCCAAGATAGAGTATTTATTGTTAGATGAGAATAAACATTTTAGACAGAGGGAGAAGCACTATCTGAACATAGAAAACCAAGAAGATAAAATAAAACCAGTAGCTCCTTATGAAGCATGATAGTGCTTCTTCAGATGTTTGGAGTAGGAAAAGATCTAAAAATAAGATTTGGGGAAGCACTTTAAATAGAGTATTCACCATGTTGCTTCTCCCTCTTTCTAAAACGTTTATTCTGGATCACTTTTGCATGAACAATTGTAGTTAGGCTGTTCCTGTCCAAGAGAGGGCACCATTGGTCCAACCAAAATTAGCAACAGGTTCTCCTATTACAGTGGAGGTCACTTGGGCTTCCAATAACGACAATGATTGTAGAAGCACCCCCAATAATATAGCCTTGATCATTTGTACTGAAAGCATTTATCCATTTCTAATGTTAGTAGTATTTCAGCTATGAGTATCCAGAGCTTTGCTGCATTCTCTACTTTTTTTTTGTAGCCTTTCAAACTGGCTCTCAATTCTCCATCAGATAAATTAAATATGTGTTTTTGTTTTGTGATTGGACACATTTCTAAATAGCATCTATTCTTGAGTGGCAATGACATTGTAGCTGAATCTTCATTTAAAGTGTTGATAGCATCTTGACTTCCCTTCCTTTTTGGTTTTGATGTTATGAAGGTGATGAGATGAGATTACATTGTCATCCTCAAATGTCAGAGTTTAACAGGGCAATCCTAAATGTATATGCAACTTAGTTCATGGTAAGTTTATGTAGCTAATTTCTATTTCCAATTTCAGCCTCAGAGAAACAAGGAAAACCTGGGAACAGACATAGTGCTGGCTCAGATGTTGTCATTTAAAATTTATCAGATTGGAAATCAGGGTATTCCAATGTTCTCATTCCTTTTCCTTTCAGATTGATGTAATTGGATTTGATAATCTGACAAGCTGATCAGAGTCATCATTTTTGAACCTTCCAAGGAGAAGACCCTAGAGAATGAAATCTGTTTTCGTGAGTGGGCTGCTTATTGCACAGATTTAATTTATACCATTATTTCAGTTCTTCTTTTTCTCCCATTATGCATTCTGTCTTAAGCCCTAGAATGATGTGAGAAGCAGGCCACTGTGGTTTAAAAACCATACTTTAAGACTTAATTAAAATGAACCTAGCCAACTCTGCCTTATTCGACAACTGTGGTAAATCAAGCCATAGCTAAACACCTTCTGTGAAAACTGCCAGTGCCTGGTCCAAAGTGAGCTTTGTGACTAACTGGCCATAGATCTTGTTCTCTCTTTAATGTTCTCTAATACAAGCAGTATTAATTCCCTTCTTACAGGTATTCCCAGATGATCCTTCTGCCATGGCTAAAAAGCCATATCAGGTGGGAGAGCACAGCACCATGGGAATTGTCCAATGGGAGGACATTAACCCTAACCCTTTCACTTTTCTACTCAAAAGGACCCTTTGCAGTCATAAACTTCCAAACACATTTTAATGTAAAATAAATATAAATATACCCACCTGCAGAGGAGCACAGAGATGACTTTGGAGAAAGCATATGATGACCTTTAGCAAAAGGTGAGCTCAGTCTGGGAAACCAAAAAAGTGGGATAAAGAAGCTAAAGATCGCCCAGCTTTAATTCTCTTGGTTTAAGAGGCAGGAGAGGGAAATGCTGTTAAACTCTCAATTTTCTGTTACTGTAGCCTATATCAATAAACTAGCGTTCTAATGATTCTGGTGGCATCTGTTTTCTGACCTAGCCAATCAGTCAAGTTGATTACAGCCCTAAGGCCAGATACAGTCAAAATATCTAATAATAGCAGTATTACAAAATACTGCTATTATTAGATGTTTTCTAATGTGACAGAAAAACAGTAAATATAATAGGGTCTAAAATAATTAAGAATAAAAATACTAAAATAAATAAAAAATAAAATATTCTTATAAGAAATTCCAAACCTAGGTAATGGTGTGGTGCATCGTACAGATGGTAGTACAAAACTGGGCAACTTGGGCAGATATTTTCGAGTCCTTGTCTGAAAGAAGTAACATTAAATAGAAATCACATTTCCTATCTGGAAATGTCTTCAGGATCGGATATATAAGGGTCTATCTAGAGTCTTTCCTTGGGGAACCATATAGTAACATATGGCTTAGAGTTTCTATTGAGCCGTCACCACATGGACACAACTGAAGGTGCATAGGAGTGCCCTTAAAAAGTCCAAAAAGGACTGCTGAAGGCAAAGCATGCAACCCAGCTAAGGTGAAGGCCTTACGAAATTTCACAATTGCAATGGATGATAAATAGGAGGCTAGAAAGAACCCTTTTGGGAGAAAATGAGAAATACTGCGATGTAGCACCTTACTTAAATTTGTTTGGAGATCTATATCCCAAATTTGTTGTTGAAGGGTGGTTCTAGTATTATCAAAACCTAATGAGCACAGACTTTCCATAGAGAAGCCCAGCAACTGAATTTTATCTAAGGCTTTTTTAAGCCGTGAAAATTAAAAGCAATCTCCAAATACTAAAGGGGCTAAACCTATAGGAAATAGAATTAACTTTAACCAGAAGGTAAGAAGAAGAAACCATGCCATAACATCCAACGAAACTATAACTGTTTCTACACATAGCATAGCATTTTTGACACTTTTTGGAACCATCAATATGGCTCTCATAAACTTATTTTGAATGGTTTCAATAATTCTAAGCTTTGCAAAAGAGCCAGATTGAGAACCATAGAGAACCATACCTTGGCTTGAAAGACTTTGCAAGCTGCAGGGATATAATGGGCTCCTTTTGAATGGTAAAATTTTACCATAACTGAAGAGGTATGCTGTGTGATACTTGCCCAGTAGAAAAAATGAGCATTCCAGGATAAGGAAGCATGGAACTGTACTCTGAGGTATTTATTGGTGCGCACCTGTTCAATTTGAATCCCATTTATTTGCCATTTGTGAATTTTATGACAGTGTCGGGCAAAAACTAGGACTTTGGTTTTCTGATAATTTATTGATAGTTTATGTTCTGTGCAAAATAAAGTTAGAGTCCTAAGTGCTTTTCTCATTCTTACCTGTGAACTAGACATAATAATGACATTATCGGCATTCAGTAGTGCTGGAATCAGCCAAAATGGGTGGATGATGGGCTGAAACATCAAGCACTTGAATTACTGGATTTAGATATAAATTGATAAGTAATGTTGCTAATATGCAACCTTGTCTTACGCCTCTATAAGTTGGGACAGCTTTAGATAAATGTCCCAGTGGGTACATCTAATTTTCAGGGAAGTGTTTGAATAAAGTGACTGAATCAGCATGAACAGCCTTTTTATCAATAGTGGAAAGTCTCAGATTATCCCATAGTCTCTCCCTTGGTATTTGACCAAAAGCTGTCTTAAAATTAACAAAGTTTGCACAAAGGGAGCCTGAGGGGGTGCAGAATATTTTTATGCCAAATGGTACAGAACTAAACAATGATCTAATGTCAATTGTACCTCTCTAAATCTGGCCTATTCTTCAGCAATGATATTTTCATTTTGTACCCAATCCACTAATTTTAGATATAGAAAACTGGCATAAAGTTTATTTATGGTGTTTAATAAACTAATGGGCCCATAATTTGTAGGGTCCAGTCTATTTCCTTTATTTTAGTATATTGGTACAACAATGGACTGATTCCAATCAGATGGACATTTTCCTGTGTTATTAATGTGTGTGAATAAGGTGAACAAAACTGGGGCCCACCAATCTTTTTTTTTTCCTTATTAATTCTGGGGGGATAAAATCACCTCCAGATGCTTTACCTGGTTTTAATTGGGCAATAAGATCTTTAACCTCAGCTATGGACAATCCAGGAGGTCATTACAAGAGGGAATTACATCTGAAATTACAACAGATTCCCTTTAAAAGATGTTATAGAAATGATCCCCCCATTTATCTGCAGATATTTGTGTGAAAGGACCAAAATGTTTATCTGTAAAAGACTGATTTATTAAGTGCTGGAACCAAGCAGAGTTCTGAAGCTTTGCTGCTAAAATTAAATTCGTCCAATTCTCTCTTTTAGCCTGCAAAAAACATGCAAAAAAAAAAAAAATTAAAAAAAGGGTTAGGGTTAGGGTTAGGGTTAGGGTTAGGGTTAGGGTTAGCCTGTCATTTCTTTATCTTCAAGATATCTTTATAATTTTTTTTTTAATCTTAAGTCATTTAGAAGCACTCAAAGAATTTTCCTGGCGAAAGGAAGTTATTACATTTAAGAGAGTTGTACCAAGATTTAGACCTTTTATGTGCATAAACACCATTAGCTGTTGAAATTCTTGTCAGAGGGACTTGAAGGTTAACAACAATTGATTGATACAGTCACATTACTTGTTCATATGAATCAGCTGAGCAGATTTGGGGGTGCCTTTGAAACAGAGGCTTTGAGGTCAAAGGCTTAGATCAGTGTTGTCCAAACTTGGCCACTTTAAGATGAGTGGACTTCAAGTCCCAGAATTCCCCAGCCAGCATGGGTAAGTCCACTCATCTTAAAGTGGCCAAGTTTGCACAACACTGATTTAGATAGAACTTTAACCAGACCTTGAGACCATTTGTTTTGGACTTGCTACTTCTAATGATTCAAGGTTTGTTTTAGAATCAAAAAGACAAATTAATGGGAAGTGGTCACTATGAGGGCAAGTTTCATTACAGAAGTAAGCTATACAATGTACAAAGTTTCTGGAAATCAAAATATAGTCGACCATACTGGCCCTGTTAAGGTGCCAGAATGTAAACTCCCCTTTTATGTCACCCCTGACAGTGTCATTAAGTATAATTAGATCTAAACTGTCCACAAATTGAGCCAAATGAAATCCTGCAATATTAAAGTATTGGTCTTTAGATTGTCTGGCTGATAAGTAGCCCATAGCAATTTTGGGGGGCTTCGGCCATTTAAAATAAGATTGCAGAAAGGCATCAGATTGGCCAATATGTGCATTAAAGTCTCTGGCTATTATCATTATAGAGTCTGGGCATTGATATAACAGCAAATGTATGTAAGTATCAAATTGATCCCATAATTTATTTATTTCCCAATGCCCATGAACTGGGGAGAAATATAAATTAACTATTAAGACAGAGTAGAGTTTAAGTTGGAGTAGGAGGACTAGAGCTATGTTTGAGCAAGACTCCAGCATAAATACTGGGACATTAAGTTTAACAGATACGATAGAACACAGGCCACCTGATGGTCTCCTCTTTTTTGTACTGGGTACTGTATTCAAAGTAAAGAGAATATATCCAGGTATTGGTAGATCCTCTGTAGCCCATGTTTCTTGAAACAAACGCACATCAAAAGAAGAAATATATTCCATAAATATAACATCTGACCCCTTTGCTTTCCAACCTGCAACATTATATGCCCCCTTCTGTAGGGTAGAGTCATTCAGAATCTAAGGGAACTAACAATGAATTAGCTGTACATACAGAATCTTTCACCTGCAATGGGGTCAGAGTCAGAGTTTCATCTAGTGTTGCCTGTTGTAACATCATCTGGGTTTGAAAGGTAGCTTCCAGGTGGATGATTTTAGAACTAGTAGTATCAGTATCCAGATTTAAATTGTGGGGAGGAAGATTAATAGGCTCCAAGAGGTGTAATAAAAGGTCACCATGTGGAAAAGGTCTAAGATCCCAGAGAGTGTTGTTCAGCATCTGTCTGTGGTATGGAGAGTACTTCCTCCTCAATAGTTAACAAGGTCTGGCACTCTCCAGCAGGCTCCCCATTCATCCCATAAGGGCTAGAAAAAAATTTATCTGGAGGGCAATTTCCATCCATTCCATTATCCTCCAAAGAATGGCAATTAGAGTCAGTATTTGGAGACACAAGGCCAATAAGTGGCTCTCTGTGGCAATAGGGACCAGTAAGGTTTTCTTAAGATTTTCCAGCTTATGTATTATATAATCTTGTTCATTTGTGGGCAGAGAACCAAAGGCACTGATAAGGCCAGCTTCAGCTGGCTGTGACACATCTTCATTTAGTAAGTGTGTTTGACTCCCACTGCCTTGCTCTTTCAAGGCCACATGAGGGAGAGAGGAAGGCTTGCTGACATCTTCTAAAGGTTTGGAATGGATACGAAGTCTAGATGAGGCAAAACCAGATAAAGAATTAACTTTTACATTGTGAAAGACTCTGACGGGGAAAAGTTGAAATGTGCTATGTATCATCTCATCTTAAATAACATTAGTGGGATAGCAGACTGATTAAAAGATCACAAAATCCGTTTTCGGTTCTGAACGGTAAGAAGCCATTCAGTGGTGCATAAATCTATCTGTCCATATTGACACTGAAGAAGTTGTCCTAGAGAAGTTTTAATTGTTCTCCTAGAATCCAGTACTGAGATTGTTCAGGGAGATACAGAGAGCAATCTGCTGGGTCTGAAGCGAATGGTTTAGCTTGCGGGGAGTTTCCTCCTTTGTATCCAGAGAGGTGTCAGCATGTAAGGACCACCACTCTTTACCTTGTCAGAAAGTAGGGATTTATTAATACAATCATTTGACTGTTGCAGACTTTTGTCAGTTTGTTGTCCTTTAATGACTTGACCTTTATCAGAGTCCATACCAAGAATGTATTGCTTTGCTGGAGCTTCTGCATAAGCCTTAATGGAAGTGGTAGATTTGGCTGTATATCTTTGAACAAAAGTCTCAAAGTCTTTTTTATAGCTAGGTCATATTTTATAGCTGGCAGCTGTTCAAATAATGAGGTAACAGTTTGTGCTGTAAGAAGACATTGCTTTGCCATGAATTCCATTGTATTTTCCCATGGGAGCCTTTCCAAATTTTGATTTTGGATCCTATTTTTAAACTTACTTTTGTTTCCCTTGAGTTTATTAGGTGAGCTAGCAAGTTGCACGGGAGACATACAATGAGACACTGGGAGGGAATCCAAATTTTAATTTAACTCTTCGTTGACAGATAGTGAAAGATCTAACAACTGTGGTTTTTCCAATTCTGTTTGAAAGTCTCATTTGAGTGATTCAAGGGCTGCAAATTTGTTGGAAGCTTGGAGGAAAATTGCTTTGCTTACAGATTCCTTTCATGTAAATGTTCTTCTATCTTTGGTTGTTTAGCAGAGCTTGATGAGGAGAAAGAGCCCAGATGGATGCCATGTCATTTCTTTCTTTTTCCCATGTTATTAAAATTCACTCAGACTCTTTTGCTTGCTCCTTTTGGCTCCACAATCGTCACACCATGAACAGTTGTGAATCTATTTAAAATAGTTTAGTAAGTCCAGTAAAAATCTAATTAAAATCTACAGTAACCTAACATACTTATTTTAACTAAAACTAACTAAAAGAAAACCAAAGTAGCTAAAATACTATTTAAAAATTAGTATAAAATTAAAAAGGGCAGGAGCGTGGAAAAATGTGTGTTGCTGGGCTGCTGTGTTGACCTAGCTTACCTTGAAGGGCTGACACCTCCCCAGCTAATTTGCAAGGAGAAACTGACAGGAAGTATCTAGACTGTTGCCTCCTGCTTCCTGCATCTACCAAATAATTGCTTCGATAGCTATTTTCTGAACATCTGAGGTAAAGTTCAGGAGGATTGGTACTTTTTGTTCAAGGTAATAAACGCAATCATTAAAATCTAATCCCAAAGATTACCTTACATATACCTAATTGCCATTGACGCCAATGGATAAAAACAATGGAGAAAACAGTTTGATTGCCCTAGAAAATGGTCCAAATTATATTTGTGGCATGAGATGTCAAATGAACTTTTTGCTTCCTGTTGCCTCAGTATTTTAAAAAGATCCATCCCGGTCCTATCCCTTCTATCTCATTAATATTACTTTCCCCCTTAACTGAAACACACGCTTTATTCTTCTTTCCCTTACACACCATTTATATATGTTTATAGCCTTTTCAAAAACATTTTTTAAAATGTAAAGGAATCGTGGAAAAGATATTATGTCTCAAATATGGAAAAAAGGAGAATACCATCAAAGCCTACCCATTGGAGGCATCTTGTTTTGGTTCCATCATAGGAAATGGTCTTTTCAAGTTCCATCAAGGTATAAGAAACTGATGTCTGGAATAAAGACTTTATTGTCTACCCACCAATTAAGCTATTAGCTAAGTTACTGGTCTTCCTGAGAGATATGGGGATAATGATGGCATCTTGATTGAATTTGCCACACAAATCACTAGACAATAAGAACAGATTTTTCCACTTAAGTCAATGGTCCTGAAAATGGGCTATAGGATGAACATGAAATACTGAAATATTCCAGCTGGTTTTGTGATTATTCGCAGACCAGGGTTACTGTCCTGAAAGACAAAGGATCTGGTTATGAAACATTCTGGCTCTTAAATTGTTGTCAAGTTTTAAATGTCAGTCGGTCAAAATGGCTTTTTGTTCTCCTATAAGTGATAGTGATAGGTAAGTGATAAATGATACAAATCCCTACTGTTGCAAATGGCGACTCCATTCATTTGACATGTTTTAAGATTTTGATTGAATTGTCATAGTCTATTCTTTTCCATTTCATTTCCATTTAACCTTACCCTCTTACATTTTTCTTTTCTGCAGAAAAGAGCAACCAGAATGACTAGGGAGTTACAGAAGCTCCCATTCAAGGAAAGCCTACATCATCTAGTGCTTTTGATCTTAAACCAAGAGGAGGGGTGCAAGAGAACAAAAGAAAAGCATATAATATCATGCATGGCCGAAAAATAGGTACAGACAGAAGCTTTTCTTCCACTTTCACAAGTAATCTATTGAAACTAAATGCAGATTTTTTTTAAAAAAACACATTATATTGTGGAATATATTGCGATTAGATGTGGTGTTGAGTGCCAATTTAGCTGATTTTGAAGAAGACTAGCTACTATTCTTGCATGCTAACTCTTGAACCACAGGAAGCCCACCTTAAATACTGTCTTGGGGATAGCAACTCATATTATAACATAGTATATTATAAATTGTGCCTTTTCAAATTTCAAGGCATTCCTTTTCTTTAATGGCTTTCTCTATCTACTCTTCTCATCCTCCACAGAAAGCCACCAGAATTGGAAGTGTCTTTGATCATGGTATGGATGTAAAATAAATCAGTTAAAGACAATCTCTGGAATACAATTTCAAACTGCTTTGGTAGCAACTCATCATCCATAATAATAGAGATATAAGACTCAACGTTTGTTGAAATAACATTCAAAACGTCCACAAGAATCTGCTACTTACTATGTGTAAACATTTTTTCCTTACTCCAACACTGACTCAGAATGCCACTTCCTAGCTAAACAAGCAAACCCAGTTCAGCAATTGCCTTGGACTAAAAGGCTTTAATGCATAAAGATGTACTTTTCATTCCAAAAATAGCATGATCAGGAACTGAATTTTCCAGGGTATTTAAGGGTATATGGAATTTTGCTTGGAATGGGTAATACAACAAAATAAGATGTCTATGGAAGTCTGGATCATTTTTTCATCACAGTACTCTAAGTACATATGTAACAGATGAATTTAGTTGGTTTCATTGCCTGGTAAGAGGTCAATCTAAGCTTATTTCAGAAGATACAGATTTTTGTCTGATACTGACAGTGGAATGTGAATTTGGCTGCTTTGTCTACTGGAATGTGGGTATTCCAGGTAGCACAGTATTATTATTCTGGATGGTTTTTGAAAGTTAAGAGTTTAATATTGAAAGGCTTACTGTTCTTAAATATTGTCCCCATTTAATAGATTTCATGACTTTCATTCCACCCTTTGGACCTTCCCCCTCAGGCAGATGCTGTCATAATAAATACTGATCTATGTAATGTTCTTCTTTAATGCCCTGCCCACATACATATTTCACTGCTCAACCCAATTTCCCCCTCATTCTAGCTGTATTGAGTCCTGTGTAAGAGTAAGTAGAACTTCACTTTTTGACTGTCAGCAGTCTGCTCAAAAGACAAGAATAAGGGAGGCAGGAAGGGCAAGGATCACAATCTGGACAGAATTATACAGGCTTAATCAGTTGTCCAGCCTGAATTCAGGACAGTTTTTTTGGGGGGGGGGGAACTCTAAGGGAATTGTTCTTTTTGTAACTATTTGGGGTTCATATAAAGGGCAGGAAGAGAAGCTTTCTACTTGTTTTTTTCATTTGCATCTAAATATACCCCCTTTCTCATTTCCATTCTTCCATCAGGGTTGCACCAAAATAGGTAGTAGTAGTGAAGGGAAGCAGTCAAAACTTTGAAATATAACTCTACCTTTAACAGGAAAAGCAGAAAGGTTCTCAGATGCAACAAAGCTGGCTTTCTATATTTTGCAGGTGCTGTAATATATGTTGCTACCTAAAGAGGAAAGCCCTGCATGAGTGCTGAATCCAGAATTAAAACTACCTATTGCTCCACTACTTAGGGAAGGATAGCTATTCAGACAGAGCTTTCTATGCCAGGACTGTTTGAAATGAAATATATTTGTATTCTTCCTCAGAATATTGTGATGCCTCTGTTCTCCAGAGGTTTTAGATAAGATTGCACGATTTTGCTAATTTTTAATTTTGAAAAATATAATTTAGGGGTCTTGAAGATGCCATCTGAAGATATTCCCTGTAAGAGATCTGGGATAAATATTTCAAAATAAATACATTTTGAATGTATAGGGTTGTACGTCTTATTCTCATCCCATAGTTTCTCTTCTATTTCGTTTTTATTCTTAACATTCTCATTGTAGTAATAGTAGTAGTAATCTAGAAAAACTGAGGATTTAGATATGATGGGCAAATGAACTAGAAGCCAAGTCACTATCTCATGTGATTTTTGCTATGTGTAGTCAGTTCTAGATTCTGAAAAGAACTCACCCCCATTTTCTACCTACTCTGAGTTTCATTGATCTCTAAAGAATGCAATCTTTTAAAAAATGGAAGACCTATCCACCACCATTGCTTCAAAGTACTTAAAAAAAATGCTAGAATTATTCCAATTCAGTTTTCTAGTCACTCTAAGCTTCTTAGAAACATCATATTGTGATAAGAAAAGCTTTCAATTATCACTCCATCAACCAAAAATAACAGCATGCCCCTCTAGTGCCAATATCTGAAAAGCAGGGGCAGTAAAGTAGAGGAGATTCAACCAAAATGTCAGGAGTGGGAAAAGGGGGATGGAGAGACCATTCTTAAATAATACTCTTCTTTCTTAAGATTCCTGCTGCAGAACAGATTCATGGACCTCACCATTAGCATTTGGATCTTCTTGATCCTCCCCTACTGCCTCTTGGATTCAGAAGCCCGAAAATATGAAGCTACCCTCCAAGTACCAAATGGAGGACGATGGGGTGTCTGGGCAAAGGCAGCATTATGTCCCATGGGATATGCCAATGGCTTCCAACTGAAGGTATTTTGCTTCTGCCACCTTGCTGCCTTGGTTTATAGGCAAGTTTCTCCAAATACAGAATGCCATAGGATAGCATCTTAAAAAAAAAAGTTATGTGGGGAACAAAGGGAGGAGGAGGTAGAGGAGGAGAACAAAGTGCCAGTGCCAGAACAGAAATGTTGTTTGCAAGCAGAAGGTCTCAGGTTGAAATTTTGAGTACCTTCAATTAATGTCAGCCCTAGGGTAGACTAGGTCAGGAAACTGACTCCACAAGAAGGCTCGAACTATGCATTATTGAGATAGGCTATAATAACAAAATCTTGCAGGCCCACCTGTGTTTTCTTTTCCCTCCATCTTATACTCCTGGGATCAGAGGGGACCAATCTGAGTCTTTTTCTAATACTTTCTCACTTCCTCGGGCTTAACACATGGTTCTTCTGCAGTTGTTGTTGTTCTGATGGCTTCTGGATGCCTTCTCCAAGGGCATCTCCATGGCTTCCTACAATTAATGGGATCTTCAGATATATCATACAGGGAAAAGCCCTATTTTGTGAATCTGGTAAGTCAGAACAGACAAAAAGTAAATGATGAAATGCTCTGATGTACTGAATGTAGCAGTGGTTAGCACTGGACTTAGAATGAAACATCAAGGTCCTGGAATCCTCTATGTGACCATCAAAGAGCAACAAGTAATTTGGTAAAAGCAAAAAGACTTGGCTTCTATGTCACAGGCTGATAATAAACATAAGAATAACATCAACAATTAAAACATTATTTTTACGCTGCTTTTCCTCCTGTAGGCCTTTAGATACAAAAAAGAACAACATACAGACATTTCAATTAAAAAAAAAAGGATAAAATATTAAACTACTTATTTCAAACCAGACATTAAAACAGTAAGAATATGACAGCTCAAATGAAACATTGGCATGCTCAGACCAATGTTTTTCTTTCTACTTAGGTTTTTATAGTTATGGTATGTGGCTAGGCATGTACAGAGTTACAGAAGCTCATTTTATTATTTTTCTTTTAAAAATGTAATCTTCTGAAAATGCACAGCGGTTATCCTGCTGTAAGGCACACAGCTGTCTAAATGGGCACCACTAAGACTATTACCATTACCATTGACAAAAGCGTCCATGGGCAGGATCAAAAAAGTCAAGATGGTGGATGTGACCATTTGATCAAAGTATCTCCTTTTGACTTGTTTCACATGTGCCATTGTGGCACCATCTTGACTTTTTTGACTGCCCCTGCTGACACATTAGACCATAAGATGTTCCGTTTCTTATCCCCCTCTCAGCAAATGGAATATTTTTTTCCCCAGCCTGTTTCCAATTCTATAGTTAGAGGAATATGATTTTCTTTTTGGTGAGGGAGAGAAATCTTAATTAGGAAATAACGGAAAACCAATCAATAACTAAAGAAACAGAGCACTAGTTTGGTGGAGTGGTTAAAGCATCAGACTAGAAACCAGAAGACCATGAGTTTTAGTCCTGCCTTAGGCATGAAGCCAGCTGGGTGACCTTGGGCCAGTCCCTCTCTCAGCCCTAGGAAGGAGGCAATGGCAAACCACTTCCGAAACTTTGAAAAGAAAACTGCAGGGACTAGTCCAGGCAGTTGCCAAGAGTCAAAAACTGACTCGAAGGCACAAAAATAAATAAATAAAATACCAAAGTAGCAATTTGGGTGAAAGCACCCCAAATTAAGTTTCATCTATTGTTCAGCTCAACAATGTTTTGATAGAAATGGGAAAGAAATTGAAATGGGCTGGTGGTGATTTCTGGGTCAAACCACAGTTAATTTCAGGGAAGAATGTGGCAAAGTGAAAAGTCCAGGGAGAAGTTTTTATCAATGAGTTTTCTGGTAGCAATTCTTTCCTTTTCTGTTTTATTTCTATCTTTGAATGGTCCTGCCAACTCAGCTACTTATAAGAATTACCTTAGCATTTCTAAATAGTTTCTAAATGGCAGATGTAATTCTTCTCTCTTTCAGTATGTCTCTGTAGCATGCCAAAATATCAGGATGTGGCATCTTTCCAGGAGCATTCTGGGAAGGAAAAAAATGGTAGCTCTTATTCCTCCAAAGAATAACTGAAATATTTTCAGGACTTGAAATTCGAGTGGTGGAAGTGAGAAGCCGTTCTCTTTAGAATTAAGTTGAAATTACTTCCCTTCTGACTCAGCTTCCTAAAGTTGCAGAAAATTCTTGCATAGTTGCATATGAACAGGCCCACTGGGTTGTGGAATGTCTAGGTCAGAAAACAGAAAGTGTGTTTTCATGAATCTTTGGAGCGCAGGATATATATGGTTTCAAGACAGTTATGCTCCTTTTAATGTAGGTACAAATTCACATTTGCATCCAGAGTTATCTACACAATTATGTATATATGATTTGAAAAAACATGGTTCCTTCTTGATGTAGCCTGGCTATGGTATTGCCATCAGAATCAGGTATGTAAGAAATTTCCGTTGACCTCATTTCCTATTTTCCATTAGGTGCAACCACCCCAAACAATCTGGGCTGATGATACAGGTCTGAACAGTATTCGTCTCAGATGTACTGATGGGACAATCATTGAATCTATGAGTGGACGGTGAATTGGATTTGCTTTAATTTCTTATGTTGACTTTGTTCCTTGGAGATTGACAGAGAGAGTAGGTTAGAGGGAAATCAGCTTTGCTGATTGAAAAACAAATGATACTGGTTCCAATTCTTTCTGATTGCTTTTGAATTACTGGAGTCTAACGATGATGATTTTATAAAGTGTAGGTTCTCACGGCTGCTATATTTTGGTGAAATTACTTTGAGTAATGTCTTGTAAGACAATGAATATGTGCTGATCAAAGCAGAACTGAAACTGAACTTGGCAACAGAAGTCATATGCTTATGTCCTGCCTTCGTTCAATGGAGAGGAATGCCTACAACCAATAGTTAACAGTCAAATTGTTCAGGTATTTATAAATGTCTATTGCCAAAAAACAGGCGTCCCGCAGATCTTAACAGATGGACAAGTTGCTGAGTCATGACCCTTAGAGAGCCAAAACTAGTTAGTAGTAACACTCTGTATTATGCCTGGAAACTAAGAGGGCAATCAGTGCAGATCTTCCTACACTAATCCCTTTATCTTGTACCAGGTTATAGGCTAGTTGCTCCATTTAGTAAAAATGCAACCTCTAGACACATTTCAAGGGTAGCTACACATAGAGCACATTGTAAAAGTCAGTATGAGATTATTTGAGAGAGAGATAATCATCATCAAATCTGACTGGCCAGAAAACATCACAGCTGGTGTGCTGGGCATACTTTTATAAAACTGTTCCTTGCAATAGCTGCTACTTGGGGATCCAGTGACAATGAAGATCAAAGGCTGAACTTTGGTCCAAAGGATAGTTTCCTACATACCAACAATACCTTTGTCTTTCTAGATTTCATTACAGCTTGCTTTCTCTCACCAGCTCATTATCAGGTTTAAGAAATATTCAACAGTAGACATTGAACTGTTAACACTACACTCTACAATTCCAGATAGCCTCCCCAAATGATTTCACAAAGATGTAAAACAGCATGGAGGATAGGATGGAACCCTGTGGGCTTGGTGTCAAACTACAGATCCCAAACATATCTGGATCTTAATGGGCAAAACTGAAATCACTACAAAACAGTAGCTTAGACTTGCAGTGAGATCCAAGAGACTTAGCTGGGGTCATTCTCTTGGCATTGTTGTAGGTCATCCCCCATGGTTACCAAAGTAGTTTCAGTGGCTTTGGCCCAGCCACTTCACTCTTTCTGGAGCTACTTGGAACTGCCCTCCGCTCTTCCCCAGTAGCATATTGGACACCTTCCAACCTGAGGGGCTCATCTTCCGGCGTCATATCTTTTAGCCTTTTAACATTGTCCATGGGGTTTTCTCGGCAAGGATACTGGAGTGGGTTGCCATTTCCTTCTCCAGTGGACCACATTTTGTCAGAACTCTCTGTCATGACCTGTCCTTCTTGGGTGGCCCTGCACGGTATAGCTCATGGCTTCACTGAGTTACGCAAGCCGCTTCGCCATGACAAGGCAGTGATCCATGAAGGGGAAAGTAGTTTCAGTACCCTATTCCAACTAAAGGCCTAGGTGAAAGGTATAAAATATCATTCAGATGTGTCAACATGTTATTCAGTGGCTGGACAGTGATAATGTGGGGGAACTATTATACCTGGAATAAAAAAAACACAAATAAACATATCAACCTGTAGAGTTTTGTGTTCCTCTAAAATTAGTAATTGGTTTTCTTTGTGCTGGAATGCACATGGAATACATGTGAATTGGGTGGATGAATATAGTGCTAAAGGAACTGGAGAATAATTTCCTCTAATTTAGAATATTTCTTATTCATTTCTGTAAAGCATTCCCTACCCCATTTCTGTTTTCAGCTGAAAAAAAAATTCTAGGAGAGATGTAAAAATATTAAAAATAAGACAGTCTCTGCCTCTGGACTTACTATGAGAAAAAACACACAATACAAAATGGATTGGGATGGAAAACATAACAACTAGTCACTAGTTCTAAATATTAATACCCTTATATTGGTTTGTGCTTCATTTACATTTATATTTAGTATTTGGCAACATATAATAGTTTATCACTTCTGAGAGTGGTAGTATGTTACCTAGTACTGCATGATTAAAGAGAAGATAAACTTGTCATAACAGTGAAAAGCACATTCTTTTCAGGCCTGCTCAGAAAAGATGGAAAGTCAGCCAGCAAGCACAGATGCCCTCCACCCCCCCGCCCAATGGTTTCTCCATCCCCCTCAGATATAGGCCTCTGGCTTTCATACATGCAGCTATACCCAGAAAAGCCTACATATTCTGAGGTTATACTGGGAGTGAAACTACTGGATGCAGCTTTGTTCCATATTTTCAGCCAAACCTTTGAAGTTGAGCTTCTGAAAGAGTATGTTGTTTGTTGTTAAGCCCTAGAGATTAGGAAGAGCTGAACCACATGTTCCTTTACCATTTATGCATCTTGATGATTCATAGATTATTGATCAGAACTCACTCTGAAATGAGCAATGCCTTTTTTTAACAGATGGGGACATTGGACAGAATTTCAGAAATGCCCCAAAGGCAACTTGGTTTCCTTCTCTCTGAACATGGAAGAACATAAAGGACTACTTGATGATATAGCAGTTAATAACATCCAATTCAGTTGTGAAGATGGGACTGTGTTAACGGGCCAGACACATAACTGGGGTAGCTATGGCCCGTGGAGCAAACGTTGCCCTGTTGGCTTCATATGTGGAATCCAGACAAAGATTGAGGAAGAAAGCCAGGGAGATAATGCATCACTCAATGATATAAAGTTCTTCTGCTGTGCTTGAACAAAAAATTCTTTAGCCCTACTAAAATGCATCTCTCTGTGTTCTACTGGATTTGTTTGACATGAATCTCAACACAATTAAATCTTAAACTAGGAGTTTTATGTGATTTTTAATAGTTCAATTGTTAATAGCATGGTAAATTACCTTAAAAATGAATTGTTTAGTTTTTAACTATAACTAAATGGAAACTGTTAAACAATATATATCTTAAACTTATTATGTATCTAGGATTTATTTTCACAGCAGTGTAGTTTTAATAATTGTTCCACAATTATTATTGCTAAATTACACAGGTATATTCTTGCTGGATAGTCCATGTGGACATGGGAATTGGTTTAAAAGGGACATATATCAAAAATGGAAGTTGGACATAATCAACAAGGTAGCATAAAGCACACAAAATACTTAGATTGTCCAGGAAAGCTAAAAAAACAACAAAGGGCATTTTTGACTATACCATTAGTAAAAAAAAGAAAAAAGAAGGGTGGCCCTGATGCTTGCAGAAGATAGCAGGATAGTAACAGGTGATGGGGACAAAGATCCTGCTTTGCATCTGTCTTTTCTGCAAAAGGTAACTGAGCTGAAATGGACTAAGTCTAACAACTGATACTAGTAGGGTGTAAAGGGGCCTTGTTTGGCCCAGGAAGAGAGCCTTTTCTGCCATGACACTCGTCCTGTGGAACATCATTCCTCCCAAGGTAAGATTGGCCCCAACCCTGCTGGCCTTCCCAAATGCCCTCAGAAATGTGGATGTGCCATTGGGCTTGAGGGTCCCATGGAAGTGTGCAGTCCATTAAATGGTTGCACTGTGTATAGGTTTAGAGTACTCTCCCCTGTCTTTTTGTTATTGTAGTTTTTAACTGTTTTTAATGGGCTTTAACAGTTGAATTTTGTGATTATTAGCTTGTGTTTTAATTCTGTACACCACCCAGAGTCATATGCAAGTGAGATGGGCAGCCGTAGATAGATAGATAGATAGATAGATAGATAGATAGATAGATAGATAGATAGATAGATAGATAGATAGATAAGCCTTGAAAGGGCTTGCAGATATAATCTCAGAGCCCCTTTCAGTGATTTTTGAGAAATCATGAAGGACGGGTGACATGCCAGAATAATTGGGATGGATTATGCTACCGCTGCATGGATACAAAGCTGGTTGGATAATCACATCCAACCTGTGTATGTCAAAGGCCCCACACTGGGCTAGAAGGAGTGGCAAGTGGCTTTGTTGCTGGGTCCAGCACTGCTCACCATAAATAACATGGATGAGAGCTTCGATAATATGATGATCAAACAGCAAACATCTTTGACGACTCAATCAAGACTCAAGTAAGAACTTGACAAACTGCAACGATATGTAGAAACCAGCAAGATGAATTTCAACAGGGAAACTTGAAAGTCCTTCATTTTGGTCGAAAAAAATCAAAGTATGGTATAGGATGGAGGAAACCATGCTGGGAGTAACACATGCAAAAATGATTTGAGTTCCTTGGTGAAGCTGAAAATGAGCCCACAGAGTGATACAATTGCAAAAGAATTAAAAAGTCCTGGGCTGTGTCAAAATCAGAAGTCATACTCCCAGTCTATTCATTGCTGGTCTGGCCACTCCTAGAATATTGCATTGAGTTCTGGACACTGCATTTTAGGAAGGACATTGATGAACTGGATGTATAGAAGAAAGCAATTAAAATGTTAAAGGACTGGAAGGAAATAGATATGAGGAATGATTGTAGTCACTGAGTATGATTAGCCTACAGAAGAGAAAATTATGGGACAAATATTTGAAGGGCTGATATGCAAAAGATGGGGATGGCTTGCTGGTGTCATTCTAGAAGATGATACAAGAAATAATGAGTTTAAATTAAGAAGAAGATTTTTGGTACATCAGGAAGAATTTCCTAATGGTAAATGAAACAGTAATGGAACACTTTGCCTTGAGTGATTGTAGACTCTCTTTTACTGAAGGATTTAAAACAGAGGTTGGATGGCCATCGGTCAGGGATTCTATAGTGATCCAGGCAGGAAATTGAACTAGATGCCCTCCAGAGCCCTTCTAAGATTTTAGGTAGCCTTGGTACTCTTAAATATGGCTTAAGTTTCCAAGGTCCATTTGTCAACACATAGGAGAGGACTGTCTCCTGTGTTGCTCCTAAGCCAGCATGTCTCAACCTTGGCCATTTTAAGATGTGTGGACTTCAACTCCCAGAATTCCCCATGCTGGCTGTGGAATTCTGGGAGTTGAAGTCTACACATCTTAAAATGGCCAAGGTTGAGAAACACTGTCTTAAGCTATGGAAAGAATCCTTAGGAGTTGCTTATAGTTGCCACCTTTGTGCTTTCAGGAAAGAAGACTGGAATTTCCATTCAAGCAGGACTTTTCAGTGGGAATTAATCCATTTACAAATAGTTTAAAGGCTCTTCACTATCTTTTAACTGCTTGTTATTAGCAGTTCAGGTACCCTTCAGGTATACAGGCAGGATATAAAAACAAACCAGCAAGCAAACACAGAAGTATAACAATATTCATCTGAGTAGAAAACAAAATATTAAACAAACAAACAAATAAATATTTTTTTTAAAAAAATGACATTTCTATGCTGAGTCTGAGCTCACATTACAAGGGGAGAGGGGACAAAATGGCCAACAGTGACTTTATTTGACTTTAGGTTGTTGGCTATAGTGGACATTGTCTATTTAAATGTCTACTTTGGAAGATGAACAAACACCATCGTGAAGATCCCTAAAGTGCTTTTTTTTCCTTTTTCTTTTTTAGTAGACCTTGGTCTAGAAGCGGTCAAGTTGTAGACTAAAGCTATACAGATATCCAGGTGTTTTTTTTTGGTGATGTCAGTAGAGATAATCTCAAAACTGGTAAGGCCTGCACTACTAAAGCAATTGACATCTCTATGGTTGACACAAAGACAAAACATTGATTATAACAGTTACATAAATATTTTCTCTGCTTAGCTGTTGCAGTTGTAAAAAGTGAGGATTCTGCTTTGGCTGCTCAATTAACATGGGTCATATTTACAACCTATATAACACTGTTGTTGCTGTTTCTTATAATTAACAATTCATGGTTATTGCACCATTATATATCATAATTCACTTAGGACCATCTGGAGAATGCCTCGCCATGTGATCCTAGGTTCTTTATGTAAATGCATGGATCTCAAGATGTTCATGTTTAACTGTCAGGAACAACATTTTCAACCGGGCCCACAAACAAATTATAAAGCACTGGCATAATAAAGTCAGATCATCTAGATCTTGTTGATAGTCTTAGAATTTATTTTGAAACCGTTTTTCCCATCTTTTTGCAACTTTTGGGAATTCCACCCACAACTACTGAAAATTAGAGGCGTCACTTCCTGCCATTTTGAGGACAAAAACACATGAAAAGTATAACATAAACCATGGCCCTAAAGAAAGAAAAAAGGAGGGAGGGAGGGAAAGAAAACTGATCATTCCAATTAAAACAAAAACAAAAAACAACTCTGACCAACCCACAGTACTGCCAGGGGTATACTGGAGAGGTTTTAGCACCTTTTCAAATTTGGGGGGATTATTGGGGGACTATTGTTAAAAAAAAATAGTTTGATAAAATGTGACATTGTGACCCTGGAGAACAAGGAGATAATACAGAGAGGAGAACTGAGGAAACATCTGGTAATGTTTACAAGAGTAAGGAACTAAGATAGGTACTACAATGACTGTAGCTTGGTCTAAAGTAAAGCTTGCAGAAAGAGAAAGTGCTTGAGGAAGATCCAAGAAAGTTGGTTTGCACACTGTTATTTGACAGCATTAACTACTCTTGTTTACTCAACTAGTTTCCAAACAAACAATAGAAAAAAACAAACCAAGAGAAGCAGAATGCCTTTGTTCTCTGGATCATGAAGAAAATACTTCTCAACCCTTCCCATCCCTTTGTTAACAAATTAGCAGCACATACCGCTGGTCCCACTTACTTTGCACCCTCCTCATTTGTTTACAAAATGTTTTGTTGATTGTCTACTCTTCTAAACTAACACAATTGCTAGGCTGTTTTCTGCAGAAGCCTATGCACTCCAAATACAATGGTTCTTGAACAAGACATTAGGACACGGTCTCTTCAGGTCATTAGTTCCATTAAATACGGCAGATTGACTGAAACTGATAAAAGTAAGTTTCCATGGGATTATTACTTTCACCATGATATAGTTCAGCAATTAGTTCTGGCAGTTAATTTTCAGAAATCATTTCAGCAGTTAGTTTCAGTTTAAAAAACAGTTTGAGTAGTTAGCTTCAGTGTTTGTTTTAGATCCACCTAAATAATCCATTTCAGAACTTAAAGACAGTAAATGTAGAGTCAGTAGAATTTCTTGGTTAACTCTTTAGGGAGGAAAAGACCTGTGTAGGGACCGTACTTTTCAAGATAGGCAAATTGTTGAACTGGATGGCTCCGGTGGCAAGAATGAATAAGATAAATAGAAAAACTGCAAAAGGAGTTCAATTCAGATCATGAAATAGCTTCAGTGGAATTGGTTTCTCCTTGAATCTTAAACCTGGATTAAATAATCCTTTCTTCAAATCTCCAATTCAAATTGCATCAGAGTTGATTTACACAATTACCACAAAAACCAGTTGTGTTTGTATCACAACTGTGGTGATTTAAAGTTGAAAAGGTATCTGTAAAGTTAGATTTTTTAGTGTTGCTAGTTAAGAGTTGATTTGTCTGTTGAAAAATATATTTCTGTGCTAACAGTAGAAAAGTAACTGTAGAAACCAAGAAAACAGTGAACCCCAGGTTCCCCTTTGGCATTGTAATTTAGTCTGGTGTGACTCTAAGGAAGGGATCAGAAGCCAAATAAAAAGCTGTAAAATGTCAGGCAAAGAGTGGTAGTGTGAAAGGGGTCTTTTTACAATATTTGTAATAGTGAAGGAATGTAGATCAGGGTGACAGCAAGATTAAGGCACTCAAGCCTGGATTGGGGTGCTTACTTTATTGCTGATGTAAAGTTAGGGGCTCTTCCTTTCTATTTCAATGTAATTAGATTGATCATGTATCTTTTTAAAAAATAATTTATCTTTTTGTATAATCCTTTGCAAATCTTTATTCAGGGCTCTTGGTCTGGTGGACTGGGAGCCCAAGGATCACTCTTTTAGGGTATTTTAATAAAGAAATTTTGTTTTGGATTTCCATTGCTTTGGAGATATACAGATTAGTTAGTTGTTCTCCATATAATCCAACTGAATATAATTTACTAATTGGTCTTGGGGTTATACGTTAAAGTTTCCTTCCTTTTTTCCTTTCCAGGTCATGTGAGCAATGGAGAAGTACCATATTGCCTGCATTAATTAAAATTGCTTGAGAAAATGTACCAGACTCTTCCCAGATAATAAAAGATAGTGCTTTCTTTTCTACCCTGCAGTGATCTTTTCATAATTAATTATTTTGTCTACTTAGGAACCATTTCAGTGGAATATAGATAACCCTTACCCTTTTAATTTTCCTTGCAGGTGTTTCAATAGTGTGGTACAGAGGAGGAATATGCGCATTACTATAAATTCAATTCATCATACTGCTCACTGTCCTGGGCAGATTTCTGATTTGGCAATCTATGTGTAGATCTTTAATAAATTGCCAAGAACTAAATACATTTATTTAATAAATGCCTAGTGGTTAAGGCCCCAGGCTAGAACCCAGGAGACTGTGATTTCTACTCCTGCCTTAGGCATGAAAGGCGGCTGGGTGACTTTGGGCCAGTCCCGCTCTCTCAGCCCAACTCACCTCACGGGGTTGCTGTGGTGGGGAAAATAGGAGGAGGAAGGAGTATTAGATATGTTCGCCGCCTTGCATTATTTATAAAAATATGATAAAGGTGGGGAAAAAAATTAAAATAAATAAATAAAAATGTGTACATTTTCAAAACTAAGAGCTTAAAGGGCTGAGGGAGTTTTTAGTTTTGAAAATGTGCAAATTTTCCAAAGAGATGGCATTTCCCATCTCTTCTTTTCTAGCAAAAACATTCTGCACAGTGACAACTGTTGAGATTGCTGCATCTATGCAGTAGTTCTTGGAATGACCATGCAACAATGTGATTAGCTTGGGCACATGATTAATAATCTTGTCTTCCTCCAAATACCACACACATAGCTACTGTTGTCTGGATTTAGTAAAAAGAAAGAAATCTATTAAACTACTTAAAAGTCTTGTGGCTAGATTCGCACATTGTGATAACCTGTCATGTGGTTTGTTTGGCTTAGTACTATGTGTTCTACCATTGTGGTGTGTAAACCATGGCTTATGGCAGAAGTAAGCAACTGGTGGCCCCCCAATCATTTGTGAGATTCCCATCTTTTCTGACTATAATTATTAAAAAATAGCACTGTGATTGCCTGTTGTTTCAAGGGTAGAAATATATAAAATCTGTCTTTGTGATCAACAAGCACAATTTACTGAGTGAAACTAATAGTCTGGGTTCTCACAATATACTGACCAATAAACATCTAGAGTAGACATTTTTAAAAAATGCCCCAGTGTCCTCTTCCACAAATAATGGCCTCAGTCCTACTCACTTTGCATCATTATCATGCTTACTATCTGGCTTGCCTCCCCCTCCCACTGCCAGATGTTAAGTGTCCCATGGCTACTGAAAGACTGTCCATATCTTGTTTGTATAGTTTAGCATCTTTAATAAACCAAAGCATCAACTTGTATTGTGGTCTAAAGCAAAATGCAAAAAACTAGACCTGATATCTTGTTTTCAGAGAGCAACCACAGCCAATTTCTTTTTTACTTCCTGGCTCCATCCAGTGAAGGCAACAGAAGGTGCTTGCTGTCCTGCCTACAATCAGTTCTTATTTAAAGTCTTTCCCATTCTGGCTGTGGGAAAATTTGCTATGGTGTGATGGTAAGTGGAGCTACAGGGAGCTGTGGGGAGTAGGGGAAAGAGACCAGGGGTTGTGAACAAGTCTGAATTATACACACCTGGTTGTTTTGAAGAGTGGAAAGCCTGCCTCAGAGTGGAATCTGGATAACTGTTCTTGCTCTATTAGAGTGAACTGAAAAGTGAGAGATGCCTTTCATGATTCAAAAGGAAGGAGAGACTGAGAAATTAAGGCAAAGAAAAAACCAGGGATAAAGAACAAGAACAAAGAGTATATAGGGCAGTGTTTCTCAGCCTTGGCCACTTGAAGATGTGTGGACTTCAACTCCCAGAAGGCTGGCTGGGGAATTCTGGGTGTTGAAGTCCACATATCTTCAAGTGGCCAAGGTTGAGAAACACTGATACAGAGTGTGAAATAGCAAGGCTATGGAGTAAGAAATTAAAGAAAGACATTAAGGTAGCAACAGGCAATCTTTTGGGGGTAGGCCAATTTGGAATGTTGAGACTATATGGTGGGCACACTTGCAAAATGGCTGCATTGGGAGTCTTCCCTTGGTACAAAGTGATAGCCATATGGGCATGGCCAATCCCAAAGCAACCATTTTCCAGAAGGCAAACGAGCCTTCCAGGATTTCTAGGCATTTTCATAGGGCCCAAAGGCAAAGTTGTCAATAAATTCAGCAAAATAAGTTGAGGGTTTGCAGCTTGCCAGTGTTCTATGTGATCTTTTGGAAAAGGTCAGGAGGTAACATCCAGAGAAGGGTCTTCACATCCATTTTTGTCTAAGGCTGTCATGTCACATATCCCCGGATTATAGGTGCAGAAGGGAAACAATGAGGCAGAGGATGAGAACAAGCCTATGATAAAGGGATACAGACCAAAGACTATGTTTGAAAGAAAGAGGGGGAAACCAGCAAGGTTAGGAGGGAAAAGAAAGAAAAGTAAGGAATGAAAGGAGAGCAACATTGACAATGGGATGGAGGGAAGAGGGGAAACTGGTATCTGGGAAGAGAAGAATAAATGCCAAAAAGATTTGTGGGTAGGAAGAAGGTTGGCTGAACTTACAAAATAAAGATTCAGCTAAAATGTCTGGGCTATATGTTTTTAAGATTCTGATTCTTCTATACAGTTTCTCTTCTGTTGATCTATGCAGAATTGTCTGACAATGGACCTTCCCCTGAGCTCTGCGGTGTTCCTGATCCTCTCTTGCTGGCTCTGGCATGCAGAATGCCAAAGTTATAACTCAGTCCTCACCGTGCCAAATGGAGCACATTGGGGAAGGTGGGGGAAGAAGGTTTTCTGTATAGAAGACCACACAAATGAATTCTCCCTGAAGGTAAAAGTCTCCTAGTCTTGTCTCTCTGAGACCTCATGATGCTAAGGTACTCTCACAATTTTCTGTCTAAAGACACCCCCATTTTGGGGGCTGCTGAAACTTCTCTCCCCAAATAGGCTTGGGAAAACCAAACCATGGAACTTGAGGTGATAGAAATTAAAAAAATAGGGAGAGAGATACAGGAAAAGAAAAGGTAATAGCTTTTGATTGAAAGTCACATGAAATATCTAGCTACAAATATCTAGAGGAATGAAAAGATCAGACACAAAGTCTATTTTTATTTTAGTTAGCATTGCAGATCAAATTCCAGTCACTGGAAGTGTTAAGAATTTGTTCTCACTCATCAGTTTGTCTTCCAACAAATCTATTGGACCTTTCATGCCAGGTGAAACAGGCATCTGCAGGATGTGTCAAGAAAGACAAGAGGGTATGTGACTGAAGCCATGTTCCCCTTCCTACATGCAACATGTGTAAAAAATGGGTGGGCTTCATTTGCTTGAGACTGGCAGCTGTCTTAATGTTTTTGACTAGCCTTCCTTTCAGGATGCCCCTGAAATGAGAGAAACAGCTCAATGCACCTGTACACCAGGGGACAGAACCATATGGAGCTCTTGGCTTAATCTCATTGCTGCTTTCAAAGCCCCCATTCAGGTATTTGACAAAGGAAGAGAGAAAGAAGGAAGGGTCTTAGAGAAAGAGAGGAAAAGAGGGAGATGTACCAATGGCAACAATTAAAAAACAAAACAAAGCAAAAGCCAGATACAGATACTCAGCATATGCTAGGGTCCAGTATGCGTGCAGATAAAATACTAAGATTGTATGCAGATAAACCAAGCTTGTTAGATAGGGTATATTTATTTATTTATTTGGTTTATTCATGTGATTTATCTACTGGCTCAACCTGAACAGACTCTAGACGATATACAGATAGTAAAAATTAAAACAAATTGCAGAGAAGAAGAATAACAGTAATAATTCTAACACAAAACCCAAAGAAGTAACTTAAGTGCTGGCGGTGCCATATTAATCAATCCCAAAAAACTTCTAGAACAATTGACTTTTTGCAAGCTTATGGAAGACCTTGTTAATGGGTGCCATCCTTGCCTTGGAGGGCAGGGCAAACTGTTCCAAAGGAGCAGAGCTGTCACAGAGTACATCTGCTATTGTGCCCTGTCTCACCACAGGTGTTTTTTGATGGCCTGGAAAATGTGGTCTCTAAATACTTAGGGCCCAAGTCATGTAGGACTTTAAAAGTAGCAACCAGCATCTTTGAATTTTACCCAGAAACAAACCAGCAACCAATGTAGCTCCCATAGTAGTGATGTAATGTGGCACTACTATTACTGCCCAGTCATCACATGGGTTGCTGAATTTTGGATCAGCTAAGGTTTCAGCTAAGGTCAGCCCTGTGTAAAACAAATTTCATTGAAAGATGACAAAAGCATGAGCAACTGTCTTTAGGGCATCCCCTTCCAGAAAAAGTTACAACTGGAACACTAACTGAAGCTGGACAAAGGCCTTCCTGACCATGACATCCACCTACTCTTCGAGCAGTTGTCCAGGACACACAGATTACAAGCCATCTTTTCTGGAGGAGCACAATCTCATCAGTGGGCTTTAGAATTAACAGACATTTCATCTGTGTTGAGTCTGAGTTTGTTTCTCATCATCCAGGCCTTGATAGCATTTAGGTACCTGATCAGAACATCTACTGCATCTTCCACTGGGTGAGGAGGGGGAGAGAGAGAGCGAGAGAGCGCCTATCAAGCATTAGCCAAATCAGCCTGTCTATTCTATGTGCATTTAAGTAACCATGAGGAGAAGCTGCTCCAGATTTCCTCATTCAACACAAGGAGGTATGGGATATTGGTAGTTGGCCTGATGTAAGCAGTTATGTTCCCTTTGTTCATTTTTGTACCTAATTCAGACACAATGCCGCAATAGGTCTATACACTATTCAAGATGCCCTAATTTACTGAATACTACTCACTGCTTTCTTATTATCGTTGCTTTTTCATTGTTCTCTGGAAGCAACATTAAAGCTCTCAATATTTTATACTATAATGCCCATTCACTTGGCCAATATCATTCTGTTACATTTAGTCAGTTCACTTTAGCCAAGATTTTCTGCAGTCTTAATTAGTAATTTTGTGCTCAGGGAGATTTTGCTCTCTTCATTTATTCATTTATTTATGTGAGCAGGATGGACAACTCGTGATCCATGGACTACACATGATCCTGAGCTTCTTTTTTGCAGCCTTCAGAAATTATACTGTCAACATTTGGTGGCAAATTGTGAAATTGCAGAGGCATAACTCCTGAGCATAACATTAAGATTACTGAGTAATTGCCTCTTAATTACCCTTTTTATTGCTTTACATCAGATTATCATTTTATGGCAAAGGAAGGAAATTTAATAATGTATTTCCTCTGATCACTGTTTCAGTTGATTTTAAAATGGTGTGCTTAAGTGGAGAAAATAAACATGGAAACTTCAAGTGAGTTAGTTTTGATTAAAGACACAACCGTTCTGAAAAATCTTAATACCTTTTTGTCAGTCCCCAAAGGACAGCATTACACTTCATTGCACTTTAAACAAAAGAAAATCACCACAAATCAGGACTTGGTGTTGGGCAGGTGGGAAAGGACAATAAAAATGCCTGGCAATTTCCTCACCTCAGATATCAGATACTTCACTGGAATTTTGGGGCCTCTAACTTCCTGCAGAGTACAAAGAAATAGCGTGGGGTTGGGTATGTCTTGACAGGTCAGCAGAAGGTTGAATTCCTCCTCCTGAGTTTGCTTACAAGGGTCCTACTGAAGTAGAGATCACAGAATCAGCTTCATCATAGTCTTGTTTTTTCTTTTGTTTTAGGTTCAGCCACCCCAAGGTTATGAAGATGATTCATCTTTGAATGGCATCTGTATTCACTGTACAAATGGTGATGTAGCTGAGTCTTCTTCTGGACCGTGAGTATTCTTTGGATTTCTCTCCCTGTCTGACTTTGTAAGATTGGCAGAAATATTTTATGCTACATGAAACTAGTTCTAAGAAAGAAAAATGCTAATTTTTTCAATTTTTCAAATGTCTAGCTGTCTCAGAATCCAAGAACAATTCAAACAATTCTAGATAATACTGTGCCAAAATATACCTTGCAATTTCCCCCCCTAAGTGGCTTTCAGTTTTCTACCTTTTCTGAGAGTGCTTGAGGATTTATTCTGAATTTCTCTTGGAAGTATTTTTGAGCTTTCTTTACTGCTGAAAGTGGTGGACAGTATTACTGCTAATATTGTATTGTTTTCTGTCACATATCTTTTCTTGGCTATTCATAGTTTCTAATCTGAAAAATCCCAATAAGAGGATGTTTTTATTATTTTTTTCCTTGGGATTTAATGGAAAGTTGGGAAGCCAAAGATATTGTAGACAAGTTGATTGTACAGTAAAATATAGGATATTCTTGACCACCTCATCACTGAATAAGAGCAAAGATATCACCTATCAACTATGGGAATTTCTCCAAATATCTTTTTTCTTTGAAAAAGAATTCTTAAAATCTATTTTAAAAGATATAGACATTCTCCAGCAAAGCTTGACCTCTAGTAACTGCATTTGTGAGTTTTATGAGCAGTTTGCCATTAGCTTCTTCCAAAATGTTTCTTTGACCTCTTAGCCTAGCCCAAATCCCTAATCTTGGATTTCCACAGTCCTCATCCAAATACTAATTATCATTAATCCTGCTCAGTTTTTCTGAGATTACCCAAGGTTGAATAGAAGCTGCTACCTGCTGAGACCTAAAATAATATATTTTGATGAAATATGTAATATATTTCAAAAAATTAAATAAGAACTGATGTGAGAAAACTAAAATAGAGAAAATTTTTATTCATGGTGTTTTCTGGCCTGCGCTATTATGAGTCCAAAGTAAATAAGACAGAGAAAGCAAGGATCACCGTCTTCTGCATCCTCCAATGTTAAACTGCTTCTCAGAGCTGAAGAAGAGCAAACAACTGAATTTATTCCTGACCCACAAGAACAGCTAGTCCCCCAGAAAGTTATGCTGATTTATTTATCACAAATCATGAGCTCTCACTCATGATCTACAGTTTTTCAGAACAACAAATTTATGCAGATGAAAACTTCAGTGGAGAAGCAGCAGCTATTTAATTTTCTTTTTAAAAAATGGTGGAATTAAAAGCTTTAGTCATTGATTCAGATGAAGAAAGAATACTCCAGCTTGAAAATTCTACCACAGATATTAAAATAGTATTGAAAAGTTAATAAAGGTGTTCAAGATGAAGTGACCTGTTTTCAGAATCTGGTTCATAGAAATAATTTATAATTCCTAAGGATTCCATACAGTGCTGAACAAGGTCACTTTTAGCAGTATTCATGGAGAAATTAATATGTGAGATTTTTCTTTACAGCAATAAGATTACAAACTGGAAATTGAAACTGCTTATCATGTGAATTTCTGTTTCTATTTGGTACAGAAGCCCAGTCTGACTGTTACATTTTTAAGATCTACAATACAAAGTCATTTTATAAGTTTACCTTGGCAAGTGGGATTTGGGGCAGAATGAAAATAAGACAATTATTTTTCCACAAACTTCAGAAATGAAAACTATTTAATAAAGCACATTTGGTAGTAAAACAAAAGGGAATTAAACATTATTTTTCTTTTCCAGAGATGTTTTGTTTGTCCCTGGATTCTAAAATGAAGAAAATTTTATTAATCTAAAGTTTGCACTGTAGGTCTGATATGAAGGGCTAGCAGTCTTTTTAAATATCTCTTTTTTAAAATCTTTTTTGGGAGGGAGATAGCTTGACTTGGGGAAAAGTTCCTGTACTTTATTATACCACATTTGTTCCAGAATTACAGTACCTCTAAGTTTTTTTTAACTTTCTTTTTTAAGTTTTTACCTTATACTTTTAATCTATTTTTAAAGTTCTTTGTTATGTTTTTCTATTTGATGTTTTAATTTTTTAAAGACTATTTGTAGTTTTCCTTGTTCTTTTTTTTTTAGTTCTTCAGAAGGCTAAGTCATGAAATGAAAACTTTTTTTTTCTCCTTGACCTACAGGTTTTATGTGCAGTTTTTATTTTATACCTACTTAGTAGTATCTTGAACATAAAAGTCCTTGGGTATCCTTCTAAGACAGTTAAAAGTTCACTTTTCTTCATTAAAAAAACTCATATCCTTCCATATGAGAATGATATTTTATCTAGAAGATGAGTTGGCCAAATATATATCAGTAGGAATTTAAAAATGTTCAGGTACATAATAATATTGATTCACAATTTTTCAACATTTGCAGTAGAATAAGAAATAACCGATCCAGAAAGATATGTTTTAATATCAGTGATTACGTGCTTTAATAAGTATACAACATTTATTAATTACCATGGCCCTACTACAGGCCACCCAGATGTTTTACTAGATGTTTTGATCATCTTTGTACTTTACTTGGGAATCAGTTAATTATGCTTGAATTGCAGAAAGCAAAGATCTGGGGAGCAAAAAGTAAATTATTGGCCTCTCTAGTGACACAGCGACAAGAAAGTATTATCATTTAGACTCTGATCTAAAACCAGCATTTGTTTCTATTTTTATATTCAGCTGTATAAAACTGAGTGAAAGGTTACTAAGAAAGAAATGAACTATTTTTGAAATAATATATTTTCCCAAAAATTAGCTGCACCTTTATCTCTTCAGGAAATAACAGCCATTATTAAATAAATAAGAAATATTGATATATATATATATATATATTGCTCCTACAGTCGTTTCTTGTTATTTGCAGATTCCGTATTGTGAGTTCACCTATTTGCTAAAATTTATTTAAAAATTCAAGTAACTAATGTGTACATTCAATCAATCTGAGTCACCTAATGTGCACATTCCCAGTGGAGGGTTCAGTATTTGCTGATTCAGTGTTTATGGTTATTTTATACAGTAGAATGTAACTACCATGAATAACGAGAACACACATTGTTGGATGCTTGTCTTTTATTATGCTTTTTGAAGGAAGTTTTTGGACCACTGTTAATGAGGGTTTTATAACTTTGATGTTGAAGGCTGGTAAAGATTCTACTGATGGTGCACGTTGTCATCCAAATCCTTTGTTAAATGTTGATGCAATACTTTTGATAACAATCCTGGCATGCAGACCACAGGCAATATGATCTTCAATTGTCCATGATGGGGAATCTAATGTTATGAATGGGTGAAAGCCCCAGATACAGATAACTAGTTCATCTTTTAGAGATATATTCAGAAAAACTGAAATGGAGGGGGGAATCTTGTTGGATGCTGAAAAGGTCTTTGATATGGTACAGTTCAAATTTGAGGGGAAGAAGTTTTGATCAAATATGTTTTTTTTCTTTTTTAATTAATTGGATGAATTGTGCTATTCTAATTTAGCCAAGATAATTACAAATGGGATTATTTCCTCATATTACTATTCTTTTCATGAAAGGTCATTCTCTGTTATGAAATGCTATTGCTGGGATCCAGACAAAAGCAGTGTGAGTTCTTTTCATGTGGCACACATCCTCATTACATTAAATATGTTTACAAGCCCCTGGCAGACCATTAGACTAAGTATGCAAAGATTTCAAAGTGCTCACAGACAGGAGTTCAGAGAAGCAGACCGTATGCCTGTATGGATAGCTATCTGTATCTTTGCTGGACATTGTATTCCTTGACAGGTCTGGAGATTGGTCGGAGATTGACACATGTTCCACAGGCAATTTAATGCCCTTTAGTCTCAGGGTGGAAGCCCCTCAAGGAATAAATGATGGTACAGCAGCCAACAATATTAAGTTCACTTGTCAAAATGGGATGACACTGGAGGGTTCTGCAAACACTTGGAGTGTTTATGGTCCACGGAGCAGTTGTTGCAGAGCTCGTGCCGTATGTGGTATCCAAACAAAGGTTGAGTGTTCTGACGAAAATATATTTCACGATAACAGGGGGCTTAATGATGGGAGATTTCTGCTGTGAGTAAGTCCTAGATGTTTTATCACACAGCTATCAGTATTCTAAGGTTTGTTGATATGTTACTGAATTACACTTGGGTAATATACAAGTATATGGAAAATTAAAAAATCTAAGTTGAATCTTAAAGAAAAGTTGCATGTGTCTTTTTAAAATCACATTTCCTGAAGCCTCCCGGTATTTCCATTACGCTAGGGTTATGTTCCCTGGGAACCTCACCTATAGTGAATTCATTTAAAGGGAGGTGCTGAACCAGTGAAAAAAGAGGGCATGGTGTCATACTTGTAAGCAAAATACTTTTATGTGCTCATACATTTGTAGAGCTTTATTATTAAGCACTAAGTTACATTTTTTTTGTTTTTTTGTCTCAGGTTCTGTGTACGTTAAAGCATTTCCTCCATCTTTTTTCCAGCTGGATTTTTAATGTGTGTTTATCATGACAGACAAAGGTGGAATGCATCATGACACCATGGAATTTATTGGCATTCTTTGTTAGTTGCACACACTAGATTTGCCCAGGTTAAAACTTGACCTAGGCTGAGGATCCTTCACCATTTTAGTGTAACATAATATGTCCAACTTTGGTTCTAGTGTTGGAGAGCTCCTCTTCCTTTCTATTTTGGGTTGGACAAGATGTTGATGGCCATTTTGACCCTATAGTAACAGTAGTAGCTATTGCAGGTATGGAAGTAAGCGGGAGACAGGATGTACAACTAGAACAACCATACAACACAATGGTAAATGAATGAGTAAGGGCAGAAAAGGGGTTTGATAGGAAAATAATCAAGTGACTCTGGTGGGAAGAAGTCTTGGCATGCTTCAGGATCTTGGGCACAAATGACTCTCTAAGCACAAATCAAATAATGGTGATTTCCCCCCCAGAAAATGAAGCAAATTCTTGGATGAAAATGATCAATCGCATAGTAACAGATTTGTAGAAAGCGAATTAGCAAAATATGAATTTGCACAATGTGAGGGAAACTTGTATTTATGTATTAACATTTTTAAATGACCCAAACAAATGATTCTCAGAGTGAAAAGAAAAATCTCAAAACAGCAATCACCCCAATAGAACAATTCATGACAAACACCAGTAAGGAGTAAAATAAAATCAGATGACCACCCTCCTTTGCCACTGGACATTAAAAATCTTCAATAGTCCATCTAAAAACAAATGTTTTAAAACGTTTCCTGAAGGTGAGGAGCATCTGTCTGTAGCTAGTGCATTTCATAGTGCCTTCTAGCCATGTCCCCTTCACCTCATATGTGGGTGGGATTTTAGGCAGTCATTTTTGGGTGAACAAGCAGGATGAGCAGAATCATTCTGCATAAGGGAATCTGGTACCAAGCCATATTGGGCTTTATAGGTAATAACGTATTAACTGATTTGTTTATTTAGGTTATCTTTATCAAGTTTTAGGATTTGTCTGGAGAACAGATCACACTTTAGGTCATATTTATGCAGAAATATTGAAAATTCAAAAGGGTTCACAAACTTTTAAGCATCCCTGTATAACATTCAAGCTGGTAGCAAGAATCATTGCCACTGACATTTATGAACACCTGATCTCATATTCATTATAACATATAGAGCAAAAATTTTGAATAAAATGCTATTAACCTATGAGTTTTCCAAGCAAGCAACAAAAATCATATTTGCTCTACATGGATGGTTTGAAATTACATGCAAAATTATCTTGAGACCTGAAAATTTATGGGCACCTATCACGTACTACAGTCAAAGAGTTACATAGATTGAAGAAAATTGGTGGTTGTGGTACAGGTTGGTGCAAGTGAAGCAAACAGTGGAAGGTGAAATCAGAGGTCCAAATGGTTACATAAAATGATTACATAAAAGCAAGCAATATAAATCTGTAAGGGCAACAAAACAGCATACAAATTTTTTCAGTGAATGAAAAATTGGAAAGAAACCTCTGCATGGCCAATACCTAAAAAATTGAAGGCAAGTTGAAGAGTAACAAAACTTGAAAACAGCTTCAAATTGGGTCCATCAAGAATTAAACAGAAGGATACATACATACAGGACAAGGACAAGCATTAGCAACTAATGCCATACAAATGAAAATCCAAAAAACTGGAAAGAACAGCAAATGTAGATTATGCAAAGAGAAAATGAGACTGTTGACCATCTAGAAAGTGGCTGTAGCAAAATTGCCCAGACAGATTATAAAACATGATAGAATGGCAAAAATGATACGGTTACAGAAGTAGGTTTAAGAAATCTACCATTGGCATTAAAAACAAAATAAGAATGAACAAATGAACAACCAAAATAAACAAGAGTAACACCCAATAACAATCCTGCTCTTTGAGTAAATCCAACTCATAGAACTGTATAATACCTATACCAGTTTTCATGATCTGGGTTCCTTCAAAGGATTCTGGGCACTGTAGTTTGAGAACTTAATCTGAGAAGGATGAGGGACAGGATATGATATCCTTAAAATAACTCAATGTCTCAAAGAGTCCTGTCCTTTACTGCTCCAGAGTCCAGGACAAGCAAAATAACAAAAAAATCAATGATGAAGTATCACTCAAGAAATAATCAATACCTGTTGGGTTCTTGTAAAACTATACAGTACATTTCAAATTTGTAGTGCCTCATAAGAACCATGCAGGCAATGAGAAAGCTTTTCTTAGAGCAGAATTCATTCTGTCATATGAAGCATACTGCAATTTTCTTCCAGCTCTTTACCTCTCTATAATCTGCCAGTAAGGTGCGATATGATGGGGGGGGGGGGAGTTCAGAAAAATCGCTACCTTACTAGCAGCAATTCTAGCTTATCATGACAATTTTGGCTGCGATCACATATCTACTTGAAGACTACTCATTAAGGAATTGTAACTTGCTTTAATAATTTGGGCTGGCTGATAATTTTATGCTTTAGAAGCATTCATGCTGGTTAATGCTTTTAAAATCTAATTGATTCAATATCTGAGTTTCTTCAGATGGGGACCCATTAAAAAAATGATTTCATACTTACTGGTATTAATCTTGTAACCTGATATTAGGACATAGGAAATGAACAAATGGGACAACAGAAGCAGTATTAACAGGTGTTCAAAAGAAAGCATCACGTTGTGAAGATAGTCAGAAAGTTATTTTATGGACTTTTGCCTGAAACATCTATCCTCTCTTTACTGGCCCTGATCGTTCTCTCTCAGCCTTTGGCTTGGATATTCATTTTCCCATGGAAATGCATAGGTTTCTCAGACTTTCAGGCATAAGCATAATTTGACTCTAGAAGCTGTTTCTGCTCCATTTTCTTAGCTGAAAATAATTAATATGACCACCAATTCCCATTTCTTTCTCATTTGGGACTCTGTTTCAAATTTGTTTTCATTTTTTGATAGGAGCCTGCATTCCTTTTTAACTGTTACCTGTATTTTGAAATGTTTGATCCATGTCTTACCTGTGTCTTTGACTCTAGCAGAACAAAACATTATTCCATATTTTTAATGTTCTCCAATACTGAATGTATTTTCTCCAATAATCATTTATTTTTTCGTTCATCGTCAGTGGTATTGCTAGCAGTTTCTTGTATAACAGAATCCTTCAGCATATTAGCTTACTGTTCCTCTTCTTTATGTTGTTAAGTATTTGCTCCTTTCTATAAGTAAGCAAATTCCACTATAAGCTTTCTAACATATCCCAATATGGCATGTTGAGAAATCAATGGTTAATGTTTTTTATGATTACAGTGAAATTAATTCAGCATTTTTTTAGTTTATTAATCCATGGATTAAAAACAAAGGACTCTGGTTATATTATACAAGTTTATCAGTCAGTATTACACTGAAAAACCTGTTTTGTCATGGCTGGCATAACAAGGTAATGACCCGTGTCTGAGGTCCTGGTGTTATTTTCCTCTGATTCCTATGTGTAGTTACATTGCACCCCCAACCGTGGATGTATATGCTTGACATCTGGGCTCCTCTGCTGCAGCACCTGCCCTCTAGAATAGCATGACCCCCAACTTATTGACCTTTAAAAGAGCATTAAAAGCATGTCTATTTCCCCAGTTCTTGGGTTAGGGTGATGGGGGTGGGGGGACGTCTGTTTTTATCTTAATGGGTTGGGGAGAGAGTCAGCTGTCGACTCTCCAGATGACAGTCTTTTAGGGCTTTATTTCTTACTGTTTTTATATTTCAGCCTAGGTGGCCTAGAAATTTAAAAAACAAATGAACAAATCCCTCCCCCAGAATACTGCTACTTGCATCTTATGAAATGAGCTGTAACCCATGAAAATAAAACGAATTGTCATTATATTGTGCAATTTCAGGCCTTTGCAATGCCTTTCAGATAAAACTCTGTTCCTTGATTTTCCAACTCCAGAAATCTGGACTGTTGTGGTTGAACCAGGTAGGTGGTCAGTCTGGTCTATGGTGACTGCAGGACTTGAGTGGTCATTCCCCTGTTCCTTGCCCTTCTCATCCATATAGGGAAGATAGCCTTGGGAGCTGCTTCCTGTGTCAGCCAGTCTATCAGGGCCTGCCTTTTCCTTTGAGGAATTGTTCCCTGCTTGCTAGTTTCTGTACCTTGAAGGCCTCCCATCCCCCTTAACCCCCCCCCCCCCATCTCCTTTGACACTAACACAGACCCTTTCTTTTTTCTCTTACGGTATTTTCATTGCTAGGATTGAGGTTACTTCATTGGCTTAACAGGCCATCATTGGATCAACTGCAAGATTATAAAGGAAACAACAACTGCTGATCAGCAGAGAATATGGGGCAGCAACCAGCTGCTGGAGGAAAGGGGATGTGCTGAAGCTGCTACTAGAACAGAACAAAGTGCTGGAAGCCATCCTTTCTGACAAGCTTAGGATGGCTTGAGTTGGAAAACAGCAATTTTGAACTGAAGTTGGAAAACATGGGTGCAGTGTGAATTTACCATAGGAGGAGGAAGAGGTTTCTGTGCTCAGGAAGGGACTACTGGCCCAAATTGGTGATGGGTCAAGCAGAATTTGAGGCATAATCCTTAAAAATGATGTTTCACAGTAGTTCTAGTGAAGTTCTCCATGGCCTGCTGTACTCAATTGCTGAAAAGTAGGGTGTGTTAGGGGCCGATCCAGGAAAGGAACTCCTTCAGTTCATTGCCCTGTTCCTATTTGTTCCTTGGCCTGTGCTGACCTTCAGTACACAATGCCAGGTCTCTCTTAACCTGACAGGAGGGAAATTCACCACTGGGAGGGCCAAGGCACAGCAGAGTTTGGGGAGAAGAGAAAGGAGAACAAGCATTACAAGGCTGGCCAGACATCAACAAGGTAATTCAAGACAAGAAACAAATGAATAATATCCAGCTGGGCTATTCTTCCTAGAAGTATTTGAGTGAAAAACAGAGTGGGTGGGATTTGGGGGAAAATATTCAGCAATGTTGGAAAGCATTTCCCTCTAAACATTTTAGATGGTGGTGTGGGGGGGGGGGGGATACACCCCAGAGAACTTTGGAAGTCCTGATTCAACATATCCTTTTTTTCCCCCTTTCCTGTAAGCAAAAGATGTCCACTTGTAGGCTTATTTCTCCCACTTTTCCTAGCCCATCAGTTTCACCCTAACAGACCAGTGCATTTAGGAGATGGCTGCTTTTAATCATTACAATCATTTGTACCAAAATATAGGGGAAAGGAAATCTAGGAAATTTTATTTATATTTATTTATTTATATATCAAATTTGTCACCGCCCATCTCGTTAAAAATTGACTCTGGGAGGTTTACAGAAGATAAATAAAATACAATGTAAAAACAGACTTAAATAAATAATAAATAAATTCCAAGAAATGATGGGATTAGCAAGTAGCTCAGGGAGCATCATCAGGGTGCCAGCCACCCCCAAGATCAATTAGAGCTCTTATCACCCTACACAAGCTGTCAGAGCCAGGTCTTTAGTCCTTACAAAAATGTAACTGAAATGCTCCCTGTAGCAAAGTATTGTGAAGTTTCAGAACTGATTGGTTTTTAAACTTCTGCATTTGTAGTTTATTAAAGGCCATGGTAGAACTTCTTCTGCTAGAATGCAAGATAGAGCAGGGGCAAAACAAAACCTGTAGTTGAGAACCAGGTCATGGTTGTGACAGCCAAAATATTGGGAATGGAAGTCAAGCATCTTCAGTTTCTTGAAGAGGCCTGAAATGCAAGTTTGTTTTGAGAAAAATTCTAATAGGCATGATTGGGACAGCACAGCCAGAGCATTTACCTTCCTATTGAGATGGAGTTAGATGCTGGCCATGGGTGTTTTGTGTCCAGCAAAAAATTTTTAAGTTCCAATGGGGCGGGGGGGGGGGGATAACCTTTTTGCTTTTTGATGCATTGGTCATGCCTAATGAATTGGATCAAATCCTCAAACATAAATAGATATTGCTTCCTGATGGAATAAAATGAATTGATTCATTCCCAACATCCTTGTGTTCTAAGTAACTTTTGGCTTTATGGCATATGTGCACAATCTAAAGCCCCAGGTCTTCACATGGATGCTCAAAAGTCCTGGATGTTATTATCCAGAACCTCTCAAAAGTTTATCACTGAATAGTTTTTTTCCCCTTAATGTCACAGATGAGCTGGTCATTGACTGAAGCACAGTGATTTGATTCAATTTAATATGGCTTATTTGTTTAGGCATAGCATGTTATGTAAACACAGTAATTATGTTGTGTTAACCCAAGTGTCATGGGTAAACCCAACCTTAGTGTAGCAATTCTAAAACTGGCAAAGAAAATACTGTGCATTTATATAATATATGATAGTCCACTTGCTATCAAACAGGAAAGGTCAATATTTGCCAGCTGTGGAGGCTGCTGTTGCCCAAAATGAAGCTGTCTCAAATTCCCAACCAGTCTTGTCTGTTAATCAAAGCACTTCTGTTGGTCTACTTAAGAACTACTAAAATGCCATTTTTATTTGGAATGAGGGAGAATTGTCCATTCTTTATTCCAAATTTTCCTTCAAAAAACATGTTCTGCTTGCCTGATGTGTTTTGTCCTAGACCAGTGTTTCCTCGATTTCTTTGCATTGTTAATTTAAGACGGCCTTCTTATCTCTCCTTGCTATTCTTTGGAAATCTGCATTTGGTTGTTTATATCTTTCCCTTTCACCCTTGCTTTTTGCATTCCTTCTTTCCACAGCTATTAGTGAAGCCTCATCAGACAGCCACTTTGCTTTCTTGCATTTCTTTTTCTTTGGGATGGTTTTAGTTGCTGCCTCCTGTACAATGTTATGAACTTCCATCCATAGTTCTTCAGGCACTCTGTCTACCAAATCTAATTCCCTAAATCTATTAATCACCTTCACTGTGTACTCACAAGGAATATGATCTAAGTCATACCTGAGTGGCATAGTGGTTTTCCCTACGTTCTTCAATTTAAGCCTAAATTTTGCAATAAGAAGTTCATGATCTGAGCCACAGTCAGCTCTTGGTCTTGTTTTTACTAACTGTATAGAGCTTCTCCATCTTTGGCTGCAAAGTACATAATCAATCTGGTTTCGGTATTGACCATCTGGTGATGTCCATGTGTAGAGTCATTTCTTGTGGAAAGGGGTGTTTGCTATGACCAGCTTGTTCTCTTGACAGAACTCTATTAGCCTTGGCCCTGCTTCATTTTGTGCTCCAAGGCCAAACTTGCCTGTTATTCCGATTACTCCTTGACTTCCTACTTTAGCATTCCAATCCCCTATGAAGAAAAGGACATCTTTTTTTGGTGCTAGTTCTAAAAGGTGTTGTAGGTCTTCATAGAACTGGTCAACTTCAGCTTCTTTGGTATCAGTGGTTGGGGCATAGACCTGGATTACTGTGATGTTGAATGGTTTGCCTTGGATACGCACTGAGATCATTCTGTTGTTTTTGAAGTTGTACCCCATTACTGCCTTTCCCACTCTCTTATTGACTATGAGTGCTACTCCATTTCTTCTAAGGGTTTCTTGCCCACAGTAGTAGATATAATGGTCACCTGAATTAAATTCACCCATTCCCATCCATTTTAATTCCCTGATTCCCAAGATGGTTGATGTTCAGTCTTGTCATCTCATGTTTGACCACATCCAGCTTGCCTTGGTTCATAGATCTTACATTCCAGGTTCCTATGCAATATTGTTCTTTACAGCACTGGACCTTCTTTTCACTTCCAGATACATCTATGATTGAGCGTCCTTTCGGCTTTGGCCCAGCCACTTCATTCTTTCTGGAGCTACTTGGAATTGCCCTCCGCTCTTCCCCAGTAGCATATTGGACACCTTTTGATCTGAGGGGCTCATCTTCTGGCATCATATCTTTTAGCCTTTTGATAATGTGCATGGGGTTTTCTTGGCAAGGATACTGGAATGGGTTGCCATTTCCTTCTCCAGTGGATCACGTTTTGTCAGAACTCTCTGCCATGACCTGTCTGTCTTGGATGGCCCGGCATGGCATAGCTCATGGCTTCATTGAGTTACACAAGCCCCTTCGCCATGACACGGCAGTGATCCATGAAGGGGTGTGACTGCTTATATCTTTCCTACTCCAGGTTCAAGAATTTTATGGTCACAAATTGCTGGCGGGTGATATAGCCTTAAATGGCATCCGACTTTATTGCTCAGATAACATTAAGGCTGAATCAAAAATTGGACCGTGGGTTCCTTCTTCCTTTGGCTTTGTTGTTTGGAGAGTATTGAGAGATAAGGAAATCTTCACCCTACTCCTTGGTTCTAAAAGACCTTGAAAATAAATTACTGCTCCTTTGGGCCACTCATTACTCAGAGTACCCTCTCCCCCCTTCCTGCCTACTTTTCCCTTTTAGCAGTATCCATCTTCTCACTTGTGGAATTAAGATTGGTTGCAAAGCTTCAAACATGCTACTAAACATGTTTTTGGTTACCCTGTCAGCCTCTTAGAAGGATCAAGATTGACTTCTTAGTTTTCCATTGTCTCTGGACTTGGCAGATTTTCTGCCAGTTCCCATTCTCAGTTGATGGGACCCAGAGTTACAGAGCCAGTTATTGTAATATGGATTTTATCCTGTTATTTCACAAAAGGTTATAGGATGGTATATTAAGAAAACCAATTTAATAATATGTGCTGGAGAGGCTCTCTTTAGATTAGAATGGAACTAGATTTTTGGTGCTTAATGTAAAAAAGATATCTATTTTAAATGAACTATGAAGAAAAGGGATGATGAGTTTTTGTATGAGTTTAATAATTCTCAGAGAATGGCAGAGAAATTGTTTTTGATTGCTCCACTAGGGAAAATTGAAGCAACCATACTATAAAACATAAATCTACTAAAAAAGGTCAAAGGGCCTCAGGAAAAAAAATATTTAGAGAGAAACACCATGTATTATGATGCCTGCAAGAAAAAATAAGACAGTTGAAATGCTTATGTCAGAAACCAGATGTAATAAGGATAACCAGTAAGATATAGTTTTTATTCGTTAATTTAGAAGGCTTATAAGCCCTTCTAATCAAAGCTGAGCAGTATACAGTTCCTCATCTTCATAAATTCAGATTAAAAACAAAATTAAATAATAATCATAGGCCAAATCAATAGGAGAAAAAGGGGAAATATAAAAAAATATCTAGAAAACCAGAAATACAACACACAATGGACCAGAAATTAAAACAAGGAGTCATAGACTTTGCCATGTTCTACTGGATTTTCTGAAGGCCAGGAAGGAAGGGACATTCTGATGTCTGGGGACAAGCTATTCTAACAAAGAGGGGCTATAAGTCAAAAAATATTTTTCCAAGGTCTCTGCAGATGTCAGTCCCTGAGAGAAGGGACCTGGAGTGACCCTACCTTATCCAACCTTTCAGCCTCACCTCACATTGGTACTGCCAACTTTGTGCCCTGGCTACTAGTCAAGGTCTCACCTCTCCTGAATTTCTCCTGTAGGCAGATGTTACTGGGAGATATCCAGGCCCTAGACTGTGAAAGGCTTTGAAGATGGCAACTAGCACTTTGAATTGAAACCAACTGATAGCCAGTGCAACTCTTGAAGTAAAGGAGTTACATAGGCACAGGAATGCTCATTGTTATGGTGTACTCTGACTCTTATGACCCAAGAGACCCTGATCTGATAAGTGGTCAGCTTTGCAAGCTGGCAGGTCATCAATGTACGAACCTGAAACAGACCAGTAAGACAATGAACCTGAGTAGGTAGGGGCAGACTCAGATAATGAGGGCCAGATCTTGGCAGGATACCTAGCACCAGGATGTACTGACAACTCTGAAGGACAGAGCAAAGGCAATCTACTCAGCTACTCAAGAAGCAAGGACAACATCATCCCTAACTGAGCCATGTCCATAGCTGACATAGGAGCAGTTGCATTCCTATAGCCTTGCTTTGTCCTCAGACTCTAGGCTTTATGACATGGACTGGCTTTTAGAACTCTCTGGTGCTTGAATTTTAGACTGACGCTAACCATTCTTGTTTCTCTGCTGCTGCCTTGTCCAATTTTGCTAGATCTCTGTGTCATTGGCTGTCCATCCAGCTCTGTCTCTTGTCTCTTATCATTCTGGACTGAACTCTGTGGACCACTGTTTCTACATCCCTGAACTTTCAGCCTTAATTCACATTGGTACTGCCAACTTTGTGTCCTGGCTACTAGTCAAGGTCTCACCTCTCCTGAATTTCTCCTGGAGCTTATGTTCAAATTTCTCCTAAGTGGTTGTTTGATTTAGAACAGGACACCCATAAATATTTAAGTGTCCAAATTCTGGGCTAGCTGTAGCTTCCAAACGTTCTTCAATATAGCATATATTGGAATGATCCAATCAAGAGGTGACTAAAACATGAGTGACCATGAGTAAAGGTTCCCTTTCCAGGAGGAGTCATAACTCTACACAAGATGGAATTATGAAAAGGCCCTCTTGGTCACAGCTGCCAGCTTGACTCCTAAGTTATGAGTTCTGTATGGGGGAATATGACCCGCCCTAGGACTAAAAATGGTATCTCCCAGAATCAGATGGTTTATGAACCCAGAGCTACTATTTTGTGCTGGGATTAAATGTCAACCTGCTGTTCCCAATCCAAATCTTAACAGCCTCCAGGCACCTGGACTGTACTTTGATGGCCTTGCTTGGTTGGCCCAAGGTGATGATGTAAAATTGGGCTTCATTAGTGTGTGGATACAAGTCATAAAGGAAGACATATATGTGAATGGAATCATACTTTTGTCAAACAAACTAGAAACTCAAGGGCAAAATCCTCTACAAAAATGGGTGACAGCATTAAACCCCAAAGGCAATTATTATTGGAAGAAATCATAGAATTATAGGGTTGGAAGGGACTCTGGAGATCTTCTAATGCAACCCTCTCCCTAGGGCAGGAATCATCAGACAATCCCAGACAAATGTTTCCAACTTTGCTTGAAAACCTCCACTGATGGAGCACCCACTATTCTAGGAGACAGGCTGTTGCACTGCTTAATAGTTCTCACAGTCAGGAAATTCTTCCTTATTTCAAGTTTGGTTGTCCGCACTCATTGTTTCTTGACCTACTCTTAAGAACTATGGAAAATAAATCCACATTCTCTTCCTTGTGGCAGCCCTTCAAATATTGAAAGACTGTCATAACATCTTCCCAAAGTATTATCTTCTTCAGGCAAAGCATAGTCAGTTGCTTTAACCGTTCTTCATAGGATTTAGCTCTCAAGCCCCTCACCATCTATGTTGCTCTTCTCTGCATTCTTTCCAGTTCCTCAGCATCTTTCTTTTTTCGTGACAATCAAAACTTCCAGGTGTGCTAGAAATTGTAATATTTATTTGACTGCAACACATTTGACTGTCTCTATGAATTTAGTAAAAAATAAATAGAAAATGATAGTTAAAATATTCAAATATTCCAGAAAACCCTTGAAATTACTCAAACCTGTAATAACAGAAGCTAAAATGTATGCCTTGGATCAGAAGCAACAGAGAGGAAGGAGGACTTGTTCTATATTTTAAAAGCATTACACCCGTTTAAAAAAATCAAAGTATTTGGTGACATGATATGATATGATATATGATATGATATGATATGATATGATATGATATGATATGATATGATATGATATGATATAGGCATATGGGTTAAAATAAGCAAAAGTATAAATAATAGTATCCACTATTGCCTGCTCCAACCAAGGAGATCGTTCAGGTCAGAAATTTCAAAGACACCTGAATAGCGATGGGGAACTTAATTGCTCTAACGTTTGTTGGAAGATAAATTCTGCTAACCAGAGTCCTTCCAGGAAATTCCTGACTTCTCTTGTTACCAACTTTCTTTTTCATAAAGTACAAGAAGGTTTAGGGGATTAACTATGATTGACTTCACAATAACCAAAAGGGGAAGTTTTGCATTTCACTCTAAGACCAATTCTTCCTGAAATAGGAATGCTCATCAACAAAATTACTGTCCAAAGTTGTCATAAGTTGGGTAGCCTTAAATAAAATAAAACATTGTAAGATATACTACTATACAGCTCTGACAACTGATCCAAAGTCTTCCCTTATGTGAAAAGAAAAATGCAGATCTAGATTTAACAGGAAAATAATATATGAAACTAACTCATTCTGTGAAAACTACCTGGAAGCTACTCTAGAATGCAGCAACTGGAATAGTTTTGGGCACCAATCTGCTTGTCCATGTAACACTACTACTTTGAGAGGAGTGCTGGTTATCAGTTGGCTTGCAGGAACGATTCAAGATGGTGCCTGTCACCTTTAAAGCCCTACATGGCTCAAGGCCCGGGTACTTGTGTCTACCTACAACCAGTGGCTTCTGCCTGTCTGCTAAGATCAAGAAGGGAAGGATTGGGAGTGTCATCTGCAGGGACTATGGAGAAAGCCTTCTGGTTCACCACTTGCCTTTCCCTATAACATCATTATCTCTGAGATCAGATTGGTCCTCACTCTCTTGGGTTTTTGAAAAGCAATAACAGCTTGGGTTTTTCAGTGACCCTTTGTGGTTGGATGTGTTTGTTGATTAGTAATTGGTTGTTCCTCAGTGCAGGAGGAAATTATATTCTCATTGTTGGCTATATTGCTTGTAAATTTTATTACTGAACTCAGTAATCTAAACTGTTCAGATTAGTTGCCTAGCAAATACATTTCACAAACCAACCCACATGTCTTTAGCTTGATTGAAAGGTCTCAGAACGCACTATCTCAATGGCTTGATTCCAAAGCATTATCTAAATTCATAGGGATTACACCTAGAAACTTTCTATTTAAAAGACATATTTTAGTAGTGGCATTGCAGTATTCCTCACCAAATCAGCAAAAATGCTATCCTCTTTTAGCTAGGCTTGTTATAGATTTTAACATAGGACTTCCTTTATTTGAAGACTGGAAACTAGGCCTATTAGCTGAAAGAAGAAATGACCGGTGCAAACAAAATGATTAGAACATCACTGGAAAAAAGAAAGGGTTACTAGTCAGATAGAACCTCTGGGAGAATACATTGTAACTGGTGATACTAATTCAGTTGGATATATCTGGCCCAGTGTTTCTCAACCGTGGCAACTTGAAGATGTGTGGACTTCGACTCCCAGCCAACTCCCCACGCTGGCTGAGGTATTCTGGCAGTTGGAGTTCACACATCTTCAAGTTACGAAGGTTGAGAAACACTGACCTATCCACATGTACAGAAGGCAATTTATCTTGTGTTACCAAACGCAAGGGAACATGAAGGGTGCAATCCCATTCATGTCCCCTTGCTTGTAAATTTCCCATTTGAATGTTGGGCTAAACAGGCTTTTAGACTGATCTGGCACAGTTTTTTTTCATATCATTACCAACTGGGAAAGAGGGGGAAGCTACCTTAGCTTCTAATCCTTAGACATAATTTTAAAATATAAGTTTGATGTTGGTAAATTTTATATTCAGTAGTCATATGATTTTTCCCCTTAACATATAAACGAGAAATGATATCTTGGACATCAGTACCTCCTACAAATATTACCGGCCACAGGATGTAGAAATAAGATGATGATTTATATATTTCTTTCTTCTAATTCCATTTGTATGTCTCTTTCTTACAATTTTGGCAGTTTGTTACACCCATTATTTTCTTTGGCAGGTAGGGACATGGGACAAAGACTTATTATTGCTCAAATGGTAACCTGATTGCCTTTTCTCTAAATGTACAACCATACCAGAGGATCTTTTTTGATGATACCGCAGCTGACAATATCAGGTTCTACTGTGATGATGGGACTATTCTGAAAGGTGATATCTATGAACATGGTACTTATGGAGAATGGAGTAACAGCTGCTCTGTTGGCACCATGTGTGGACTCCAGACAAAGGTTGAAGATAACCAGGGTACCGCTGATGACAGAGCCCTGAATGATGTGAAGTTCTTCTACTGTGATTGAACTAGAAGTGAGTTGCATCCCAAGAAGTAACCTGCATTTGGATGGTTTGTTGAAGTATACATTAGCCATAATTAAATGTGGAACCAAAAACACTGTGAGCCATATTTCTGGATTGGAGGGCAAAAATAAATAAATAAATAAATAAATAAATAAATAAATAAAAGCATATAAAAAGGAAATGAATCTTGTTGATAGAGCTCAGAAGTTAAGCTTTCAGCTGTATAAGACTGAAGACTTATCTACTCTTGCATCCTACTCCCCAACATGAAAAACCAGTAACATTTTATGTGGGAGCCTGCTTTGTTCAGTAAATAGTGACTGGGCCAAGAATTCTCCAGTGAAGATCTGCTGTGCTTTTCCTATTTTGCTTCCATAAAATAAGTGCCTTTGGATTGCAGTGCACAGTGAAAGTGACCATGGGATTTTTAGTTGGCACCTAAAATAGGGGAAGGAAACCTTTTGGAGCACCGGAGTACATTTGTTAAGACCATATTATGGGTGTTCTCACACAAGGGAACCTTGGCATCCTTGCTTATTCACCATGCAGACTGGCAAGAGGCTCTCTAAACCTCCATCACCAGGGAAGCCTTCTCAGCTTATAGTGGGCATTTTTTTTTCCTGGGCAGATGGTCATAATTCTAACGAAAGCACTAAACTGCCCATTATTTTTATTTTCTTAAAATGCCTGTGGGTCTATTTGGGGACCAGAGGCATTTTTGTAGATAAGGATGATGAGAGTAGCTTGCATGTTGCTTGGTTGAAGGTGTACAATCTCTTTCTTTAAAATCAGGTAGTCAGGGAGTTTCTTGGCTCCTAAGCAACTTGTCTGTTGGGTATATTGATGGCCAGAGGCACCATATGGCCTTCTTCTGCCTTAAAAAATAACAGCTTGTCAGTCTTGAGAATGCAATTGTATAAGGATCTAGCAATAAATAATTGCTGGATCCTTATACAATTGGACTTATTTCCAGGTAGTTATTGATAGGATCACAATTCTAATCTTTAAAAAGTACCAGTGGAAACATGAAAAATACTTTTAATAAATGAACCAACGGATGCCAATCATTTAATAGCTTTAATTTCATTCTTCAGTCAGTTGGACAGACCCTACTTGTGATTTTAGTAGTAGATGCAGATCACTGGGTAGTGACCAAGAGGAGAGGTAGGGCCTTCTCAATGGTAGTATCATTATTTTGAAACTCTCTCCCAAAAGCAATACAGTGGGTCTCATGCTGCCTTACTTGAAACAATGTGTGCTTCATGCTCTCTTTTGTAGGACAAGAACTTTATAGGACCTTTCCTGTGAAATGAGCCCTTGCATTTTATTGTACATTTAGCACAGGCGATATTGTTTTATTGTTCTTCTGTACATTCTCTGGGGTTCCTTAGGTAAAACAACATTATAAAAATAAATACATGCAATAATAAATTGGGAATTGTGCTTTGATGATGAGGGATGGTTCTCTATTCTGTCTGTAAGAACTTGAATTCCTGTTCACACAGGACTAAGGGTTAATTTGATGGAACATTTGAAGGGTTACTTAAAGGATTAAAAGTAATTTAAAGGATATACCAATGGATAATTCAAAGCAGCTTCAATTTAGACATCTTTTTTTCTCCCTGTCTCTGTCCTAGAGGCTATAGAGGTTATTGCTGATTATGTCATTAAACTGAGCTGAGCTAAAAGATTTTACTTTTTTTTCCAGGGAGTTTCAAAGCATTAATTTTGACTCTCAAATGGGAAAAATGGCTCTGATGTGAGGGGAGCCTTAAGGATCAAAATGTGTACCTTAAGCTTCTGCATTTTGCTCCTTAAAACTCTCCCAACCCTACAAAAATGCAAAAAACACACCCAGGCCCAAATTTCAGCACTCTCAGAAAGATTTAGGAGGTATCAGTGAGGTACAGGAACCATCTGTAGCCCACAGCCCAAGAGCTGCCTAGCTGCTTAGGTAGAAATGCACATTTAGAAATAATTACTGAGACTTAAACAGAAATGTATCACACCACTGGGGAGATGGTTCCAGATGGCATCTGGCTGCTTACTCCATTATTCAGAAGCTAAACTTTGGTTGGCAACTTCACTGCTCCTATGTGCTCTCCCTTCTTACAAATCATTAAAAGCAGATGTGCTGGTGTCAGTCAAGTGGTGATGTGCTTCTGGGCTGTATGGCCGGGGTCTAGTTTTCAGGTGGGTGATGCAATCCAAAATAAAAGCAATAATAAATATACATTCAAGGACAAAGCACTCCCAATGGTAAAGTTGTTTCTTCCCTATACTGAGAAGGTTACAGACCACATTGAAAAGCTATTAGAGAAATACAACCTGAAATACAATCATCTTCAAGCCAATGAATAAAATCTAAGGAATCATTCAATCACCCAAGGATGGCAGAAATCCAATTTAATTATCAGGAGTTTATCACATACCCTGCAGTTGTGGGCAGGTGTATATTGAAACCACAAAATGGAGCATTAATATTCTATTAAGTGAACACGAAAGGCATTGCCTTTTCAAGACAGTGTGAAAAATCAGCAGTAGTGGAACATGTGCTGCCTCATAATGGACACAAGATCCAATTCAAAGACATATAAATATTGGCAACTACATCAGACCATGACGTGTGATAACACATAGATGCTATTGAGATATATAACATTCCCACAACTTCAACAAGAAGAGAATTTGAAAGTCAACAAAACCTGGATCGCAGCCTTACGTAATACCAAGATTAAACAGCCCTTAATTAACTAACAGCAAAAAGAGTCTATAGCAGCTTCACCTGAAAGAAAACCAACCAGTGTCTCAAAGACAGGTCAATCAGGAACTAATTCTTTTAGTTATTTCTCAAAATAGACCAACTGGAAGCTTACCTGGACAAAACATCAATCAAGAACCAGCTTTCTCAGATTCTGGTGACATGGACCAATTAGAGATCTGCTCAGCTGGAAAGATCAGTCAGAATCCAGATTACTCAATTACAAATACAAGAGCCTAGTCAATCCTTACTCAGTTGCCTGTGAGCTGCTGACAAGTATACTATGGAGCAGATCATTTTGCCTCTGAAGATGCCAGTCACTACATTAGGACACTGGAAAACTATACAGCAGCCATTTAATCTGGAAACTCATAACAACTTCATGAAAACCAGATCTTGGATATTCTGAATTCAAATCCCTCCACCCCTCCAATTCATTCCTTTCCAAAATTAAGTGCTCCCCCCCCCCTTTTAATTAAAGCCAGGAATGGTAGGATTTAGGTAGCTCGGTATCCATTCTGTCCTTTTTACTGGAGGAGCAGAGCATAGTGAGTGCTGTTCCTCAGAACAACTCCCACATTTTCCTGGCCTCCTCCTGATTATAACACTACCTTTACCTTTACCTTTTGCAACTTGGCTTGGAGATGTTTGTTGTGCCTGCAGGGTATTTGGGGAGATTGCAAGTAGGTTTGCGCAGTGCTCTTTGGAGCAGGTTTAAAAGAGGGTCAGAATTAGGAAAGCTTGACTCAGATGAAGATAACTAGGGGGGGGGGGGAAATCTTGTTGTAAAAAAAAAAAAGAATCTGAGCTGGGAGAGTCCATTTAGGTCCCTGAATCCAACCTTTGTTTAGTGCAGGAGTGCAAATCAAAGCTTCTCAAACAAATGGCTGTCTGACTCAACCTGGATTCAGTGAAGGGGAATACACCACCTCCATTCCACTCTTGAGCTGCTGAGAGTGTTGAGAAGTTTCTTCTAACATTTAATCGGAATCTACCTTCCTAGAATTGATATCCATTGCTCCATAAGGAAGTGCCTATCACAAAGAGACTCAGCTGTATTAAAATAACACCTTTGTTTGGCAAGAACAGGGGGAAGCAACTTCAGAAGGATGCACAAGTCATCCAAAGGCATTTTTTTCCCCTGAGAAGATAAAAGGTTCCATATGGAAAAGGTGACAATATAGGCAGCAAAGATGGAACAGGATCTTTCCCTGATACCAGCATATCAGGCTATGTGGTAGCTCTCTCTTTCAACATCCTTCTACTCTCCTCCTGTCTTGCTCCGTTTGCAGAGTGAGATAACTTTGTCAAAGAGTGGGAGGACTAGGCCTGGTTGTTCCATTAAGTGTAAGAAAAGGAGTGATATGCACCTATCAGCACCAGTATCCCTTTACTTGTTATGGCAGATTTCTGGGAAACTCTCAAAGATGTCCATTCTTGAGTCAACTCTTTTCTCCTGATGTTGTCTCTAGAGAATTTATTAATATAGGAAAAATCCACACAGCAGTGTGTTGCACAGGCTAGTATCCTGGCAATCACTTACTCTCTGGAGCTAAGAGGATTGGGGGCTTATTTTTTCTTTAATAGGTTCTAAGACGATGGGAGAGCAATGTGCCGCAGAATAATATGCCCTGGAACAGGTAAAAAAATGGGTCACTTAAATGGGGGCTAAACAAGGTACAGAAAGCTTTTGGAATTCTTTTCAACCCCCTAATATTGAGGAAGGATGGCTTAAAAAAGGAACTGGCAACGCATTGGGTTGTTCAGCTTCCTCTTTCTTGGGATGTATTGAGGGAATATTGTCTGGATTTTTTTTCTCTGCAGTCCCTGGCTGAATCTGGACCATTTTTGAACTTGGCATTTCTTTTTCCAGCTTTTCCCCTGACACACACCAAATTTAGTCCTGTTCTAGTCAGGAGATAGGAATCGGGGAGTAGAAAATTTCATTCTCTATTTGAGAAGTATACATGACTTCTCAAAGGTGTTGTTTTAATACAGATAAGTCTCTTTGTGATAGGCATTTCCTTATGGAGCAATGAATATCAATTCTAGGAAGGTAGATTCTATTAAATGTTAGAAGAAATGTCTCAACACTCTCAGCAGCTCAAGAGTGGAATGAAGGTGGTGTGTTCCCCTTCACTAGATGGATTCAAGCTGAGTCAGACAGCCATTTGTTTGAGAAGCTTTGATTTGCACTCCTGCATTAAACAAAGGTTGGATTCAGTGACCTAAATGGACTCTCCCAGCTCAGATTCTACACTGGAAGATCAACAGTGAATGATCCCTTTGGTGATGATGTTTTGTCTATTATTTCTGAAAAAGTGACACCATAGAAGTATATTTCCTTAAATAATCAGCCTTTTCTAAGCATTCCAAGAGGTGCTTTGTGAAGTTTGATAGTGTCTCCTTGCAGTCTTGAGGCAGCTGTGTCCTCTTGAAGGTTCAGCAAAGCTGCTCTTACAGCTCATCAGTGCATGCTTGTGCATGCATAGACATCACATTCCCTGGGACTGCCCTTGAAGCATGAAGCTGCCTCAGTGTTTTGAGGAAAAGCACTAAGTGACCTTTCAAATGTTTTGCATAGTCCTAGGAAATACTTCTTGTTTGGGTTTTGGTAGTGCTTTTGACTATTCAAAGAGCTCCATGAATATTTTTTCCTTGTCATATAAGCTTCATTAAATACAGCAAAAGATATGGGGACCACATCAATTGGTGTCACTACTGACATTCACATGTTCTTTGGTCCCACCTTCACATGTTCCCCCAGGTAGTCAACGCTGTTAATCTCATCTTGGACATTATGGTGTGTGTTCCAAAAAATTAAAAAAATATATGGCTGAAATTTCATGAGATTAATATAACTCAGTTGGTAAAAAAATTCTAAAATTTCAATAAGAAACCAAGTCGGCAAGTCCTTTCCCCCAAAAATACTCATATTTCAGTGCTGTTGCTGAAATCAAGAGACTAATCATTCAACACTGGAAAGACAGTTTTATTATTTTAGTTATTCTGGAATGAAGATCTGATGTGATTTGTAATGTAAGAATGAGTTGCTTACAGACACAGATTATGTATGGATAATTACAATGAAATCTGGTCATTAATTGAAACAGTGGTGTAAAATTTTATATATATCTATACAAATATGAGATGCCCATAAGAAGGGCAAGAAAAATTATGCATACACGCACACATGCACACAGTCTTGCTCTTCTTTCTTACTTTTCTCCTTTTGCTACTTCTTTATAATATATTGCAGTAATAATAATGATGATGATGATGACGATGGCGATGTTCTAGGGATACCACTAAATAGTGCAGTGGGTATGTAAATACCATAGGTGAATGGCCCCTGTCCTATCTGCATATAACTATGATTGGGAACTTTGCAAAACTGAGATTCCATGTTCATGAAGTACTTGTGCATAGATTACAATTGTAGGTGCAGATATGGCCTTGTGCAAACCTTCCAACAAGGATGCGTCAGTCACAAGGAAAATCCAGATGATGAAATCATGCTTTCCTTTCTCCTGCTCAAGCAACATGTAAACATGATTGTTTGAACAGCATTTTAAATGTGAATTTTACCACAACCCTGTAATCGTCATCATATTACCAACAAAGTATAATACCTATAAGGGTAGAGATGGAGGGTTAAATAAAGGAGCACAATTTGTTTTGGACTAAGAACTGCACCTGGTTTCTGAATGGTGTGCTGTGGCCACACTGCAAAGAAGAAAGCAGGCAAAATTAATTTGATTTAATTGAAATGTACACATTTACAATTTAATGTAAATCATACATATATGCACGTATCTCCATCATGCTCTTCCTTTTCAGAGTGGACAACTTTAAGGAAAGAACAGAAAAATAAATTGAGAAGTTGTTAGTAAAAGAAATTAAGACAAGGAGATAAGAGAAAAGGATTTCCAAAGAAATCTGGATTACACCAACACCATTTATTGTATGTGTCCATATCTTTCCATCCATGCAACCCATCTTGTTTTCACTTCTTCCATTCACCATAAACAGCACATAAAATTACCTGCACATTCAAGATCCCAACCAACACTCTTCTAATATCACTACAAGCATCCATTACACATTTATCCATAAATACATTAACCAATCAGAAGAATATTACACACCCTTGTCTTATTCCCCGCTTAGTGTTGAACCATTTGCTAAGCAGCCCATTTATTCTCACGGATGCTAGACTTCTATTATATCTGCTCTGGTCTCATTCAGCAATCAGCTCCATATTTGTGCAGTACATTCTGTAATTCAAACCTATCTGTTTTATCATGCAATTTCTCTATATCAACAAACATACCATAGAACTTTGTCCCATTCAGAAATTTCTCAATGGCCAGCTGAAGAGCAAAAGTATTATCTGCACACCCCTAGCCCAGCATGAAGTCAAATTGCACTTTCCACTTATTGTTTGTTGTCTGTCAGCTTTGGGAGATAGTCCCAACAAGAAGAACACCCAGAAGTATTAGCTCTGACTTTATTGTAAATTTACATTAAGAGAATCTTGCAAGTCTGAAAGTACATCTCTTCCCCTTTGCCTTTACAGTCCAAGAAACTAAGGAGGGTTCCTTCTGAGATGTTTGCCAGACATACTCACATTCCTTCTGCAGGCTCAGCTGCCATGTGTCTGACTGTTGTCTAGTCTGCAGCTCTTCCACCTCTCTCCAAGGTCATTCCCACATACCATTACCTTATCACTCTGATACCTTTTCTTTTATTTCCATGAAAATCACTCCTCTTTTAAACTCCACTCTTCCATGCTCTCTGAGTACATTATTGGCAGCTATCTTTTCCCTCTATAAATATGTGTGCATCAATGCCACTTTACAAGATCAGGGTACCTTCATTCAGTTCTAGTTCCTTTTGCTTTCTACTAATTTCATAGCTATTCATTGATTTCATTTGTTAATTCATACTCCTTGCCATTTATTTCTCTTATGAGCTAAGTTGCAATCCTCACACCATGGCTTTGGTCAATCAAAGCTTTCACATAATTCTTTTCATTTAGCTAGAGAAGGCCTAGAACAATGCTTTTTGCTCTCAGGATCCCTTCCCACTTTAAAAAATTATAGAGGACCCCCCAAAAGCTTTTGTTTGCATGGATTATATTTATTGATATTTACTGTATTAAAAATTAAAATTGACACATTCATAGAATATTTATTTTTTCAATCATGTAAAAATAACAGTACTAAACTCATTATATATTAACATACATAAAATATTTTTCATTAAAAAAAACCTATATTTTTTAACAACTAAAAATAATAATATGAAGAGAGACTTTGTTTTAAATTTTTGCAAATATCCTTAATATCTGGCAAATAATTTTGAATTTGTACACCCCTGAGATGGTCTCGGGGGAACCCTAGGGGTCCTTGGGCCATACTTTAAGAAATACTGGCATAAAGTCATTCTCATGCCACCAGCAGCATTCCCTGCTAATGGGAGGACAGGACCAGCTATTGTACACTATGTGTTACCATACCCTATTTACACCAGCATGCTCATGCTATTCTATGCAAGCCAACATACCATTCCCCTACATCCCACCAGTCAGGAGGCATATATAATGTACTAGCAACCTCAAGATGTTAAATGTAAATTTAACTTAAAAGTTAAATCATTTCAATTAATATGACTGCTCCTTGTATTTAGTATTTTCTTGTTCCACATTAATAGTTCAAATTGATGGCACCTTTAACAGAATATCTTGTTGTTGTTCAGTCGTTAAGTCGTGTCCGACTCTTCATGACCCCATAACCATATCATGCCAGGCCTTCCTGTCCTTCACTGCCTCCCTGAGTTTGCTCAGTTTCATGCTCATTGCTTCAGTGATGCTATCTAACCATCTCACCCTCTGCTGTCCCCTTCTCCTTTTGCCTTCAATCTTTCCCAGCATCAGGGTCTTTTCCAAAGAGTCCTCTCTTTGCATTAGGTAAGCAAAGTATCTGAGCTTGAGCTTCATTATCAATCCTTCCAATGAGCAATCAGGGTTGATTTCCTTTAAGATTGACTGGTTTGACGTCCTAGCAGTCCAGGGGACTCTTAAGAGTCTTCTCCAGCACCATAGTTCAAAGGCATCAATTCTTTGGCGCTCAGCCTTCTTTATGGTCCAGCTCTCACAGCCATACATTACTACTGGGAAAACCATAGCTTTGATTATGCGGATCTTTGTCGGCAAGGTGATTCTCTGCTTTTTAATATGCTATCTAGGTTTGCCATAGCTTTCCTCCCAAGGAGCAAGCGTCTTTTAATTTCATGGCTGCAGTCTTCGTCTGTGGTGATCTTGGAGCCCAGATAAATGAAGTCTGTTACTGCTTCCATTTCTACCCCTTCTATTTGCCAGGAATTGATGGGTCCAGATGCCATGATCTTAGTCTTTTTAATGTTGAGTTTCAAGCCAGCTTTTGCACTCTCCTCTTTCACCCTCATCAAGAGGCTCTTTAGTTCTTCTTCACTTTCTGCCATTAGGGTGGTATCATCTGCATATCTGAGGTTGTTGATGATTCTCCCTGCAATCTTAATTCCGGCTTGTGATTCTTCCAGCCTGGCATTTCTCATGATGTACTCTGCATATAAGTTAAATAAGCAGGATGACAGTATATAGCCTTGTCATACTCCTTTCCCTATTTTAAACCAATCGGTTGTTCCATGACCGGTTCTAACTGTTGCTTCTTGGCCTGCATACAGATTTCTCAGGAGACAGGTAAGATGGTTTGGTACCCCCATTTCTTTAAGAATTTGCCACAGTTTGTTGTGATCCACACAATTGAAGGCTTTTGCATAGTTAATGAAGCAGAAGTAGATGTTTTTCTGGAACTCTCGTGCTTTCTCCATGATCCAGCGAATGTTGGCAGTTTGAACTCTAGTTCCTGTGCCTCTTCGAAACCCAGCTTGAATATCCAACAGAATATCTTAGGGCTCCCCTAAGGTATCTGGTTGCTATATTAGCCCTGGGGTTGTAGGTTTTGCACCTCTGTCTGAAGGCATGAAAGAATGGCTTCCCAAAAACCACATAATGGCTGGTCTCACTCATCATGTTAAAGCCTAAACGTGTTGTTTGCATACAGCATACTATACCCCCCTTGATTATATTATGGTTTAATGTCAGGTTCATACAACAGAATAAACTTATTACTAGGTCTCACAACATACTAAACCACAAAGAATCCAATACCATTTTATTCTGTGTAGTATGTTATACAATTCCAGCCTATACATTTATGGTAGAAATATAATTCAAAGCTGGGCTTTTCTGTACTGGATCACCATTTAGAATGTAAAATGTTTTCATATTTTAAGCCATGTTGAGGCTCTGAAATTCAGCTGGGTAAAATATGATTAAATAATTAACACTACTCATGTGAAATGTTCTACTGACCCCATTCTCTTCTTTAATGCATCTTGTTTTGAAGGCCTGAAAATATTTTAAAATTGGTTGCAGATCAAATAATAATATTTAATTGTACATTTCACATAAATCAGCCTGAGCATTATATTGTCACTTTTATTTTAAGCACATTTTTGAAAGCCTTCTAAATTGCCTGTGTTGCTCGATTAGTGGGGTTTTTATCAAAGTGGAAGCATTTAAGCCATTTGGGAGTTTTCTGTCCTAAATATCTAGCTTTTCTTTTATATTTCCCAAGACAGTGTAGATAGCTCAGATAAGAATCAAGCCTGCTACAACCTTTTATTGTTTTCATTATTAAGAAAAGCATTGTTATGATGGCTGTGAAATGGTATTGCAATATAGAGATAGGAAATAAGAGTTTTACAGACTTCTGATTTTGAGTGGGAGTCCTTGCTGATTTTACCATGCCCCTACTAACATGACAGGTTCTTAAGAATCACATGATGCCGTCAGCAAATCACAGTGGATTCTTTTCAAACTTTAAAAAACTCCAGATCCTCACAATCCTTGTAAAACTAGTTTTTCCCCTTTCCTCACACACTTCTGCTATGGATAAAACTCATAGTACATGAACTCTGTATGTTTACTGTGAGGAACTAAAACTTATTTATTCCTCTTTCTATGAAGCAGAACAAAAGTGCCGTTTTTTTAGTTCATGGAGTGCTGGAAACTCAAGATTCGGGCAGTAAATTCAGCAACTGGCAAGTTTAATTTTTTTTAAAAAGAAGAACCCACACTGGGTTATCTGGCATGCTCTGCATTCAACCCTTGGCTGGCTTGGGCTGAGTAGTTGGCCTTCTGCAAAGTCCAGCATCACAAAGCAACACACACCAAATGTTTTTTTGATCTGAGTAGGTGAAGACTATAGGGAAAATGTGAGTTGTTTTTAAAGTGCATTAGAACTGATTGACAAATGGAATGGATGATGGTGTGGTAGAACTCAACTTCTCTCTTTTCTTAATTACTGTACAGTACTTCGAGATAGAAAGAAATCTAGATTGCTAACGTTTGGTTCAATTGTTTGGCTCTGGTAAGGGCCTTTCTGGAGCTTGGTTGGCTAGCCCACTCTCCTGGGCACTAAAAATAAATTGATGCACCTCTTTGTTGATATACAGTCCAAATAAATCTTAAATGGATACCATTACATACAATATATGCCCATAGACAAATCATACCCCCTAGGGATCTGAATTCTACACTCGTCCTACTCCTCACTTCTGGTTGACCTTCATCCATTCCTTAGTTTGCAAATTACTGGTTCAAAAAATGCTTGTTATGGTTAAGAATTATTGTGATAACTTTCCTTTACTAGAAGCAATATACAATTTTTCTAAAGGAAATAGGAGATTCCACAGGTGCAAATCTCAGATTGTCAAGTGGAAGAACAACAAGAATGTTGTTCTACTTCTTTGATCAGGCAGACCAGAACCTTGTGTTCCCTGTTGCAGGCTTCATTTTAATTATTTCATGTTAACACTTTTAATGAACTGGGATCCTAAGTCTTTCCAGAGGCAAGGAAAAGGATTGTAAAATAAAATGCATGGGGGAACAATGCTTGGAGTTGCAACAGAATGACTAAGAGTCTGTTTTCATGCACATAATGGCAAACTGAATATTGTACTAAAGGGACATGGAAAAGCTCTGCCATGTTCTGTTCAGCCAATGCTTCTCACAAATGCAGATTTCCTTCAAATGAAAATGATATTGTCCTTAGTCAGGACTTGCAAGATATGAGGAATACTTTATATTCCTTTTCTACCTGTATGGCAATCCTGATAATTACAAGACACCAAACTGACTTCATTCATTTTTTTAAAAAGTTGCACAATAAACCAAACCACTCATTTAATATGGCATACTATTTGACACTATAGTGATACAGGTATAAAATGGAAAAGTCCTTCATGATGTTTTGATGGCCAAGATTGTTACAGATCATTGATAAAAAAAGACTAGGTGTCTCATTGGATGAAATGGCCTGAAAGAATGAGGGAATGGGTCCAGCACTGCTCTGTGGGATGTCACTGAGAGTAAGGTATTTGAGCCTGGCATGACTTCTCACAACAGTACTTCAGAGAAAACAGAGACAACTTGAGCCTCCTTCCTCAGAGTGAGGCATTGGTTCAGGCATTGTAGGGTGGGTGGAGAATGTGATCTGCAAGTGAAAATATTCATTCTACCTCATGGAAAGGCTGGCCTTGTGCAGGTGGCATTGGATGCCTGAAGAGCAACAACCACAATTATTATTTTTTATAGTTACTATTCTTCAACACTGTTCCTACAGTTACAGAGAGGACTACCTAATAATGGAGCTTTCCATCAGCATTGTAGTCTTCTTGATCCTCTCCTGCTGTCTCAGAGGTGAAGGGGCACCACATTATGTATCTGTCATCTCTGTGGAAAATGGAGGACCTTGGGGCTATTGGGGAAAAAAAGAATTCTGTTCACATGGTCATGCTTCTGGTTTCGTATTGAAGGTAAAGCTTGTCCTTATTGTACTATGTTTTTCTCAAACAGCTTTATGATGAACAGTAAGTACTTCCCATTATCACTGAAGCTTCAACATTATTTTTTCCCATAAAACTCTCTATGGTTCTCAGAGGATTAGACATTACTTAATGTTTTCAAATAGTTTTAGAACTTGAGAAATATACACTAATGTTACCTAGGATTCAGAGAAGGGAAATTTGGGTAACTAGGATCTATCTATAAACCAAACCCTATATAGGTAGGTAAGTTTAATCCTGAGAAGAGAAGGCTGAGGGAGGATATGATAGGATTCTTCAAACCTGAAAGGACATTATGCTGAAGAAGGTCAAGTACTGTTCTCTATTGTGTCAGAGTGGGGGAAATGGAATAATGGATTTAACAGGAAGGCAAATTTGGATTGAGTCTATGGCTGACATCCTTTGCACAGGTTGGGAATTGATTAGAATGAGTTCACCCCATATTCTCTATTGATGTGATAAATTTCTAGCTGGCACTTGGGAATTTTCTTAGTGATCTGGCAGGCAGTTTTGCCATATGTTTTGTTGGTCTTTCAACACGGAGACAATGACAGCATAGGAAGTGATCTGAGTGATTGTTAATGCTTCTCTGAGTGAGTGGGTAGTTCCTGCTATCTTGAAGGAGCCACCTCTCAACTTGACTGCTGGCCAATTTATACTGTTCTCTAATCTTCCCTTTTTAGAGAAAAATTTGGAGAAGGTAGTAGAGCAAGAGCTGCAGAAAAATCCTGGATGAAGCAGATTATCTGATTCCCTCTGAGTTGAATTTCAGAGCTGGATGAAGCATACTTCTCTGCATTAAACTGCATTAATCACACTTGTGGATGACCTTCATCTAGACTTGGATGAAGAAGCTGTGGACTCCTAGTCCTATTAAACTTTCAGTTGCATTTGATGTCATCAACCATGACTTTCTACAAGACTTGGAAATGGGGTGGTACTGTTTGACAGTGGTTCTCCTCCTCCTTGAGCAATTGGTTCCAGTTGATGAGGGTTTAATGATAAATTCCTTTACAACTGCTGTGTGGAGTGCCACATGGTTGGGTTCCCCCCCCCACTTGTTATGATTAACATCTTTATCACTGAGAGAGGCTACCTATTGGTTCAGCTAGAAGAATGTTTAATATGTGGATGATACCCAGTTATATATTTCCATCCCAGAAGATGAAATAGATGCCCTCACTTGATGTTTAATAGCTGTGAGGGTTTGGATGGGGCAAAAAAACCAAAACAAACAAATAAAAAACCCCAAACAAAAAGCCTTCAGGCAATATTCTAGCAAGATAGTGAAACTGTTGGGCCCTTTATTGCCTCCTGTGATACTTTTGGATGGGATCACACTTCTGTGAAAAAATAGGTCCACAACTTGGGATTTCTGGATTCATAGGTTCTTCTGGATCAGCAGATGGAGGCTATGGCCAAGATATTCTTTTTTGCGGGTGTTTAGGAATAATATGAATTTTATCCATTAAGTTTTATGGAATCTTATCACACATACTTTTCAATATTTTAATGGGAAAAATAGATAAAAAATTGTGCCTCTGAAATCAGTGAGCATGTTACCAAATATTAAGGGCATGATTTGGGGGTATTTCAAAGGCTACAGATTGATACTGGGGAATTGTCTGCTGCTGAAAGGCCACATAAAATCCGTTTCTCTGTAGGATTCTGAAAAAGCAAATGAAATTAAAAACAAAATAAGGTGGGTGTTTGGATCCAGTCTGCCTTCCTAGAGGAAAGGATAATTTTTCTCTAAAGTATCAGTCTGCTTTACTATGGGCAGTATCATGATCTTTTTTAAAAAGAAGAATCTTAAAGTATGCTAGTTATTTTGATCCAGACTCTCTCATTTCTGCACTAGGTAGAGCCATATCAAGGTGGCACAAGACATGAAGATGACACTGCCCTCAATGGCATACGCCTGTTTTGTGATGATCATAAGTTTATTTCATCTACTGTCGGGAAGTGAGTAGCATCTTGTTCTGAATTACCACCATCACTGTTTAAACTTACGTATAACCCTGTACATCATGCTGGTCCTATTACCAATGTTTATCAGGAATTGGTTGAATTGAGAGGGAATCCCAGTGATGTTAACCACATCACTGAACTGGATTTTGGATTCAGGCCAAGCAATGCTCTGAATGTATATGCTCACCAACCACAGTTACAGTCCCTAGAACTATTTTCCATAGGTACTTTCTACATGGTAGGGGACCACAGTTCCCAGAATTCCATCCAACCAGCCAGTGGCCAGGTTGACAATTCTAGGAGTTAGAATCCTGATACGTCTGGCAAAGATCAAACTGGGGAGGATTGTCTTACCAAAAGAGAACATCTGGAAGTAGGCTTGCTCTCAGTCATCTTCACGTGAAGAGTTATTGCTGTCAGGTTCTATCTAGCTATTTGAGAACTTGGACTAGAATGAAAATTGCTCCTCTTAAAATGTTTATATTCAGAAAGGTAGTGTATAAACAAATGAATTAGAATATTATAGATTTTATCTGAAACACAGTATTGTTTTAAGCAAAATGGGGCTCCTTTCCTTTTTGAGGAAGTACATTGAATTAATTCAATTTTGTAATGCAGAGAAGATGGTCATTTTGTCACACAAGAAAACTCTCCTCTTGAAGAAATATTTCCTTTTTTTTGTCAGTTCTAATTCAATTAATTTGCTTTAAAAATCTTAGAAAAGAATTTCAGTGACATTCTTATGGAATATGGTGGTCTCCAGTAGACTGCAGCTCCTCTGGTTTCTCATGCCTTCACTGCCTACAAAGGAAAATTTCAGAGAGCTGCCTGGCCAATTTCTCTGCCCACAAATTTGGTGGAGAATTTCAAAATCCATTTCTTCTCAGCTCCAAATAAAACTTAAAAAATTTATAATATTCTACATGTGTGTTCTTTGATTATCCATTTAAATTTCATATCCACACTCACCACAGACAGATAACTTACAAAGCAAAAATAGAAAGAAATGCTCTGTTCCTGTCAGTGGCTAGTGGACTTCAACATCAAAAGAGTAATTAAAAAAAAAAAAGTTCCATCCACTGGAACCTGGGATTAAAAATAGATTATCACTGTTTCTGAGCTTTGAATCTCCTGTGCCTTACAATGAAAATAATACTCAGCTGATGGAACCATTTCTTTTGATCTGCCACCGCAATAAATATATTATCTTGATTAATCTTCTCTGAAGTTTCTGTTGTCAACTTCTGGATAAGATGCTCAAGCTAATTCTAATGTCTTTTTGGCAGGTGGGGTGCCTGGTCTGCGATAAAGTATTGCAATCAAGGATCCAAACTGGTGGCTTTCTCTCTGAGAGTTGAAGGACCCCAGGGGCTGTCAGATGACACAGCAGCCAACAATATTAAGTTCATGTGTAGTAATAGGGAAATATTGGAAAGCAACTCCCTTGAGTGGGGGAAATATGGCTCATGGAGCGACACCTGCAATCCTATGTCTTTTATATGTGGACTCCAGACAAAGGTGGAGATAGTACAAGGAATTGATGATGACACATCACTGAATGATGTAAGGTTTTTCTGCTGTAAACGATAAAGTAAATACCAGTATAATGTGCCTTTGCCAGGTAGCTTTAGTGAACCTGTTTCTATTCATTAGATTTATATCCCTCTTGTCCTCCAGGAGCTGAAGGTCTCCATAGCACACCTTCTTCCAATTTCTTCTCACAATAACAATTTTGTGATATGGACTAGATTGTGATAGTGATTAGTCCAAAGTGAGTTTCTCATTTAAAGCTTCTGTGGCTGATAGTGAATTTAAAATAGAATCAGGGAGAACCTGGATTCTGGTCTGACGCCTTAAACGTTCTATCATACTGGCTTTCTAACTATATAGATACTGAACAAATATAGTATTTGTCCACAACAAATCAAGTTTTTAAAGTCCCTTCTCCAAGCATCTAGGGCATAAATAGAAAACATTTTCTATTCTGTGGTCCATATTCCTTTTTAGGTAATTGTATGGTAGGTGATCCCAAAGCTACATGTTCATACAATTCTGATATTTACCTTATCTGTACACTGTTATGCACATTTTATATTTTGAGAACTTATTTTATAACACAGATGTTGATACCTGAGTACTTTCCCTCTTTCTCCAGAGGAGAATAGATTCTATTCTTTGATTAGACAGAAAAGAAATGCTAGAGGAGAAAGTTTAGGCTTCAGTTTTGGGACCAGGAAGCATATTTTCATGTTTTATCCAGAAGTTCGGAGGAGACAGTCAGCATCATGCCATTGAAATGAATGAGATGTTCTTTAGGTAAGAATGAAGGGGGGATCCAGTATTCAATAATTCCTCTCTCCTGTGGGACCTCAGTATACATCTGTATACTTGTGCATATTGCTACAGGACATCTAGTAATCTTTAATCTATTGAAGAAGGACTAGGGAGACCCAAATTCAAGTTCACCTCAGTTATGGAAACTCACTCCATGAATTTGGGCTCATCACACTCTCTCAGCCCAATTTACCTCACAGACTCATGGTTGTGGGGAGAAATGGAAGAAGAGGTGCTATGTTCACTGCTTTGAGCTCCTAGAAGAAGGTAGAATAATAAACCTAACAGATAAACAAACAAATAATAATAATAATATATTATTATTATTTATTAATTGCATATTTCAAAGGCAACATTAGATATCATATCTCTGTATGCACAACAGCTGGGAATTTATATAGTTTGTACCAGCCTTGCCCACTTGGTAACTTCCAGATATCATAGGCTACTATGCCAGATATCTTTGACCACTGTTAGGATTCCCAGGTAGATAGTGTCTGAAAGTTATACTCCAATATATTTGAGGCTACCAGACTGGGAAACATTGGGATATAGGTTTCCTGACAGTCATGTCCCAGCCCCTCAGTGCCAGGGTTAAAGGACAGATTTAAGCTTGAGTGAAACAGTGATCCCAAGTCCCTTACTTTTTTCCTGTAGGAGTAAATTGTAACGAAATATATAACAAACTGCAATGCCATATTTCTGTCTCCATTGCTATCAAATTAGAATAAAGCTTGCGTTTATCTGCATTGTTCCGGTCCTTCATTTTCAGAGGCTTATTTTGGGTTCAATTTCTTGGCCATGCTGGAATCCCATCTGTTGCAGCTTCCAAATCTGGGTAGGTGAGTGATCCTTGGGCCACTCTCCCTAAGCAGACATGGCCTATGGAGATGGCCTTGAAGAAAGAATTCAGTTATCATTGTGTAAACATTAGCTTAGCATGGATAGGTGGGGGGGGGGGGGGAGGAAAAAAACTCATGATTGCCCCACCTTCATTTTCTTTAATATAAGAAGGGGAAGAGAGAATCTCTGTCAGGGTTTCAAGATTCTGTTATTATACTGTATAAAAATAGAATTCCAGTAGCTCTGTAGTCTGTTTCCTGACTGAGCCCACCTTGAAGGACTGACATTTGACTTCTTACCAATGACATCCACTCTACCTACTACCCCATATCCACTCACTTGCCTATTGTTAACAAAATACATCCCTGCCTTGAAGTAGAAGACAGATGGAGCTTGCTTTGTGTTCCTCCTTATTTTTATGACGGCTTTCATGTTAGTAGATAGCAAGTAGCAATCCAAGCAATGGAAAAGAGAGTAACAGGGAGATCCTTCTGGGATGGCAGGCTGTAGAAAGTACTCAGTTATATACATCTAGGTGTGGACCCTCGCATCAGTGACATATTTAGAAACTGGATTGCACATAGATGTATAGCTAATATTGTGGTTATCTTGGGGTCTGTTTCCACTTTGGTTAGGATGAATAACAGTAGCACTTGTGAATCGTCTCTAATTGTAAGTGAATCTGGATCTAACCTATTGTCCTGACAATTATTCTAGAGTTCTGAGTTGACTTGATCAGTGATGGTCTAGTTGTGAAGAAGAAAATATTTTATTTCTACATTCTGTTCTCCACTGATAGTTTTAGTTTTGAGTACAACCTGAAAGATATTATAACCCTACTTCTTGCTTGACTGCACAATGGATGTGATCATGTGAAATTAAAAAGAAATTGATCCTGAAATGAAATTTGAGTGGGCAGGAAAGGAACAAATAATCCTTCCTTGTGGGATTATTGCATATCCAGATATTAATCAGGTACAAATAGTAGTTATTTCCTCTGCGCCCTTGGCAATGACAGTAATGTTTTCCTAGACCTATTTAATTTGTGGGGAAGTATTTCATTATAATTCATCAATAAACAAAGAATCTGAAATAAATTAATTCAAGGTTAACCCAAAGAACAATTCAAAACAAAGGCTATCATACAAGCTAGAATGTTAATAATAGGTGTTATATTACCTATACATTTTTATTTAAATAAATCAATACATTTTTATTAATTATGAGGTCTCAGAGTAAGAAAAAACAGTAAAAAGGAAGAGGAATCTACAATTTCTTTGGCAGGTCTGGCAAACAGATACATATCTAACTAACAGGAAATTGCCTCTTAAAGAAGCAATAATCTTTAAATTTTACTTCATCTCCCTGTGCAATAAGATCCTCAAGGAATTATAGAGTCTGAATGAGTCATTTAGATAATCAAATCCACCTCTCTGCTCAGCACAGACATCCGGTTGCCTTTTGTACCCCCTTTGCTAGGAACTCCCACTCATCTTGAGCTTCCCATGATATTTCACAGCCACCTTCTGGAGCCCAAAAATCAGTTTCAAGGGATGGGGATGACATAACTGGAGAGTCTAGGACTACCCAAGGACATGTAGTGATTTTAATGGCCAAGGGTGAATATGCAATATTCCGTTTCATTACATTGATCCTCTACCAACGAATTTCCCCCCCCCCCCGCAAATATGAGAAATAACTAACAGCACTGGTCTTCCCTTGAAAGCACTTTATTCCAATTACATACAAGGACCAGGTTGAGACTATAAGAAGTGATAGAATATTAGGCCAAAGTTCATGTAATGTAGCATTTTAGATCAGCCAGTGGCCAACTAGAGGCATTCAATGCTCCATAAACAGGGACAGGATTAGTTAACATATGTTGGCTCTGATCAAAGAAGTAATAGATAGCCAAGAAGGCTAGTAGCATTAACAGCCTGATCAATGGATTTCTAACATTGTAAGAGGGAAAAGAACCTCTTTTGATCCACACTGTCCACGCCGTGAATGTTTTTATGTTTCACCATTATATTTCCCTTTTTATTTGTTTCAAGCTGAAAACTGTAGAAGCTGTACTCTTTCTCCACAAATTGGCTGCGCTGCCTCTGTAGAGGTTGGTTATTCCTTCTTGCCCCTTTTCCAGCTCAACCATATCCTTTTTCAAGTGGGATGACCTGAACTGTGCACCACATTCAAAATGCTGTTTCATTATAGATTTAAATAAGGGCATTTCCCCTCTGTTTTATTTACAGCTCACTTCCTCATGATTCCATGCATCGAATTTGTCTTTTTTTATAGCAGCTGCATACTGTGTTGACATTTTCATTGAAATATCTACCCTGTCAATGATGCTTTTTCTGAGCAATTACTGGCAGCTCATAATATATATATGAAGCTTGGGGGCAGGAGGGTTGTGCAAATATGCACCATTGTGTACTAGATTAACCTGAACTAACCTGAATTTTGATGCCCATTCAACCAGCTCAGAGAGCTCTTTTTGGAATTCTTTGCCATCCTTTTTTTGGTTTCACTATTTGGAACAACACGCTATTGCTCCCTTTTTTGTACATCCCTTAGACCAGAAGGATATAAACAAATAAATTCAAAAGCACCAATCTGAAAGGAGAGGAGAACTGGCTGAGAGGGTGAGATTTTGGATATCTCTTCAATCTGAAAATTCTCAACTTATTCTTATTTTTGCTTCTTGTTTTTAGCCAGTTATCAGTCTTTGATAACTCCAGACATACCATGCCTGTTGGATCGTCCCTATCTATATGTTGATGCTAAAAAAACAAAACAAAAATCAAGTCCAGAAGGCTAATGAAACAAGACATAGCCTTGCAGAAACACGGTGATTCCTTTAAAGCAAGGTTTGCTTTTTCTATATGTTTTAATAATACTTTCCATCATTTATTCAGAATGGAAGTTTATAATTTCTTGTATCCTCCCTCAATCCATTCTTAAAAGTTGTGTTGGCCGTTTTCCACTCTTTGGGATCAGATGCCAACCTAAAGAGAAGGTACACATTAGCAGTTCAGCCTTTTCACATTTTAATTCTTTCAAATGCTTAGAATAGAACAAAGTTTTAGTTGCACCTTTGACATATTGGATAGAACTGCTGGTACCATTAGCAGGGAATGTTGTGTGTGCACAAGTGCTACAAAAGTTAGTAACCTAGACTATCCCTTCTCTACCTTGCTAAAAAGACTTGATTGACCAAAGGTGAGGACTGTGCGGTATGGCAAACATCTTGGAATATAAGAAGAATAAATGGAAAATGGAAAGAAAAGCGGATACATTTTGTGTGTGCATATGAAGCTAAGAAAAAGGGGAAATGTAATAGATTTGCATGCATGTATTAATGTTGCACTCTATTAATCAGTGATTGCTGCATATGCTCTAATGAATAGCGAAAATGGAAGAAAAAGGAAAGTAAGTTGGGAAAGATTGAGCAACTTTCTGAATGAGAACAAACCAGAGACAAAAATATTTTTTGGATAAATGGAAATGAGATGAGGAGAAGCATGGAAGAAGTGATTGGGTCATTCAGAGACTCAAGAACGAATGAAAATGATGGTTGTTTAGTGAGTGTCTGTTTAGAAAAAGGTCTGTTTGTTTTAAATATGTGGCTTAAGCATAAGTCTATTCATACATGTACACAGAAAAGGAATGAATAAAAAATGATGAATCTGAATTTAAGAGAAATAGTGAAGGACAGAATGGTGATATGGAACAGATAATTATTTGTTAGTGGATCTTGGGGGGAAATAGGCATGAAAGAACTAGCGAAAAAAAAAAACCTAGAGTGAAAATAGTCAGATCAGTGACCATGAGAAGGGCTTCTGAATCCAGGAAAATTTGCTGTTGATGCACAAGTGGGTTCTGTGCAAAGTCTTTCCTGGCCATGCCTACCACCAAAGAGCACTTTGAGCAAAAGTTGAGAATCAAAAAGGATCCCAAATTCCACCAATTCTGCTTGGGAGGATACAACAAGAACTAAAAATGATAAGTCCCTGGATCCTTGAATCTGCAGTCACCCAGTCTGCTAGGGCTGGGCCTAAGCCTGTTACTCCTCATCCAGATTTTCATAGCCTCTAGGCACTGGACCTACATAGAATCACCTGTACAGCCAGAGGTTGAGATGTAAAACTGGGTATGATCTGCATACTAATGATATCTGATGCCATGCTGATGGATGACCTCACCTATTGGCCTCATACGGATGTGAAATAAGAGTGAGAGAGAGTGTTGAGTCCTGTGTGACCAGGCAAAGCAAGGACCTCAGGCTCAACTTCTCCCTCAGTACAAACACCAACTGAAAGTGATCCCAGAGAAAAGAGAACAACTGCAACACATGAATTCTCAAGAGTTGGTCTAAAAGGATACCATGATCAATGGCACTGAGAGACAAAACAGGATCAGGGCATCAACTCTATGCTGGCCTTGCCATTGATCCACAAGCATGACAATGCCATTTCCATATAATACCCAAGCCTAAAATGCAACTGAAAAGCATTCAGATAATCTAGTTCCTCTGGAGCTCTCTGGAGTTGCAGCCCCTCCACCTTCCCAATTACCATCAGGTAAACTGATGTTGAATAAAGTCAATTCAACCCTAAAAGTGAGCTGACATGTCAGGCTAATTTTAAAGTGGTACAAAAAAACCTTGTGTGAAGGTGGCTGAAGTCTCAAGCCTAAGGTCAAATTACATATGACATATTCCTGAGGCTCCAGGTTCATGTCATGCTCCTGGATGAAGGCTATGGAGATGTTAACCCTTTGTCCTCACTGCAGCCCTGATTCAGATAAAGGTCCTCACACTGTGTAAAAAATAGTTTCTTCTCAGCCTGTCTGTAGATGCTGATATTAATTACTTAGTAAGGAGAGATGTTTGTTCATATATTCTTAGGGTTGTTATCTTGACCTCTACTGTGGCGTCTTTTTTCTGTTTATCCCCCTAAGTAATTTTCTCTGGTAATCCCTTCAATCATGTCTCCCCAGAAGTTCCTCAGAAGTCTTTCAGGATCTTATCAAAAAACATCTTCATATCTCCTACAGCAGTTAAGGGTTAAGTGTTCAGTAAGCTTTACCCAGATTCTCCTCCTCCTTCTTCTTTCTGGTGCTGAGTTAGTCTTGACTGCTGGTGACTGCCAGGACAAGTCCTGGCAGTGTTCCTGGCTGCATTTTCAACACTGGTTTGCCATTTCTTCCTCCTTAGGGCTGAGAGAGAAAGGGAGTGGCTGTCCCAAGGTCACCAGTTGACTTTGTGCCTAAGGCAAGAGTAGAACTCGATCCCTCCTGGTTTCTAGCTCGATTAAAGTTTTTAAAGTTGCATAGTAGTGTTATTTCAGTATACAGTTCTGAGTATCCTGATGGTACAAACATGGGCTATCATTTGTCAAATAAAAATGGGGGGGGCGGGGGAGAAAGACCACAAATATTAAAAATAAATAACTGTGGAAAAATTACCTGTCCTCTGTATTGCCCAGTTACTTTTGCATCTTCCTAAGCTATCAGAATTTTTGTCATGATCTCTCTACCCACACCCCGCAAGCCCTGATTCTCGCCTTCCTCCCCTTCATGGAAATAGTGGTGGGGCGTACCATATTTGACTTTTCTCCCTCTTCAATACGTTCGGTTTCTCCTACTTTTCCGCATAGCTGGCAGCCTCCTCATCCTTTTTCCTGGCCCACAGTCTGCTGGTTGTGTAAGACAGAGCTTCTTTTGGCAACAACATCAAAAGCCCCACATAAGCCTGGCTGTGGGAGAGTCACTGGCTGTTGCCCAATTTTTTCCTCTTACGTGAACAGTCTATGATAATAGAAGTGCCTTTTCAATTCTTAAAGAAAATTAAGCCCCCAGGGAGAGGGAGAAAAGGAAATGAAGCAATGGGGAAAGGCAGCCAGAAGTAACTTTTTCTTTCTGTGTATGACATTTCTATTCCATCCACTTTTCACAGCAGGTTGGTAGGAAAGCCTTCACAATTATTTACAGATAAAGCCCTCACACGGTGAGTGTAATATGTTGCCTTGCTCTTACTTGGCCCCCTGCTTTCCGTTATGGTTAGCAGGCATAAGGATGTGAGTTGTCTTGTTTGCTTTACAAATAAAGTTCATTCTTAAAATTAGAATGGATGACACTGAAGGCCGGAGCTCAACCAAGAAATGAATATTTCAGACTGAAAACATAACACCTGGAAAAATATGGATGACCACTCGATGGTGGCAAAGGGAGTTGGAGTTTCCTGTTTCTCTTTGTTTCCATCTAGAGGTCATTTGGATTTTTGCATTCCAGGTATGGTAATCCTAATTTTGAAAAATCTATTTTGAAAGGGAGGAGGAATGTTTTCAAATAGTTTTTAGTTAAATAATTTTTACATAGATAATAAGTTATCTGTGTAACTCAGTTAATAGTTGGTTAAAGAATTTTACATAGATAATAAATACATTCAAAGAAATAAAAAAGTATAGTAAACTAAAAGTGAAAGAGAAAAAAAAAAGAGAAAAGAAAAAAGAAGATAGAAAAAAGAAAAAAGAAAGGAAAGGAACAGAAAACTATATATGGAAGTGGCTTCCAGTCTTCCTCTTGGCAGTTATACATACAGTTCTCATCAAACCTCTCTCTATGATTTCACTGTAATTCCCTTCTTTCTATAACCTATTCTTTCTAATGATCAAAACCATAAGTCACAAAATCATTTTCTTTCTTACACAAAAAGTCCATAAGGGGTTTCCAATCATTGATGAAAGAAAGGGGGGAGGCATGGAAAAGCTAACAAACTGTAATGTGCCTGGCATGTCTAGGCAAACACAGGATGATAGGAGATCTTCATAAGTTCTCTTAGATCATGAAAATTATATAAAAGGTTTAAGTTGTTTGATGGGCCAATTGTGTTGTTTCCTGATGCTTTTTTGGCTGCATTGTACTCCTTTGAATTAAATGATAGCATCTTGTACTGCTTTAAAATTAATGTGTCACTTCTCTAATCTAAGTCATTTTTCTGGTTTTGTAAATAGAAAAGTACATACTGAAACAAGTAATAGGTTCACATCCTGGACAAGTGCAGAACAAGGAAAATACTAGGTAATTCTTTCCAGAATGAGGAAGGTATTTGGAATGTGATACTAAAATTATTTCAGTGCATTGCACAGACTTTAATACGTATATATACATTATGCATACGTGTGTGTATAATTTTAATTATCATCTACGTGTGACTGTGTATTTATGAATGTTAATATGTTATTTATATTTACATGTCATTTTTTCACTTAGCTGTTCTCTTTTACTGGGCAGGTACTAACTTACAATCAATGCCATTTAAAAGTTTAATGAAATGTTGTTTCATTAAATGTGTGTCAAAACCATTTCTATCATACTTTATAATATTTATCTATCGTCATCCTTTTATCACACCATTTATGTCTAGTGCTGAACAAATGGAGGTTTACCTGAAGAAGTCACATTGCAAAATCCTGCTGTTTATATGCATGGCTGAAGGAAAAAGACTAAAATAATTAGGTATGCAGATTGACTTTGTCAATAGATACTCCGTTGATTGACCAGTTTGATTATCTGATCCAATATAACCATGGAATTGAGGCTGACTAAAACATCTACCGGGGGGGGAGTAAAAAAATCAAGATGGGCCACTTACTTTTTTGAGATCCTACCACCTTCCTGCCACTCCTGTAATATGTGCCTAAGTCTGAAATTGATATTATTCACCTTTCAGTGCCTGATTACGAACTCTTATTCTTCTGTTCACGATTTAGAGACCACAGCCTAACCATGCATATGTGACCTGCAACTGCCTCCTAGTCAGTGTAACTATGATAAATATTATGTGTATTAAAGTGATTCAATTTTGGGGAAAAAACTGAATGCACAAAAGTCTCCTGAATCATCAAATTGATTTGATGTTTTAATCTGAATTGCTAATCCATTTTGGAAAGTCAATTCATTTAGAGAATTGATCCATTCATGTCTGAACAGAATCTGCTAATTGAGTTTAATTACTTTATTTTTTTCTGTTTTTCCTGCTCTTTGACCGATTTATAAACAAAGATCCTTACCTTATCCTATAATCCCTACATTTACTAATGACCCTTTGGCAAGAAATTTCAAAAGCTTTTTAAAGAAAAAATAGATATATTTACTAAAAACATCCACATCAAGATGTTTATAGTTAAAAAAAAAATCCTAAAAGATGATGAATTGGGCAATGTTTTTGGAAGTGATTTATCATTACTTTCTTCCTAGGGCTGAGAGAGAGTGACTGGCCCAAGGTCACCCAGCTGGCTTTGTGCCTAGGGCAGGACTAGAAATTAGAGTCTCCCAGTGCCTTTAGATAGATGGATGGATGATTTTTCACCAACATTTACAGTATAAGTACATTTTTTTTTTTTTGCTTTCTGTTTGCATTTTTTTTTTTAAATCTGCGCTCAGTCGTTACCGACTCTGCAGTGACTGCTTGGACGAGTCCTTGCAGTTTTCAAGGCAAGTGTTTCAGAAGTGGTTTGCCAGAGCCTCCTTCCTAGAGCAGAGCCCAGCTGGTGAGCGCAGGAGGTGGGGTTTCCATTGCTTCGCGCCCTTTTCGGGCGCGCACCATTTTTCGCGCTTACCGGCAACTGCTCCTGACTCCTTTTGCAAGGCACCGCCAGCAGTTTTCCTCCCACCGGTGTGGGAGTACCCATTTATCTACTCGCATGAGTTTTCAAACTGTTGGGTTGACAGGAACTGGGGAGGAAACAGGAGCTCACCCTGTAAACGCGAAGGCTGGACTCAAACCGCTGAAGCGTCGACCATTTCTGGCCAGCAACTTTCAGCGTCATTAAGCCGCTGCGCCACCGCGTCCCCTTTCTGTTTGCATTACAGAATTTATATTTGTTTTCCTCAAATTTCTCTCACTTGAACTTTAATTTAAATTTTAAAAACTTTCTTGCCTATTACACTTTTGTTTACCATACATGTTAACCACACTAATGTTTTTAGTTGCCGTTAAATTTATATTGTCCTATGGCAGTTACTCCCCTTCATGGATCACTGCCTTGTCGTGGCGAAGGGGCTTGCGTAACTCAGTGAAGCCATGAGCTATGCCGTGCAGGGCCACCCAAGACGGACAGGTCATGACAGAGAGTTCTGACAAAATGTGGTCCACTGGAGAAGGAAATGGCAACCCACTCCAGTATCCTTGCCAAGAAAACCCCATGGACAATGTTAAAAGGCTAAAAGATATGACGCCGGAAGATGAGCCCCTCAGGTCGGAAGGTGTCCACTATGCTACTGGGGAAGAGCGGAGGGCATTTCCAAGTAGCTCCAGAAAGAGTGAAGCGGCTGGGCCAAAGCCGAAAGGACGTTCAGCTGTGGATGTATCTGGAAGCGAAAAGAAGGTCCGATGCTGTAAAGAACAATATTGTATAGGTACCTGGAATGTAAGATCTATGAACCAAGGCAAGCTGGATGTGGTCAAACATGAGATGACAAGATTGAACGTCGACATCTTGGGAATCAGCGAACTGAAATGGACGGGAATGGGTGAATTTAATTCGGGTGACCATTATATCTACTACTGTGGGCAAGAAACCCTTAGAAGAAATGGAGTTGCACTCATAGTGAATAAGAGAGTGGGAAAGGCAGTAATGGGGTACAACCTCAAAAACGACAGAATGATCTCAGTGCGTATCCAAGGCAAACCATTCAATATCACAGTCATCCAAGTCTATGCCCCAACCACTGATGCTGAAGAAGCTGAAGTTGACCGCTTCTATGAAGACCTACAACACCTTCTAGAACTAGCACCAAAAAAAGATGTCCTTTTCATCATAGGGGATTGGAATGCTAAAGTAGGAAGTCAAGGAGTAATCGGAATAACAGGCAAGTTTGGCCTTGGAGTACAAAATGAAGCAGGGCAAAGGCTAATAGAGTTCTGTCAAGAGAACAAGCTAGTCATAGCAAACACTCTTTTCCAACAACACAAGAGACGACTCTACACATGGACATCACCAGATGGTCAATACCGAAACCAGATTGATTATATACTTTGCAGCCAAAGATGGAGAAGCTCTATACAGACAACAAAAACAAGACCAGGAGCTGACTGTGGCTCAGATCATGAGCTTCTTACTGCAAAATTTAGGCTTAAATTGAAGAATGTAGGGAAAACCACTAGACCACTCAGGTATGACTTAGATCATATTCCTTGTGAGTACACAGTGAAGGTGATGAATAGATTTAGAGGATTAGATTTGGTAGACAGAGTGCCTGAAGAACTATGGACGGAGGTCCGTAACATTGTACAGGAGGCAGCAACTAAAACCATCCCAAAGAAAAAGAAATGCAAGAAAGCAAAATGGCTGTCTGATGAGGCTTTACAAATAGCTGTGGAAAGAAGGAATGCGAAAAGCAAGGGTGAAAGGGAAAGATATAAGCAACTGAATGCAGATTTCCAGAGAATAGCCAGGAGAGATAAGAAGGCCTTCTTAAATGAACAATGCAAAGAAATCGAGGAAAACAATAGAATGGGGAAGACTAGAGATCTCTACAAGAAAATTGGAGATATGAAAGGAACGTTTAGTGCAAAGATGGGCATGATAAAGGACAAAAAAGGCAGGGACCTAACAGAAGCAGAAGAGATTAAGAAGAGGTGGCAAGAATACACAGAAGAACTATACAAGAAAGATCTTAATGTCCCTGATGTCCACGCTGGTGTGATCACTGACCTTGAGCCAGACATCCTAGAGAGTGAAGTCAAGTGGGCCTTAGGAAGCATTGCTAACAACAAAGCTAGTGGAGATGACAGTATTCCAGCTGAGTTATTTAAAATACTAAAAGATGATGGTGTTAAAGTGCTGCACTCAATATGCCAGCAAGTTTGGAAAACGCAACAGTGGCCACGGGATTGGAAAAGGTCAGTTTACGTTCCAATTCCAAAGAAGGGCAACGCCAAAGAATGCTCAAACTATCGCACAATTGCACTCATTTCACATGCTAGCAAGGTTATGCTCAAAATCCTACAAGCTAGGCTTCAGCAATACATGAACCGAGAACTACCGGATGTACAAGCTGGGTTTCGAAGAGGCAGAGGAACTAGAGATCAAATCGCCAACATTCGCTGGATCATGGAGAAAGCACGAGAGTTCCAGAAAAATATCTACTTCTGCTTCATTGACTATGCAAAAGCCTTTGATTGTGTGGATCACAACAAACTGTGGCAAATTCTTAAAGAGATGGGAATACCAGACCACCTTACCTGTCTCCTGAGAAATCTGTATGCGGGCCAAGAAGCAACAGTTAGAACCGGTCATGGAACAACCGATTGGTTCAAAATAGGGAAAGGTGTACGACAAGGCTGTATACTGTCACCCTGCTTATTTAACCTATATGCAGAGTACATCATGAGAAATGCCAGGCTGGAAGAATCACAAGCCGGAATTAAGATTGCAGGGAGAATCATCAACAACCTCAGATATGCGGACGATACCACCCTAATGGCAGAAAGTGAAGAAGAACTAAAGAGCCTCTTGATGAGGGTGAAAGAGGAGAGTGCAAAAGCTGGCTTGAAACTCAACATTAAAAAAACTAAGATCATGGCATCTGGACCCATCAATTCCTGGCAAATAGAAGGGGTAGAAATGGAAGCAGTAACAGACTTCATTTATTTGGGCTCCAAGATCACCGCAGATGGAGACTGCAGCCATGAAATTAAAAGACGCTTGCTCCTTGGGAGGAAAGCTATGGCAAGCCTAGATAGCATATTAAAAAGCAGAGACGTCACCTTGCCGACAAAGATCCGCATAGTCAAAGCTATGGTTTTTCCAGTAGTAATGTATGGCTGTGAGAGCTGGACCATAAAAAAGGCCGAGCGCCAAAGAATTGATGCCTTTGAACTGTGGTGCTGGAGAAGACTCTTGAGAGTCCCCTGGACTGCTAGGAGGTCAAACCAGTCAATCTTAAAGGAAATCAACCCTGATTGCTCATTGGAAGGATCGATAATGAAGCTCAAGCTCAGATATTTTGGTCACCTAATGCGAAGAGAGATCTCTTTGGAGAAGACCCTGATGCTGGGAAAGATTGAAGGCAAAAGGAGAAGAGGACGGCAGAGGATGAGATGGTTAGATAGCATCACTGAAGCAATGAGCATGAAACTGAGCAAACTCAGGGAGGCAGTGAAGGACAGGAAGGCCTGGCGCAATATGGTTCATGGGGTCACGAAGAGTCGGACACGACTTAACGACTAAACAACAACAATGGCAGTTACTAGTGTTCAGAGAATGAGGGACTAGAATTAGAAGGGCAGAATATTTGAGTTGAACTCCACCAAAAAATATTTTCAAAACCACTGGGAATGCTAGTCTATGCCCGTGTCTTTTGATTCAGTACTTTGACCCCAGTGCACCCTTTAGTGTCACACATTAAAAAAATAGGGAGAGCTTTGATTACACCACCACAGCTGCCATGTTGACTTCCTTTACCATACCCTGTGGACACCCCTGTCTAAATATGATCTGTTTGCAGCATGATACTTTGATTTAAGAAGAGTAGAGAGTCTGGGACAAATTGTAAAGCTATATCTCTTCCACAAATCAGCAGTTGCATGACTAGGCTTGCACTGCAGTTATCTGAGAAATAGCTCATATTTTGTGTTACTGAAAAGAGGAAAATGAAGACTATTGTCCAGGTGCATCTGCAGGGAGGGGGGAGGTGCCAAAAAATCAAGATGGCAGTTGTGACTGTGCAATCACAGTTGCTATCTTGACTTTTTTTGATCCCCTTCCAGATGTCCTTGATGTTGTCTTTAACCATTTGCCCTAACTAATTATATACAAGGAAAGCAACTATTCTGTTGCAGAACCTTGTCTTTCAATTGGCATGGCGACGTACCAGCCAGAGTCTTTCTAAAGGGCAATTGTTTCAGAGCCCATATATATTTAGCGGGCCCCATCTGAAGTATAATTTAGTATTGGAAGTGATCCAATGGGTCAACAGTTTTCATTCAACCATGAAAAAAAGAATCACCATAAAAGTTACTTTTATATTTCAGGTTACTCCATACGTTCCAGACTGCTAGTGCTATCAATGGACAACAGGCAATGAAGAATCATATTAATGGCTATTGCAGAATGCTGTGCAAAGGAAGTACAGGGGAGGGAGGAGCATCCAAATGAATATCTTGTCCGTAGGCTTCTTCAAGTCTTCAAAAGGCCCTGGAATCAGAAGATTCCAGGCCTGAATATTTCATTTTGTCTCCATCATATTAACTATTACTGTGGAGAAATTCCTTTCTAACCATTTTTGATTTCATTACAGAATACCATCATCCATAAAAATGTTGGTTTGTACAGCAAAAAATCCCTTTGACCCCTGAACAGCATCTGGAACATAGATTGGTCCCCTAGAAGAACATTATTGGACATTCCTGGAGGTAAATGTTGGAATCTATGCCCATCCTCTGTACAGTTATTCCAATCTCCAAGCTGTAGATTATTCCAGTAATAATTTCATCAGTGAAGGATATCCTTCTTGCTTTTTTTTGTTTCAGAAAGTGATCAAGGGTCAGGTGATTAACAATAGAAATGTTGTGGATAATTTTAAAGACAAACAAGGAAAGAAGGAACAGAAGTATGTTAAAGATTTCCTAGGAGTTGTCTAATGAAACTTGAATATAGCACACAGTTGAAGAGTAGAATTCACTTCTACCATGTGGAACGATGATCATCAACTTCAGTAGCATCAAAACAGGATCGTGGTAATTTCTGGAGGATAACGTTATAAACCATTACGAGTTATTATTTATATTACTGTAACTACATGGGGCTGCCCTTTGAAGGCCCCTGTAAACTTCAGTTGGTGCAAAATGTTGCTGTCCCTGTGATTACTGGTCATATATTACCACTGCTGTGAGAGTTGCATTGGCTACTACTGGTTTATTTCCAAGTGCAATTCAAGGGGCTTGCTGTCCCCTATACTGTAAAGCCCTATATGGCTCAGAGCCTGGGTAACTTGAAGAACACCTATCCCAGGTAAATTCTGCCCACCCAGTCTAAGTGAATAGAGAGTGGCTGCTAAAAGTTGCCTCCTATCAAGAAGTATGATGGGAGGGGGATTCTTGGTGCTGGCTGCTGTTCATTTAGAACAGCCAGCCTGCTGAGCTGAGAGTGGGTCCTGAGGTGAGAGTGGATCCTGAGGTTCTCATGGCCTTCTGAAAAATGATGAGGACCTGGTTTCTCTGGAAGGCCTTTGGAGGCTGAATAGCTTAAGTGGGGCATCAGCAGGATAGGAAGATTCTTCATATTGTTTTATACATTGTATTATTCACACTATTCTTCTTTATTTTTGTACACTAATTAGAGTCCTGTGGAAGGAAGGAAGGAAGGAAGGAAGGAAGGAAGGAAGGAAGGAAGGAAGGAAGGAAGGAAGGAAGGAAGGAAGGAAGGCAGACAGGTTCGCTTTAGTTGACTGGGATCATCATGAGTAGAATGGTGCTATTAATCTCATGTTCATTTATTTGTACCTCTTTAGCATCTGACTGATTACTATGGAAACAGCATGTTGGGTTACATACATAGGTCTAATCCAGCAGTGTTTTTCTTATTATCTACATTGCTTGCACTGCTAATGCAGTGCTTATTATTCAAGGATTAGGTAACACCTTAAGAGTGTGTGTGTGTGTGTGTCCGTGTGCGTGCATGTATAAAATTGTCGGGACTTGGAAGAAGCAGGCAATGTCAAGTAACAGAGGTAGCTGAAAGTTCCTTCACTGGTACACAAAGTAAAGGTAAGCATGAATGACCATACATTTTAAAGTAAAATGTCAAGTGGGCCACTTGAACTGACGAGATCAATTGCTTCCCAAAAGTAGTAAATAACTGTATCATGCCATTTGGAATAAGCCCAAACCAAATTCATGCTAGATGAGGAAAAAAATAGGAGAACATAAAGTTCTTGGGCCCTGTACTATCTGTTATTTATAATCATTCAGCTTCATAAAGCATAAAATTAGGATCATATATTACAAGATGTACTTCCTTATCAATATGAACTTTCTGAGTAAACAGCTAACTACCTCCTACCCCTCTGGAGATAATAATAATAAAAAACAAAGGAACATACCCTTCACCATCTATACCAACCCCCACCTCCAAATGAATAAGAATCCTTATGTTTCAGAAAAGTTTAAATGTGCTGAATTTCAGTAAAGTATACATTTGTTGTTGGACTTATAATAACAATTCAGCACCAACATTGTGCCCATTACAATGTTTGGTTAAGAGTAGTCCTTGATTGTCCTTGCCTAAAGCTAACTAAGCAGGACAAAGATGATGAGGTACAAGAGAAAAAAAAGCAGTAATAAAGAAAGGTTTTGCAGAAGCAGTGGGATTTATAAGAAAAATAGGAAGTATAAAAACAAGGGTGAAAATTGTTGGTTCCAGGCTTTTGCCCTTATGTACTGAAAACCATAGTCTGCTCTAGTTTACAGAAGACCCTGGGGAAAAAAGTGTCCATTTGGTTACCTGGCCGTCTCCCAGTTTCATCTATACTGGAAAATCACTATTCATTTGTGCCCCAAAGCTGAGAAGTGACATTACCGTAGATGTAGACTGAGACTGTGTGGGGAATTCAGAATTTCAGATTATTTTCCAGCTGCTGCTAGACCACTAGATGTGCTGAAGTATTTTTTTAAGCCACTTATTACCATTCTTACCTTCTACATTTCAGTAGAAGAGAATATGTTTAGCTCAGGGTTGAACTGTGGAGTCCTTGGTGCTCTCTGAGTTTGGTGATTTGCTTGCAGATGTCCCATTACCCAACTAGATAACATCATCAGTGCAAGTGAGTTGCTAGTGACTGCCCACCACCCTTGCTGGCCTACCTGTAGCCTCCACTGACCCACCTGCCCTCCATAACACCTGCTTGTGACACCCCCGCGGCACCTGCATACCCCCACGTGCTCTGTAGCACCTACCCATGACACCCCAATCTCCTGCAGCTCCCACCCCTGCTCCTTGCCTGGGACTCCTGCTCTTCCTGCTTAATGACCCATGTCGTCCTGTGGTTATAATGGCATCCAGGACTGCCAGAATTGCCATCACTAAGTGATGAGGTCAGGTGACATTGCATGTTATGACCCCATCACTTACCGATGGAAATTCTGGTCCCAATTGTCATCCTAATCAGAGGGCTACCTGTAATAGGATTTTTTCCGTATCTCTCTTTGCAGAGATACTCTGCCTGATCTTTGTCAAGAGAGTACTAATCTGAGGTCACTTCCTTCTGCCTTTTTCCAAGGCACAAGCACACAGAGCACATATTCTTGGACTTTCTTTCTAGTAGGAAGTAGCTACCTAGGTGGTAGGCTTTGCCTAACCCAGTAATGCATTTACTGTAAACACTTTTCATTTCTGTTTTACAGTGGAACCTCGAGTTACGAATTTAATCCATTCCGTGACTCTGGTTGCAACTCGTGGTCGCAACACGAGGCAAATTTTCCCATAAGGTTCAATGTAATTACTGTTAATCCATTCCAGCGTCCGCGGACCACGCGTCAGGGCCGAAAAATGGCCACGGACCACGTGTCAGGGGCAGAAAAATGGCCGTGGACCATGTGTCAGGGGCAGAAAATGGCTGTGGACCACGCGGCAGGGCGGAAAAACGGCCGCGGACCATGTGGAACGGGTGGAAAAATGGCTGCGGACCACGTGGCACGGGCGTAAAATGGCCGCGGACCACGTGGCACGGGCGTAAAAATGGCCGTGGACCACGTGGAATGGGCAGAAGATGGCCGCGGATCCGGTTCGTAAGTCGAGGCGAGTTCACAAGTCGAGGTAAATTTTTGGGGCCGGAGCTGGTCGTATCTCGAAAAATTCATAAGTAGGGGCATTCGTAACTAGAGGTACCACTGTAGTTACAAAACCTCTTTCACTACCATTGCTCAAATTAGATTCTCCTTCCCAGGAACACACAGAATGCTTCAAACTCCAAATTACTGATCTATGCTGAATTTCTAAATATCTGTAAGGCTGCATTTTCTTTTTCTTTTTTAATGATGTTGAACAAGATGAATGAGATACTGCATGAAGTCTTTAGCAGCAATAATAAGCATTATACTGTTTTCAGTCAATTGAATTATTATGCTACTTCAGATTTCCAACCATCAAACAATTTTGTATCAAACTGAGCATTCAAATGTGCATGTAGGGAATTCCATCCCACATATGTATGAATATAATGAAAGAGCACTACAATTCAATACTTTTTGATTAACTGCAGTTATTTCACAAACTACGTGAATAGCATAATGATCTAAATCCTGCCAGTTGCAAATATTATTGATTTAATACCAGGAATCCTTCCATTTTGGAAAATTGTGAAATAAGGGTCACAATCAAGAAAAAGATCCATTTAAAGCATAGGTAGGTAAACTGGTGCCACCTAGATGTCTTGGATCATACCCCTGACAATTCCTTGCATCACCCATGATAGCTGATGAAAGCTAAAATCCAAAATATATTTCAGAAGTTTATAACCCTTGCCATGGTGTCTAGACTGCAACTCTACACTTAGCTTAAAATGTATTCCATTCAGTAGATGGAGCTTGCTTCTCAGTGGACATTGGCAGGATCATGTTGTCAATGGATCTTCACTGCATTTTCTCTTTCCCACATTTCTGGAAAAGAGAAGCCATTCTTTTGATCAAAGTCAAAAAACAAAAAGAACAGTTCTTTTTAATAACCTAAAGCACAGTCTAAAAGATATGGCTGATTAGTTCTTGAATAAGAAACAGGACATAATCTTTACTATTATGATGGAAAATAATCATGCTGTTGTGAATAATGGATGGGTACTTAATGGATTTATTGAATGCATGTGATAGGAAATATACATAAGATTAGCTTTGGACCTGTGTGTCTCTCTGCGTTTGGGTGCACATGAATAAGAAAGATAAATGGAGAAAAAAAATCAAAAGTACATTTTTGGTATTCCATATATGTTCAAATCTCATTTTTCAAATGGTGAATTTGGTTTTTAATTTGAAAAGTGCAGAGAGGTTGGCATCAATGTTTGTTCTGATTTCAAATATGACCTCTCAGAAGATGCTATCAATCAAATATGGTTCAAAACTAAATTTCAGTGCATATCACCCATCTGGATTCTAAATTACCATTACATTTTAACAACCAGGTACATTTAGGTTTTTTAAGTACAGGAATCAACTCCAAAATCAGATAATAAAATAAAGATTCCCTTGAGATGAATTTGGTTCATGTGGAAATGGTTTGTCATTGTCTTCTTTTGTGCTGTTTTTTTCAACTTCCAATGTAATCTACAATCTTTGGATCTCCTGGTATACTTCCAGGCAAGTTCCAACCAGATCTGCCCTGCTTAGCTTATTAAGAACCAGCCAAGTGTGGCAAGCTATTGCTCCTGATGAAAGATACATGGCAAATATCTGACAGTGACTCAAACATTCAAATACAGTCTTTAAAAAGTGGTCATCAAATTTAGAGAAAATGAGAAAAATTTGGCTGAGAAACCTAGGAGCAGATCTAAGACAGGACTCTGAAATCTGTGGCCCATGGGCCTAAGCCCTTTCCTGTAGTCCCACAACAATGCTTTGTAGTACTGAAGATGCTGCACAGCAAGGCTAGAGCACTGAGTGCCATGCAGATGTACAGGTTGGGCCACAGGAAGTGCTCCACAAATAGGAATGTGGAGTCCTTGGTGCTCTCTGAGCTTGGCTGTTTGCATGCAGGTGTTTCATTACCCAATTAGGTAACATCATCTTTGCCCAACTAGCAACCTCATAATGAAGGCTGATGATGTTACCTAGTTGGGTAATGAAATGTCTACAAACAAACTGCCACGCTCAGAGAGCACCAAGGACTTCACAGTTCAACCCTGAGCTACAGATATTCTCTTCTGTTGGAACAGATTGGAATGGCTGGTGGCAACCTGGCAGCTCATCTCTGCCCAACCCAGTGGGCCTCCTGGAAAGCCACAAAGGAGGAGAGTCAGGTACCGTGCTTGACAAGGAGTGGGAAAGACAGCAAGAAAATAAGCTAGCAAGATCTAGGATGGAAGGACTCCAAAAGGCAAGGGGAGAATGAGAAAATGACCGAAGGAAAGAAAAGAATAAATAGAGAGAAGAAAAAGAAAAGCAGGGTTTGGGCTGCTCCAAGTGGGATGGGATTCCTATATTATATCATCCTAGATATGATCTTGAACAAAAATTAAATATCAATCCTGCAATAAAAACAGATATTGGCATTCAATATTGAATATTGATTTAGAAGGCTTCAGCCAATCTGAATTGGTAGCAACTCCATAACAAGCAGTGCCTACGGTTAGGTTAAGGACCACTAGACAGTGAAGAAATCCAGCCAGTTCCTCATAAAAATAAAAATAAAAAAATCTGGCGTTCAGGGTAGGACAGAAGTTCATTATAAGGACTGTTATAAGAGATAGATCTCTTTTTCTGCCTGTGGAGAATACAGCTTATAATGCGGGAGCATTGGGACAATAGGAGCAAAAGCAATTTGGTCCCAGAGATTCTCCAGTTTTCCTTGGAGGCAATTTCTCATTCTGTCTCTCATTGATATTCAGACACGCCTTTCTCTTTTCACTCAGCCTTTGTCCAACCCCACAGAGCATGGTTATACTGTTGCCTATATATTTTTTCAATTTTCAATTTGCAGTTTTTTTCATATGCTTGTCCAGCAATCATCCTATTAATGGAAGGGTGTGTAAAAATTTTAACTAAAAAGTAGACAGCAACAGAACAAAGTAGACATGGCGGACCTAAATTTGACATCATTAAAATTACATTAAGTGAGTTATGAAGAGATAGCATAATTCCTCCACCTTATTGAATAGTTCTTCGCTTTTGTGACACTAAACATCACCAGTTGCGTATAAGGGACCACGTGCAGCTCTAGGATTTCAGCTTGAGCATCTTTGCATTAAAGGATATGTGATAATGAGCAATTAGACTGATGCTGGGAAGAATGATGCGCAAGTAATTTTTTCAGAAGGAATGCCAAGGGGTGGCAGGAAAATCCTGTCAAAATGCTAGCATGTTGAAAGCCATTTAGTGTTTTAAAAGTAGTAATAATTTCTCATGGGCTGTGCCACACTCAATGAACCCCTGATGGGCAAGATGGCAGCTGTCACAACATTGGAATATACTGAAACAGTGTATCTGGTTAAAAGCTTTATAAAGGTTTTTCTTTTCTTTAAAATTTGGCCAGGACTGTGTGACAAAAAGAAGGGAAATTCAGTTCTTGGCAGAAACCAGATCTGCAGTGCTGAGCTATGGATTAGAATTGCCCTCTTGAGTGCTACTGAAGTCCAACCCAGTTGTGGTCAAATAGATATTCTTGGGTTATCTATTTATTTATTTGATTTATACCTGCTGCAGTTGGAGAGGCTCCCAGCTGGTTATAATAGATCCATCAAAATACAATAAAATCCTAGAGTATAAAAATCAACTAATATAATAAAAATAAAACAAGACACCAATACCTACACAAATGAATTTATGGACTGAGAGTCTCAATCCATATCTCAAAGTTTCTGTGAAATAGCTCCATTTTTAATAAGTTGTGGAAATCAGCAGTTTGATGCCATTTAGTGGGGGAGGCACACCATCCTCTGTGGGGTGGGAGCAGGCCTATTACAAAATGGCTGAAGGTTAGATTAGAACCTCAAGTGTCACTACTTGATTCCACAAGCACAACATCCACCCTTTCAGAGAAAGAAACTGTTGTGTCTTTTCTACTGTTCAAGCAAAAGTCACTAAAGTCCAAAGTAGTTTTTTCTGCTGTTTGCTTTACTGAAACTTCTAGATCAGTGTTTTTCAAACTTGGCAACTTTAAGATGTGTGTACTTGAACTCCCAGAATTCCTCAGCCAGCATGCCAAGTCTGAAAAACACTGTTCTTGATAAACTAACTTCAGTGAGTCTGCAGAAATTACAACACATATATTCAGCCTCAGATAATTGAGTAACAATCCTTCATCAAGGTCACAGGGACTGTGTTGTTATCTGCACTAACTATCTAACATGAAATATCTTTATAATTAGCGACGCCACCTTTTATTGAGTGGCCTTGTATGTTCATTATAGAATACACATCTTGGATTATATGAAGAGATTTACCTTACAAAACATCTCTAGAAACATTGCATGTTCAGAGTTAACAAAATTGCTTTGTCTGTATCTTGGCTTGGAAGTTATGGCATTTCCCCCCAGTCCACACAATAACTTTGACAGCTTATGAGCTGATGTAATGAGATAAAATTGATTTCCAAGGTGTTCACCTTCCTTTTATTGATTCTAGTTTATTTAACATAAAACATTGTGTAGGTTGAACTCTGCAGGTATGGCCTTAGTTTATCAGCCCAGTTGACTGAAATGCCATGAGGAGGCCTGTGGAGAGTAGGCTGGCAATTTGGGGCCACGTGGGCTCCCTGTCAGCTGGATGTGTCTGGAGAGGATGGCAGCCAGTGGGATCCACTAGGTTCAGCCATCATGGAGGCTGTCAAGGAGTTCGCACTACAGGGAAACCTATAGTTTGGTGCAGTGTGGTTCTTCCAGTGGCTGGGCATGGCAAGGCTGGTGCCCCGATGTGGCTTGACTCCAAGTGAGGCCCTGTCACCACCTTCACAAGTTCTCCCCCTGCCCAGGCAGGGTAGCACACTTGGCACTTCAAGAGCAGTCAACTTTTTGGACCCCCTGGGTGTTTTTTGCCCAGTGGGGAGGAACTCCAGGTACCCTGGAGTGGGGCAAGAGAGACCAGAGCAGCAGAGGTGGGAAGTATTTAACCCAAGTGGACACCCAAGGTGGCTCTGACTTGTTGCCTTCCATGCTGCACTCTAGGCATTGTTCTATTGGGACTTTTCTCCTGGACTTGGGGGCTGAGGTTTTTATTGACCTGCCAGCTGGTTACAATTTTCTTGTCTATCTGTAGAGTCCATGGAGTTCTCTGAGCTTGGATGTTTTCTTGCAGACGTTTCGTTACCCAACTAGGTAACATCTTCAGTGCAAGAAGGGAGGGGGGTTTGCTCTCTGTTTAGATACAGTAGTTGCCCTGCCAGTGCTGTTTTTCTTGGTAGTTCCTAGTTTAGGCTGTTGTTTACTGCTTGATTGTTTGTCTGGTGTTAATCCTGATGTTAATTCCTGTTTATCTGGGTGTTGATTCCAGGCAAGGGGTTGTTCTGGTCTTTTTGTTTCCATTTTATTGTCTCTTTGGAATGGTGTGTAAATATGGTTTATTTCTATGTGTCTACTGATGGCTGATTTGTCTGAATGCCAAGCTTCCAGGAATTCCCTAGCATTTTTGGATTTAGCTTGGTATAAAATGCTGACAATTTCCAAGTTAAAACTATGGTTGAATCTGTCCATGTGTTGTGAGATGAAGAGTTTTCATCATGTCTTCTGACTGCTAGCTGGTGTTCATGGATGTGCTCTGCTAGTCTTCTGCCTGTCTGTCCTACATAGTGACTGTTATAGTCCTTACACTGTATGTTGGAGGTGACTCCTGTTTTTTCTTCTGGGGTTACTGGGACTTTTGGTTTATTTAAGATGTTTTGGAGGGCTTTAATTGGTTTATGTGCTATGGTGATGCCATGTGGTTGTAATAGTCTGTTGGTAGTTTCTGAGATGTTTCTGATGTATGGCAGTGTGATCCTTTTCATAGCTTGTATTGGTTGTGCTGTGGTGGGCTCAGTGGTCAGGCACTTTTTGATAAAATTGCATGGGCATCCAGCTATCAACAGGCACAACAGGCACCCTGAACTACATATATTCTCTTCTATTGGTCTTGTCTATTTGGATGCAAGGGTGGAGGGATGATTCAAATGGGATATAGTTCCATAGAAGTGAAGCACTATACCAGCTGCTGAATACCTGAAAGGAAGGGGTTGGGATGGTGGTTGTGTGGGTGGGGATACTGCAAGTAGTGTTGGTTGGGTGACATGTATGACAGCCTTGGCCTGAGCTGGGATTGCTAGGGGTGGGAGAGTACTAGAGGCAGGAGAGAGGGCAGGCAGGAATATTGATATCATGATATGGCAGGTATCTGAAGGTGAACCCCAGTTGGGGATACTACCTGAGAGCTATGCTGACATTCCTCCAGCCTTAAAGGAGGTCAGAGTGTGTCCCCTCCTTAAGAAACCATTGGATCCTGGACAGTTTTCATCCAGGCTGCAACCTTCCCTTTTTAGGGAGATGAGAAGGTGGTTGTGCAATAACATCAGAGAATCCTGGAGAAAGTGTTTCTGAACCAGTTTAATCAGGTTTCAGACCAGGGTATAGTACAGAGATGGCACTGATTGTGCTTGTTGATAACCTTTGGCAGAGCTGGGATGGAACTGGTGCCCATCCTGGTGCTCCTTGATCTCCCAGCAGCTTTCTATACTGTCAATCATGGTATCCTTCTGGACTGGCTATAAGGATTAGGAGTTGAGGGCATTGTGTAAGCATAGTTCTCCCTTCGCTGTGATCAGTTCCAGTCAATGTTAATAGGGGTGGAAGAGGTTGAACTCACAGCCGCCTCTCCTGGGGACTCAATGCTTTCACCCCTTCTATTTAACATCTACATGAAACTAATGGGGAGGTCATCAGTTGATGCAGGATGCAATATTCTGATAATACCCAATTATACACCATGACTTCAGGACTTTCTTGGAGACAGACTTGGGCTCAGTCCTAACAAGACTAAGTAGCTATGTTTGGGCCCCTTGGGCCAATGGACTTTCCACCTCTAGTCTAGGATGTTCAGGAAATTACTGGAAACCTGGTTATTCTCCCAGTGGTTGGGGTAGATGGGTGTTGAGCTATTGTAGGATTTTTTAACTTGTTATGGATTGTTTTTTCCAGACATCTATGATTTATATTCTTTTATTATTGCTTCTAGCTTTTAATGTTGTAAGTCACTCAGAGTTTTGTGGAACTGGGTATCCATTAAATTAAATTAAATTAAATCAAATCAAATCAAATCAAATCAAATCAAATCAAATCAAATCAAATCAAATCAAATTAAATGACAGAGGGATCATTCTTGGTTCATCCTTAGCATGAAAAATTCTTATCCAATGCATAGCAATCCTTACCTTGATACATCCCATCTTATCTTTACAGAGAGAAGCAAAACCATGTTTAAAATCTTCTAACGTCTTATTAATTGTAGTTGTTCCAAAATGGTAATCAATGTCTGAACTATCAGAAGGTGTTATTTAACCATAAAATAGTTAGGAATCCCTTTAATGTTTTTCAGGATGTTTCCTTACATCATCTGGGGAAAAAGGAAGAAAAGCCACATTGCTTCTCAGCTTTTAAGAAATTACTTCCTAAAATATCTGGCATAAAGATACACTTTTGTCTATTGCTATTCATGAAATATTTTTGGTCAAGTGTTTTCAAGCACTGTATCACATTGCTTTTTTTTTTTTTTTTAGATCTCCCCTTTTTCATTTCTTTTGTTGCATTCAAAAAACATCCACCTGAATGACAACTTCACAATTGATCCAGTATATCAATTGTCTTTTCTGTGCAATCCTCAACATGGTTCAAAAGTGTTATCTCCCAAATAGAACTGCATTCTAAGTAATTCAGGGTGTTTGTTCTGAGTCTTGCAGGCCTGAAACAAATTACCACTTAATTTGTGGTCAAGCTTTCTGATGGATTTTGGCTTAGCTGCTTCAGCATGAAATTGATTGTTGTAGTTCCTTTTCTCAAGGGTGATCTCCCAGAGATCAGAAACAAGGTGTCCTGAGGAGATTCAATATTCCTGCATGGATTTGGGGTATTGTTGTTTCTGATGTTAGAACTGTATCCATTTATTCTCCCAAACAGTTGCTGTTTCCTAGGGATATGTCCTAAGCACTGTTAATTACTATTATGAATGGCTGAATGATTGCTTCCTGCTGAGTAAGCAGAAACTGTAGGGGGAATATAAAGCAGCCTGGCTCCAGGGAGCAAATTCACTGAGTGAACATACAGGGCAAGCTGATAGGAGTTTGCCTAGAGAAGTTCAGTAGGGGAGGGGGTTTTGAGGGTACGTCCCAACAACTTTTCCCTCCAAGTCAAGATTTTGTAGTTGGCTAATGTGAGAAACTGAGAAAAGAACAAAGCTTTCTGTCAGTGGCACTGTAAGAAGAAAAAGTGAAAATGAATGAACAGGAGTCTGCAATTATCATCTATAATGCTTGTGGCTTGCTTGTCTTCCTAGTGGGATAAAGTAGCAGCGATTGCAAGCTCATAGCCTGAATGATCTAACTCCTACCTAACAGCTGTAAGAATAGAACCACTCACTGGACTTGTTAACCCGTTAATGAGATAGGCTATGGGGACAGAGTAAATCTATGTCGATAAAATTTGTGCTGTGTCATGGGCTAGAGGACAACAAGTTAAATGGGCTGCCTGGTCTTGGGTTCTGGTAGGAAAACATTGCCTTCATGTACTGTGAAGTCAAGAAGCGAGCAAAATTCTCCTAATCTATGCAAGGAAAATACAGAAAATATTTACATACTCATGAATTCTCTTGGATTGAATTCAGAGCTGGAAATATGCAGTCCTTTGGTATGAAACTAATAAGAGTAATTACATTGTATAGGAAAAGTAATAGGATGAATGTGCTCAGTAAAGGGATAGGGAAGAAGAATTTATCCCTGTTGATGAGAAATAAAATGTAGATCCACCTTTCAGATTGGATTTCCTGTAAGGATCCTTTTGGATGGTAAGGTTCCACTTTCATTTTTCTTTCAGATTTTGAGTTTTGATACTTTCTGTATCTTCTTTTCAGATTAGAGCACCCCCACCCCAAGGTTCCACTTCCTGGTGATGATTTCTTCACTTTTTCTCCTGGAGGGGTTCAGAGAATCCCAAAGAAACAATAGAAATTCTCTTAAATAAAGCAATTAGCTAAAATAATCAGCAACTGGGCCATCATAAAATAATTTCAACTTTAAAAGACAGCCAAAAAGGCAGTCTGATCTTACAGCACTTGTACTCTTTCAAAGGTTGAGAAGAACAAGTATGCTTTCAGTTGTCATGCTGAACAAGTCCATATGGGCTAGCCTAAGATAATGGGATGATTTAGGATTGATTTAGGATTTTAGGAGGAGATCCCTGCAAGAAGATGAGCAAGGAATTTCCCCAGACTTTTTTAGATTAACCGAAATCTTTGGATTTGAGTATGACTGTGGAGACACCACCACTTCAGAGAGCTTATCTATTTCTGGAAGTCATTACTCATCCTTGGGGGGAAAAAATCAAGAGCCTTCATAGGCAAAACATATATGTCTGCTTTTCCCAATAATGGATAACATGGATCCCTGAAGATCTGTCCATTCTTGAATTAGAACAAATTTTCCACAACAAATAGAGATCTATGCTAGTTCTTAAGTTAGCTATTACCTCTATGTTTCTACTTACTTTTGGTATGATTCTATGCCTGGTTATTCAGAAACTAGAAAACTTAGTGTGTATAGCAGAGCTGGGCAACATTTTGGTAGACAGCATTTGCTGCTTTGGTGTGTGCAACTGCTTTTGGGTAAATGATACAGTGACAAAATGACACAGGGAGGGGTAGCAAGTTGATTGTTGACTGATTTTTCCTCCTGTTTTGGAAGGCTGTTGGATGCCTATCACTTTTCTAGGTGTTCAACCTATCTAAAGCTAAACACTCCTGTTTCTCCTCTTGGTTCTCACCAAAATTTGTTAATTAATTCTAATGCATTTTTTTTAAAAAAAATGTTTTTGCCTTGAATACTCATTTGCATAGAAAGGGAAGTTAATAGAAATAAATTATAGCAGGGAATTACACTACCATTAAAATTGTGGGTTTCAGGAACTACCAAAGATAAACTTGGAAGCCATATATGGCCAATAGGTGTTAAGTTGCCTATTCCTGATAGGGGATAGTGGTTTTATCTTTTTAATCTGCAATCCAAAATTCAGTTACATAAGTACCTAGGATTGAGGCTTACGTCTGAGTACCTAGAATCCTAGGGAGTTGCCTTTCTCAAAATTAAGTTGTTGGTACTCTCCAAGGTTCCAGGCTAGATATGTCCTAGCTGAACCTGGAGAGGACAGAGATAGCCTGAGCCTTTCTACTTGCAAAGCTTGTGGTCTTCCATGAAGCTTAAAATAGATTTGACTCATCTTTAGATGTCATTTTTTAAAAAAGTTAAAGTATTTGCAACAGTTTTCCTACTGAATGAGAATAACTCCCCCCCCTTTTTTTTGAGGGGGTGGTAAAACAAAAACAATATACTCTGCCTTGACATGCTACTTGTGCAGATTATGCAGTTTTACAGGAAGTGTTTATTTCACTAAAGTCCCATGGAGACCCCCTTTGGAAATCCAGAGATGCTTGTGGTTTCAATGAGTTACCACTTGTTATAACTTCATCCTGCCTGCATGTGACAGAAACCTCCAAAACCTTCAACTCTGGTTCTTAGTGGCAACAGTTGCTCTAAATTAAGTTTGATCATGACTGCCAGTCTTATTGATTTGTCAAGAAAGATATAATTACTAGTTGAAAATGACAAGAGTAGCTATGTTTCAAGTTAATGGCAATTCATGGTTTAGTGTTATATGAACAAACCTTGCCTTCTCTGCCCTCAGCCTCTTTAACACCATTTGAGAAGACTGGATGCTTTAATGTCCATTTTCAAGTGATTTTATTTTGTACCTGGTTGAATTCCTAAATGTTGCTAATGCATAATGAAGCATGTTTTATTATGTAATCCACAATTGCCTAGAGTACCAACAAGACATTAAGGCATAAGCCATGCTTTATAATCCGTAATAGTGGTGTTCCTACAGTACCTCTTGCTAAACCAGAAGCATCATTAGCATTAAGGCTTAGGAAATGTGTAAGCCCAACCATTATGTCTCAATCTGGATAAATCATGATTAGCTTTGAGAATAATTCAGATATAAAAAGTACCAATTTACGTTCAGAAATAAGGCTATCTCCACCTTCTCTGTGATGACATATATCTGGCAGAATGACCTACCCTTCTCTTGTCCCAAATTGCAGTTCCGTCAAGTTTTTGGTGATTTTTAAGAACACATGTTTTTAAATATTGCCCTTTTCAAGCTGCTAATTACCCCACATAGATGGATCATTTTGATTTTCTAATGCTACATGCATTTTTAAACAAACAAGCAAACAAATAAATAAATAATGTTGCCTTCAGTTCCATATGGCCAAAAATTTGAACTCGCCTAAGATGAATAAAATCAGCGAGAGCCAATTTGGTGTAGTGGGTCACCTGCTGGACTAGAAACCAGGAGACTGTGAGTTTTAGGCCTCCCTTAGGGATGAAAGCCAACTGGGTGACTTTGGGCCAGTCACTCTCTCTCATCCCAACCCACCTCACAAGTTTGTTGGTATTGTTGTGGGAAAAACAGGACACAGGAGCATTATATACGCCACCTTAAATTGGACAAAAATCAAGATAGGATATAAAGGTAATAATAAAATAAATAATAATATTGTGCAAGGTCACACCAAACACTTAGAAGCTTCATAAGGTGATGAAAGTCAAGGAGGACATGGGGCTTTTTGCCTAGTAGCAAGCATCCCATTGTTCTCAATCTACATTTGATTCTGAAAGACCAGGTATGAATGCGTGCCATGGAGGGTACATTGAAAGCCCTCTGGAATGAGGTCCCCCCCAAAATTCGAATGGCTCCCACCCTACTGCTATTTCTTTTTTAAAGTAATTATGTTGAAAATTACACTTACAATGATAAAAAAACCCCAATACAAACTAAAAAGAAAAAAAGAAAAAAAAGAAAAAAAATAGAAGATGCAAGGAAAAAAAGAAAATAGGAAAAAGAAAAAAATAGAAAAGAAAGAAAAAATAGAATAAAGAAATAGAAAAGAAATATATATAAAAATTGACTTCCCCATTCATCACAACTATAAACAATTTTAGTAACTTATCACATTCTCTTAAAATATAACAAATGATCTCTTCTTCCCATATTCCATCTATAAACAAATCCTTAAAACTTTGTCATTTCAGTCCTGATCAGCAGAAGTCCATTAAGGGTTACCAAGGAGAACAACATATCGATTTTAACTTTAATCAAATAAAGCAACTTTATAATCGTGCCTTTTAACAATGTTCTTTAGTCCCTTCAAATAATGTCCTAGAACTTGATTTCTTTTCACTTTTTCTTTGGCCCTTCTCACAAAATTCTTCAAAGCTTTAACAAGCCTTCTTTGTAAATCCAGTACAGGAAAATTATCCAGGTCACTCTTTTGGTTTTTTATTTGTATATCCTTTTTAATTATTAATACATCAACCGGTTGTCCAGTGTAGCATCTTTTTCCATATCGTTCTTATAACCTGTCATTTTTAAATCCACTTTCAGATCATTCTTGTCCAGTAAAACTTGTTCCTCTTCCATAACATATTTTAAACACAGCATATCTATAGAGGCAGGCACTCTTAAAATTAACTTCTGGTCCATTGTTGAAAAATATTCTTTAATATGTCCAGTGTTAAAATATGTTGCTTAGTAAGTATGTCAAATTTAAGTGTTCTTCTCCTTTAATTGTAATCTTTAGTTTCTTTTAGTTCCCTCTAGAGTTCAACTGTCAAAGTCCCAATCTTTTTTTTTTTTAAAGAATTCAAAACAAAAGCATTTTCCCATGGGAAGGATTCTTATAATTAATTCCAAAATCTTATTTCAAATCCATCTGGATCCTTGGTCCAGTTGTAACTTTCCAAAATCAAAGTTCTAATCACCCTTTTGCAGTTTATTAAAAAAATTTTTTTTAAGTTTAAAAAACTTAAACTTGTATTAAAACTTCTTTCATAAGGATTGAATGAAACTCACCTGGTGTTTTCAGACTTGTTGATCCAAAGGTTCCTAATAGCTGAAAAGTATTAACAAGCAATTTTCAAAAGTGATTTGAAAAGGAAATATGCAAACCCAGTGTCCTTTTGAGCAAGAGGGCTATTCCTTCATTTCCCAGAGTCCTAAACCCACTGGAGACTGATGTCTTGCAGTCTCCTCATGAGGAGCAACTGTCTGGAGCATTTTGGGGTGATCTTGAGTCCTCTCCTTATCCGGAGAGGAATTATCAAAGAGCCGGTCTACTTGCTGGCTCTTCATTTTGCTGTGGTCATCAGCTCTTCTTTTAGTGAAGCCATCTTCAGTTCACCATTTCTTCACCCTACTCCTGTTTCCAAGAGCCTTAAAGACCTGGTACTTCACCCAGGCCTTTGGCAAGGATGACTGATGTCCCTTTCTTCTTTTTGGTTCCCCCCAGGTTTGTTTTCTTCGCCATTGTTGTTCTGTCTTGTGCTGGTTTTGTTTGTTTTTTGTGTTGATTTCTGTTCTTAAATGTTTTTAACAATGGTAAACTGCCCAGAGTCACTGGGAGTCAGGCAGCATATAAATTTAATAAATTATTATTGAGTGGCACATACATTTTTATTATTATTATTATTATTATTATTATTATCATCATCATCATCATCATCATCATCATCTTCATCAACAACAATTTTTTGGCATTGCTTACCAGTCATGAGCCACATGGATTTTCTGGTTTTGCAGAAGAGAGTCTTAATTTAGCCTGGTGATGCCTAAGTTACGAATGTAATTCTTTAGAGTGATAATCTCTCTGTACCTTTTAGTTTCATCAGAAAACCACATCTTTTGCACATTTTAAATTTCTCAGCTGCTGCACAGAATGTATTTTGCCTGATGCTCTCTCCCACATGCTTACAATTTGTTGCATTGTATAAACCCTCTTGATCATTTTAAAAATAAGGGCAAAAGAAAGTAATTTGAATAAATAAAAGATAAATCATCACTTCAAGCACAAGCTTTCACAAGTCCAGTTTCTAAATGTCTTGGGTGCATTCTCCAAGAGTGCTAATGCTGTTCCTTTGAACCAGCTGCATGCATTAAATAAATGTGAAGAACTGAGATAGTCTGAATCTGTTTGTTTGAACAGTATCTACAGGCTTTGTGGCACTGACTCTGTTTTGTTACAATGTCCTATTATTCGAGTCTGCTTATTGACCTGTTTGTGCCAATCTTGTTCTCATTAAATGTTGCTGTTTCATCCAACTGTCTAATTGAAATGTTCCACTTAAGCCAATTTTGTTAACCTCCAGCCCCTGGCCATCAGAGGAGCTTGTCATTATGGATAATTCAGATGGAAGGTTATCTGGTCATAACTTCTGGTCAGGACTTCTATACTCAATTTATCTGCGTGCCACAATGAGACTTCTTCTGCAGATTGTGAATCTTTCCACTAATTTGGGGGGGGGGGAGGGCTGAATGCTCTAGATAAAGCAAACGATAATAGCCTAGTTTGAATGCAACCCATATGGTTCATTCCCAAACTAAGGTTGCCTTAGGGAAGTAGCATAGTATCTTTTGGAAAAGGTCTCTTATGGATTTTATTGTTGTTGTTTTAAGATACTGAGAATGATGGGGGAGTGAGGTGAGAAAGTAAATACAAAAAAAAAATGGGAAGGCAGAAAAAAAAATTGAATGTTCCATGCAATCAGGCAAAGAAACACAAAGATTGTGTTTATATACAATACAAATACAAAATACTTTAATGACCAAGTATAAAATATAGCACATTAAGCTACAGCTTGCTTAAACATACATACATACATACTTACCCATCATCCTATTCCTTTTTGGCATAAGCAACTTTATGTAGAGAACAGAAAAGGAGTAAGAAATAGTAGGCCTAGATAATTGAGTGAATGAATGAATGAATGAATGAATGAATGAATGAATGAATGAATGAATACCTTTCCGACTTTCCATCCTTGCAAACCACTCTTGCTTCTACCATGTTCATGCACTGCTTCATATGTTGCCTTTTGTTCTTTAAACTTTTCATATCTCTCTTTGAAGATACTGACATCTCCATCTACTGATCAGTTTCTCATTCTTCCTTTTTACCCATTCACTCTTTCTTCATACATTTATTTAGCAATTCAATCCTTGTTTATTCTCTCTACCTGACCCAATGACTTCAGAGCTCTTCCGGTCACTCACTTTTGTATTCAGTCCAAATTCATTCAGCACCCATTCTTTCTTGACCATATCTCTTCTTCTTTTACCATACACACTTTTAAAGTATCTCATTCCCAGTGCATTTAATTATTTTATATTTCTCCTCACATAATCAACTTCCACTTCAGTATAACCTAATGGGTGGCAGCATCTGCTTTTAAAAAGTATTTTCACTTCTTTCAACAAATGTACATTCCTCACAAAAGACAACATGCTACCTACTACCTTTCTACCAGTATTTGCATCTTAAAGTTTCTCCATTCATTTCCCCATCTTTAGAAAACATTCTAGCAAGATACACAAACTCATCTATTTGCTCTGTTTTTTTTTTCTCACCAGTGTATAACTTGCAATAATCCACTCCAATTTCCCTATAAAATGCAATTGCCTTGATATTTGATACATTAATTTTCAGATCAATACTTCATGTTGCATCACACAATCTATCAAACATTAACTGCAAATCATTTGGGTTCTCAGCCAACAACACGGCATCAGCTGCATATAAAAGTACACATACTTTCTTGTTTCCATTTTTGCATTCATTCTTTCTCTTTGTATAGGGGAACAATAATAGTATTCTTCCAGTCATCAGGCATAAATGCAGCCTTCACATTAAACAAGTTGCATAGTCATACCCATATTTCAATGTTTCTCTAGTTAAACCATCTACACCTACAGCCTTACAACTTTTCAAAATTCTCATAGCATTTATGATTTCCTTTTCATCAATTTATTTTGGACCCTAACATTTTATCATGTTTTAATTCCACCCTTTGACATATCATTATCTTGAAAATATTCCTTCCAGCATAATCTCACTTTAGTTTCATATGAAATTGTTCCATCACTTTATTTTTCATTGCATTCATTTTGCTGGTGGCTCCTCCTTTAACCATTTTACGTACTTCCAAAACATGTTTTTAATTTGCATCAAAATAGTTCTGCATGTTCTCTGCCTCTTTAAATGTTCATTGTTCCTAACTCTCCTTAACAACATTCTTTATAATTATCTTTTTCTCTATATCTACATTATGCAGCATGTTTCTCTCGCCCTCAGTTCTTGCAGTGAACATGGATAATGTTTCTCATCTACAGCTTTTTTCACTTCATCATTCCACCAAGCTTTCTCTTTCATAACCATTAGCATAATTCCACACAATTCTGTGGCACGTCGCTACTTAATTCTTTTCATACCCTTCTAAGCAGCTTCCACTTTACTTCTAATCCTGTTTCATATAGGACATATGTTTTCTCTTCCTGCAATCATTGAACTTTCACTTTTATTTCTTTCACATTTCCTTTTTTCATGTCCATTTTTTCCCAGAACCAATTTTTGACATTACCCAAAGTGATCTCTCCCACTTTCAGAACTCCTCATCACCATTGTATTTTCACTAATTCTCTCAACCAAAAGCAATCAAATAAAACATGCTTCTAGATGTATATTTATTCCTTTGTCATGTGTAGGATTAAACCATGCACTGGAAACAAACATACCATTTTTAAGTATTGTAGATAGTCACCAAACAGCCACCATTCTCATTCATTCTTGGGTCTCTGAGTAGCCCAATAACTTTTTCTGTGCTTTCTCATCTCATTCCTACTCACTCATCCAACTTGTGGATGAGAAAAAATACATAAAAGAGAATGATTCTTTAAAAAATCAGAGGATAGGAGGTAGTTATTGAATAATGTTTTGGAGAGAAAAAGATAGCTGCAAAGAACATAATCAAAGAGAGCAAGGAATGGTTAATGGCAGAGAAATACAGAGATATATTGATGAGAATAAAAAAATTGGTCCAGAAGTGGAGGAAGAGAGCTAACAAGGAGCCTCCAGCAGAGCGAATGGAATTAAACATGAAAGTGATGAAATCAAATGAAATATCTCCCTATTTTATTAAGTGTGGATTATGCAGCTATCCTCTCTTTAACCCAAGTCAAATGGGCCCATAATATAGTTAGTCAATTTTGCATTGAAGAGCAGCCAGTTATAAATTATAAAAAAATCAAAATTTTCTGAGACCTGCCCCTCCAACCGCCATACAACTGGATCATAGATAAGCATCCAACAGAACAGTCAGCTGCTTCGAGACCTTATAGGTAGGTTTTCAAGCTTCTAGACAGCAAATGGCACACATCAAATACACCACATTGGTAGGCCAGAGAAATACGACAGTCATTTTAAGATTCCTCAGGAATCAGGGAGAGTATTTTATACCCACAGTGACTAAATTGTTTGCTGCAAAAACAGTGGCACAACTTCTCTATGGTGTGCAACTGTTGCCCTGTATAGACTTTCATCCATATGAAAGAATTCTGCCATGCTTTCTGAAGTCCATTTTTTCTATACCAAGATGAGTGCCTAATGCTTTACTTAGACTGGGGGCTGGACTACCTACCATAGAAACTAGAACTTGGCCATTAATACTATCCTACTGGTTCAAAAACTCGTATAGGGCTCCTCTCCCTTTCTAGCACAGGACCTCTTCCAATCCAAATGGTGCAGAACTGTAACCAGTAAGCTGCTCCATTTGGGTATCTCTCCTGATTTCCTTTTAAGTGTGAGACTGGATAAAGCTAAGGAGGCTGTAAGACAAAGACTGTAAAATATGGAATTCCAAAATAACTTTGCAGTTATCCAAGGCTATACTGACTATAACGGAACAAGGGAACTGCAACCTGCAAAATACCTATGCAAGTTATCCTATTCCAAATATCTCTGGGTCTTCTCTAGAGCATGCTTCAATGTCCTTTCCTCTGTACTTAGGGATGGTAGATACAATCAGATCCCCTTTTCACTCAGAAGCTGCCCCTGTGCCTTGATGAAATCAAAGCATGTCTTAGAACTTGTTTTCCTGAGGTGTAGATTTTACAAGGAATTACACTCCAACTAATTCAACCTTTAATAGATAGACTTCAGAATTTTTTCTAAAAGATAATCACCCTGAAATCACTTACACAATTGTTAAATTCTGTATGAAGGCCATACGCCTTCACTATGTTCAGCTCAGACAAAGAAGCAGGTGATTTACTCAATTAATGAGATGTTATTGTATTCTCATATGGTATTTGGTTGTTTTCACTTTTATGATATGGTCTTGTACTGTAATAAAATCTTTATCTGGATGAAACTGAAGTGAGGGAATGCTGGGAGTATTCTAGAGTACAGGAATAATAGTGATATGTTGAAAGAAATGAAAATGGCCACATATAAGAGTGGGCTTCTGCCCACTCGGATGTGAGAGTTCAGTATGTCGAGAAAACATAACATAAATTGAATAGCATGGATACAAGAAGAGATTGGGTCAAGAATGAATGAGGGCTGAATGAATAAGAATTGAATACAAAAGTGAGTAACCAGTATGAAAGAAATACACTGAAGTGATTTGCTCATATAGAGAAATTGAAGACTGAACTGCAAAATAGACAGATGAGGGAAGAGTGAATAGGTTGTGAATAAGGAGAAGACTGAGAAAGTTGTGGTTCAATGGAACTGACATGAACCTCAAAAGAGAGATAAAAAAGTTAAGCAACAAAAGGCAATTATGAAGTGATATATGTATATAGTAAAACAAAGATAATTTGCAAGGATAGTAAAATATGGAGAGAAAGTTTTAAACTAGTTTCAACTGGGGTTTAAACTAGTTTTAGCTATGTTACCTTTTCTCATTCTTGTTATTTTTTGCCCCTTTTCTAAGATCCACACAGCTTTGCTTAGCCTGAAAGGGATAAGCATGATGGGTATCTATTTAGTTATGTATTCTTTCTTTTGTTTCATTTGTTAATCTTGACTATTTACTCCTCTTAAATTTCAAGTTGTAGTCTTCCCTATTTTATGGTCCTCACCAGATGGGCCCATGGATATCAACAACTACTGCCCTTATCTCTCTTCTGATGAATGCAAGAGCAGTTCCCCTTCAGATGTCCCAGCTAGGAGAATGAATGAAAACCAGGAAGAGTAGGGGATAAAATATATGGGAAATGATAACACAAGCATAGGATCAGGTTGTGCATTCAGGCTCTCAAACACCTTAATAAGATTACTGTTAATATGTTAAACCAGGATAGGCACCATTTTTGTGCAGTGGCATCCATGGGACTGGATGTCACAATGTCAAGATGGTGGTTGTTACATGTGTTGAATGCTTTAATATGTGTGTTGAAGTCATACGTATATACAAAGGGATGGACCTTTTTTGACATTGCCCCCACGGCCTCTGTTTTGGTGGATAGGCAGAGAGAACCAATTATTTGGAGTGGGTGAAGGGCAGGATGATGACAGGCAGGAGTACGGTGCATAGATGGATAGGGCAAGGAATGTTTTGCTTTCCTCTAGGTTTCGGAGGTAGAGTTTTGGGATGTTCCTTCTGTTTTTAACTATCTGAATCTTACAACACTATAGGTTGTAAGTTGAAATGGCAGAAACTTATGAAAAAGATTTTTAGTGCTGTGGTGGGACTCTTGGCTTTTGGTGATTTCATAACATGACCATGTAGTTTTATTGGCAGCAATGGAAAAATTGTTGCTTCTTTGGGAATGTTCTAGTCTAGCCTACAACTGTGGGATTTCTTAATGGCCTCCTATCCAAATACTAACCAAGTCTCACTCTGCTTAGTTTTTTTAGAACAAGTAAGGTCACCTAAGTGCTGACATCTAGCTTGTTACCCCTGTGTTACGCTGAAATCAATGTTTTTGTAAACATGAATTTTGTTTCTAAGCTTTGAGAGAACTGCCACTGTCTATTAGCCTTTTATAAATATCTTTTTGTGAGAAACAAATGATTTTTTGAGAGTCATATTTTCCTCACCTTTCCCGCCCCTTCCTGGAACTCTACATTATTCTCCCAACGTGCTGACTGAAACTTTGGGACAATAACCTCACATCATTAAAATTAATTAAGGGCCTGGAGTTTCTCAGCAGTAACCTTTCAATGAAGATATGATAGTTTGGAAATTAATTATTTTCCCATCCTTGAATTCTTGCATATATGTGGAGTCTCTAGAAAGTATGTCTGCTACATTCCAAAATGACATATTTTGGAGGCACTTCACCTCCCAAGAATGACTGTGTTACAGTTTCTCCGGTTAAGCAGACATCACACACACACAAACACAAACAGAGAGAGGTTTCCATGGAAACATAACTAAATCATCCTTCTAATATAATTCTGAAGATCTGTGCAGAACTGGGGAAGAGGTTGTCAAACCATTTTTATCCTTACTCCAAGAGCATCAGCACACCTGTTACTTAATAGAGTTTACCACAGAGGATGATGTACGCAATGTAACCTAGCTAAAATGACAGCTTCTAAAATTGTACTTGCAGCCGTTCTTTGGTCCCTTGGCATACCACATAACATACGTAAAACTCTAAATAAATCACAGCAACTCCTCATCCAAGTGACCTATTAATTGATTTACCAAAAGGAGGGCGTTACATCCCAAATGCAAAATCAAGCAATTAAATAACAACACCAAATCAATTTAGGCAAACTCCTGTGGGTAAAAACAGTCCCATAGCTGTTAAAGATATAATCCTTACTCTGGAATCTTATAGATAGATAACACACAAAAATGATAGCAAATTATATGAAGTACTAAGTTTGTGCAATGTGGGAAACGTGAAAGCATATAGAAAAAGCAACAACTATAGTGAAGTCCTAGGCTCATTAGAAATTAAGGTACCTAAATGTACCCCAATCAAATAGGACTGTATTATCAGTCAAACTAAATTCACAATTGAAGCAGGGTAAATAATTAGAAACTATTGGAAGACCTGAAAGACCAGATTAGGGACAGATCATCATGGAGAAAAGTCTATCTGTGTGGTTGCTAGGAGTTGAAAACAATGTGATGGCTCATAATCAATCAATCAATCAATCAAATAATTAGAAAACAAGTGATGATATGATGAAACTGCAGAAGGCTTGGCTTGTCATTTACTTTTATTTTAAAAAACAAGGTGATTGCAACTGGAGGCAAAGAAAGGGATTCCTTTTTAATAGTAACTCTATTGATTTTGTAATTGAGGTACAGATGCAGTGGACCCACATATCTACCCTCATCTGTTCCATAGACTGTTTGAGACCCATTAACATGGCTGGCTGTTTCTTCGCGTATGCAAATGGCAGGCCTTCTTCTCTCCCAAAGGAGTTGTTCTCCTGTCTAATTACTCTGGCAGCACTAATGTTTTCCAAATATGCTTAACCTCTGTCCCAAATTTTACATGAAGAGTTTCTCCCTCCTTTGGGGACCATAAATAATTCTGTGAGTTGCTGAGCCTATGAATATTTCTTTTTCTTCCCTACATATTGTCACCTGCCATGTATTCACAGGATTGTGATTACAGGCTCTTGAGCTCTGCTGCTTAAATTTGTCCCTCTCAGCCTCCTCTTTCAGATGATGGCCTTTATTTCCTGGCTAATATAACAGGAAACTGAGTGAGTACCCCTTCCACTTGATGTCATCATTGAGATAATATATTTGGAGCACTTGGACAGCTGAGAAAGCACAGTATAAATGCTAAGTGTTACCTATTTTTCAAAATTAATTTTTCCCATCTGAATGATCAAGGGGTTGGAATACTTTCCAGATGGCAGAAAGCCTATGTATTGGGATTTTTCAAGGGGAGGGGAATCATAAAGGCGGTGGTTGTGGCACTATGTAATGGCATTTCATAAAATAATGTACGATATAAAGTAAGTTAATAAATTGTTCTCCCTTCTCTATAACATTAGAATTCCAAATCACCCATATGAATGGACAGAAAGCACCAATGTCATTAATTTGGGGATATATTTATTAAATGTATAGATCACCTTTCTGTTTGGAAAGGACACACAAGAACTAAAAATAAAGATATATCCAAAGTACTTGTAATTTGGTCTCAAGAAGTTTTAAACTGCAAACAGATTTTTCCATCTGTATCATACAGCTTTTAGTCATGATAACTAAATACAGTCTCTGTATTCCAGGGGTGGGGAAACCATTGGAAACCATACGGCCCCATCCCCAAAAAAGCCAAACATTGGCCCTTTGACAATGCCAGGACAGGGTTAACAGTCGTCAAGGACCATCATTTGTTTTCAACCCAGCTTCTAGGCCAGTGTTTCTCAACCTTTAAAATGTGTGGCTGGGAAATCCTGGGAGTTGAGGTCCACACATCTTAAAATTGCCAAGGTTGAGAGACACCGTCTAGGCTGAATGGAATGAGTTATTCCCTTGCTCTAAACTCCTTAACTCCTCTGATATTGTTTTTTTGCAGTTATTATGTAAAAATATTATTATCCCATCCTTTCTCCAAAACCTATATGATTTTTAGATCTAAGTTTAGGTGCATAAATCTTACATCATTATTTCTATTCACTCCCTTGGCAATAAGCTTTTTTTGTCTAGGATGATGATACCAACCCCGCCAAGCTGAGTGCATATTTCTGAATAATTATTTTGGTTAATGTTCGTAAGCTGTCGGAATCTTAGTAAATGCTTTTGTCAGAATTTCTAAGTACCCACACTTACTTGCACACACACACACACACACAAATTCCTGAATCATTCAGATTAAATCAACACATTTATCTTATCAACGTTTTAAAGCCTTCCCCCCCCCCCATTGTCAAGAATGTAAAAAGGGTTAGTTTCATCAAAGGGAATATTATCATGAAGACTTCTGCAAGAGAGGAGTGACCAAAGCAAGCAATGTCTGCCCAATAAATCTGTATCTTTTAATGAATGATGTGGCAAAACGGTAAACAAATCTTTAAAAATGTAAATTGATCACAGTAATGGTTGTGTACAAAGCAAGTGATATCCACAAAGTAGAATAACCCCAAATGGCTTTAATGTTAATCCACTTTACCATTCTATTGCTTAATTATTGGTTATTAACAATAACAAATGTCACTATTAAAAACAGGGCAATAAGTCAATCTTATCAACTTAAAAATACAGTTATTGTTATTGGAATGATTGTGAACTGCCCAGAGCTGTATATGAATGGGTGGCCATGTAAACTGGATATAAGTAAATTAATACATACTCTGAATTTCTCAATGAATGCATTTCTTAGTGCTACCTGAGTGTCTATTAGTACACTTGGTTGGCAGGTTGTGGGCAACAGCATGCTGGCTTGCAAGGGAATCTCAAGGTTGCATAAAATAGGATGGGCATGTTTGAAGTAAAACTGGGCTTCAGTTATTCTTGTGGGATATCAGCCAGATTGTGGCAAAATGGTCTGATATTGTGTCCTTATCATTAGCAGGGAACGCTACATATAATGTGGGTACAGCTAAAGCTGGTAATTCAGTCTATGTTTGTCTGCCTTACTAAAAGTATCTGAAAGGCTTGATTGACCAAAGCCATGACTGCTGATGGAAGCCAGTATCTGTGGGCCCATCTGGTGCTTCTTCTGTGCTATAAATAATGTTGTTATCCAGAAAGGGAATTGTACGATGGGAATGTAAGCATGTCCTCTACAACCCCTGTCTAGTTTGACTCTCAGTTTGAATGGGACATCAGTTCCCTAATCATCTCATTTAATATCCCAAATCCACAGGTATATGATATCCTTATGAAGACAAAAACAAGTAAGCCTAAAAATATGCAAGCTTTTGAGTTTTCCAGAACTCTACATCAGCTGTAGAAAGGAAGTCCAAAGCTTTGCTATATTTTTTTAAAACCATGATGTTCACAGTAGGAAGACAGTCCCAAGATCGAGTTTATGAACTGAATGAACAGATCTGTATCCATCTACATTTACATCTACATCTACTCTATCTTGGAGGTTTTCCAGGTTCTTACTATACTACTGGAATCTTTCTTATGCCTGAGATCTCTTGTGTGTTTTTTCCTGAATGATTTGAAATTATAAAATGATTTTCTTATTTAAATCCAACAAATAAATATGTTGAGTCAACTTCCCATGGATTTTTATCATTGACTAAGCCATCCTTCTGATAATATATTCTCATAATTCTCCCCCTTCCATGTTTAAAAAACCATATAAACAAACAACAAAGACAGGAAATAGTAATACCCATCAGCGACTTGACACTAAGGAAACCTAAGTTCATGATTGGATGTTGCATGGACATAGACCATTAGATGGTAGAATCTGAATCCAACTTTTACTCAATGCTTGTGCTTCCCCTGAATAGGCATGAGATACTTGCAGGCCCAGATCTACAATTCCAAACCTGGATGCAATAGAAAATAGTTTACTTGAGAAAATGAATTAAATAGCTCAGACATCCTAATTCAGGAGATGTGGAAAGAAATTAAAAGAATCCTAATGGGAATCAGATTTCAATAGAACCTTTATAGTCTCAATCATGAAGGCCATGGGAAATGACTCTGATTCCTTTCCAAGGAATAATTACCGGCAATGGATAAACTCCTTCTAATTTAATGTCTGGGTTTGCAACTGATTGATTGATTGATTGATTGATTGATTGATTGATTATGTGCCATCAAGTTGTTTTTAACTCCTAGCGACCACATAGATAGATTTTCTCCGAGATGATCTATCCCTAACCTGGTCTTTCAGGGCTTCCAACGGTGCACCCATCGCCACTGTAACCGAATCCGTCCACTTTGCTGCTAGCTGGTCTCTTCTTCTCTTTCCTTCCACTTTTCCCAGCATTAGAGCCTTTTCCAGATAGCTGGATCTTCCCACGAAGTAGAAAATTTCAGCCTGGTCACTTGTGCCTCAAATGAGAACTCTGGGTTGATTTGTTCAATGATCCATCAGTTCAAAGGCATCAATATGCTTCCTATCCTGCTTCTTCAAACTCCAACTTTTGCTTCCATAAAGTGTCACAGGGAATACCATGGCTTGCATGATTCTGGTCTTTGTAGGTATAGACATATGCTTAATCAGGTTAGTGAAAGATCTAGCAGTTATATTTACACAACAGGCCAAGTTTGGTTAGCTTTAATCTTGGTAAATGTTTGTAGCTTAGTGCAAAGCTAGCCTGGGTTAGTTTATGGTTCAATGTATTATGCAACCTCCACCCCCACCCTGGGATGTTTCAATGTCCTATTAAACAAGTTGTGCAAACTGAGTTTCTGTGTAGGACTGAAATGGAAAATTTTGGATATTAAATTTGAGTGTAAGCCTGAGTCCATGAACTAAAGTAGTATTTCTCAACCTCGGCAACTTTAAGAAGTTTGGACTTAAACTCCCAGAATTCCCCAGCCAGCAAGTCCCTGGCTGAGAATTCTGGAAGTTGAAGTCCACACATCTTAAAGTTGCCAAATTTGAGAATCACTGAACTAGAGAAACCAATAAAGCATGAATAAATTAAGGAAGCAATTACATAAATGCCAGTGTGATAGCATTGCCATTGTAGCTAAATTAACTTCTCTTTTTAATGCATTTGAAAGGGCAAGAAGGCCCAAGGAATAATGAAAAAAGCATATGTAGTAATATGAGAGAAAGGGTACAGCCTGGCAGTACAATGCAGGCTCTCTGCCCACAAAATTTCCCTGGCTGAATTCCCAACATCTTCCAAGAGGGTTTATAAAACCTCAGAAAGTCTTTATCAGTCAAACAGAACTAGTTAAATAAATGGTTTGACTTGGAATATGGCAGTTTTGGCGTGTTCAGTTACCTTGTGCCTGAGGGCTTATAGCAACTACATATGGCTTTATGAAAGGTGATTCTGAAAGAATAAACTTGTATGAAGAAGATGTCTTAACTTGTTATTTAGAGAACTAGTCCCATCTAACACACCAACATTTCACTGTTATTATAGCACTGATTTCATTATTTCCCCTCTAAACAACCCAAACCATTCCTTGGAGAGGACTCACTGTTATGTCCTTTTAAGTAAAGAAAATGTCTTCTTCAAGTCAAGCTCAACTTCTTGGTAACTTCATGGATACATCCATGTAGTCTTCATGGCAACAATACAACAGTGCCTTCTTCTACACTGTTTTTAAACTTCGTAATTTAGCATACAGCCCTAAGGTTTCCAGTGGTCTGCCATTAAACTACTATATCTGACCTTTGTTTTTTTCTTTCAGGATCAGCCCAGGATTGCTAGGTGCTTCCACCTGCTGTAGAATGTATGCATTTTAGAACAGCAATATGCCCTTCCACTGACTCCAATATGTATTTATCCAAAAAAGCCCCAAACCTAAGAAATCATTTGGGTTTAGAAGATGCACTAAGGAAAAAACATATTTGCCTGACCACATTTCACAATCAGCTTCACCATCTGTAGCATGAGGAACAATATGTGCTTATAAACATGTGCATTAGAGATCTCATTCATCTTCCTTCCACTACTGCTCTGCTAGAGGCCATCAGAAAGCAACTGAAGCTTGCAAACAGGTCTAACGGTTCATGATAACGAAGCCCAGCACCAGCAGGCAGCACAGTTAGGAAAATGGCAAAATTCCAGCAGGGCCCAACATGGCATGCTAGTAATGAGATACCCTCGGTGCCAGTCAATCACTTTCTATTTAAGCAGAGAAATCAAAACAAATTATCTCTGTGGAATTGCAAAGACAGATGCTCAGCCCTCTGTTTTTGGCTTATTATGCTAATGGTCAGCATGAGAAGGTAATATCTGCCAATGGTACCCAGGTAATTTGTAACTTGTCTTCCAATCAGGTGGATCCAAGATCAGAATTAAACCTCATTTGTAGGATAGAATCAGCAAGTGATGCAAGAGGTGAGCTAACCTTTTCCTTATTCTTCCTGCTGATATTCTGCTAAAGAGGCCTCATGCAGAAGCTTTGCAAGACTGCAGAAAAGGTGTGTTTATCAGAGTAACATGTAGCTGTGTGCAGAGCCATGGAAACAGTTACTAATTTTCAGCCACACAGAGATTCTTCTTGGTTCTTATTAATGATTTCAATTAACTTTATTTCTTTATTCTCCCCAAAAGGGGAGGCCAGGATAATGCCCACAAAGAGTAGGTATGGTCATGGCTTTTTGTTGTTTGTTTTATTCAACTTAGTCACCACCCAATTCCAAGTGACTCTGGATGGTTCACAGCATAAATAGAAAAAAATATATGCAAAAAGCATATAACAATAAAACAAGATGGCAGAACCAGTCAACAAGACAAACACCATATACCTACAGGGGGATCCAACCACCCTAGTCCAATGTCTGGGAGAAGAGCCAGGTCTTTAAGGCCTTCTGATATGCCGTCAAGGTGGCAGCCACATAGATCTCAGGGGGATCTCTCTTCAGAGGGCAGATGCTGCAACAGAGAATGCATGCTTTCCAAGTGCTGATAGATACACTGTTTAATCAAAGGCACCCAGAGTGCAACGACCCCATCAGATTGAACTGACACCATGGGAGATAGGTGGTCCCTCAGATAACCAAGCTCTAGCCCATGTAGGGCGTTGTAGGTCATAACCAGCACCTTGAATCACACCCAGAAGTAAACTGGCAACCAGTGCAGCTTGTTGTCAGGCCCAGCCCAAGAACAATGGTGAAGCAGTCCAGTTGAGTTCAGTTCCTTTATTTGCTTGTACCCTATAGAGGGAATCTTGCCAGTCTAAATCTATACTACTGCAAGTAGTGGATATACCCTGGGAGATTCTAGGGAGTGGCAATCCTGATCCTCATATGCTTCCCACGCTCCCCCTGCAGACTGCGTTGTCTTTTGTCTCCTTTCCCTTCCTGGAATGCACCCCCTCCTTCCTGATAGCGTTGCTCACTGCTGCAGTCCACCACACTCGTGAAGCACAGGTGTTACATTGGCAGACCACTGCATTCTGGACCAGTTAGAGCTTTTGAATGCTTTTCAAGGGCAGCTCCATGTGGAGTGCGTTGTAGCAGTCAAGCTATGAGGTGACTAAGGCATGAGTAACTGTCTGAAGAGCCTCCCGATCTAGGAAAGGGTGTAACTTGCTACCAGAAGTTTTGCTTTCCTGTGAGTCTAGGAAGAGCCCCAAGTTGTGCATCACTTTTGCATGGAGAATTTCTACCCCATCCAAAGTTAAAGCTGGAATATTCCCAGGCTAGGTCGACCTAACATCCACAGCCATCTGGTCTTGGTAGAATATATATTATTCTTTGCTATAAAAGATGAAAAAAACTCATCATCTTTGTATTATACATGCATATTATACATTCTATAAAAGATGATAGACACTCAATAAAATCATATAAAATGCTTTACTTGGTAAATGCATTCACTGTTTTTGTCTTTTACTGTTTTCATCCTATGTCGGGTTTTGTCTTGATGCTAAAGCCAACCAACAGCAACATCGAGACCCCTGTCTGCAGCTTGCTCAGAGTTTTGATGGGCAGGCTAAAGCTCCTGATAAGCAACTGCTCCTGGCAAGTGAAGGGGGTAGGTACACAGGTCAACGTGGAACCTGGTTCCATCTACCTCTATGCTTGCTTTGCCTGCTGTTTTAAAAACTCCCTTGAAAATTAGTGCAGTTCTTCATTGCAAGAGGCTGCTAATCTTAAATCAAACAAAGAAAGGGAAGGGAGAGATTTAGGCACAGAAACCACAGCTCCAGGCCCAGGATCACTGACAGCCTTCCAGAGTGTTCAGAATCCATTCAAAATTTGATGATGGATTATAATTTTTAATGCAAAGGGGGAGGGATAATTAAATATTTATATTTATTTATTTATATTTATGTTTCAAATTTGGTCACCACCCATCTCACTAAGGAGTGACTCTGGAATGCTTACAGTAAAAACAAGAATAAATATTAATTAAAATACAATTAAAATACAACAAAAACCATATTCATACATAAATAATAATATCTTCCAAGATACGGATGGTATATAAGGTTATTAACCTACAGGAACATCTTCAAGGTGCTAGACACTCCCAGAGTTGGTTGCCCCTCTTCTTGCCCCACGTGAGTTGGCAGAGCCAGGTCTTCACCCCTTTTCAAGAGAGTAGGGGCCTGTCTCACTTCTGGGGGGAGGGTATTCCATAGGGCAGGGGCCACAGCAGAGAAGGCTCTCCTTCTGGGCCCCACCAATTGAGGGGATCCAAAGCATAGTATCTCTGCTTGACTGAGTGGGACAGCTTGATATAATGGGGGTAAGACAGTCCCATTTAAAGGTGATAACCAACATCTTGAATTGGACCTGGAAGCAGACTGGAACCCAATACAGCTCGCGCAGCAAAGGGCACCCAGTATTGCCCATGTGGCCACATTTGGAACCAGTTGTAGCTTTCAGATACTCTTCAGATACTCCCCATGTGGAGCACATTACAATAGTCTCTACAGGAGATGATTAGAGCAGGAGCGACTGACTGGAGGGCCTCTCGATCCAGGAAAGGGCATAACTGGCATACAACACAATAGTTGAGCAAATTTATTGGGAGCAATCTCGTGTTCTATATTAATTGATTTGGTATTGATGAACGATCCACTTCCTTGTCCCACTCTCTGGAGTGCAGCTCCCACATCTGTCAAAGGCCAAGTTCAGAAACTGTCCCATAGAAAGGTTGGGTGCCCGAAGAAAAGAGAAGAGGTGCAGTTCACAGGGTGTAAGTGTAACATCCAGGCTGCATTCAGCCAGCAGACTCAGCCGTGACATTGAATGGTCTGGTAGTTCTATTTGCACAACATGCTAAGCCTGTATCTAGTATTTATCTTGGTTAGGGGTTTTTATGACTCAGCATTCTGCATGAACTGAGTCTGTTTGCCTATTGTATGAATACCATTTAATTTAGTAAGTAGGTTAAGAAAGTTGTTTGAAAAAAGTGATAAGTCTGGAAATGAACTGGGTCAGAATGCAGTAAAATAAGTTGGTTTTAGTTATCATAACTAAATCCTGCCCCACAGATTTCAATGGATCTACTTAAAGTATGACTAAGCCTGAATTTAACCCAGATTGATGTGGACAACAAACACTATTTCATTAAAGTCAAGTCTCCTTTGAGTTACAGTTACATTGATACATCATATTGTACTTTGGGGTAGTAGTTCAGAAATGTCTCACCATTACTGTGAATCAGGAACATTTTTTTCAACTATTCAGTCTAATCTACTGGGCATTTCCTGGTGGTCTCCAATCTAAATACTAACCATGTCTGACCCTGATAAGCCTTTTCTGAGGTAAGCCAAGGTCTGAGGTCAACCAAGATCAGCCAAGCCTTTTCTGAGGTCAACCAAGCTTGGCAATAATGATAAATTTTTTAGAATAATAAGCTGCTGCCAAGAAAAAATTTACAAATTGTCTTGGTGCCATCTAAGGTATTGGGCCATGGACCATGCTGGATGGAAAATTTTGGAAATGCCATCTCAACCTATCTGGGAGGTTCAGTACCTAATTGGGGAACGTTGGTGTAGAGACATTTAAGATGTTCACAATTACTTGCTGGACACTATCCTATTGATTGGTGGTGGTCTATACATTTAAAACAGTTCTGGCTGAAAGTTTACAATCCCAAGGAATAAGAGACCCAGATTTTTCTGAAAACAGACAGTGCTCAATTCCAGAAGCTAAGATGTATTTTCAGAGTCTCACAGATTTTATTAGTTTAGCTTATTGTTTCAGTTCAAGCCAATATGGATTGTGTCTGCTACAAACTTTCACTTCAGTGATTTGAAATATTTTCTTGTTCTACAAGAGGGTATAGAAAGAATCAATTTTCAGCTGTAGAATGAAATTAAAACTAACTTTTGCAGGTGGGGCTGTTTGTTGAAGGTGAAGGGGAGAGAAACTTCATTAGAGAGACAAGAGCTCTGCATGGTTTTCATTCTCCTTCTCTTTTATTATAAAATCATTGCGGTTATTTATCTAAGTTATGTCCCTACTTTCCACACACAAGACTCATGGTGCCTAATAGCACACAAAAAATGCATAACAACCTTATTGAGATTTATGATGGAGTTTTAAATGAAAGTCTCATTAGAAAATGGATTGAAGTTATTCATTTTCAAGTAGACGCTGAATTGGTTTAAAAGTACTCTATAATTGAATCAACAATCCACTGGGGGGGAAAATATATTGATTTCGCTATACCACTCTTATCTTTTTCTGGCCTAGTACCCTCCAGATATGTCAGGACTACAATTCCCCAGATTCTCAATCAGGATGCTAGAATTCCAGGAATCATAGTTCTAAACTCATCTGGAAGGTACCAAGCCAGGTAAGGCTGGCAGCTGAAAAGCAAATATATACATTTGTTTATATATTCAATACAAAATAATAGCAAACAACTTCATAGTAAGAATAGAACCTAAATTATTTTACTAGAACAGGTAGATCCATCAATGGTACATGCTTAAAATAATGTTGGCTACTTTCCTGAAAAAAATCATCTTTATGTTACCATTATTCTTTTCATTGTATGGACTCACTGGTAGGTACCCTCTGTGAAGGATGAGGTACACTGAATGTTTGAAGAATGCTATTCTATACCAAAAATGCCCCAGTAAATTCACTGGGGGAACCGGTTTTTAAATAAGTCTCCATTTTATGGTCAAAGAAAATGGCTTGCAAAAAAAACCCAAACTCAAGATAAATAGTGGATCTGAGCCCAAGTTTGCCTTTAATCTCACTTGATCAATGTGTCCTTTGCATGAACATCTCTATGGCTTGTCCAAAGCTTTTTGAGACTTATTTAGTACATCGGATCGTTAGAGCTCGGTGAATGCACCAGAAGCATCATTTTCAAGCTGTTTGACTGTGATAACCAAATAAAAGGATTATTAATTAAATGCTTTGTTTTCGAAAGGGGATTTAATATTAAAGAGGGCAAATGAGCTGCTGTTGGGCATTCACACTACAAAGTTACGACTATTGAATTACTGCAACAAAGCTGTGGAATGCCCTGATGAATCAACATCTGTGTGACATGATTCAGTTAAGCGTTTTCTCAGTCCTTTCACAGTCACTGCCAGCACCAAATGCTTCAGAAGCTCTGAGAATACAAAGCACTCACAGAATCTTCTATCAATCCAAGAGAGCTCTCCACCAGCATTCCCTGCCCCCCCCCCCAAGAAAAGCCTGGGACAGAGGCACATACTCTGTACTGAACATGGCGTATTGAATAAATCACTATTGTCTGGATTTGCATAATGTTCTTAGCCAAGAGAAAACAAATTGTTCCATGGCCTAGTGAAATAGGTAAATAAAATGACTGTGTTTGCAGATTGCACAAAGTCACAGTTTGTTTAGTCATGTTTTACTGAATATCCCATAACTGACTTGTGTAATGTGCTAACTGGAATCCATGGTTTACCTGCCACGAAGGCTGAGTTCACGCAACTCACTAAGCCAAGGTAATACAAATCACATCGTGTGTCATGTGAAACCAGCCAATATGCAAGGCCTCCTCTTTGACACAGATGGGAAGATGACTTCACCTTTTCCTCCTCTGCCTCTCAGCATCATGCTCTACTGTTTGCTCATCCTTGATAATTTCTTTCAGGGAAGAAAGCTGCTTGACAGTGATAGGTGGTGGGGGTCTCAGGGCCTCATTCTGCTGAATGCATCATCCCCATCCGCCAAATTGTTTCCTTCATGATGCAGAACTGAGGAGAGGTCACCTGATCTCCTACTTTCAATCTCTGTTCTGCTACTGCTATGTACATCAAGGGCTCTCCCTTTGAGACTGCCCAAGCTAATTTCTCATAGTATTGTTTCCAGTAGCTCCGAAAAATTTGGTGCCATTGATTGACAGGTAATGGAGATCGTTGTTATTAACTCTCTGCTCTTTTAACTCTTGCTTGTTGTTGTTCACATCTCTCTCTCCCTGCTTTGCCCACTTTTCGTCCCATTTTTGCCAGTTAACTGTTTTTGATGTTTGCTAAATAAACATCAAGCTATGTTTTTGCTAACGGAACTAAGCGGTGTGCATGTTTGCTTGACCTGGATTTAAAGACTGACTGGAAGCGTGCAAACTAAACTGGAAATCACCCTTAGTAATTCCCCAATGCAGGAAGTGGGAGTTTTCTGCCTATTGGCAAAGAAGAGAGAAACAGTGATTTTCCAGGCTTCCTGGCACAGAGAGCTATGCAGAGCAGTGGATGAATCCATTTTAATCTTTTAATTTTTATAACACAGGCTTTGGCCCACCTCAACCCAGAGCTGAAGCACCTGCAGAGTCAAAACAGCAGCTTTGATTGCTTAACTGTGACCATCTTGACTTTTTTTTTAACTACCCTTCCCCACCCGCCCCAGTGATGACCCTGCTTGGGAGACACTGATCTGCCCCCTCACTTGGGGCTTCCAACCAAGGCCTGGAATAATTCTGTCCAGGGGCTCCTCCAGCCACTGAATTCCCTCCCCTGCCACTGGGTCCTAATGTTTGTTTTCCAACTTTTCATTTGCTGCTTCTAAACATTTAAGTGGAAAAGATGAAATCTCCCGCTGCTGACTCCCTCCTTCAGCTTTTGCAGGAATCACATCATTTTGGTTACAAGAGGACTGACTCAGAATATGAAGAACAAGCCTAGCAATGGTTGTCAACCTTGCCTCTTTTTCAGTGATTAGCAGTACATTAGCTGCTGACCAAGACTCATTGAATGCAAAGGGACTATCATTGCAGGGGTACCTGGACTTCCACATAGGCTACAGACAGTCTTGCAGGTGCTTGGTTTCTCCCCACTCAATGGCACAAGTCCTTTTGCACCAATAGGAATCTCAGGTATCATATCCTGCTCATGAACTCTCCATACGTATTAGAATACAGGTAGTCCTCATTTAGTGACTGCCTCGTTTAGCGATCATTTGCAGTTGTGATGGTGATGAAAAAGTAACTTTACAACCAACCCTCGCATTTATGACGTTTGTAGACCTGTAAAGCAAAGGAAAGCTGAAGTAAGATCATAAGCACAGTTGCAGTTTCACTAAGAGACCGCTTTGCTTAATGACCGAATTGCAGGTCCCAATTGTGATCGATAAATGAGGACTACCTGTACCATTCCCATAACCCAGGGCTGGCACTCCCCTGGCACCCATGAAGGTATGGCCTAACACTTTGTTTCCCAAACTGTAATCCAATGCAGAGTAACAAAACCACGCATCTTTAAAGAATAGATCAATCATGGCTGACTTTCCCCTCTAGCTGGAGTGCTGCAGCTGCAATCTCACCTTGTGTTTTGGTCAGAGGGGAAAAGAGGTGAACTTTCCTCTGAAACTGACAAACAAGGGGCTGGCAATTATATGGTGGCAGTCTGCCATTTGGGATTGGCATCAAGTGACCCCCTCCCCGCAAAAATGGTTGCAAAAAAAAAAAAGGTATTGAAAAAGCCAGTTCCCAGCTTTTTAAAGTTTGGGAAACTCTCTATATTATGAAAGAAGTGGGGGGAGAGGCGGCCTAATGATATTTCACAAGGAATAATGAATTGGCACACTGAATGTTAGACAACGAACCCTTCTATTTGCTTTTTAACCTTCCTGGGCTTATCTGCCCTCTCAGCTAGAGAGTGGAACAGTTCCAATAATTACAGTGAGAGACTGGATTTTGTTTCTTTACAGGGTGGAATAGAACAGAATGTCATATTACAAATCTGGGACACTGGTTTTCCATTAGCTTTTATTTTATCTTTGCAGTTATCTCAAGGCCAAATTATGGCAATTATTTTCTTTTTCTTTTCAATGAATACTGACCAACTGAGGAATGAAAGTTTGTTTCCCAAAGTTGCCAAACAGCACTGTACGCTGTTTTAAATGTCTGCAGAAATCGTCAGTGCAAAGTCCTTTGGAGGAAAGAAAGAGTGTCATAAGTGTCATATTTAAGATGGACATTTATATTTAATTTAATTTAATTTAATTTAATTTAATTTAATTTAATTTAATTTAATTTAATTTAATTTAATTTAAAAACTTGAACAGGCCTACCTGCATCGCATAAGTAGTTATAGTGAGACAGTTATGTATGCAGGATCTATAATACAGGTAGTCGTCAGTTAATGACTGTAATTGGGATTGGGAACTCTGTCGCTAAGTGATGCGGTCATAAAGCATGGCATCATGTGACCATGCTGACTTACGACAGCAGTTCTGGTTGCAGTCATTAAGCAAATCACGTGTGGTTGTTAAGCTCAATATCATGTGACCATGACCTGCAACTTCCTGCTGACTTCCCCATTGACTTTGCTTGTTGAAAGCTGGCTGGGAAGGTCACAAATGGCAGTCACATGATCATGTGATCACGGGACACTGTAACTGTTGTAATTGTGTGCTGGTTGCCAAATGCCTGAATGGTGATCATGTGACTGCTGCTTCATGGTGGTAAGTCTCCTCAATCAGCACCGTAGTAACTTCAAAGAGTTGCTGAATAAGTGGCCACTAAGCAAGGACTACCTATAACATTCTGTAGTGTAGAGGGCAGTATATCAGCCAGCTATGGCCTCATCCATGATCTTCCATTACATTTCTTTGGTCCTACCTCATAGTTTACCTCTCCAACCCAAAGGACCCTGTCAGGATTCTGGCATCACTGCATATGCTCAAAATTCACTGAGTGGTTTTGGTGGTTCTTATCTGTTTACAGGATTCTTTCTTTCCAAATGTTGGGAAGCTGTTTTGAAATAGAAATTAACAAAGGTGGCCTTCACTTTTAACTGGGTAAGGATACAGATAGTCCTTGACTAATGATCACAATTGGGACCAGAACTTCCATCACTCAGCGATACAGTCATTAAATGAGTTACACCCATTTTTACAACCTTTTTTGCCCTGGTTGTTAAGCGAATCATATGGTTGTTAAGCAAATCTGTCTTACCCCATTGAGTTTGTGGAAAGCCTCCTGGGAAGGTCACAAATGGTGATCACGTGACCCCCGGTCACTGTAAGCATCGTAAATACATGCCAGTTGTCAAGTACCCGAATTTTGATCATGTGACCGCAGGGATGCTGCGATGGTTGTAAGTGTGAGACTGGTCATAAGTCACTTTTCAGTGCCATCGTAACTTCAAACTGTCATTAAACAAATGGTTGTAAGTTGAGGACTACCTGTATATAGCAGCATTTAAAGCAACTAGCAAAGGAAGTTCAGTCTAAATGCTTTAAAGACCACATTGTGCATTTCAAGTGTAGTACGCTGTGCAATTTGGAAGGGAAGAAGCAACTTCCATAAGTGGGAAGACTGAATGTGCCATATCAGTGATGTGTACAGTGACCATATTTTCTTGGAAAAATTAAAGGTCAGGCCTGAAAAAGGGGCAAATCTGCAAGAGGATAAAGGATAAAAAATTGTAATTGTTTATAACTTTGGTTTACAAAGGAAAATGTAAGAGCAAAACCAAGAAAAACTTTACAAAAATGCATATCCCAATAAAAAATATCTAAAATCAAACTGTATATGTAAATTTACTTAAAAAAGACAATTCAATTCCCATATGAATTCCATGAACTAGGTGGTACCATTTGTACAGTAAAAGTTAAATGACCAAAATAAAGGCCAAAAGTGAGTTTTTGAAAAATAAATAAATCTAAAGGACAGCTTTCTGAAATAAAGGGCTGTCCTTTATAATAAAGGATGTATGGTCACTGTAGTGATGCATGTAAAAAAAAAGGGGTAGAGCTTTGATTGTGTAGTTTTGGCTACTCCCTTTACTTTTTTCACACATGTACACAACTCAGGGCACTCCTGTGCACAGTACAGGAGAGAAAATAGTGGGGTATGGCCAGATGGGAAAACATCTCTACCTATTGCTTCTCTAGTCCCAGTTGATCCTCCCAAAGGTCAGAATTAACTACTATGAAGTGGATGTATTATGTATGTGCATATCATGTACAGTAACAGTATAAATCATGCAGAATGAAGACTAGTGATGAAGAAGACTATGAAAATGTCAAATTATTTTTCAGGATCAGTAAAAAAAAATGTACGAGTTTTGCCAAAAGCTAACAAAATATCAAGCCAGGATCTTTAGGTTATTTGGTGAGATTATCAGGACATGTATCCTCTTATAGATCCATACAGCACTGTGCAGGATCATGTGCTAAATAAATATGGCCTTTTCTGCTGGGAATTAATCATTGCGGGCCAAATTAAGTTCTGTGTGTTTGGAATTCTCAATACCTGCACTATAATAATTATGATAAGCTCCCTCTACTACTTTCCAATAGCAAATTAAGTTTATCATAAAGATTAATTTATGTAATAAGCACTCAATCAATGGCTAATTATAACACATTCATTGGATTTTCCTAATGATGCTTGTTGAATATGGTTCAACAATGGTTAGTGCAATGGTTCCCCTCCCCATTGCACCAATCTTTTATATACAGTATAGTTCACAAAACCAAAATGGCTGGATTCACACAAACAAGGTGTGACAGCCTCTAAATTGACTCCATTCTTAGAGGCATAAATAAATGGAATTTACCTTTTGTTTCAAAAAAGCCTCTCCCATTTAATCTCGTTTATGCAACAGTGAAGCTAATAAAAACTAGACTGCTCCTTTATAATTCCACCAAGTTAATTAGGAAGGTTTAGCCTTTAGATAATTTCAAATTTTCTTGCTAGGCCAAAATGAAGAGGGAAAATTTTCTTTGACTGGTCAAACAACAGTTCCCCAAAAGGCCAGTTTTCACTTATCCTCCATATTCTCTAACATCGTATAGCACTTAAAAGAAAAGGATTGGCTGATTTCTATTTATTTAATGTTTGCATCCTGTAAGGTATAACAATATGCATTTATTGGTTATTTATCAGTTACACAATAAAAACAATCGATTAAGTGACATCAAGTCAATGTTAGCTCTTAGTGGCCACATAGATAGACTTTTTCTGGGATGACTTCTAGGTTTCTCAGTGGTACATGCATTGCTGTTGTAATTTAATCCATCCACCTCCCATCCTCCTCCTCTCTTTTCTTCCATTTTTCCCAGCATTCTCAAGGGAGCTGAGTCTCTGCATAATGGGTCCAAAATATGACAGTTTCATATTTCAGTGTTTTTACAGAAAGTTCCTTTCTGAGATTTTTGTCATTCTTGGCTTTGGCTTTTCTTCTCTTCTTGGCAATTTCCACAGTTTGTTCTCACATCCAGTTTGCCTTCTTTATTTTTGGCAGTCTGTTTTTACATTCATACTTAATGACTTCTTTAAGTTCATTCCATAATTCCCCTGGTTCTCTATCAGTGAGACTTAGGACTTCAAAACAATTCCTGATGTTCTCCTTAAAAATGGTGGGTATATGTTCAATATCATATCATGGAAGCTTTCTTCTTCTTCTTCAGCTTAGCTTCCAACTTGCACATGAGCAGTTTGTGATCTGTGCCAGAGTCAGCTCCTGGCCATGTCATTGATGCTATGATTGAGCTTCTCTACCTCCTTTTAGCCATAATATAGTCAATTTGCCCCTTCATGGATCACTGCCTTGTCGTGGTGAAGGGGCTTCCATAACTCAGTGAAGCCATGAGCTATACCGTGCAGGGCCACGCAAGACGGACAGGTCATGACAGAGAGTTCTGACAAAATGTGGTCCACTGGAGAAGGAAATGGCAACCCACTCCAATATCCTTGCCAAGAAAACCCCATGGACAATGTTAAAAGGCTAAAAGATATGACGCCGGAAGATGAGCCCCTCAGGTCGGAAGGTGTCCAATATGCTACTGGGGAAGAGCAGAGGGCAATTCCAAGTAGCTCCAGAAAGAGTGAAGTGGCTGGGCCAAAGCCGAAAGGACGTTCAGCTGTGGATGTATCTGGAAATGAAAAGAAGGTCCGATGCTGTAAAGAACAATATTGTATAGGTACCTGGAATGTAAGATCTATGAACCAAGGCAAGCTGGATGTGGTCAAACATGAGATGACAAGATTGAACATCGACATCTTGGGAATCAGCGAACTGAAATGGACGGGAATGGGTGAATTTAATTTGGGTGACCATTATATCTACTACTGTGGGCAAGAAACCCTTAGAAGAAATGGAGTTGCACTCATAGTCAATAAGAGAGTGGGAAAGGGGTACAAAGGGAGTAATGGGGTACAACCTCAAAAATGACCGAATGATCTCAGTGCGTATCCAAGACAAACCATTCAATATCACAGTCATCCAAGTCTATGCCCCAACCACTGATGCTGAAGAAGCTGAAGTTGACCGCTTCTATGAAGACCTACAACACCTTCTAGAACTAGCACCAAAAAAAGATGTCCTTTTCATCATAGGGGATTGGAATGCTAAAGTAGGAAGTCAAGGAGTAATCGGAATAACAGGCAAGTTTGGCCTTGGAGTACAAAATGAAGCAGGGCAAAGGCTAATAGAGTTCTGTCAAGAGAACAAGCTAGTCATAGCAAACACTCTTTTCCAACAACACAAGAGACGACTCTACACATGGACATCACCAGATGGTCAATACCGAAACCAGATTGATTATATACTTTGCAGCCAAAGATGGAGAAGCTCTATACAGACAGCAAAAACAAGACCAGGAGCTGACTGTGGCTCAGATCATGAGCCGCTTACTGCAAAATTTAGGCTTAAATTGAAGAATGTAGGGAAAACCACTAGACCACTCAGGTATGACTTAGATCATATTCCTTGTGAGTACACAGTGAAGGTGATGAATAGATTTAGAGGATTAGATTTGATAGACAGAGTGCCTGAAGAACTATGGATGGAGGTCCGTAACATTGTACAGGAGGCAGCAACTAAAACCATCCCAAAGAAAAAGAAATGCAAGAAAGCAAAATGGCTGTCTGATGAGGCTTTACAAATAGCTGTGGAAAGAAGGAATGCGAAAAGCAAGGGTGAAAGGGAAAGATATAAGCAACTGAATGCAGATTTCCAGAGAATAGCAAGGAGAGATAAGAAGGCCTTCTTAAATGAACAATGCAAAGAAATCGAGGAAAACAATAGAATGGGGAAGACTAGAGATCTCTACAAGAAAATTGGAGATATGAAAGGAACGTTTAGTGCAAAGATGGGCATGATAAAGGACAAAAAAGGCAGGGACCTAACAGAAGCAGAAGAGATTAAGAAGAGGTGGCAAGAATACACAGAAGAACTATACAAGAAAGATCTTAATGTCCCTGATGTCCACGCTGGTGTGATCACTGACCTTGAGCCAGACATCCTAGAGAGTGAAGTCAAGTGGGCCTTAGGAAGCATTGCTAACAACAAAGCTAGTGGAGATGACAGTATTCCAGCTGAGTTATTTAAAATACTAAAAGATGATGGTGTTAAAGTGCTGCACTCAATATGCCAGCAAATTTGGAAAACAAAACAGTGGCCACGGGATTGGAAAAGGTCAGTTTATGTTCCAAGGAAGGGCAATGCCAAAGAATGCTCAAACTATCGCACAGTTGCACTCATTTCACATGCTAGCAAGGTTATGCTCAAAATCCTACAAGCTAGGCTTCAGCAATACATGAACCGAGAACTACCAGATGTACAAGCTGGGTTTCGAAGAGGCAGAGGAACTAGAGATCAAATCGCCAACATTCGCTGGATCATGGAGAAAGCACGAGAGTTCCAGAAAAATATCTACTTCTGCTTCATTGACTATGCAAAAGCCTTTGATTGTGTGGATCACAACAAACTGTGGCAAATTCTTAAAGAGATGGGAGTACCAGACCACCTTACCTGTCTCCTGAGAAATCTGTATGCGGGCCAAGAAGCAACAGTTAGAACCGGCAATGGAACAACCAATTGGTTCAAAATAGGGAAAGGTGTACGACAAGGCTGTATACTGTCACCCTGCTTATTTAACCTATATGCAGAGTACATCATGAGAAATGCCAGGCTGGAAGAATCACAAGCCGGAATTAAGATCGCAGGGAGAATCATCAACAACCTCAGATATGCAGACGATACCACCCTAATGGCAGAAAGTGAAGAAGAACTAAAGAGCCTCTTGATGAGGGTGAAAGAGGAGAGTGCAAAAGCTGGCTTGAAACTCAACATTAAAAAAACTAAGATCATGGCATCTGGACCCATCAATTCCTGGCAAATAGAAGGGGTAGAAATGGAAGCAGTAACAGACTTCATTTATTTGGGCTCCAAGATCACTGCAGATGGAGACTGCAGCCATGAAATTAAAAGACGCTTGCTCCTTGGGAGGAAAGCTATGGCAAGCCTAGATAGCATATTAAAAAGCAGAGACGTCACCTTGCCGACAAAGATCCGCATAGTCAAAGCTATGGTTTTTCCAGTAGTAATGTATGGCTGTGAGAGCTGGACCATAAAGAAGGCTGAGCGCCGAAGAATTGATGCCTTTGAACTGTGGTGCTGGAGAAGACTCTTGAGAGTCCCCTGGACTGCTAGGAGGTCAAACCAGTCAATCTTAAAGGAAATCAACCCTGATTGCTCATTGGAAGGATCGATAATGAAGCTCAAGCTCAGATACTTTGGTCACCTAATGCAAAGAGAGGACTCTTTGGAAAAGACCCTGATGCTGGGAAAGATTGAAGGCAAAAGGAGAAGGGGACGGCAGAGGATGAGATGGTTAGATAGCATCACTGAAGCAATGAGCCTGAAACTGAGCAAACTCAGGGAGGCAGTGAAGGACAGGAAGGCCTGGCGCAATATGGTTCATGGGGTCACAAAGAGTCGGACACGACTTAACAACTAAACAACAACATAGTCAATTTGATTTATATATACCCATCTGGTGATGTCCATGTATAGAGTTGTCATTTTGGTCACTTGAACACAATTTAGCTATGAAGAAATCATTAGAGTGGCAGAAATTGATGTCAGTCTCCTGCTTCATTTCAGTTTCCTAAGCCATACAACCCAACTACAATTTCCTCTTCCATGTTTCCAACTTTGGCATTCCAGTCTCCAATAACAAGCAGCACATCTTGTTTGCATGTTCTGTCGATGTCAAATTGAACTTGATCATAAAACTCATCAACCTCCTCTTTTTCTGCATAGGTGGTAGGAGCATAAACTTGAATGATGATCATATTAAAGGGTGTCCACAAAGTCTAATCAATATTGTTTATTCATTGACTGCATTTTAGTCAAGTACTGCTCTTGTTATACCTTTCCTAACTATAAAAGCAACACTGTTCCTGCTTTGTTTTTCATGTCCTAAGTAATAAACAGTGTAATCTTCTGACTAAAAGTGTCCAATTCCCATCCATCTCAATTTGCTGATGCATAAGATGTCAATTTGTAGCTATTTCATTTCATCTTTTACCGTGTGGAGCTTTCCCTTGTTTATGTTTCTTACGTTCCATGTTCCTACTGTAATTCTGTCTTTGCATCTTCAGATTTTCTTTTCCTGCGTGGCAACATCAGCAACTAGACGTCCCAAAGGCTTTAATTTAGCCACATTATAAACACCATTAGTACTCCAAAAAATCCTGATTTCTTCCTTAGTAGTGTGTTGAGTGCCATCTGACCTGAAGGGCCCATCACTGGCACTATATTGTCAATCATGTTATATTTTCTTTCCATGTTGTTTTCTTGGTAAAAATACAGGAATGATTTACCATTCCCTTCTCCTGCACAGTATGAATTGATGCCTTTGCCATTGTCACGAAAGTGATCATCTGCCTCCGGCATTTTCCTATGTTGCTGCTGCTCAATATAGGTGTCTGCTTGCTTTAGCTGGGCAGCTGGGATGACCTTCACACCTTGGGTGAGCCTGCTGGGAATATATATTCTGGGCATACACTCCCAATATTCTTTGCTTCTCTCTCCCAGGAACACCACCATCGCCCCCACCACAATGAGGACTTAGCCTATCTCTTTTGGACTCAGAAGCTAAACTGTGCTTGACTTGGGTTGGATGGGTAACCATCAGGGTAGACTGAGAAACTGAAGCTGAAAAATATCCCAGAAGATGGTAATGGTAAATCAATTCCATTGTATTTACTAAGAAAATTGCATGGTTATATCCACTCATGAGACACTGGGCTACCTGATGCATCTTTGTCTCTATATTATCATTGATAACCCAGAATTAGCCTGACTGGCAAACCAGCATTGCTCACTGATTGAATGCAAGTTACCACATGGTTCTTCTTAATAGTTGAATTCACATTTAGTCACTTTAAAGATTATTTTGTTTAATATATAAAAAGCTAGCCTTTGGCTTAATGCAATGTGTAAATCTAGCAACTATCCAGTTTACATACCATGTCACAGAACCAGTCGTTCTGCTTTATTGAACAAGTCCAAGTTTAGCCCAATGTTCAAACAAGCCAGCTGCATATCTCAGCTCTGAATAAGCCCATGTAAAGTGGAGGATTATAATGAAATCCCATTGCCTTCTTATGAAGAAGACACAACTCCCAAGCTTGATACAGACACAGGTGACAGGTCTACAAAATTCTGTCTTATTCAACAAGTCTCATTCCTATATTGTAACATTTTCATAGATTGTCCTCCCCCTCCCCCATCTCTCCAATAGCATGCAGGCATGACAGAAGGACTGACAATTTAAAAAGCACAAACCTGGCAAGCATTTTTTTCTCTAAGGATCCCCAGATAGTTTTCTTCACGGTGTGCAGCATTTCTGCTGTTGATGGAATGCAAAAAGGCTTGCAATTACCTTTATCTACTCATTGTCTCTCAACTGAGCATACTAAAATGACAATGATATCAAATGCTAGTATTTCTGAGTTTTCTTTGGTCATATTCCAGGGAAGATGTGCATACACAGACTCTTTGAAACAAATGGCCAGATCAAGGCAGGATATTAGTTATATTTAGAGAAAGAGAAGATGAATCTGTTATCTACTGAGTGGAAGAAAATCCTTGTGATCTTTGGAGCATAGCCTGATGTTCTCTCTTCCTTTGAAAGACTGTTTATCTATCTATCTATCTATCTATCTATCTATCTATCTATCTATCTATCTATCTATCTATCTATCTATCTATCATCCATTCATGCAAATTAACAAATCAACAAATCAACATTGAGCTTTGGATATATACCTGGTAAGATCCTGACATATACAGAAACAAATGTACAGATTTAAAAGAAAAAGCTGGCATATTTCTTGTAACACCCTTGGATCCCTAAATCCAAGCTTTCATCCTCACTTTCTGAAGTCATAGTTAATCCTCAGGCTGTCCTGCCCTGAGACCAGGAACTTTCGGCAATAGATTTTGGATGCAATCAAAAAGTGACAAGATGTCATTTCTTATTATTTTTCTGTTAATATCCAGGGAGATTGCCCTCTCTATTCTCTGATTCATGTGTCAAAAATATATGAGGATAATTCTGCATATGAGCTAGTTTATAAAAAATGGTATCGACACTGACAACACTCAGTTTATTCATTAAAACAACTTTTCAATGTATTGGTGGCAAGCAGAACTTAGGGCAATAAATTCTGCTTCAAAATCATAAATCACTGATACTTTCATATTTATATGTAATAATGCTTCATGCACTATTTCATGTATTAAACTATATAATTTTGCAGGTAAATACCCTTAAAACTAGATCCTATACCTCTATATTGTGCCTTCAAGTCATTATTGACTCCTGGTGACTGCCTGGACATGTCCCTGTGGTTTTCTTGACAGGATTTTGGAAGTGGCTTGCCATTGCCTCCTACTTTCTAGGGCTGAGAGAGAGTGACTGGCCCAAGGTCATTCAGCTGGCTTCGTGCCTAAAGCAGAACTAGAACTCATGGTCTCTAGCCTGGTGCCTTAACCACTGTACCAAACTGGCTCTCTAACTTCCCATGTAGCATTAAAAAAAATCAGTGATGGAATTTAATGGGTGCCAAGGTAGGTGTTATGTTTGACATACCGGCACACATGTATGCTACTCAAGTTTAACACAAAGGATGAATTCAGCCCCTGCAATCCTGTGTCCACTGCTCAGAAAACATTTCAAAATATCAAATCAAAAACATTACAATATCTTTGTAGCAACGTTCAGGGTTGCAGGCAAAATAACTCACTGTCCAGGACTAGGAAAAGTCCCCTTGGAGTCTTATCCTGAGCAGTGGCTACTGGTAATCTGGGGTCTAAAGCAGTTCTCTCTACTTCAACTAAGCAGTCTCCATGTCATGCTTACATATTTTTACCATTCTGTTGATTCTAGTTGTGAGGGTCTTACTGGGGGAATGAGAGCAGAAGGAAAGTTTGTTCCTGAAAAGCATATAATGGAAATAATGAACTAGCTAGTGGGATGTCCCCTTATTTTTCTTGCCTTCCCATTTGGCTATGATTCTACTTTATTCCAAATCCAGCATTTTGTGAATGATCATTCCATCTGCAGAATGGGACAGGATGTTTGGAAGAAAGCTCTTCTTTTAAAATGTATATTTATTGAGGATTTTACATAAAGTAAAAGACAAATCTAAAGAAAAAGATAGAAAAGAAAGAAAAAAGAAGAAGGAAAGAAGTGCAATAAAAGAAAAAAAGAAAAAACCCCCCTAAAGTTATGAAATATAAAGTCTTCCAATCTTCTCTTCCACAGATATTAACAAACCTATTGTCTCCCCTCCCTCTTAACTCTTCCAGAAACTCTTTTCTTCAACCCCTTATTTATTCCCAACTGTTTCAGTCATTAAATCCATAAAGCATAATTTTACTTTGCCTGGAAGAAAGTTCTAATGCCAGTTAAATGTTGGCCAGAGGAAAACTCCAGTATTTCTCCCATTTCCAGAGCTAAGGTAAGGAACACATTTCTATACTAGTGCAGTAGGGATTTCAACCAACTCTTCTTTTGCTCCAGAGCCTGAAGGTAAGAGTTTGACTGAGACACATGGACACGTTCACTGTACCAGGAAATAGCATACCACTAGAGGGAACGCAAATCAGAAGAAATGTCACACTTCTCAAAGAAGAGCAGAGGCATTAAGACAAGTCAAATCCTTGGCTGCTTAAATTCCCTTTCCCCCATCAGAACAAGCAGCATTGGAGCAGAAAGTATAAAAAGGCCAGAGGACCTTCTGCATAACAGGAGCCTATGGAGAAATGGGAAAGAATGGGGTATCTCCAGCAAACCTAATCATCATTATTACTTTTAATAATGTACCTAGACAAAGTGGTAAATGTGACATGGGGAAATAAGTGATTCTATTGTAACATAAGTTTGTAGATATGTTTTTAAAAAAACAAAAACAAAAAACATCCACAGCAGCTAAAAAGTGGCACTGGTAAATATTTCAAGATTACAGTCTTTAATCCACTTTCTAAGAATTAAGTCTTATTGAGTCTGGTAGGGTTTATATACAAACACATTGTGAGTAGTGCATTAAAGAGGGAAAAAAGAACAAAAGGAAGTCCAAGGTACAGCTATCAGTTAAAAATATGCTGATGTTATGACTTGAAAATTCATTTTCTGGCCTGTAGTTGCCTGATCTAGTAAATTAAAATAAACCCCAGGTCCCTTCTCTGTCTGGTCCCATTTCTGATGATGAACAGATATCTATTAGAGCCGTGTTTCTCAAGCTTGGCAATTTTAAGGTGTGTGGACTTCAACTCCCAGAATAGCTGGCTGGGGAATTCTGGGAATTGAAGTCCACACATCTTAAAGTTGCCAAGTTTGAGAAACGCTACTTTAGAGGGATACTTTGTGAAAATGATGTCCAAATGATGCTAACCTGGTATTTTCACTGCTATTTTTTTTTAGACAGGAGACAAAATGCTCTTGTCCCTTTAATAGGGCTGGTTTTGACAGACTTAGAGGGTTTCTATCCATTTCCTTGTCATTTTGTTTCTTTTTATAATGTCCCACTGTGTTATTATGTTTATAGCTTTGCTTGGTAAAATGTGGATATAAATCGTTATGTTCTGGACAAAGTAAAAGAAGTGGAAAGAAAAGGAGAAAATAGAACCACTAGAAATGAGCCAACACTTAAAGCAAGCTCACCACTATTCCTGGGAGAGATATTTGGGATTACTCACAGCAAAAGCTCTTGAATATTGATATTCCAAATTAACATAATGAAGTTGGGAGAGAGGTTATTCACTGCATACCTCAGTAGCAGCTTGCCAAAGATATGCAGGGTTGAAGGGTTTCTTTTTCTTTTTGTTTAAATGGAATCTCAAAATCCACCAACTAGAAGCAAATTAAAGGCAAATATTTACAGTTGAAGAATTGTAAATTCAGGAGTTTGCTTTAAGAATGAGAACGAACAGAACTTATGGTCCTTCTGTACAAATATCTTCTCCTAGATGCTTAAGCATGCTCATTGCAACAGTATTATTTAGGGGAAGGACTTCATTTTGTTGTGCTATTGTTTAAGAACTGGAAATCTGAAAAACTTGCCCATTTAGTGCAAATTGGCCTGCCACAGTCAGGGCACACTGAAAGCAAGCAGCCAGTAATTAGATTAGAACTGCAAATAGGAATGCACAGAAGGAGTCCAGAACTGGGCCAAAATTCATACATGACATTCAACAATGAACACACAACTAAATTAGAATCCAAAAGGCAGCGCAAGGGCTAGGGATTCTTCCATACAGAGAGAGAAATCAGCAACATGGCTATTTCAGAAGCTGATAGTAGTAGGAACTGTTGATATATAAAATCAAAGTTCCTGGGATTCCCAGCCATTCCTGGTTTCTGAAGAACATCTTATTTACTGTATGAATAGGTTATCCCTCTTGTGGAGGAAACTGACTTTTCTTAAAATGCAGACTATGTCTTTGTCCCTGAGTGTGCAGAGTAAGAGAGTGCTCTAAGGACAGGAAAGATTTCACCCCTTTCTCAGATTCAGTTGAGGAATTTGGGATGGTCTTAGCATCTCTATTTTCTGATTTCCTGCAATCTGTTTCTATTGTGGCAGGGCTCATAACACATTCAGCTGATCATCCTTCACATCATGAGGGTTCCTTCAGCAAAGACTTGAAACACGTGTACCTCCAATGAAGTGGATCTTCTGCCTGACCTTCTAGTTTTGACTTTTTTCCTATAAATCAGAGATGACTAATCTTGAGGCCCCTGGGCTACGTATGGCCCTCTAGAGCTTTTGATGTGGCCCCCAGAGCTCTTTCAAATTACCAAATTAAACCTATGGGGAGTAATTCTGTTAACTGTATTTAATTAATTAAATTTAAGATTTAATTTGGTTTTTATTCTGGTGTGACCCTCAATGTGCTACTTAAAGGTAAAAAAAACCTGATTATATTTCAGAGCAACCATCACACTGATTCTACTCATAAAGCATGATTCACTTCAGCACAAAGTCTACCGATCTCTTACAAGTACCACTGAACTTTATGAGCATTGCAATCAAACATGTGATCAGACTTTTATGGAAGAAGCTGCCTGATGCAAACATTGCCATTTCAGTGTTCCTATTACATTAGGAGTTTGATGGGGAATTGAATGTGGAAATGGCCGCAGAGGGAATCTGAAACTACCAAAGGGATTCAGAAGTTCTACAGAAAACACACAAACACACAACAAGGTAAAGGGCAGGATTACAAAACCATAGAACCAAGAACCAAGAATCTTTAATTCTCAATGCATTTCAAAAGCCTACCTTTCTCAAGTGAACATTTGCTTAACAAATTAGGGCAATACCCGAATCACATTTTCCTTTGGATAATCCTGTGTGATACGCATCAGAGTTTTGCAGAGTTAGCATTACAGTATTGCATATCTCACCAAGGACTGTATCGCTAGGATATATTCCTGCAGAGACTTGTAACAGCTCAATCTTAAACATCAGGGGTGGGGGCTTTGTGATCTTGCAAACATTGCCAAACTAGCTCCCAGCAGACCCAGACAACTGGCCAGTGTGGGAATCTGATTTCCAACGACACATAGAGACCATGAGTTTTCCAATCTGGTAATAGATAGCATAACTACCAGAATACATAATGGAGGTTATTGTGGTGATGACTAGTTCAGGAAGCAATTTGTCTTTTGCTAAAGACTGATGTTCAGGATACATTCCAGGTATTTAAGCTTAGTGTGTTAAGGTGACCCCATCCTATGTGTTTAGTTTAGGTTCAGAGTGTTCTACAAGCCTCAACACTGAGTTAGTTTGTAATGCAAGTAGTGTCCTTGTGTGTGCTTCCAGTTCAAGATTCTTATTAGAAAAATCAGTCAAATAGTTTTAATTGCTTTGGAAAAATATTTATAGTAGAAGAACAGCAGTCTAATTTCAATTTATTGCTAACAGCCTAAGGGCAAAAGAAGCACGAGGATGAGCAATTTAGAGACCCAACTTGCTGCTGCTGCTAAATTTCAGCAGTAATGTCCAAAATCTTTTCCACCATGTCAGAATGGGAAACATATAAAAAAATGTATTGTAATCAATACACAGACTTGCTCAGTTTGCACAGGTTCATCCATGGTTCACTTTACCATGGTTTACTCAAATAATCCAATTTTTTTTTGGGGGGGGGGAATCACACAAGGAATAAACTGACTACAAAACATGGGTTCACACAACTTGCCAAGTTGCAATGTGATTGGCAAGTCTGAAGTTTAATGAATCATGAATCTAAACCCCTGAGGTTTAGTGAACACAATCACTGACTTAGAACTAGCCAATCCTATTTTAATTTGTGAATTGTTAAGCCCATGTGATTACTTTGAAGTACAATCAGTCATGAGAATCCAGACTATTGGCTAAATCTTAGCTAAAATGTAGTTTCAATTCAGTATGAGAACCCAGACAATGTGGTGAAGCTTGTAGTTTTTTGTGTTGGGCAAATCCAGGCAACTGAGTTAATTCAGTGAAAACTGTTTCAGTTAATCACGGGCAGCTACTCTTATGCAGTTATGCCCACTTTGCACAATTCCCTGTACTTGACCATATTTATCCCCTCAAAAATATTAAGTGTGGTCAGAAAAGTTGGCTGTAATGGGCTGTGAGAATAACCTTGGGAGACAGGAGGAAGAGCTGCAGATTAGACAATGATCAGATAAGAGAGATTTGAGTCCAAAGGAGGGATGGGGTTACAGAAAGTGACTCAGAAGGGAACTTCCCTAGTTCTCCAAAAGTAAAGGCAGGGGAGGGGACAAGTGCTTTCAGACTTGCAAGATTCTGTTACTGTAACCTTACAATGAAGATAGCATTAGTACTCATGGTTTTGGTTTCCTGTCTGGACTACCTCAAAGGGCTGGCACTATCTTTTTGTTTCAGGGAATAGTTGCATCCTACATTTTTTTCTCAGTGCCAAGTACCTTCTCCAGAAGAGTCATTTACTTCACTACGTTAGCAGGGAAGGGAAGAATAAACTCCCTTTATACCTGCTGCAACCCTTGATAATTATAGCTACACTAACCACCCCTTAGCAGATGCTCTTTTACAAATCTGTTCTTTAAATGCAAAGAAATATTTAATATCAAACATAGTTTGGCCTTGGACAAGAAGAATCACTCTTACTGATAGTAAAAATACAACAGTGGACTAAAAAAATGGACAAGTGGAACTTCAGCATCAGTAAGAGAGTGATAACTCATAGAAAGCAGGGCAAGATTGGCTAATAATATTTATTCTGCCTTTCTATTCATTTAATGAGTTGGAGATACAGACAAAATACAGCTGAAGAAAAAGGCTTCAGTGCATGACCAGTGAGTTACACATTTGCTATGTGTGCAGTGAAAGAGCGGGCGGGTGAACTGGCGGTTACATTCGATGCAATGGAGTTGATTCCCCTATACAAAGTCACTAGTCCTTGAAATGAAATGCATTTGTTCCACAGGTAAGGGGTCAGGGATGGGAGAAATGCATTCTTCTTAGCAAATGCCTTATTCTAAATGGTTTGTGCCATTTATATTTATATAACTTTATTAAAAATATTTATAAAGAAAGATAAAAACTAACAGAAACTAATATATAGAAGAAAGAAAGAAGAAAAGAAAGGAAAAAAGGGAACAAAGCCAAAAGTGCAGAAAAGAGAAAAATAAATACAGTATAAAGAAGTAGCTTCTGATTTTCTTTACAGAAGTTGTAAGTATAAATATCAATTTACCTCTTACTCTATGGTTACATAATTATTTTCATTTTTTTCTGTAATCTATTTCTTTTAATCATCAAAACCATAAGGCATAAGTTCATCTTTTTCTGTTTCATGCAAAAACACTATAAAGGATTTCAGTTAACTATAAACTTAGATAATATCTTTTCCCTAATTAAAGATGTCAATTTGGCCATTTCTATTTAGACTGCAATTGTATAATCATGTTTTCTAGGCTAAAGGAGACTCATAGACTTCATTGGGAGTTACTCCTAGGAAACTGTTCCCAGTAGAGGTCTATGGAATTACATTATGAGTAGTATACATTTAATTATCAATGTAATAAGTTTCCCTGGAACCTTCTGAGCAAGATTCATACTGGAGATACCTACCTGTAGATACCTACCTGCACACAATATTTATTGCCACTGACTCTGTAAGGTATCTTAGAGGTTTACAAATCTGAATGTAAAATCTATAAAAATAATTTAGAATCCAGAAATACACAATATATGGGAATATTCTGTGGGAATATAAATCACATAAATGAATTGGTCTTACTTGTTATAGTTCTGAACCACCCACACAAAGAAAGCTTCGGTGGGATATCTGAGTAAAGCTGGTTCTGTGAAGTAAACTCACAGTATTTGTACTATGGAACTTACTTGTAAGTAGACAAATATAGGACAGTATTGTTAGATTCTACTCCATCAGTAACCAACTTATATATGGATGGTATTTCTTCAAGAACACCTGCAAGGAATCGTATGACACCAATGATGGGGACAGAACTCAACTCCATTGCTAAAATTACATCTCTCAGATCTCAACTATCTTTTCCTTTAAGGACACAAATTAACAATTTTGTTTCCCTTTCACGAAACACCAAATCAATTGCCAAAAGAAGCCACCTCATTCTGCTTAATGTTAGGGCTGGTCCAGGTCCCCATGCATAAAGCAGAATAGGGTTTATGATTGCTGTCTGGTTATGAAACCAATGCTTACTTGCTGTTCTGTGATATACATACTCTGCTTGTTGATTATATTTTAAAGTCATGCTATAAAGTCCTCTGAGCAACATACCAATTAAAAACAATTATACATGTGTCGTTTTGCTTTTATTACATTGTAAGATTTAGTTCCTGACCTGACTTGCCCTGGACCACCCCTGGTGTGGAGAGCTTAGTCCTAACATCTTTATTCAGGTGGTGAATATCTTTAGGAAGACAGTAGATTTGCACTCAGTTGATGAATGTGTACTGCTTGCTGGCTGTTGAGCGTGCTTGTTAAAAAAGTATTCCTTGTTTGTCAGAGCACCAGAAGGCAGTCCATTATGCACTGCTCCCATGTGCCAATGCTCAACTGGACTGAGGATTAATGTGGAAGGTGTGCACAAGGAACAGTGAGGCACAAGGCTTCAGATAAATTAAAGGTGGTCAAGAGAAGGCCTCTAACCTCCATGCTCCTAGGTGAGGGGTGGCCTCAGCAGAAGGCTGTCCCTCAAGCAGTGCCAAATGGTCTTTCTAATTTCAGCCTTCCATCTCTCGCCCCAAAATACCGCTTTGAAAATATGCCATCATCTATAGTTTCATTGAAAGATTGAAGGCAAAAGGAGAAGGGGATGGCAGAGGATGAGATGGTTAGATAGAATCACTGAAGCAATGAGCATGAAACTGAGCAAACTCAGGGAGGCAGTGAAGGACAGGAAGGTCTGGCATGATATGGTTCATGGGGTCACAGAGAGTTGGACATGACTTAATGACTGAACAACAACAATTGTTTTATCTCCTTCCTGGATTGTAGTTTGTTTCGATAACAAGACTCTGGGCTAAAAATTTCTGCAGCATTTTCATCACTTTTCTTGTTCAGAGGAGAAGAATATTTGACATTTAAAGTTCATATTTTGAAGAGTGACAAACTGGGTTCTTGTACTAACCATAGTCAGAATTTGGCCAATAACAAAAGTAAGTCTCTTATTTCATACTGGAATAAATTTCCCAGCAGTCTGCACCTTCTTTGGTATCCCATATGTCAATTAGATCAGGGTTCCTCAACCTCAGCAACTTTAAGATGGGTGGACTTCAACTCCCAGAGTTCCCATGCTGGCTGGAGAATTCTGGGAGTTGAACTCCACTCATCTTAAAGTTGCTGAGGTTGAGGAACCCTGAATTAGATCTTGAGAGAAGGCAGCCAAGGGTTTCATGGGGCCATTTCAGATGGAGAAGCCAGGGCAACCAGAATGATGAAAAGCTTGAGGAACAAAAAGCAAGCCCCAAACCCCAATATCTTCTACTGCTTTGCAACAATAAAATAAACACATCTCATTTTTCTTTGAAATGTGGTGAAACCACTACTGAAATATATATATGCACACACCATGTTGAAAAAGGCAGTCCTTCATGAGTTGAAGCTGTTCTGAGCAGCAGTGCAAAAGCCATTTGTAGTTTTTTTTACCCATTAAAGCTTACAGCTGTCACTGCTGGAAGTGTTTCACAGTGCATGCTCACCTGCCTTCTGGTGTTTGCAGAGGGAGACACCAAGTGGATTGTCTGTGCAATTCCTGTTCCTTCAATAATGGTACTATGGTAGTATCTATGATCACAGAGTTGCACGTGTGAGGTTCCGGAAGCATTTCCCACAAATGAGACTGCCAGTGAGTTGCTTACACTAAGTTTTCAAAGACTTACCAAAGAAAGGCCAGGTCAGGGCCATCTAGATCTTGGGGGAACACTCTTCCGTAGGGCAAGCACGGTGATAGAGAAGCATGTTTCCTGGGTCCCATAAAGTGACATTGTTTAAGGGACAGAGTCCTGTCAGATTCTGTCCATCTGTCTATAAGATAACTCTCCAAAAATTGAATAAAATGTGACCAAAGGTGATGTGGGGGATGGAGCCAGCAAAAGCAAGACAGTTTGAAAATGAGTATATGCCGTGTTTATCACATATCTACATTACCCTTTAGAATAGGTGTAATAGGACTTAGAGTCCACAGGCAGTCTCATTTGTGAACCCAGCACCACATGGACATTTGGGAGTGAAATGACCAAACTTAGGTGGTATCACATTCTTGCTCCTATTCCTACGCTTAAATCTCACAAAACATCACAACTGCTGTTCTCTGGTTCAATCTGGGACAGACAGGCATTTACTGGGAATGGAATTGGAGGACTCTGGAAGGCAAACTTCTCTAATTCCTATCATTCAAATTTCCCAAAATGTTCCAAAAAAAAAAAAAGCAGTCCCAGATTGAACCAGAGAAACAGCAGTTGTGAGGTTTGTAAAAATATTCAGGCCTCCCCTTCATGATGTCACCAAATCATTGGATAGCTTTCTGTGCTCTTTGAAAGGGTAGGAGGATGAATTGTGGCCTCCAACTCTCAACTCTCAAATACTGCCAACTTCTGCTTTAAGTCAACACTTTAAAAAAATGGAACTAATGTAGCTGCTCTAGACACTACGTGCCACACAAGAAAGCAAGAATCACTGTAAGAAATGATATAGTCCAGAGGTTGGCATTGTGCCTGGAGGTGTCATATTGTTCGTAAGATCCTGTAAGGAACTTTGAAATTACACTTTAAAAATTGACAGAAGATGTCAATGTACTTGCCTTAAATCCAAAAAGATTTCAGGCAAGGACCTCAAAATCTTGCAGGACATCAGGTGAGAACCCCAAAATCTCATGAGCTTTGGACATGACAATGTCAAATTTTTTTCTGAGATTTCAGAGAAAAAACACAGATCTTGAAGATTTCAGCCACTTGAAATTATTATTTTGGGTGCTTGAACTGTTACACAAAATCACACAATAGCATTTGGCACTGGAAAAGGTTGCAGCTACTATTATAGCTTATACCATAATTAAGCGCTCAGAAATGAGACCAGATGGATCTACAGTAAGCACAACGTAGCCCATGTTAAGCACTATTTTTTCATCAGTTTCCTTAAGAAAATACGATGAAACTGTAATATATTCAACTTTGGCTTGATCATGTTTAATATTCATTAACTAGAGGGAATGAGAGTGAGTGAGTAGTTGATTGATGTGCTAAACAGCTAAGATAATGTTTAACTAATTTTGAATTGCAGCTTTGGACATCGTAAGTTTCTTTTTTTTTTTTGTCCACTAGGTTACTGAGACATCTCAGAAGTTAAACTCAGCAGATGTTTCAACTCTTTTCAGTCCACGTTCATTGTTCTGCACAGTTTCAACATGTGCATACCAAATGGTTTATGCATATTAATCTGCCCATCCAGGCATAAATCTCCACAGTCTTGTTTTTATTATGCAATGTGAATATTTTGGCAAGTTTCACTCATGGCAGCTTCCAAGACTCTTTTCCTTACTAGCTAGTCCATGTATCTAAATAAAGGACAGATCAAAATTTACATGGATCGATTTCTGACTCTTCTTTCCTTGATTATTTAATAAATGTACTGAATTGTAAATTGGAGCTGTCTTATTCATGTGCCAGACCACAAGATATGCATGATTATTTGATTCTTCAGATGATTAAATAACAACTCTGTGAAAAGGTATAGAGGTGCAACCCTTAAGTCTCAATTTTCATGTATTCGGACTGGGAAGTATTAACTTTTATCACTTGCAAGTGGAACATATTTTACTTTACAAGAGCACAAGGGATCTGGCAGTTTGCCCCTCTTTAAAGAACTGCAGAAACACGTGTGCTGGTTGCCATACAGACAGATGCCACACAACCAGGGCCATGTGCACATAATGAAACCAGGAGTGAAGAATGAAAAGTGGATGCTCATTGATTAAAGGAATCCACACAGTCTCAGCCATGGAGGCATAACAGAGTTTCATGGGAGAATGGGATAGAACCTGAAGGGAGATATGTAGATAGTGCATCTGGAATCCCATCTGTCACCTAGGATGAAAATCTTTGGAAGCAGAAAGGAAAGAAGCAACAATTTACATGAAGACTGGAGCACGGGGTTGTTTTTGAATGGTTTTCTATGTATTCCATTCATGTAATACACTACAACATCTGGGAAGGGATTATTATAAACTATTCTCCCTAATCGGTCATCTCAGTATATGTTGATTTTGCTATAACCTGACAAAAATGTGTCCTCTAAGGAGGCAGAGTTCAGATTTTTGCTCCAGCCACCTGTTATCTAATTTGGCATAACTTATATATATAATTTTTTTATTAAAGATTTTCATTACAGTAATAAAAACTAATACAAACTAAACCCAGAGAAAGAAAGTAACAATAAAATAAAAAGTGCAAAGAAAGAAAAATTTTAAAAAGAAGAAAGAAAAGAGGGAAGAGTGAAATAATGAAAAAGAAAAGAAATATATAAAGAAGTGACTTCCAATCTTCATCGCAGCAAGTATAAACACATTTGGTAGCTCTTCACCCTCTATAAGGTTATATACAGTTATCTCTTCTTCCCATAATCCATCCCTTATCTGTAAGCAAATCCATAAGACATCAATTTTTCAATACTGGTGTCAGCAAAAAATCTGTAAAGGTTGCCATAATTTCATAAAAACATGTCTTATCTGTTTTTATGAAACACCTTGATCAAATAAGCCAACTTTATTCACCTTGACCACTCTCCACCTTGATCAAATAAACCAACTTTATATTCCTTCCTTTTACCTCTGAAAACCTTAATCTTTAGTTCATTAAAATATTGTCGTGGGATTTGATTTCTCTTCAATTCATCTTTGTCCCATCACATAGGCCTCTGTAAATCCAATAAAAAGACATTATCCAGGTCATTCTCTTGGTTTATCATTTGCATTTCCCCTTTAATTTTTAAAACTTCAGCCAGCTTCTTTTGAATATCCCTTAAAGAGTCCTTAACCAGGTCATTCTCTTGGCCTGCCACTTGTATTTCCACTTTGAATACCTTCTCTATCTTGTAATCCATACTTCTTTTCTTATCCAATATTTCTGATTTCACTATTTCTGCATCAAGCAAGATTTCTTTCACATCGGTCATTCCTTCATTAACATCCTTTCGTCTATCTATAGAAGCAGACATCATTACTGATATTGAGGCTACTAATTTCTGGCCTCATTCTTTGAAGACCTCTTTAATATTTCAAATGTTATAGTGTTTTGTGCCATTTTGTAAATCCCAATCAAAACCAAAGGCTTTTTGTCTTTTTCCCTGGAATCATTAGTTCCCTCTAGTTCTTATAGTTAATTTTTCTTTTGTTCAGAAATGAAGATAGATTCACCAGGTAGCTCTTCAAACTTGCCATTCTGAATATCTCTAATAGCTTTAAGATGGTTAGATAAGCAATTTCCAAAAGTAATTAGAAGTGAGGTTAGTGAACTTAGTGTCCTTTAAAAAGTTCCACCAAGGCTGTGAGCTTGATGATTGATCCATTTGTCTTCTGGCACTTAAACCTGTAAGGGACCACTGTCCTGTGGTCTCGTCACAAGGAACAGCCATCTGGAGCACATGTGGGTAATTTCCTGTCCTCTCCTTGTCTAGAGAGGTTCTAAAGAGCCAGTCTACTCACTTGTTCCTTGGTCTTTGATGTGGTTGTTGTCTCTGCTTTCCATGGATACATGTTCAGTTTACCATGCCTCCACTGGAAGTCTCTAATATGGCATAACTTGAAGAATGGCTTGTATATGAAAGAAGCAACAAGCTGGGGTTCTTGATCACTGACACAGGAAGATTTTGTTCAGTCCATCTAAGAGATGGTTCTCAGACTAAGAAAGACTCAGGAGCCTCTTATGTAAACAGCTACCTGCATGCTTCTCCATTATTAGTGAAAAGGCCTACTTCCTTGGCAGATCACAAAAAGGCTCTTAGAAAGGAAATAAAAAAGCCCCCACCCTAATGTATATAAAAATAAGTTGGTTCTCAAAGGGAAATAGTTTCGTTGCTGGAATTCTTGTAACCCCATCCTTTTCTTCCCAATAACTCCTGCTAAAGAGACACGGTGAGAATTGTGCTTAGAAAGAATCACTTTCCATTTCTGGCAGCTGTCAAAAAGCCTGACAACTTCTAGATGTTTTTCTTTGGGCAAGAAACTACATCACCCAATTTTACTTGCAATGTATGATCAGCAAAGAATGAAAGTGAATACCACATCCATTTAGATGCTAGATACCTCTCTAAGCAGCAACAGCAGTTACAACTATCCTTCCTTGTACCCCCCACTCTCCATCATAACTATCACTCTGCTTTATTACTTACATTCATCTCGCTGAGTGTGGGATGAAAATGTGCCCTTGAGACTATAAACATGCACCGAAGTTTAACAGCCACCTGCTGACAGAACTATAGAGCTTTTGGTTGAGCTTTTCAAACAGGGCTTGCTTAATAAAGCATTTAACAGCTAGCTCATATCTACCATAGGCTTCCAGTTGAGCGTCACACTTTTACTGTGTTGCCAGGGAATTGCAGGCTGGCAATGTAGAATGGGTGTTAAAAATCAACATAAACAACCTCATAAATGTTAGCTGCCCTCTTGCAAATAACTTTTCCCAAGCAAAGATGGAAATTCTAAGGATGTCTACACAAGAACAAATCTAACTGACATGAAATCTATGAGATGTATACATCAATTAGGATCCCAAGGAGCTGTGCCGTATATTTGTGATATGGACAATGCATTGAATTTGAAATGTTTTGAGTTTGAAAAGCTCAGAATTGAATCCATCTCGGTTTGCAGGAACTCTTCTGACCTTACCAGAATGGCTACAGCACTTGTCCAACCATTCTGGAAGAGCATGAAAAGGTCTGCCTTGAGATGAACACACCTGTTTCAAACTCACAACTGGCTCTTGAAATGTTTCTGGAACAGTCAGGACAGTATTGGAACAGTTCCAATAAAGTTGAAACAACTGGTTTCAAACTTAAAACAATTTGTACAGACCCCTAATGGTTATGACTTCCTACTATGATATATGAGAAGCAGAAAGATCCGCCAACATTAATAAAGCCAGAAAAACTAGTTAAGAAGTAGGTTGGATGGAAAATATTTTTTCTCTGCTAAAATTTGGGCTGTGTCTAAGCTTCTAAAATTCCATTTTCTCACCAGATTGAAGCAAGCTATATCCATCTAAATCCCTGGTCAGTCATTCTCTTGCCACTCAACAGCCATCATCTTGACTTTTGTTGACCTCCTCCAGATACCGCCATCACTCAAGAAGGAAGAGAGAGAACTGCTCTGCAATAAAGATGGTTCGATTCTCTTTACTTGCTCATTTATTTACTTGAACGTGTTCATGTTCAAAAGGCATGAAAAGGCTTACAAATAAGGATTTAAGCTTGACACCTATATTCAAAAGCTGAATCACATAAGCAAACAGTGTTATAAAATATAGCATAAGAGAAATGCCTGCTAGAATAAAAAAACTTTAAGAACCCATTTAAAAACAAACAGAGAGAGGACTTCCTGCCACCATATATTGAACACTATTGTTGCATTGAACATATTTATCAGCTCATGCATGTCTCTCCTTGTGTTCCAGTTTCTTCATGTACTAAGCATGATTAGGGATTTATGTTAGCTGGCTACTTTTTCTCCCCACCCCTCCTGGCTGATCACTGACCTTCCCAAACAGGCCATCATTTTGGAGCATCAGAACAGAAATACCCATTTCAGAAATATCTTCTGATCTCCTTACATAATTTGTACCTGTGCATAGCAGATGGCAGACCTAACTGACCGTAGCTGATCTTAAAAAAGTTAATCAAGGTTGGAATAAGTTATACCTTTCACGACCAGAGATTAGACTGGAAATGTGAATAAAACATCCTCGAAAAGACCAAATGTCAAATAAGGTTTGCTTTGTTGTCATACTAACTTCATAGACTCACCAGGAATCAAGCTTGCCTGGAGGGAGTTTTTTTTTTTTTTTTAACTTAAATTTCTATATAATTATCAGTGTAGAGAAAAATGTCTTTCAAGAATGGAGTTTTGGTCCATTTTTCTTTGGACCAAATCTTGGATCTTCTTTGAACGATTTAGACAGAAAGTTCAGAAGCAGAAGCCCAGATCTCCAGAGATCTGGATGTTCCATAGCACTTCACTCCCATATTATTTGTGAAGGGTGGTGGCTTTGATGTCTACATTGAAACTCAATTTAAAATTCTGTCCAAACTTGTTCTTCTGCTGAAAGTATTCAACTGAAATGATATAGTTTTAATGATAAGAGTGGTGGAGATGGAATCTTGTTACCAACCTTTGGTGTCTAAACATTTAGAAGGGCTCCACAATTTATAGCTGCAATAATTTTCAGGAAATTATTTCCTGATTTTCAGATTTCCTATGATGGAGAAATAAAATTAGTTGCTTTATGGGGATCATTTAACATTCCTGGCAAAACTTCTTTTTCTAAAGGATTCCTCAGTAAAAGATAATTATGACAGGCTGCCTCCAGTCAAGCTGAAATTCCTGGTATCTCCTAGAACAGTGTTTCTCAATCTTGGCAACTTTATGATCTGTAGACTTCTTTTCCTACAATTCTCCAGCTAGCATGGGGAATTCTGGGAGCTGAAGTCCACACATCTTAAACTTGCTAAGGTTGAGAGACACTGACCTTCTGTCCAGCTTTAGCAAAATAGGAAGATGTTTTAGCCTTCCTGCCATACATACAGAATTTAACCTGATGCCAGTCCTGAAACACAAGGAGCAGCTGTGTATCTGTATTGCCTTGCAGATGGGGAAGTTTTCCATGTGAAAACCCATATGCAACCAATGATACCAATTGTATAGATGTATAAGGGAAATTACTGGGGAAAAAAGGATATGGAAAAACAGAGGAGGACCACAAAGGGCCAGACCTCATGACTGTTGCAATCCTAAAAGCACATGACTTATGTGAAGTAGGTTGAAGGTAGAGACAGGACTGCGGTGAGGCAGTAAAAAGCTCATTCTTCTCCTTCCAGCCATGGTCCTGGTGAACTAGGAATACAATGGTTCCCTGCTCCAGTTACAGCAATATTGCCTCCCTTCCTTGCAAAAACAAACAAATAGAATGGTGTTGCTTTGCAGTTCCCCCACTTTTTACACCTTTATATGGACTGGTTCCCTTTATTATCTGAAAGGAGGAAGAAATGCAATTATTTATTTGTTTGTTGTTATATCACACTCACATCCTGCCACAACTGGATGCAGATACTTGGTGGCTCACAAAACAAAAACCAGAAGTAACAATAAAAATTAAAAGCCAACAGTAAAACATGCACACACATACACTCCAGATGGCAGCTGGCATTGGCCCTCCAGAAGAGCTCAGTGTTAGAAGCTCAGAAGGCAGGGTCAAATGCACCACTCGCCAGAGGCCATTCCAGAGGACCAGCCCTGCAATAGAAAAACAATGGTCCTGGGCCTTGGCCCCCACCCACCTCTTGAAAATGGGGGACAAACAGCTGCTTCTCCTGGCATAATCAAAGTGGTCGGGCTGATTACAGTGGAGAGATATGGTCTTAAAGGTAACATTGCACCAATTAAATGAGGTGAGTCCATGAATGGTGTGCTGAAGGAGTGGTGACTGTTGTCACATAGAGAGGAAACAAGTCTAACGTTAAGGTAGAGATGGAGACTTCTGATATTCTTTAGTGGTAGGCAGCTCAGTCAGGTGACAATGGAGGACCAACTTCAGAAGACTGGGCACCTAGTTAGGTTCTAGAATACAAAGATTGAAAATGTTTGATACAGGTATCCCAAGCAGCCTCTCCATTCCATGGACATCCCTTGGTCCACCAAGTGCCATGAGTGAGTTGGCAACAGATGAACATCAAAGATGACTGGACATGGGTATGAGCTCAAGCCTAAAACTACCCTGTGATGTAAGGGGAGTGAAGTGCTAATACTTCTCTGTACTTATTGCATCTGCAGAACGTTATCACATGGCTTTATTTAATGTGCCTTATTTCCTTTTAGGGTCCTCTGGCTGGAAGATGCTCCTGTAAGCCAGTGTGACAATGTGAAAGATGTTTAGGATGCCAGATGGGCAGGATCTCATGAGATGACAGAGATAACATCTTGTAAGATCATCTGGGACTCTTCCAAGCTTGTGACACCTGAAGAAGTAGACTCTCCATGGATTGAAATCAGCTACCTGTAAATTAAAACTGTACCCCTTCTGGCTTGTATATGTGGCCTGAGAACGAGGGGCTGGATGCAGGAGCTGAAGTGGGCTAATCTATCTTAAACAGTAGCTCTGCTTTCCTAACCATAGATTCTGGGCATGTGCAAAGTGAAATGACATGGCTATTCTACTTCATTAAAAGACAAGCACTTTTATTGAAGCCTTGACAAAGCAAAGCACTCCTCTGAAGACCTGCAGAGCAATAATGAAGTGGAGGCGTCAAAGGATCTGACACATCTCTTTCAGTCCCTAATTAATAACCCACTCCTATGATCAGGAGTCTGAGTTATTCTCAGGCAGCAAACTGAGCTTTTCAAGGATTTCTCACCTCTCTAGAGAGCACATAGTTAACAGATATGCTTAACAGTTAATTTAATCGTTCTGTTGTAGGAGGCTCAGACCTAGGAAAACTTTGTAACATTTTAAGCCAGATATTTTATTTAGCAAGGTTCAACCTCTAAAAAAGCTTTAGGACATGTAAAAAGTAACCATCAACAAGCAATAAGCAAGAATAACTATAATCATGTTATTTTTTTAAATGTAGTCTAAAGCATGACCGGTACAGTCTTACAAGGAATACAGAAATACTTTATATGGCCTAAAATATTTTAGAACTCAGTCTGATGCACCATAAATTACATAAATTGGTCATTGTCACCTTTCCCCTTCTCCTTCAAAAGGAAATTCTGCCTGCTAAGAAAATGCCCCTCAGAGCATTAATTTGCAAGAGCTGTACTGATAAGAGAAGCATACTAAACAAAGGTCTCATTAGACAATTTTGCGTAAGCAATTTAGGCCAGCCAAGCTGGCTATTACAATAACAAATTTGATTAAGCTATTTTGCCTTTACATATGCAAATGAGTTTAGCTCAAGTAATTCCAGTTGCCCAGCATACTTAGGAAATCCTGTATGATCTTTAAAGGGCTTATGATTTTATGAAAGGGTGTTCCTATGTTAAGAAAATAATGCCTAACCTTTGTTCTGAAATGGTCTGTATTCATAAGACACAAGAATGAGAAATTGACTCTGACTCTAAAGTGACCACATTTTTCTAAGACTTTTGGTTGCATAGATAACCCACACAGCCTCTTGCATCCCACTCTTTTCTATGTTCTCAAGTTAACGTTTTGGTAAGGTTTTCACTTAACATCATTCCAAAATAACTCTTATATGTGTAGAAGATGTTTCAAGTGTTCCCTTCAGCATCTTCTTAAAAAAAAAAATTTTATAATTTGAGGTCCAGGATAATACGGTTACACATAACATATTTAATTATTGTATTTTATTTCTTGGTTATATCTTTCATTTTTTTTAAAAAATGAAGAAATTGGCATGCTGTAACTAAAGCTGTATACTGTAAAATGTTGAGTTTGAACTACTTTGAATGAGAAACTCCCCATTCGAGCTTGGAAAAGCTCAGTCAGCTTACTAGGAGTGCTCTGATGCTTTTCTTATCTTACAAGAAAAAAGCTGGTCTTGAACGAGTCCCATTTCAAGTGCAGAATGTTTCAAACTTGAAAGATTTTGAGTGTTGGAAGTGTAACTTCACAAGTAGTTGGGTGTAGATGGTTAGGGATTTACTTTGTTTTGCCCTTAAATCTTTCACACTGCCTGTTCTTTGTTACAAAACTGCTAATCTCAAGGTCTTTTTCTGCCTTTGATCTCATGTATTTTCTTAAATAAATCTGTTACTAAATGTGTTTCATCAATCCTTGCTCAGGTTACTCTTGGAAATGCTCTTGGTTACATATATTCTCATTCTCCAACATTGTCTTCTCCTTCTCCTTCTCCTTCTCCTTCTCCTTCTCCTTCTCCTTCTCCTTCTCCTTCTCCTTCTCCTTCTCCTTCTCCTTCTCCTTCTCCTTCTCCTTCTCCTTCTCCTTCTCCTTCTCCTTCAGGTCTGTTTTGACTTCCTGGACAAGTCCCTGCAGGTTTCTTGGCAACATTTTTGGAAGTGGCTTGCTCTTGCCTTCTTCCTAGGCCTGAGATAAGTGACTGGCCCAGTGCCACCAAGCTGGCTTCATGTCTAAGGCCAGACTATAACTTAGAGTCTCCTGGTTTCTGGCCCAGTGCTTTTAACCACTGCAACAGGCTGGCCCTCTGTATACCTCTACTGCAAAGCAAAGCAAGAGCCTGTACTTTTCTTCACTTCTAAGAATAGCTAAGGTTTCCAGCAGCCTTCCCAAATACTACTACTAACAACAACCACAATAACAGTAACAATAATGGACTTCCAGTGCTTTGTTTGGAAGGATGTTCACCTGGCCAGGAAAAGGATCTGTTTTTTATTTGTATTTATTTATTTATTTATTTATTTACTTATTTATTTATTTATTTATTTATTTATTTCATCATATTTATATAGCCACCCATCTCACAATCAAGTGACTCTGGGTGGCGCACAACAAAGTTAAAAACAAGCCATACAAATTAATATCACTATTAACATTAAAAACATTAAAATTATAAGAGGCACAAGGTGTCCTGAAACTGTACTAGCTTCTGGTAAGCTAAAAGGGTGGCAAATGATAGGTAAATATATGCTTTAAGACCCAAAGCTCCCCCAGGAATCCACTGTGTGAGAACACCCACAATATGCTCTCAAAATAAGCCCACCAGCTCAAAATGTTTAGGGGCCTTTTGTTGATTACCAGGACAAGAAAACTTGTATTTGTTTTAAATGCAAAAATGAACCTGTTCGGAGGATATCTTTTTTCAGTAGGGCTGGCTGGTAAACCTGTTTTTAAGCTTGTCTTTTCTAATACTGTATTACAGAACCTATAGTCTGGGATGTCATATCAATAGATCAATATCAATATCAATATCTATCTATCTATCTATCTATCTATCTATCTATCTATCTATCTATCTATCTATCTATCTATCTATCTAGGCCTCAGCCCCCTCCTTAGCTACTGACGGTTTTTAGCCAGCTAAAATTAATTTGGTGATTTGACCTCTCATGAGAAGGGAGAAAGTAAATGATTGGGGGATCTGTTTATGTAAAATTGTATTTATGGAAAGTATGGTTTTCTTTTAATCCTGGACAAATTATTGATTTTGCTCACTTTCCCTTTTGCCCAGTCCACAGGAATGATATAATGGATCCCACCTGCCAATGGGGTCTGAGCCAGGGAAGCTAAGCAGGGTCAGACCTGGTTAGGGCTGGATGCGATTCCAGCAGGGAATCCTAGGGTGATATAGGCTAGACAGAGCAGAAACATCCCAGAAGTAGACAGCAGCAAATCACTTCTATAATGCACACCAAAAATATATCTGGAATGTAGAAGCATCTGTAAAGAATGGAATGGACATATGGGGATGGGAGAGAAAATGGGTGCTAGCTATGTGTTTCATGGACATAGAGATTTAAAGTCATGCTCATCTTAGGTCCTAGCAGTAAAAGAATAAAACTATTATGGTATTCTCTTAGGACTCATCCACATAGTCCCTGAGGCTGTAAAAGTAGGTCAATGTGAAAATTGGTGCCCTCACATAAATTCTCTTACTGTGCCTCAAGTACAAGACTAATAGAGTTGCTTCCTCAGAAGGATGGACTTCAGTTTCCTGCTGCTGATGCTGTCTGGTGAGCAGCAAGCAAGGAAAGGATTCTCCTTATCTACTGCCTGTTTCTCCCCCAGCCCAGTGTGGCCCCTTTGCCTCTGCCTTTCCCTTTGTGGAATCTTCCTTTACCTTCATGCTTGAGATGGAGTTGGACATCCTTGCAGTGAGATGGAAGCTCCATTGGGAACCTCTGTAAAAGGTAAATGGTCTGTCTCAGAGCTGGAGCAAGGAGGCTGTAGGGATTATTCCTTAATCACAGTCTCATTAACAAGGCATTATACTCTAAGGCAGTGTTTCTCAACCTCAGCAACTTTAAGATGTGTTGACTTCAACTCCCAGAATTCCCTAGCCAACACAGGGAATTATGGGAGTTCAAGTCCACACATCTTAATATTGTTGAGGTTGAGAAACATTGCTCTAAGGTCCTCTATAGAAAAAAAAACATTTATTTGGTGATAGAAAGTTTGCAGCTACAAAACATGTGGCATGGACCGGGTATTCCTAAACTAGATTTTAGATTGTGAAGACCTTGGAGCCAATGTAGTTTTTATTTCCTATCAGTACACTGTTACATTTACTTCTTTTGAAGTAGATCATCTTGAGACTTAGGTAATCTTACATTTTTAATATTTTTCCTCTCAACATTTTATGCGTGTCCTCTCTAAGACAATAGATTCTATAAGTGCAAGATCTTTAGTGCCAAAATGATCTTGCCTATCAAAGAGATGCAAAGGAAAGGTATCTTCACATAGATTATAATATAGTAATATAAAATATATGTGAGCAGCAGTAAGATAGGCAATAATGCAGCATAACTGATACACCAACTGAATTGGTAATACAGGGGGTTCTGTCACCCAAGACCCTTGGGCCTTCTGTGATAACTGAAACTATGTCAATCCTTTCTGCACACAATGCAATCTCATTTAAAACATACATTTTCCCCAATTTCTGTACCTGGGAACTCCTGTCCGTAAGGTATCTTTTTGTCAAGTTCAATCTGTTTATTGGCTGTCATCCACCCCATCTATGCATCTGCCCATTAGTTCAGAATATGCAAAGTCTCTCCTGATTCAGGTGTTATGGAGAAGTAATGCTGAGGATTACCAGCATAGTGACGATATCTTGTCTCTAAGCTCCTGAGGGGCAGTTCAATCAGCTTCCCCAAAAATTTCTTAGACTGTGTAGAGAGTAAGAAAGATGACCTTGATGGGGATATGCAAACTCCATTAACAAAGCATTGAGGGATGAAACATATTTTAAGTCCACAACAGACTGATAGTGTTAGGAAGAACCTCAGACAGACACTTCACTAATTCACAGGAGTTTTATAGCCAATCTCAGTAAAAGGTTTTTTTAGCCTTCCTGTGGAGTTGATTTCCTATTCTGCTCTAGTACCTAGTAGGATTGACAGCCTGTCCCTGCAGGTAGGAGTGGAACCACTTTTTCTACAACCCCAAGTCACTGAGGCAGTCCAGGAGAATATAGTAATCAATTTATCAAAAACTGTTGAGTGATTGAGCAGGATCCCCCTGTCTGGCTTCCAAAGGACATCAACCATCAGCACAACTAAAACTGATTTGCTCCCCAATCATATTTAAATGCTGACTGAAAATGGTTTAGATAGTCACATTGACCAAGAACATCTATAGTTACACACAGTGACAGTAACTCATGTTTAAAAAATGGTGCAATTCTCTGCGAATTCAGAGGAATTCACAGTCCATTCAGATGGATTTCTGAGAACAGTATGAATTCATGTTCCAGAAAAATTCTGCAAGAAAAAAAGGCAAAATGGAAATGGAAACAGGACTGAAAGATCAAGATGTATGTTAGCTAGAAGTTTACACAGCAACTGTGAGACAATAGATCTGTGTGACAATTGTGATAGGAAAAGGAAAAGAAAGTTTTAACTAGATACCAGTGTTTGAAATAATTTTATTTGGAAAATTTAATTATAGTAAAGCATATAATTTCTCATGGTTGTTAATTATTGTTTTTGTTTATATGTTTATTTTGCTTATTTGTTTTTATGTGTTTATATAGTGATGTGTGGCCACTAGAAAGAAACCAATTCACATTGAGAAGATTTAGTAATCTCTTAGTATAACATATGAACCTCACCCCACCCCCCAATTCTGCTAGCGATATATGTGAACCATGCCACATTTATAACTAGGCCATTTTTTTAAAAAAAAAAATCTGTCTTAACATGATGTATGAATCCCATCAGTATGAAGATGCCAAACAGAAAAAGGCAGAGCCGAGCAGCTATAGTTAGGAACAGAATTAACCTTTACAACAGAAGCTAGCAACTACAGATGGAATCCACTGTGAAAGCAGCTGTTACTAGTGTCACAAAACTCACACTATGCTTCATAATTAACTCTGCGTTAGGTTTTTGTACATGGTTAACTGTAATATAGATTTTCAGTTCTTTGCTGATATGCTGTATTGCAATGTTGCTGAGTTTTAAATTATACGGTCATTGAAATTCCATCCTCTAATTAGATGCTTTTAATATCTTTAATTCATTTCAGAATGGGTGCCAATTCTCTCATCTTACTGAGCAATAGTTGCACTCAAACTCAAAAAGTTTGTTGGCTGCCAATCAGAATAGGCAATACTGACTCAAATGAGCCAAGACTCTGAATCAGTAGTAAGGCTCAAACACCAACTCTGATAAGAAATCTCCAAAAGTCCTTGCCCTTCCTGGCTTGTGAAAGCAGCCGGGGGGCGGGGGGTATCGTGTGGGTGGGTTCTAATGATGGTGAAGGAGGCTTTGTTTCACCCCCTCCTCAAGAAGCCATCACTGGACCCCATGATACTGGAGAATTTTCATCCAGTATCTAACTCCCCTTTTTGGGGAAGGTGAATCAAGCGATGCGGTGGATGTCCTATCTCAGTGTTTGGAGGCTGTGAGGATCTGGATAGAGATCAACAGGCCTCAGCTGAACCCTGGCAAGACTGAGTGGCTTTTGGTTTTGAGCCCCTCTGGTTCCTAGGACTTTGCCACCTTTGGTACTGGATGGGGTCACACTGCCCCAAACCTACCCTGTGTACAATCTGGGGGTTCCTCCTGCACTCATGATTCCTGCTCAAAGAGCAGGTGACAATCGTGGCTAGGAGGGCCTTTGCACAACTTCGTATTCTGCACCAGTTGTGTCCATCCCTACATCAGAGGGACCTACTCACAGTCACTCATGCCCTGGTCACCTCCCAGTTAGACTACTGCAATGTGCTTTACATAGGGCTGCCCTTGAAGAGCATCTGGAAACTTCAGGTGGCGCAAAATGCAGCAGCGTGAACAGTTATGTGTGTTTCTAATAGACCACATGTTACATCTCTGCTTCACGAGCTGCATTGGTTACCAGTTGTTTCCAGGTCCAATTCAAGGTGCTGATGGTGACCTTTAAAGACCTTCATGGCATGGGGCCAGGTTATCTGAGGGACCATTTCTGCCCGATTTCATCTGCCCATCCTACCAGATCCAGCAGAGACAGTATGTTACGGGTTATGTCACCTAGGGAGCTACATTTGGTGGGCCCTAGGCGGCAACCTTTTCTGCTGTCGCGCCTGCACTGTGGAATCTTCTCCCCCTGAGGTGAGACTGGCCTCGTCATTGTTGAGCTTCCAGAAGTGATGGGGGAATTAGTGAGGTGGCTCCCTTATTTTTAACCTCCTTTTATTCTTTGCCCTATTTTGTTTTTTATATTTTTCATGTATTTATTGATTGTTTTTAGCTTTGTGTAGGCCACTCAGAGTCACCTGTGGTGAGATGGGTGGCTATATAAATTGGTTTAATAAATAAATACTAAATTGCTAAGGTGCTACTGGAATTGAAAACACATTGGTGTATCATGGCTAGGTTTGTCTGGCCTAACTGTATTGTTACCAGAGTCTTTGTGGATTATTCACCTTTTTTTACTCCTGTCATTTGTCCTGAAAATAGTGTAAGTAATTCGTTGTCTTTATTCCTTTCCTTTTTTCCTTTTTTATTCCCTTTATTCCTGAAGTCCCATCCAAATGTGGGTGTTTGGGTGCTTGCAGATGGAAACTCAAGCTGGCATTCCAAGTCTTTGGGCAATTTAGGTTTACCAGTGTAATTGCCAAATGTTGTCAGGCTCCAGACATGTCATAGACTCTGCCTTATAGATTTCCATGCTAGGGAAAAATAAATCTGCTTTATTTGGGTCATGGTCTTACATCAGGGAAATCTATTGGCAGGCACCCTTCTGTTGTTTTGTCCATAGAATCTTTGGGGCTGATAATATAGCTGTAGATCGCAAAGCAGAAGGTGTCAAAATTTAACAGCAATCTTCTCTCAACCGAAATGCAGCTAAGGCAGCATTACAGCCAGTGCTACTAATAAATGCTCCTACAGTACAGTACTTCATGAAGACTTTCCAACAGCAACCTTATTTATTACTAGCAAAATGAGGCCGTTCATTGTAATGGCTGGACTTGGTCCTGAGAGAGATCTGGGATATTGAAGAAATAACCTAGCTTTCTCATGGAAGGGAGTTTGAAGGTCACCTGGTGCAACCTTCTGCTCATATTTATTTGTTAGATTTCTATCACACCTTCCCTCCAAGAGCTCAAGGAAGCTTACATGGAGATGTTTTTGTTTATTTATTTATTTTATCCTTATAACAATAATCTTGTGATAGGTTGGGCCAAGATAGCAAGTAACTGGCCCAAAGTCTCGCACTGAATTTCTATGGCTGAACTCATGTTTCCTCAGTCCCAGTCTAACACTTTTACTATACTACATGGGCTCTGTACAGTATAGGTATTATATTTATGTAATACAAGATGACCTAGAAGATATAGTAATTACAAAAGTGTAGGTTTATCCTAGGTGTCTAGATATACTCCAGTTTGTTGATGTGTTGCTTACAATGTACTGCTTGAAACAGACACAGTACTCCAACACATAATAGAGAGAGAAATTATTACTTTTCTGATCTGGACACTAGTCTTCTGTTAATGCAACCTAAGGTTGCACCAGCTTGTAAAAGCTGCAGAGCAATTTATGTTCAATTTATGATAAACTAAGATGCTGAGATTCTTTACATATGTTCTTTTGCTAATGGAGGCCTCACTTCTCTGGGCCTGTGCCACTTATTGTATTTGTACATGTTTTCAGGAGAAAAAAAGCAAACCAAAGGGAGGATAGAGGTGACGTATTATTTAAATACTATCTTTAATAATTATTTATTATGGCATATGACTCTCTAGGCTAGGCTATCAGATCTGGGCTGTGAACATCTGGATGATCACAATCACTAGGTCAAAAAAATGGAGATTTCTATAACTCCTTGCTGGCATCGGATGGTCACCTAGATGTTTGCAGCCCAGACCCATAGCTCTATCCTGGCAGGATCATTATGGAGAAACATGCACAGCCTTACTGGGACTAGAACAGCATGTTCCACAGAGTGGAGACAAAAAAAAAAAAGTTCATTGTACACATGGGACCTGGGTTCATTGGTAGCACAGCTCTCCTAGAAGCCCAAGAGATACACATGATGGATCTCACATATCAACAGCGGTGAACGCCAAAACAGAAACCCCTGTTCAAACCCATCTCTTCAACACACCTTGCTTAAAATCTTTGGTAGTGAATGCCTGCTGAATTATAATTTTATCTACTGCTATGTGTGGCTCTGTAAATTGAAGTTACAGGCTTCTCATGTCATGTAGTTAGTCCATAAATCATATGCTATACTTTAGGTTTGCTGCATGTTAGAGCACCCGATTTATTATGACACAAGTTCAAAGATTTTGGGGCTGCAATCACAGCTATCCTTGATTAAAAAGCAGTGCAGAGTGGAGGTGGGGGTAAAATGACACTGTATTTGCTCACTCCTGGATTTCTCTGTTACAAACATTTATATATTGACTTATCACTAGCCGCTAAGTGGACTCTAATCACAGATTGTAGATGAGCACACCCTGTAAACATACTGTAGCTACTGTGTTTAGCTTCAGCAACATATACTCATGATAAAGAGATATAGGCAAAGGAGAAGGGAAGGGATTCAGGGAAAGGGGTGATTTAATGGAGAAATTATCCCCTTTCTCTCTACCCCTGGAGATCAGGTTGCTCCAGCTATTAAGCTTTTTCCAGGCAACCAACAGATTCCTTCCCTTGTTTTCTTCTTCTATGAGAGCAGGACCTGTAAACAGCTTCAGCACTCCTATTGCCCCATGCAATACTCTTGGCAGGGATATTCAGAGAATGGCATGTAGGAAATGGATTAATGCAACATTATTAAGGGGATTGGAGAGCCAGCTTGGTGTAGTGGTTAAGGTACCAGGCTAGAAACCAGGAGACTGTGAGTTCTAGTCCCACTTTAGGCACGAAGCCAGCTGGGTGACCTTGGGCCAGTCCCTCTCTCTCAGCCCCAGGAAGCAGGCAATGGCAAACCACTTGTGAAATAATGTCAAGAAAATTGCATAGACCTGTCCAGGCAATCACCAGGAATCAAGTCTGACTTGAAGGAACCAAAAAGAAAAAAAAATTAAAAGTATTGAGAAGTCCATCTTCTATTGATTGCTGATAATGACTGTCGCAGACTTGAAGTGAACTAATCCTTCCTTCGTCAAGAAAATTTTGATTGTGCACGCGTGCATATACATGACCCATATCTAGTTAGTAGGATGTTATCCAAATAGCATTTTGCATTGTTTAGGAAAAATTAGCAGCACCAGAGACCAAAAAAACAGAAGAGTCAGGCTGTTTTTTTCAGAAACATCAAAGGTAGTTACTGAAATTGGTTGTACTAATAAGATAGTGCAGACGTGGCAAAAAGCTCCCTTAATTAGTCTCTCTCTCTCTTTTTTACAAATAATTTATTCCTATAAAGTAGGTCTCTGATGCTATAACGGATATGTCAGAAAGGACAGTTGGAAACTTTTGTATTATGGTTAAAAAAAAGCAGACAAGGCTATTGTTTTCACTGGAGAGACATGAACATGCAATTGCTTTGCTTTCAATCTCACAAGACTATTCCTCCAACAGAAATGAAAAATAGAGAAGCGATCTCAATGCATCTATTTAGATGTATTCTGAATTTAATCTACAGAAATTGAATTTATTTAACTTCCTTTTTTTACTTGAGGAATGACTTGTTCACTTAAAGTAGTTTATCTTTAAAACGTTTTGTGGATTGAAAATATTGAAATATTTTCTTCTGATTTCCAAATAGAAATTGGCCATTTAGGTAGGCTAGGAATCAGCCCCATAATACACAGAGCATCTTAAGCATGTTCTATGAAGAGGGGTGAACATCACAGACATTCGCCATTGACAAAAAGGAACATTTTTGTTAACAATGAAAAAAATATAGTTCATTAATTAATAAAAATATCATCCTTTTAATTTCTTTTGTCTACAATTCTTCTCCGGTTATCCAATAACTGAGAGCAGGAGGTAGCAATAAAGTTCCAAGGGCATATGGACCAGCAGTGAGACAATTTGGTATGAGAAGCATTGTTTAGTTTATATTTAGTATTGTATATTTATTTAGTATATTTAGTATATAACGACATATTTGGTACTGTTCTTTGAATCTTCTCAGTTCCTTTTTTAAAAGCACTATCACTTCAACACCAGCATTTTCCCCGATATAATGCATCTTCTTGTTCACTCACGTGTTCTGCAGTTTCCAGAAGCAATTTTTTAGCCCACAGTCTTCTCAGTCAATGACAATGAAAATTTTTCTAGTCTTAGTACATTTGGCCCCTTTGGCCATTTGTGAATTATCTTCTAGATTCTTCATGGTTTTTGCAATCCCTCCCAGTTCGCTAACAATGCCTTTGAAGCGTTTTGCCCAGAAATGAGCACAAATATCGTTTTGACAGCATCATACAGAAATATAATGTCTGAGGTTATCCTAATCAACTTCACAGATGATAAATTAGAAAATTAAAATGTCACAATACAGTCTACTGTGTAAAGCTCCCAGACTTGCCATTAGTAATTATGTTTCTAGTCTTGGGTAGTAGTTTTTTTGTATTCTAATCTACTTTATATTCCTAATACTACCTTATATACTTAATACAACTACAACAAAAATAATTATGAGGTTATAGCTTCTGAATCCAGAAAAACGTTTTAGTAGTTTGCCTAAGATAAATATAGAAAGTAATTCATGTTTTAAATTTACTTTTGTGAGGCTTTTATATGTTTGTTCTTGAAATACTTTCTTTGCTTAAGAGCCTGGTTATTACAAGATATTTGTTCTCAGTATTTATTCATGTCTGTGTTAAAAGCCAGTTTTCTACTGATTGGCATAAAGGTCTGAGCAACTGCTTCAAACTACATGAAAACAAACTGTTTGACCTTCTCATCGGGATTATTTTATTTCTTTAACTTTACTAATAGTGTGCTGGGGAAAGTATTTCATGCACTTTTTCATATCACAGGAAAACGGCTTTGATTTTCTCTATTATCTCTGGGCTGAATTAAAAAATACGAGTTTGGCAAATTACCTTCACTCGTAGTGTATGTGCAAGGCCATCCTTATGAACAGATAAAATAAAGTCTACCACAAGTGGCAGATGAAGGGGAAAAAATGGTAAATTATTTAAATTACAATTTAACATATTTATCCCAAAGGAAGTTGACCTTGAATTTAAGATATCTCCCTATGAAAAAGGGAAAATAGATAGAAAAAAATAAATTACAAACTCAGGCAAACAAGACTGTGCTATGACCAGCTTCTCCCCCCTTGTGCCTGACTCTAGTTTTAAACCAATCCTGGAAATTTCCTCCTTTGATAAATATGTACATGTGACATAGTTGTAAATACATAAATGTTTGCTTATATAACTGCTAGAAACAACCAAAATAAGAGGCGAGGATAAACAAATCACATTAACTGAATGAATATCCTCTGATTAAAATTAACTGATCTTAAAATAAATCCCCTTTATAAATTCATTGATTTTCCTCATCTGCATATTCTCTCTCACACCCAAACCATACTCCCAAACTATACTCACATATCGAAACACACGAATACGCACAGGGTCCTTCTTCCTGCCAGCATAAACCAACAGCAGTAGCAACAGCAAAAACAAAACCAGGATTAGATGGAATAAGACGCCAGGGAAAAACAAACTTGGAAAGGAAGGGAAGAGAAAGAGAGAAACACACTGGATGGTGATGGGGTGAGAGAAGATGTAAAGAAGAAGAGAAGAAGAAGAGAGAGAAGTTGTACAAAAGGGTTTCATTCATCTGACAAACAGGGTTGCCCAGCCAACATCTCATCTTCCAAGGCATCCATGCTTTGCTGCAGTGGTATCCATAGTCAGTCTGAATCTTTAGTTTTCAGTACCTTGTTCCAATCTTAATAGTGGAAGTAAAGGGATGGTCAGATCACAAACAATCAGGGAAAATATCTCTGGTTTTTCTATTGGTAAAAAATGGTCTTTTGATCAATGGCTTTTTAGTGCCCTCTACAGAAGCTACTGACATGGGCTACTGACTATCTCTTTATTATTATCCAAGTGGCCCTAGACACGATGCTGCTCTGCCCAGCAGCATCCACAGCAAACCATAATGATGCCATGTGTCATGATATCACCCCACAAATATCCCAGTGTGTGACCTGAATGTGTAAGTCGCAGCATTTGTATGATGGCATTGTCATGCACCTGTTGTCATTTGTGCCCCTTGTTCCCCACTCATGGATGGAGGGCACAGAATTCTAAGTCTACCCTATGAGCCTGTTTCTTCCTGCCTTTCTTTGCTTATGGTATTTGGATCCAGGTAGATGTATTTAGAGTTAATGTCAAGTAGGAGTTGGGAAATGGATTCAAGAGCTTGAAAATGATATTATGGTCCTGATCAACTTACAGCTTGAACAGAAAAGCCTTATGATCCTTCTCTTTAAGACAGAAATGGCCCTGTATGGCATCATTACAGTGCTTGAGAACTACAGTGCCAGAATAATTAGTGCCAATGGGAATTGACATTTAAAATGTCTGAAGCATCAGATTGCTAATCTGTCTTAAGAAAACCTAAGAGTAGTATGAGACTATCTTGAAAGAAGATATTCAGTTATCTGTTTGTTCTTTAGGAGAGTCTTAAAGACTTGGCTCTTCCCACAAGCACTGTGGGATTCTATGATCTTATGACTTGGATCCTTACCTGATCTCCAAAACTAAACAGAGTCAGGCTTAGTACAATCTGGAAATCCCAGGGCTGTAGACCACACTGGGAAGTAAAACCATGTTCTATCCATGGAATCACTAAGAATCAAGTTCAGCTTAAGAGAGTTTTTAACCTATACAGTTGACTCAGCAGGTAGCAGCATCTATCCAACCTTAGCTAATCTACTAATCAGGGTCAGTTCTGGTTAGAACTTGATGGGAGCTTGGATAAAATATGGCTGTAAAATAGACTAGGAAGTTAAAAAAGACATCTTTGAAGAAGGCAGTAGAAACCATCTCTCTATTATTTATTTATTTATTATTAAATTTATATGCCACCGATCTCCCCCAGAGGGTGACTTTGGGACACTTACAATTAAAATCCAAGACAATAAAAACAATAAAAATATAAATATCCCCAATTTAAAATCACAAGTAACAATTCTATGAAAGCCAGTATACAATTCAAGATGATGGGGGGAGCAGTATCAATCATCCCACCAGCCAGTTCCAGCAATGCAAGCCCCCATCAGGCCCCCAGGCCATGTGGCACAGCCATGTTTTTACACCTTTTTGGAAGTCCAGGAGAGTGGGGGCAGCCTACACCTCAGGTGGCAAGCTGTTCCACAGGGCAGGGACCACGGCAGAAAAGACCCTCTTCTAGACCCCACCAGCTGGAATTCCTTGACTGGTGAGGTCCACAACATGCCCCTTCTGCTGGACCAAGTGGGGTGGGTGGATATAACGAGGGCGAGACAGCTCCTCAGATAACCTGGTCCTGTGCCATGAAGGGCTTTAAAGGTGATAACCCACACCAAAAGAACTGCAGGGATTTGTCCATGAAAGTCATCACAAGTTAACTCAACTCAGTAGCCTCTTTACTTTTTACTTATACATGAATATTCATAATCAGACTAGATTCTGCATAAGTCAGTGGGACTTAGAATAATCATGACTAATTCACTGAGTCTGCTCTGGATCTAATCTTATGGATATGATCAGAAATGTGTTTCCTTAAGGCTGACATCACACTAAACTATGGATTTTTGAATAATGGTTTGTGGACAATGCCATTAATAGTTGAGTTCATACATTGTGTTAAGCTATACATTATAATTCATACACCTGGTGAAGCCCAAGCCAAATAAACTATATTTTAGCTTAACATAAAATGGGAAGCTGTAAAGATAGCAACTATGGTAGTAGTTCAGATATGTGTTTAGTATGTATAATGTGGAATAACTCTTTCTGATCTATGGGCAGAAGACGGAACTAGGAAGAAAACATAGTTTACTATGCATGCTTTAATAAATATTTTAAAATAAGACATTAGCTATAACCTGTATTTTAAAAGCCTAGTTTCCTAGCTCCTGCTGAGGAATTTTATAGTAGCAAGGCTTCTGAGATGTCCTGGAGAACTGCTACATGTAGCAATAGCATGAGTCATCATGAAACGCTATCATGGTGAAAAGGTTATTCCATAATCAGTCTTATATAAATAAAGAACAACTTGAAGTATAGCATGTTGATCTGAATCGAGCCTTATTGACTAAATCCACATACTGCACTAAGCAGTTGTTTCTTTACCCATGTTGGCTGAATATTTGTAATAGGCATGGTTCAGATTCATGCAAAGCTATATTCACATTCTAAGATCCTCAAGGCCACAGACCCTTTCCAAAACTTGCCATTTTTCAGATTTCCCTCCTTGGAGTCTGGAAACAGTTAATCAAAGGAAAAAGAATCCAAGCGCTTAATAATATTGATATAAAATAAGGCTACAACACAAGAATTCCAACAGGTACCCTGATTTCAAAAAAAAAAAAAAATACACACACACACACACACATGCAATCAAGGCAAGGAAACTCTTGTTCATTTCCTCTTGCTTTTTCTGTACAGAGGGCAGGAAGCTTGTCTGTTCTATGAAGGCTGGGCAATCTGCATCTGTCCCTTGTTTTATAACAGCCATTGCAATCAATCAGAGTGTGAAGAAACTCTCACACCACTGAACTGTAACTTGTTATTATCTAGAAAGGTAAAATTAAACTGAGCTGAAATGTAATGTAATTTACTTGTTCTCCAGGCTTACCTGCTTCTTCATCCTATCTCAATCTCCTCTTGGAGATGCAACCTCTGACACTCCATCCCAAAGTCCACGTGTCCTAAAGGATTTTGCACACTCCTGCCATAGACCACAGTGCCTGGCTAGACTTGACGCATTGTACAGCCCCCGAATCTCCCCTGGATCTATGCTGTTTCCTTTTTGGCCTATCTCCTTCCTCAGTTGAGGCTCGTGGAGAAACTCATCCTTGGAGAAACTCGACACAAAGCTTTTATGGAATGGAGCTCTGTAGACTGTTGAGTAGACTCTGTTCTGTAGACTTTACAGGTGCTGATGGACCACTGTTCTATCACATTTTGTTCCCCATCACAGCCCATTTTAGATGCCTCGGGCCAGTTCCAGGGACATTGCTCAGTGTGATGAAAGGCCTTCTTTATGCATTGTTGTGTATGCCACATGGTGGCAGAGAGCTTTATTTCCATTTGGCCCATTCCTTTCCTGGAAAAGCAAATAGGCTTATTTAAATGTGCCGTGCGGAACTATAGGATAACCGCTTTCTCCTTAATAGCAAGCATTCATCACAGCTTATCTCATTAGCAGCTTTGTTTAACTAGAGGATGGCTTTTTTCCCCCATTTCAATAAAAAAAAAAAGAATATAATGGCAAGAACAAACAGAATAGGGAGCTACAAAGGAAGAGGAAAACGCTGCCTCTGCCAGGTTCTACAAGAGAACTTTCATTATGATTCATGTGCAGCTTCTGGAATCTTCTTCATTTTTTTCAGCCGCTCCAGGCAAAATCTAGATCAATCTGCTTTAGGTGTCTGTTTCATTGCTGATGTTTGGCAGTCTGTCATCAATGCAAGGGCATCCGATTCTTGTGGAGGGGCAGCACACCAGCTGCTAGATGTGTAATTCAGTCTCAGTGGATGGTGACACTACTGATGAGGGAAACTAACAGAAGCAAAATATATTCCTTGATCTACTGCATACCATTAACTCGTTGCCAAGAGAAAGGATGGGAGTGGGGAAGGATATTCCAACTTGGGCTTAATTTTGATTTTAATGTTTGTTACTCACAACAGGGAGGAACGTTGGGAGAGAAGAGAGTGGAGATGAAATGTTTATTTTCTTCTCCTTCTTCTCCATATGCTTGAGAATGGAAATGGATTTTCTCACAGAGCTTGTGTAGTGGTATGTGGGAATGACCTTGAGAGACAGGGGGAAGAGCCACAGCCAGGGCAGTGGTCGGATAAGAGGCAGCTGAGCACACAGAAGGAATGGGAGCATGGCAAATGTCTCAGAAGGGATCCTCCCTAGGTTTTTGGGCTGCAAAGGTGACAGAACACAGATATACTGTATATTCAGACTTGCAAGATTCTGTTAATGTAAACTTACAGTAAAGTAGAACTAGTATTTCTGGGTGTGCTTCTTGTCTGGACTACCTTGCATGGCTGACATCAATCTTGCAAGTCTGAAAATACATTTTACCCCCATCACCTTTACAGCCCAAGAAACTAGGAAGGGTCCCTTTTAAGACATTTGCCATGCCCCCATTCCTGCTGTGGGCTAAGGTGCCTCTTACCTGACCATTCCCCTGGCTGTGGCTCTTCCCCTGTCTCCCAAGGTCATTCCCACATATCATTACAGTTTGCAAACATTCAGGACATTATTTCTGCCCCTCTTTCAACATACACAAATACACATACCTTATAAGCGGGTCCCAATCTGACTAGCTGCTCAGTAGAATGACTTTCTCCTATTCACAATGTGATTCTTGATTGGGTGGAGTCAACTTGTGCATCTAATTCAGAAGCAACAGTCTTGGGAAATTGTGGCACTGAACAATGTTGTGTGAATCCTCCTTTATCCTTGCATCCCAGTCCAAATAGGGGCACTATGCACTCACTTATCCCCCTTGATTTTTAAAGCCATAACTACCATTCTATCCTCCTCATATGAGATAAACAATTGCTCCTATTCACTCTTGCAGGAACATGAAAAAGCGATTCTGGCTACCAGTGAGGTTCTTACTTTTCTCATCAGGGGGAGTATGATAGACTAACTGTTTCTAACTGCCCTATGGTAAATGATGCTGCTGCCTGGTTGGAGGAGTTCTGGGCAAAAGAACCTTTAGTGAACTCTTGGATGTCCCAGTCTGATGGAATGTTGAACAGATCCTAGAAATAGGAAGGAGGGAACAAAGCCCTTACAGGAGGGACTTGGACCATTACAGAAAAGATTCCTGAGTTCAGGGGAGGGGGAAACATGAGAGACTAAGACTAAATCCTCCATAATTACACTAGATATAAATTGATCTGGAGAATTCATTCATTCATTCATTCATTCATTCATTCATTCATTCATTCATTCATTCAATTTGTATGCCCACACATCTCAGCAAGTGACCCTGAGCAGCAAACAGTCTTAATATGCTGTCTTTCTCTGTCCCCTTTCTTTCCCTTTCTCTGCCCAACCAGACATCAGGGTTCACTTTCATTCCTTCTCTTAATCTTTAAAAAAAACCCCAATCCGGTGTACTGCTTGCAGCTGTTTTGATTTCTGTAAAGTCCACAGGATGCCAAAATACAATTCAAGATTAAATTATTATTTTTAAGTGGCATCAATCTTGCAAAGTTGCCAAATCTCATAAGTTCTGTCAACAAGATTGCTGCAATATTGTGAAACTTGGTAATTTTAACTTTGGGGGAGTGAGATGGAAGGGGGGATAATGGTAGTGATGGCCAGGAGAAACTATGGTGGGAGACGGGGGGTGAGCTGTCCCAGAGGAAGAGAGATTGGAAATCTGTTGCCAATCCTGACATCAAGCCCACCAATCTGTCCTTGTGAGGCTGGCATCCATATTGCTGGGTGCCCCATCTCAGGCTGATACCACCAGTATCATCTGTCTGTAACAAATCTAATCTCATCTATGATGATATTATGGATAAGAGGACAGACCTGGCCTGTATCACCAAAACCTGCCTGAACAGGGAAGGGGAATATCCCTCAGTGAGACCTGTTCACCTGGGTTTTAAGTAGGGCAGGTGGCATGGAAATTGTATATTGGGAGACAGTTGCAAGGAGCAATGGTTACAAGTAGTACGGAATGAAGCTTTTTTTTTTTTTTTTTGAGGTTGGGCCACAGGAACAAGCTGGGGGTTCCACTAGTGTACTATCTTCTCAGCTGCACAACAGATCCCTTCCTGACCTATTTGATCTCATTGTGGGAGTTGTTATAGATTCACCCAGGCTGTTCATCTTGGATGATTTTAATCTCTTCTTCCAGGAGTTCCATGGGCCTCTCCCAAATCATCATGGCCCTGAAGTACATAGTGGCCGCACCTGGCATCTAGGAGCAAATGAGATATGATCTGACGCTGGGGGACATTTCCATCAGTCCCTTGTAATGGACAAATCACTTCCTTCTGACTATAGGGGGTAAATTGGTGTCACTAGCCTCTGAAGAGAGGATCAGCCTATTCTGGTAGCCTACCCCAACTCCCCAGTTTGACAAAGCGGCCATTTGTTGAGAAGCCTACTGATTCTTGGATTGTACCATTTTGGCTCTTAATGGAGCAGTGTTCCCCATGATCAGCAGGACCACAATTTGGGGGTCCTACTGGACTCACAACTCCTTCTGGAAAAGAGATGGCACCAGGTCAGGATTCTCCAGCTGCATCTGATATGTCAATTGGGCCTTACCAAAGAGGGCCATCCCCTGCCTGAATTACATCAATTCACTTGGGGCTGCCCTTGGAGTCCACCCAGAAACTGCAGTAAAATGAAGCAACCCTAAACAGCCTTGTAAACATTGTAAACAAACCTTCTTGTTTTTCATTGGCTTATGTCACTGCTGCTGTTGTATAGCACTTAGAGTCCTTTGAGACTGAAGCAGTTTATAAACCTCACAAATAAACACGTAATCTTGTGTGATTTGACCATTTTTCTAACTGTATCCTTGCCACCATATAAGACCACAGGATGGTGTTCTATCCCTACAAAGGTTCCCGAGAGTATACTCCAAAACTGGGCAGCAGGACAAGATTGCGGAATTAAAAACAACAGCATTAGGGTTGCCATATCTTTGCTACCATCTAGTGGTCATTTTGATTTTTACGGTCCAAAAATGATAGTCCTAAGCAAAATGGCACTGAATTTGGGAGCCTCTGGCACTGTAGAACGAACCTAGAATTATATGAAAGCTTACGAGCCAATTATTTTTATTTATTGTAAGTGTCTGTATTTTCCATTAATCTAATCTGTAATGAAGGTAAGTAGAAAAATTTTCTAGAAGATCTTTCCACAATGGGCATCCCAAGATCCTATGCAGGGATTCTGGAGAATGCCAATTTGTGGTGGGCAATGCAGGAGTTGACCTTACAACCTTGACAGCGTGTTTCCCCATCCCTTTCCCATTCCGGCTGCATTTTTAACATATACCTAATAGAACTGCATTCAAAAATACATTGCTGCTCATTATCCTGACTCATAAAATACAATCAGCTGTGGTGGCTTGAGGGGAAAGTTTGGATGTACCTTTAACAACAACCACCACGAGAAGAAGGCTAGTGAGAATTGAAAACTGTAGGGGTTTTGAGATTATATATCACGAATAAATTGAGATAGCAGAGTACCCAGTTCATAACTCAAATGGAGTGCTTTACAGGATGGATGCTGTGTATAACATATTGACTGCTGACAAAAGTAGTTCACGCCATACATCAAACTTTTTTTACCGTGCAACCTGGCTCTGCTTCCTACCTCCACTTTCCTATACACATCCGATATATTTTGTGGCTGCTTTATCTAGCACTGAAACAAAAAGTATTCCTGCAGCCTAAGAGTGTTCAGTCAGCAAAACAACCTTCTATCAGTCCTGGTTTATTTCTGCAGGGATTGTTCTTATTCATTGTGGCCATATTCCCACTTTGAGGAAGAGGCAGGCTGGACTCAATATTTCTCTGGCTGCCCTCTAAAGCAGAACCCCAGGGGCCCAGTCTGTCTCATACCAGGGACTATCAGTTTGTGGTCTGGTTTAAAGGAGGGATGAGCAATGGGGCTATGCAAAGCCTTTGAAGTGACACTTTACAAAGTGGGTTGGGTCTTCTCCTTGTAGCACTGTGGCAGCTCTGCTCTCTGGGTGGTTCAGTGTGGCTGCTTCAAACTCTTTCCTGGGTTGTCTCTTCCTGTGGCCCATGCAAAGCCACTTTACTGGCCATCACAGTGGAAGCGTCCATACATGCACGTGCAGACAACTTGGGAGAGCCACTGAAGAGTCTGCCAGGGAATATGTGGACTTTCGCACTTCAAGGAAGGGGATTTCATCTGCACCAAAGCCCTCCAAATGAATGTGCTATGCTTCAGATCTGGGCCTGGAACAGTGCTTTGAAATGGGTGTTGGTGTGTATGTTGCAACTATCAGTACCTCTTGAAAAAAGGTCTTTTTCTAGCATGCAAGATAGTGTGTGATCCCAGGAAAATTTCCATTTAAGTTAAGAGTGCCATCAGCTCATCCTTGCCTGCACCAGAGCCCCTTTTCAACTTCAGATCCCTAATGCTTTGTAAAAGGCCCATTCAAAGGGTTTGCAGAGCCTTGATGGGAAGCTTTTGATAGCTAAGGGCTGCATGTACATTTCCCGCCCTTGTTGAGGGTCACAGTGAGCAGGCAATGATACTAGCATCCCACAGCAAATGACAGTTTTATATTAATTTTAGGGGGAAATGGCACTAACTTGGATTGCATGATCAGAGGGAGCTCTGGCGAGGCCAGGTGGACCTCACAGGTTGCCCTCTCCTGCCTTAAAGGAATTTAGTAGTGCTGGAGTTGAGAGCATGAATGAACTTTGTGGCAGTGGCCAATAGGGAAGGAGGAGATCAGCCAGAAGGGTCTCTGCCTGCCACTGGATAGGGTTAGAGGAAAGCAAGGCTAGCAGAGAAGATGAGTAGAAGAGAAAGGAAAGCAGCATGAGAAGAGTGGGCAAGAACGAGAGGGGTTCATAGGACTTTTGGTTTGCTGGTTCTGTGTAAAGGACCTTGGAGACAGATACACCTCAGAAGTCTTCCTTGTGGGGCAGGATTCTGTTTACTACTTGGCACATCACAGAGTCTTAGGAATGTGGGGTTGAGCATGTTCAAGTTTAGCCCACTTTGTTTGTTAATGATTCACTGTATTGTGCAAATCCAGAAAATCTATTAATAATTCAGTTCAGTATATTGCACTTGGAATTTGTAGGCAAAAAGAAATAATTTCTTTTGGTCAAAAATTCCTTGCAAGCCCAAGTAAAGAGCAACTATGTACTGTACTAAGCCATAGGTTTGTTTAATTTTGGTTTAGCATGTTGTGGGAATTGAACCATTGCATTTTATAAACAATTATTTATGGCTTAGTGTGTTGGGTAAACTTAGACAATTGCAATAAATTATGGTGAAGCAAATAATGGCTTAGATGATGGATGAACCACGTCAGTGTCCACAGATTTCCTTTCATCCACTGGCATTCCCTAGGAGCTCTAAAGTTAAATGAGAAAGAATTTACCTCTGTAGAACCCATGTTGATTCTTCCTCAGGATTATTACATTTTTCTCCCAATTTTCTTTTAGTAGCTCAAGCAGAACATCTAGGAACCTCCTTCTCATTTTATCCTCAAAATAACTCTGGACAGTAGGCTGGTATAGATGATGCCAATCAGCCTGAAATCACACAGTAAATTACGGTAAAATGTGGACTTGAATTGGACCTTAAACCCAACATTGCCCCTCATTGATTTGATCATCTTAAACATAATATGACAATTTATATGCAAAGGCTTATAACTTCCAAAATAATATTTTGGGTTTGTTTGTTTTTAATAGGTAATAAGGGAAATAAAAATTTTTCCAGTACAGAAACTGATCCTTTCATATTTTTGTTGGAAAATCACAAATTTCATACAGTATTTGATGTCTTTAAAAACTATGGGGTAGATACCATTTGGATTAGATGATTTGTTTTCTGCTTCTTAATAAGCTCTAAAATTTGTCATTAGTATTTACTTTAGTTCCTGCCTGAAAATGTCAATTCTGGTGCTATCAGACCAAAATCTTCTGCAGTAGAGATGGACATCACAAATAGACCCGTCTCTGACACCTCCTTATCTTCCTTTCTCACTTCTTTGATCCCCTTATCACACAACAGTTGAAGTGTCCCCTTCCTTCATTTCCAGCTTCTGATGTAGTTAAATAATTTCTCTGTGTATTGGAGATAAATATAAACAGATAGGAACTATCTCTCACATGGTGTCCATTCTGGGTAATATTTTCCTTTAGAGATAAAGCATGCACCAACAGTATTTACTCATTTTTCCAGTGCATGCTGAAAAATTTTCTTTATTTTGGCATTTGATCCGTGACCAATAGCCACTGCTGTTATTGTCTATGATATATTAATCATAGATACTTCAATATCATCTACCCACCTGGAACTACACAGCACCACAGGTGGTGCATACATATACTGTAATAAACAAACAAGCATTTAAGAAATAAATCTCACTAAAATCAGTAGTAATTTCTTGTGAAAACTAGTCAGTAAAGTGCTGTCTTTGAATTCGCCACAACTATGGAAAATGGGAAGCACATAAAAACAACACTGCAGATAATTATAGAAAGCCTCTGTCAGCTTGAACTCAAGCTGCCAACATCGGTTGGATTACCTTTCCATTGTCATTAAAAGCAACTCTGCTTGCCCTGCAGCGTAAACTAGAATGCTGACTAGTGAGTATCTAAAACCTTCAAGGAAAAACACCCATGGTTTGTAGCCCATTTTATACATTAACTTGATTCAGTTATGGGAGGGTGACCTCAAAGACTAATAAAGTAGAAACATCAGGTCACTCTGCACTTTACTATAAAAAGAAAAAGAGACTCCATAAGTATGCTGCAAAAAGGTATATAAAAGAGCAATTACACCTTTTGGGATCGTACGGAGTGGAAAACTATTTTCTTTATAGTGATGGATTACAGAGAAAAATGGGTTACCATCTAAATGGATTTCATTTATAAAAACATATGGTTTAAGGCACAGACAAGATGACACATAAAATTAGACCATCTATTTTTTATTTCTGATCACATCTTCTTCTATATAGTGCTGAGTGTGTGTGTGTGTGTGTGTGTGTGTGTGTGTTAGCATGGAAAAAGAAGGCAGAGGGGGTTAGGATGGAAGGACGATTTGGAATGGCAGCAGGGAAATTCTTTTGCTCATCTTGTGTTTCTCAGATTGTCAGTATGAGGGACAGTTATAGGAAGCATAGTTTATGATTACTTTTCCCAGCCTGTTGATCTCTAAATCTCTGGAGATGACACCTTTCTTCCTGTTTGCCTTATCTCTGTTTAAATCATACATTAGTTTAACCACTCCATGAAATAAACTACCGTTCTCAAAAGCATATGCCTTGTAAATAGAATTAGTTAGCTTGAAAAGGTGCTACCAGACTTCTTCTGATTTTTGGCTACCATAGACCAACATGGTTGTCCTTTCCCAATCCCCCAATCAAACAGCTTTTTAAAATCTTGCAATAGATTTCCATATCTCTGAGTGAGAAGTTGAGGCTCTTGCAATAGGATGACTGAAATCTTGCAAGATTTGTCCTTCTCTTAATTTTAGAAGATTGCAAACTGCTGAAGTGGCCTTTGACCCATAGATGAACCAAAGGGGAAGAGTGTATGTTCCTCAGATGTGTTTTGTTTCTGGAACTTGCAAATCTGAGAACTATTGGAACATACTGCCACATTTCAAGCCAGAGAGCATAGGAGGGATAAAGCGTACCACTCCGTGTATCTCTATCAAACTTTTTTTTGAGAGAAGCAATTATGGTTCCTCTTCTGGAGCTGCTGCAGGAAGGATTGAGCAAACAAATCTGCCCCCTAAGCAACCTATTTACTCAAACACAAATACATTGATGCAGAATTGCTTCATGACAGCTTTTGTTCATTTTAAACTTTGGGCAGGCAAAATGAAACTCACACCTTCCCTGAAGGAAAAAAATGAGCAAGAAGGGACACCTTAGCTTCATTCAGCATTGAACCTTTTCTCTCTGTGCCTTCTCTCTCCATTGATTCTTTGAATCAGAACCCAGGAAACACCTGATCGAAATGGAAATGTCCTGAAGGAATTGCTTTCTGATTTAGTTTTTGATTTACTTTCTGATCCTTCCTGACACTCTCAGGTGCTCATAGCCACTCCATCAAAAAGAGGGAGAATGATTTATCTTCCATTTTCCCCTGGCCAAGGAGCTTCCTGTATCTGTTGGATGGAAATACTATTGACTTGAACAGCTGGAAATGCAGAGAAGTTATAAATACTTATTTGGGGTATCCTTCCAGAAGCTTAGGGAAAGTACTTGATAGGACCCAGTTTGCACATCTGAAGGCTTTCTAATATTACTTCATCTAACAGTGTAAAGTGGTTCAGATATGACTTCAAGAGCAGCTACAATTTTTTTCCTCTCATTTTTCCTTTAGCCAAAGTACTTGATGAAGCATTCTTGACATTTGAAAGCTTGCAATGATTTTGTAAAACTTCAGCTGGATAATACAACCTTTATGAATGTTGGATTTTTCCCCCTTATGATGCTACTGGTATTTTCCATGAAACAGGTTCGCTTGGGAAACAGTAATTTGTCCAAAGTGGCTATAAATTGATACCACCTCCATTGCCACCAAACCTGGCCTTTCATATAGTAGTACCAAGTATCAACATCTGGGGAATATTCATTTTTTTCAACACAATAAAACTCAGTCTGCAAGCACACTTTTATTCGTATATGATTGTAGTAATAGTAATTTTATTTATTGTATGCCTATAATTAGGCATAGTACAAAATAATAAAATGCAACTTCAAGAATTACTAAAGTAACTCACTACAATCTCATTTCAGATCACAACTAAAATACAGAACTTCAGTAACTTGAAAGGCCTGTAACCTCTAAAAGAGCCATGAAAATCCATATCTAAATAACAATATATTTCTGCATAAAGAATTAACACTTAAACCAGCTTCACAAAAACCTATAAAAGAGAAACATTTTAGTGCATTTTTCAATTCTGCTAGATTAAACTCTAAGTGTAATTGTGGTAGAATTTGAATCCAGAGGACTGGTGCAAGATGGAAAGAAGCTCTCAACCATGATGTGGCTATTTTAGCAGGAGGAGGTACCTCTCAATCCTGGCTTGATGGTCAGGTTGGTAATATAAGCACAAGCAGATCTTCCAAGTGACAAGACCCATGTGCAAGGCCTAATGAGTTAAAAGTGCAATTTAAACTGGCACTTTTCATCAATACCCAACCAACTGGGAATTGGTGATAGAGATACAGATAGTTTTGAAAAGGTCCCAAACTGTATGAACTCTGTTTGGCACTGTTCTGGTCCCAGATCAAGGAAAAGGGCGAGGTAACAGACTGCAATAATTCAGATGTGAGATGATCACATGATCAGGGCGTGAACCAGCTGCTCTGCCATCTCTGTGGTAAGGAACAAACATTCATTCAATGAAAGTTACGAGTTTTAAGATTTTTATTGATGAAGGGCTTTAAAAAATGTCCTCTCTGATTGTACTCCTATGATCCTCACCAGTGAGGAGGCCAGTAGCTGGCAACCCTGAAAACCAAAGGAGAAGGGGTGGGAGATGACCAGGATAGTACACAATGATCTCTGTGTTGTCCGTGTTCAATTCAAGACAGGGGAAACACATCCAATCCAAGATCCACCAAAGTATTTAGAAAGGGATACCTATGTATACCATACAATTCAGAATAGGGATAGAAGAATACATCTGATTGTTGTTGGAAGTGTTAACATGCCTACATAAGCATATATGTGATAATTAAACTCAGGGATGTCCACAGTAGGTGTCCAAAAAGTCAAGTTAGTGGCTGCTTCTATGCAATCAAAAACCTGCCCCTATTTTATATGTGTTGCATTCTGCCATCTTGACTTCTGTGACCTTCTCTGTGGAAGCCCCTAATTAAATGGATAAGGAAGAAAAAAAGAGACTCAAAGAAAGAGTATAAAAAATCTATCAAGTAAATGAAAAGGGACCCAACACTGAACTATGGGGCACACTAATTGATGAAGAAAAAGGCTGGGAAATAGAAGAATTCCACATACCAGAAAAAATGCAGTGAGATAAGCAGGATCAACATCATTGAAAAGTGACACCAAGGAAGTTAGATGGGACAATAATATCTGATGGATTCAAGTATCAAATGCAGCAGATAGACTTAATAATACTAGCACGGAAGACAAAAGATTTGCCTGGCCAAGAGAAGACCATTTGTAATGCAAACCAAATGCCAGTGTGGTGGAATGTTGTGCATGGAAACACAGTTGAAAGGAGCCTGCCAAATTATTGATGGGAACCAACACCCAAAAGGACTGAGGGATGGATTTTTTTTTTCCAACAGAGGACAAAGGTAGGAATATTTTCAGGGGTCTGGAAAATTATTGGTAGAAATTATTGATATGTTTGGCAGCCTAGTAAGAAAGGGCAGGAAGAAGGGGAGGAGGGCTTAATAAAGAAAGATGGAAACATTGGGCTTACTCTAAGTAGAGGGAGGCATAAAATCGCAAACCTAACTTGATTTAACTGGTTACATAAAATCAACAAATGCTGCATTTGATTAAGTAGTGTCTGATTGTTTTATTCATTGGGGCTCCAAATTAGAGGTTACAGTTATTTATGCCTTTTAAACATGACTTAATTAAATCAAGAATAAATGTATTTATTCTGTTTAGTATAATTTATGTACATTTTCAGGTGAGGTAACAGAATTAAAAACACTTTAAACACCACCAACCTCTGACGGCATAGATCTTATCATTTGAATACGGCACTCTGCTCTTTAAATATGAGCTTCTCAATTGCCTTCAAGGGCAGCTTTTCCTAGTGTGTTGTACAACACACTGCACACATAGGTACTAAGCTATGGATCTACCCCATGCTAAATCACCTTCATGTTGGGAATAGTTGTCCCAATTGACTTTTGCTAGTCCAGTTGCGTAAGATTTTTATTTATTTTTTAAAGCCCATTTTACAACATTAATGAGATATGAAGAATTGGAAATCTGAAACCGCCGAGTGACTGAGAAAGCCAAACTGAGAGATTCGTCTGTCAGTATGATGTCCAGGGACTACTAGAGACAAGTGGAGCAGTTCAGCTTTCCTGAACCTGCAGCCCTCCAGATATCCAGAACTTCAACTCCCAGAATTCCTTGCCAGTAAGGCCTTGGGGAGTCGGCTGTAGTGATTTTCTGTCCCAGCATGGAAAAATAAGTGGGGGAAAATGCAACATGAGAGAGAGATCATGGGAAGACTGTTCCAAGGCTTTGTGCCCTGTTAGCATAAGGCAGAAGCAGGCCTTGTTGGAGGTAGCTCACCATTTCTGGAATTCCTGTCCCCAGGGGGGTCCCTCTGGTGCCAAATTTGTTGTCTTTTCAGTGGTAGGCAAGATGTTTTTATTCTCCCAGACATCGTAATCCATGCCTTGATTGATAGCAGTTGCTGTTTAGAAACATTTCATTCCAGCAGCTGCTTTCATTATTTTAATGCTGTAGGTTTTAATTGCATATTTAAATTATTTTGTAATGTTGTACAATTTTACTTTGCTGTAAGCTCCCCTGGGAAAATAACATTTAAAAACGGGCAGATTATTTCCCACCCCCCTCCATATTTTCTGCCCATGCTGAGGTACTTTTTTTAACCCAGAATCTTCCTAAAATGATGCAGAGCATCCCATGCTTTCAGACTTTATTTTTATTCCAGCCATAAACAAAATGCTTCGTCTTTTCCACCCGCCACCTCTTTCCCGATCTTCCTCTGGCAACACTAATTAAAACATTATATTAGCCAAAGGCGTTTTTAGGCTGTGGGGGCTTTGATGGAATATGTGATGTTGTTAGCACAGCTTCTATGAACTGTCAAGTAGTTTGAAAAGGAAGGCGTGGGCGAAGTTGGAAAAAGAAAAGGTTTGAAGTTTTGGAAAGCTTGCCTTTCATTGTTTTTAAAAGTGTCATCCTTCTTCAAAGCATAACCCAGCTTTTCTGTTGTTGAAGGTAGCATTTCTGCCACACTGTCTGTTTATGGCCCTTTTCATCTCCCCTGCCTCCTTTCCTATAGTAACTCATCCTTGAGGAAGACATACTATATCCTGGGTGCCCTCTGTTCCTCTGACACTTACAACAAATATTTTAATTGTAAATGAGAGGTTGGTTTTGGTGTTTTTTTGTTAAAGTTTTTTTTTTAAGATACAGTTCAGATTTTTAAGTGATATTTAACAATGACGCCTTACTTAAGTAGCAATAACTTGCAAGGTTACTATATATTAAGAGGAAATGATTTCTATAGGAGTGGAGAAAGTAGAAAAACAGGTTCCTCTTGCTTCCAAAAAAAAAAAAAAAAAGGGAGCTGTCCAGCATTGTTTAGTTAAAGAGTGGCTGAGTAGCTCTACAGTTAAAATATGAGCTACATACAGTACTTCTTTAAAGAAATCCACCCCCCCCCCCGGACGGATTAATGCTGTAGTTTGTTGCTTTAATAAGCTTGTTTCACTCATTTTGCTTCTTCCTCTGTACATCATGACAATTAGAGAGAAAGCCTGTGGCAGAGACAGTCTGGCCTGTTTATTCTCTGGGAGCATTTTTGAACATTTCTGACACTTTATCAGTTATTATTATGGTGTGCAAAGCTTCAGAGGAGGCCTTTAGCTTTGGGAAAGATTTGTTGGAAGCACTCCTATGAAGCACCTTAACGAAGAGAAGCTTTTAAGCCACAAAGTGGCCGTGCTGATTCACTTTTCTAGAGGTGAGGAGAGAAGAAGGTTGGTCATCCTAGTCTATGCTCTGATTGAAGAGCATAGTGCTCTTGCTCTTTCCTCAAGGCAGAGTGCACTGTTTTGGTGGTGCAAAGCAAAGCACCTCTGCTTTGCACATGCCCAGTTAAGATGATTGTAATCATTGCTCATATGTATTAAATTCTGGGGCCAGGTGCCAACAGAACTGGAGTCAGAATGGATCCAGTGGGAACAGAGAAGGAATCAGCATTAGTCTTAGGAGGATATCTGAGATTTCCAGAGGCACCAACCAAACAAACAAAACTTAAGAGAGATCTCCCCCTTAAGAAGTGAAACAATCTAGGGATTCTGTGCTTGCACATCAGCTGTGGAATACTGAGTGCATTTGGAAAAGGAAAAGAAAAGAAATTAGAATATTACAAAGAGAAATATGGCTGCTCAGAACATTACACAAAGGTAACTAGAAGGTGAATGTACACTATAGCTCTCTTTCCCCCCTCCCCATTCCCACTTGTGGTAGTGCTTACATTTATTTTATATATTTGGCATATTTATATGGTTGCCCATCTCCCAAAGACATTCTGGGTGGCAAACATGATAAAAACAGAGCCCATTTCACAATCCATTAAAAAGATCCAGGTTGAGGATGGCCCCTAAAACAACCCTCAGTAATAGCTAACAAACACATCCATACCCACAACAGAGCTCCGTAAACATCCTGCACCCACTGCCTGGGGGAACAGTCAAGTCTTCATGGCCTTCCAGAAGACCAGCAGGGTCTGGGCAGTCCATACTGGTTTAGTGCTTGCAACGTGCTATATCAGGAATCCTTATATGTAATCCTGCAAAATAAGTCAGTCTGGCTATTTACACTTTGCAGATGTGATCAGGGGATGAAAGGAAGAGGGTTGAGGCAGAGAGGCTGCAGCTTGCTTAAAGCTATCTAGTGGACCTGTGGAGAAGGCGTGCAGTGAACTAGAAGATTTACGGTTCAACCCTCAGTCTCTTAGTCATGGCAGTATTCTTGCTCTGCTAATTAACTGACATTATTTCACTATAAATAGTAAGCAAATGTCTGCAGCCATTAGCAACGCGGCCTCCTGTGAAATTGATTATTTGATTATCACGTTGTATGAGCTACGTGGCTAAACCCCAAAACCATTCCATCGGCATTCTTTGGAAGGTAGTTGCAGAGGTTGGCGAATAGGCTGCCTCTGAGGAACGAAGAGATCACACACAGATACTTCTAGGTTAGTCTGGGGCATTATCAGACACATTCCGACAGGGGTGTCCATAAGGTATGGTACAAAATGTCAAGATGGCGACTGCAATGATGTGATTGAAGCATATTGTACACAAAAAGTAGGCAGAGCTTTTGATCACACTGTCATAGCTGCCATCTTGACTTTTGGGTCTATACCTTGTGGATATTCCAAGGATACAAGAGCCTTCCTGGATCAGATATGTGGTCTATCTGGTATCAAAGGGGCCAACCAGATGTTTCTGTAGTTCATATCCAAGAACTATTATTCAGAGATGTATTGTCTCTGAATAATAGCTGTTGGAGATGAACGACAGAAACATCTGGTTTTTTCTCTGATCTGAAGGATGCATAAACAGCAGTCATGTTAGCAGCCATAGATAGAGTGGACTTCCATGAATTTTGTTTTGTCCCCTTTGAAAGCCATCTGAGACTGTGACCATTTTGGGACACCATATTATCTAAATCATTCATGTCTCTTTCATGGGATGTCTAGAAATTCTAGGACTATGAGAGAAAGATAAACCGTCTTTTTTGTCCAATTTCTGTGTTCCATGGACCCTTTGCATAATTGTATATATCTTCAAGTCCTGCAGCCTCTAACACCATGTGCGAACCAACTCCATTGCCTAAGTTGGATTTTTTTCCCCCTTCATAGTGTGACAGCTTACTTGTGTGACTTGATGGGACTCTATCAAGCGTGCCCAATGTGAAATGATTTGGAGGAACATCATTCAGATGCGGACTGCATCCCTCATGAAGAGGAAGGATTGGGTAGCAGGTGATACGGAAAGATCTCAGCCCAGTCAGAGCAGACAATTTAGGACTCAGTTTTGTGCAAATCCAGACAGTATGTTTACTTTGTGATTGTGTTCTAGAACTCAAGCAATTTGGGCTGAGTAGATTATGGTTGAGTAAACGTGAGTTTGCTGTATGACAATATGGATTATCGTACAGAAGAGGATGCAAACTTATTCTCTGTTGCCTTAGGGGGCAGGACCATAACAAGTGGATTAAAATTATAAGAAAGAGGAGGACATCAGCAGGAACTTCCTAGCATTACAATCCATCAGGCCGTGGAACAGGCTGCCACATGAAATAATGAGTATTCATTTTCTTAAAGTTTTTAAACAGGGGCTGGAAGGTAATCTGTCAGAGGCAAGTTGGAGCGGCAAGGTGGAGAAAATCGCCTCTAAGGTGCCTTCCAGCTCTAGGATTAGCATCTTTGTGTCAACCACTGCGTAAAGTGCAATGCAAACACAACTTGTGCCGATTAGCATTTTGCAAGGTGCATGTTCTATAAACTAGATCACGATGATCCCAAAGCGACTAGCTTCCAGATCTTTTCTGAGCACAGATCAAGTGCTGGTTCTCCCATATAAAACCCCATTGCCAGATACGCAGTCAGAGGAAGTGCTATATACAATATCAAACAAATACTGTACATCATCTATTTCAAAGGCTATTTGAAATATCTGTTATCTATTATAAATATCCATTGAAATATCTGTCTATTTCCTGGATTCATGCCTACTTTCAGGTAAAGCCAGCATGATAGGAAAGATCATGAGAGGATCCCTTACACACCTTCTACAAGAGAGTAGTTGGTGCCTACATGTACCCTCCCCACTCTTTTTGTGCCTGGGGGCATGGAATAAAAGCACACTTGATCACAGTACAGCAGATGGCAATGCCTAGTTGGTTTGGGCTGATCTTGAGCAGCTGAGCCGAATCAGATGCAGCGCCGTTACGTTCCCTAGATCGAGCTGCCCCGCAGCCGAGAGCAGAGCAGCACACCGGCTTCGCCCTGCGCAGCCCAGTTCTTGCCAGGCTAGGCCTCGGGAGCCGGACGAGCGGCGCGGCTGGCGCTCCGCGGCTCTACGCTTCTCTTTTAAATTTGGCGACAGGCGAGGCGCACCTTCCCGCGGCGGGCACGTGATGCCCGCGGGGAGGCGGGGCAACCGACCCAGAGAGGCGGGCGGCGGCGGCGGCGGCGGCGGCGGCGGCGGCGGCAGCAGGGCCGGAGGAGGGAGAGGAAGGGAGCCAGCGCCGGGCAGAAGGAGGGCAGCGGACGGAGGCGTCGCCTTTAAATCCTCCCAGCCGGGCGGTGGCGCGAAGGCAGCGCGTGTGGAGCCTCCAGGCGAGGGAAAAAGAAAGCGCTCCGCTGCGTCCCGGACCATGAGCTGCCCAGCCGGCTCCGCAGCCCTGCGGGACTCCCCTGCCACTCAGCCGTCTCCCTGAAGCCCCTTTCCGTCTGATGCTTCCTCGCCGCCGCCGCCAGCACCGCCGCCAGCATGTCCCGGCGAAAGATCTCCTCGGAATCCTTCAGCTCGCTTGGCTCGGACTACTTGGAGACCAGCCCGGAGGAGGAGGGCGAGTGCCCCGTGGCCAGGCTTCTCTGGAACGGCAGCCGGAGCCCCGCTGCCCAGTCCGGGGCCACCACCCCCGTCGCTACCGCTCCCCCGCCGCTGGAGGCTTTGGCGGCGGCGGCGGGTGCCCCTGGCCCGGCCCCCACGGGCTCCCGGAGGGCTCCTCGCAGGAGACGGGTCAACCTGGACTCTCTGGGCGAGAGCATCAGCCGCCTCGCCGCCCCCACGGTAAATGCGCCGTTTCGGGCCGCCGCGATCGCGTGTGCGGGTAGCCAGGCAGGCGAGCCGGGTTGGCGGGATGCATAAGCACCCACCAGGGAGAGGAGGCTGATCCGGGGGGCAGGAGGAAAGGGGCGGCGGACCTCCACCTCGCGTGCTGTGTTGGCGCTGGACGCGGTGCACGCGGCTTGAGGGGGCTTTTTCATTTCCCCGGAAGGATCCTGTAATCTGGGCTCGCTGCGGAAGAGCAGCGCTCGACCCGCCATCGAAATTCCGCTAGCACCCCGCCCCCCCCGTCGCCCACTGTTTCCACGATCCGGGCTTCAAAAGCGCGGCCACAGGTTGTCCCTCGCGCAGGTGTCGCCTGGCCCGCTCCTTTCGCCACCCCTGCACCGCTGCTGACCCTCCTGAATTAGTTGAGGGGAGTTCCTCTGGTTCCAGGCGCTCGGGCATTATTCTTTCCTCAGATTCCCATCAAAGTGATCAGAAACATCAGGAATTCCCGGACATTTTGCCCTTCTAAGTGGCTTCATTCAGAATTTAGACTCATTTCAGAGGATTCCTTTCTCATTTAGCCTCTTGCCCTCTTTTATGGAACATTCCCTTCTGTAGCCCCATCTTTTCCCCTTGCATCTTCTTTGTTTCCCTCTAACTGCACACCCAGTTCTTTATGGGGGGGGGGGGAATAAATAAATAAATATGCAACCTCTTTTGACTGGCAGCAGTCAGTCCCTCCAGAAGACATGAAAGGTGAGGATTGCAGCGCTGCTTCTGCACTTATCCCCAAACATTTGATCCTTCTGCTGCTCCCTTCCCTTCCTAGTGGGGTTATTCTCCTGAGAAATCTCCCCCACAAACCCACAGAGACAGAAGGGAAAGAAATAAAAAGCCTGTAAGTTCAGACGGAGTTTGCTACTGAATACTTGTGGCACAGGAGTATTGCTGTTTCATGGCCAAAAAAAAAAAGAAAGAAAAAAGAAAGGGTACTGCCTGCAAGCTTTCCAGAGGCATCTAGATAATGAGAAGCAGAGTGCCTGTCTAGATAGGCCTCTTGGTCCAGTCTATCAGAGCTTTTCCTTGGCTTTCTTTTGCTATTTGTAAGACTCTCCCAATGGTCTGTGAATGATGGGCCAAACATACCATTCTCCAGTTCTGCCATGACACATATCATCTGACTCAGCCATTTTTGTTTACTGCCTTGCCATGCTGTAGTGTTCTTATAAGAATGCTGTGGGAACATGGTTTAGATGTTTATTTCCCATGAATCATCTTCCAATACAACACAGTCCTTCTCTTCTTTTTCTTTTTGCAAAGTTTATTTCACTTCTTTGATCTAGGCGCTTGTTGCTTCACACACTTCTCATCAAAGATAAGTGAAGAATTTTCTCTGCCCAACTTCACTCTTTATCCCATTGCTGGTTTCCTTCCAATCTTGGCTGCTGATCCTCTCATTTATTGATGCATCCCATTCCAACAGAGATCTTGGAAGTTCTCGACGTCTGCTTGACCCTTTCCAGCTGTGAAGTCTCATTAGGATGCACTGACTTCTACTCCTGAGTGGGATTATCCTTTTTTTTTTTCACCATTAAAAAAGTCTAAAGATGGAAAAAGAATTTGTTTCCCTTTCTGTCTCTTGACCATTCCATATTATTTCTGCCAAGCTGCTCTGAATTCTGAACTTGTTTGTTTCTCCTAGGGGAAGAAATGGTCAAGTACAGCTTGGATACATACTGTTTTGCTTTATGTAACACCATCAGTTTAGCCTGTGCTCTCTAGTGATGTTCATTAGTCTCCTCAGAAGAGTCCCATGCATAAGAAACTACACTTTGCTCTTTTAATTGCTGTAGATTAAACTTGTTCATTGCAACTCTTGTCATTTTGCTCAACAGTATCTGATGATTCCCACCATCTTAGCCCAGCTTTTGGTTATTCTTGTGGCTGGAAGAACATGTTATAAAGAGCCAATATGACGACTTTTAGAAGATGCTGCTAGGAACGTCATCAAGATAGCAAAGAACCATCAAGTTCATAAGTGAGGCATTATCTAGAATGCAAAAAAGGAAGAACCCAGCAAATTATCTTATTAGCTTTTCAGGAAGGAAAGAAGGAAGGTTCAGATTTTAGATCCCTAAAACATGGAACGCTTCGCTAGGACACTGGAAGGAATCATGATTTGGAATCATGTATATATTAATGCTGGCTACAACAAAATGCTGGACTAAAATGCCAGTCAGTTTTTTTCCCCCAGAATAATCTATTTAATTCCCTCCTTCTGCCTGTTTTCAATCCCTTCTACCAAAAGTTAGCTGGTTTTCTAAGTCTGCTGAATATGCTTTAATCCTCATTGGGTTGCTTTCGGGTTCTTCCTTGCTTTTTTCCTAAATACTCTTTGTATCTCTGTAAACTTTGGGGTTACCCCAAGGCTTTAGATATCTCCTTGTAGGTGGGTTGTGACAGGCCCATGTTGCTCTTTGTGTGTGTGCACGCGTGTGGATATGTATGTATGTATCTATCCATCCTTGTAGAATAAAAGCAGTTGGGTTGGGGGAGGGCAGTTTGAGAAGGGAATTGGGGAAGGGTTAGCACCCCTTTTCTGTAACATTTTCCCTAATAAATACTAAAATAAGAGCTAAAAATAAAATAGTTACAGTAATATGGCACCTATACATAGTTCCAAGAATCTGTTTTCAGTTATATAATTCAGCCCTGGGATATGCCATTGCCTTCTTAGTAAAAGCCATTCTATCACTATTGCAAAGAGGCAGAACAAATGATAAAGCTATGGGGATTAGCTTTATGCTGGATGCCTGTATCGTCTGAGCAGGGACCAGATTAGCCCCAATTTAATGTTTCTTTCCACCCCATAGCTGCCATTCCCTTTTATGGTATGTCTCCGAGAAATCCACCTTTAGTTGAGTAATGCTCAGCAGTTTCTTGATTTGATAGACATCTGAAACCAATTATATTAGAGCAATGGTATATATTTTTAGAGTCTTTTGATGCTCTGACAACTGAAAATAAAAACCTTTTTAGTTAACTGCATAGAAAGACTAGAGGACATAGTCATCTTTGGTAGCAATCCATAGTGCCTCCATCATCTTCCATTTTATTTTGTGAAGCTTATAATAATGTACAATATGTTAAAGGTGAAATTGGTACCCCTGAAACCTTCGAATCAATTTCAGTAGGGATTAGGTTTTTTAAAAAATAATCTGTGCAATGTTCCATACATATTGATCAGTTGTGTCCAGAAGTGCAGCTATGACTCTCCACTGCAGTGAATTGGGTTTTCACATTACTGAACAATGCATGTTCTTTTCATGACCAACAGATTTTATGTATTCACTTTTAGGGGAGCATTTATGTTTCATTCTGTTTTAGAATAGTTCATTTTGGAGGTAGTAAAATCCCTCAGGATTTAAAAATGTTCACTTTTAACTGTGGACAGAAGCCATTATATATGCTTGTATGGGTCAGAAGCCAACAGGAACAAGTTGGTATCTTCATTCTAATTTCTGATTTCAGGCAGAAGTACAGGAAATTAGATTACCTTTACTCCCTTCCCTTCAAATATAATGGCATTTACACTGAAGTTTATTTTTAATTCTGACTTTTGATGAAATATTTTTAGATGAGCTTAAAAAAAAACTAGGCCACCAAGAATTTTCATATTTTGAAATTAGGATAGTCCCATGTGGAGTGTGGTTTTGCAAAAAGCAAACTGCTAGATATTAGAAGTATTTTTCAGAAAAGGTGGGTGCAAAATGGATTCATGCATGCTATTTTTGCTGGAGCTGAGTAGTTCATTCAGTGACTGGGGATAGAGATTGCTGTATAAAACAGGCTATTTATTATGGCCCAGGTTATTGCCTGTAAGTGATAGGAATCAGTGTGTGATTTGTCAACTGTAACCAACCTCCTGATATTTTGAAAAGATTTGTATCTGAACTTGGTTGCATTGTTAGCCTATCAAAGGAAAGGTTCAGTTTTGCTTTTGACATTTTCTTTCTATTTACGATGACAAGTTGATATTCAATAGGGTATATCAGGAAAGATAAGGAGAATTACCAATGGGCTGAAGAGATAGATTATTCTCTTTATATGCCTACTGGATAGTTCAGTATAAATAGAATTTCATTAATTTGTTTTTCCTTTCATTGTTGGGGTTTTGTTTTTTGTTTTTTTGCTCTTTCTGCATAGGCAGACCCACAGCTGATGCTGTAACATTAGCTGAAGACAACCCAGCCAACCTTTGTCATATCTTTGAAAAATAATCAAATTGCTTAATAAAGCAATGGCATAATTTTAGTCATTCTTGAGCAGCATGTTTAAAGAGATCTGATAAAAATTATTGTATTATTTCAAGCTCTCTAGCACTTCCAAATTTAGCAATTATATTTTCACACTTTTGGTTAAGCTAACCGTAATGAAGATGATTTTAGAGGTAGGTGTAGATTTTCAGATTCTGGGGAATATTTATATTTTACTGGTAATCTGACAAAACAAACACAGATTAAGCGGAAAGAGCATTCCATTAATAGTTGTGGTCTCTTAGTCTTTTTCTTGTCCTACTTCTCAGATTATAAATTAATTTTTCACATAGAGGCTGAAGCCACAGACTTTTATAGCCTCTCTTTACAAGTCACTACTGTAAAGGATTAAATATTGCAACTCTCTGTCACTAGAAGGATTTTTTTGGTACAGTTTTTCCTTCCCTTCCTTTCCTAATAAAAATGGCACTTTTTAATAATAATGGTATTTTTTTAGTGCTTTCAAATCTTAAAACTGTTTTATATGCTTAATCTAGTTGTGAATGCATAAAGTAAGCCATTATTAATATTGTTTGCCTTCCAGCATTAAAATATAAAGGATAAAGGTACAGGTTGTGATCCACTTTAGAGTACAAGCATTAGCCTAGGTTGTATATTTTGGCAAATTATGGTTTGTGGCAAAGAGAAGGTGATAATTTTGGTCTATGTGAAATGATGGAGAAATAAGAAAAGGAAAGTTCAACATGAGATTGTTCATGGCTTGGTGCTATGTGGAAACTGAGTCAACAAGTTGTAACCGAGGTGTGATTTGAACTGAGCGCTTCCTAGTTAGTAACTGAATTGTTCAGTCAGTATGTAAGTTTTGTTGTCACAGGTAAGTGCAACATCCTGGCTGATTTATGCTATGCACTGGAACTTCCCCTTTGGGTCTACAAGCTCAACTCAGTGGAAATAACTTGTCAATGAAGGTACTGAGGATTACGTTTAACAGCTTTGGAAGTTCAATATTGGTTGAAGAAGACAGTTGAAGTTTGAACTGCCTCTTAAATATGTTGATTTAATATAAGCTCCAGTGTATTTAATGTAAGTTATTCCCAGATAAGCAAAAACAGAATCTCAACTAATTCTGTTTCTAAAAGGAAAATCTTTTAAATAAAGAAGACAGCATACGTACTATGAATTCCACTGAACACAATAGGATTTACTTTTGAGTACTTGTGGTTAGGACTGAGTTCAAAGCTGCCTCAAAGCAATATACTAACGGCAAATAGATATTTTCTGGCTCTGGAAAGCTTGGGGGTTAGATTATTTGATGGCCAATTCTAGAGAGTGGAACCATGGGAGAATTGTCCTGGACCCACAAATGAAGGGGATACATCCAAAGTATTTTTCAATATTTGAAGTGATCAGAGAGACACATTTCATTCAGAGCAGCAAAACTGCTTAACATATGATCCCCAAATTTTCAGTATTTTGGGTTTCCCATACCTCAGTAACTTCAGTGGTCAGGACACCAGTAGAAAAAAATCATACTAGGATGCGATAAGAAAAACAGGTGGACAGCTCCAACATTCTGTCCTTGGGTCTCCCAGAGCCTTAAAAACAACCCTGGATATTTGCCTGGTATAGTCACATAATGGGATAATGTATTGGTGTTATGATCTGTGCAAGCACCACATTGCTCAACAGTGGTGAGATCCAATAGTATAAGTGTGCACATTTGATGTGGAATATCCCAGTTTCTAGGAGGCTGTCCCAACTGGCCAGCAGCAGCAGCATGAACAGCAGTAGGTTATGTGAGTTGCAGGGCAGGAAGTAACTTCTGTTTACACTTCTCATTGTGCGTAAGGCTATTGTATTTAGGTTGGAAAAATCTAGATTACTGTTAGATGGCAATGAAGAGTTAATGATTTCCTTTGCAGCTCAGATATGATAATTCCAATTGTATCTATTGCCAGTATCTGAGGTTAAGGATGAACACAAATAAAAACATAAATAAACACAAATTAATATGTCCAGGTTTTGCTCTTATCTGACCACCTTCCCTACATTCCACCTCTCATTATCTTATATGTGAGCAACAGTTTTAAATTTGCTCCCAGAAAACAATGATTGGTTTTAGTCTGGATTTAAATTATTCATGTCTGGAATGTATATAGGCTACATTCAGTTGTGTTGAAGCTGAAAATGAATCTCTACAGTGGTCTTTTAAGACAAGATTTGTCGCACTGGGTTCTGATGGTCTGAGTCACATTTTAGCAGTGCAACATTATGTGTCAATTTGCTGTTGGACTTCTCAGTTAGACTTACGCATCATTCCAAACAGGAACATTTTCAAAGAAGTTGATTCCTGCTTTCAGTTGCAAAGCAAGTCATGAAAGATCAAGAGATGCATGGTGTGTTCCAAACTGGGGATCAGTGCTCAAGGAATAGACTCATTCATCCTGGCTGAATTTAAATTCTTTAGGTTTTTCCATCTGTCATTCTCCTTTAATTTGATGGAAAAGACAGAGCTTTAGAAATCCTTTTCACAGGAGAAGTTCTCATGAGTGGAACACAGGGTTCTTGTGGCTGATTTAAGGTCTCATATGGACTATCTTGGTTTGGTTATGCGATATCCGATGCAATTATTTGCATCCTCCTGGCTGTTCTCATGTTCTACATGTTCTCATTTTATTCAGTTTTGGGGTAAGGAATGTTATGGAAAGGGTAAAAAGAAATAGTGAGCCAACTTTTCTGATAACAGAGAAATAGACATAGCTAAATGTTGTTTACGTTTATATTTAAATATTGTAAATCCATTCACTGTACATTTCTATCCTGGCGAAGAGAACATGCTTCTACTGATTGTCTATTGTTCTGCAAATTTCCATGTTGCCTTTTGTTCTTTAAACTTTTCACTCTTTTATAGGATCTTATCAACTGCATCCAACCATGACTTTCTAGGTCTTTCTTTTCATCTCAACTCAGTCATTCTTCCTTCACATATTTGTTTTGTGATGCATTTCTCATTCATTCTCCCTCTGTGACCTAACCACCTCAGTGTACTTGTTTTGTATTGGCCACACACTTTTGTATTCAATCTACATTCATTTATTCCTTGTGACAGACTACCTACCGGTTATCCTCCTACCAGCGTTTCCCTGTATGAAAATATCTGCATCTGTTTCCCCTTCTCTAATAAACGTTCTATCACAAATTCATCTACTTTTGCTCTAGTTTCCCCCCATTTGTAAATCACCTGCAATCATCCAGTCCATTTTCTCTGTCAATCCAACCACACTTTAATACTGATCTATATTACTCATTGCATCATACTGCAGATTGCTCAGCTTCTTAGCCAAAAATGTAGTATTGTCTACATACAAAGGTACATACACATCTCCAACCTATGTGCTTATAACAAGATTACAAGTATTTCTTATGTATTTATACATAAATACTATACCAAGGGGGCAATACACCTCCTTGCATTTGCTCTCTGCTCAGTGTTCAACTATTACTTAAGCATTCCATTTATTCTCACACATGCTTTGCTTTCATCTTAAGCCACTCCTGACAGTTTTACCATCTTTCAACTCCATATTCATGTAAAACATTCAATAATTCAAGGCTATGCACTTTATTATATAGTTCTGGAAGTGAACAAAAATAAAATAGTGTTTATTTTGTCAAGTTCATGTGTTTTTCAGGTATTTTATTTGCACACCCTCAGTCCAGATTAAAGCTATACTGCACTATCTCAATTTTGCTGATTGTCACCTTTTGTACCTCTTTGATCAGAACCTGCCAAACACCTTCCTGGGCACATTTAAAAAACTGATTCCCCTTGTAGTTTTTGCAATCACTCTTACTAGCTTTCCCTTTCTACAGTATAAGGAAAAATAATGTCGTTTTTCTAATCCTCTGGCAAAGATACCATCTTCACACATACGTTAAACAAGTCACACAGCCACTCCATAAGGAAACCACTTCTGTATTTTAATATTTCTCCTGTTACCACTGTCTATGCTGGCAGTTTTATCATTTTCAACATGCTCAGAGCATTTATGACTTTTTTTCATTGATTTTTTTCTTGGACATCAACATTTGTAACATTTGGTTCAATCATACTCTTTGACATACCACTATTGACATATCTCTTCCAGCATTTCCTCATTTCCATGTCATCCCAAATCATTTCATCCCTTTTTTATTTTAATTCCATTAACTCAGCTAGAATTTCCTAGTTTAGCCCGAATTACTCACTTCCAAACATTTCTTTTAATTTCCATGAAAATTAAGCCCCATTTTCTCTGCCTCTTTTAATCTGAACTATTCCATGCTGTCTTTGACTACACTGTTTGCAACTGTGTCTATACACACTATGCAATACCTTTCTCTCATCTCTTTTTGCAGCAAACCTTTCCTTGTATTAAATTCTTCTCATTCACAGCCTCTTTCATTTCATCATTTTACCAAGCATCCTTTTCCGTACTTCCCACATACTTAAATGGCACTTTGTAACATAATTATTTTCATTCCGTTCCATCTCTACATCTCATTTTCATACATCCACACTCTATTCATTTTTAGGGAGATTAATCTATTTTCCAAGTCATTTTTTTCATAGTCATAGTACATTTCATTTATTTCATTTATTTCCTTTTCTTCCATGTCCATTTTTTCCAAGATCTGTTCTTGATACTTCCAAACAATGGTCTGTTCCACATTTAGAACCTCCCATCATCCTTCTATCATTCACTAATTTTTTCAGTCTTACATATTAAGTGTTCAAATAGTGAAGTTTTTAGATTTATATTCATTCCTTTCCCTTATCTTCCACAAGGGAAAGCGTGGTTCTTCCAGCCTTAAAAGAGGTGGCCATGTGCCCCCCACTCCTCAAGGGCTGTTGTTGAACCCAATAATCCTGGACAATTTTTGTCCAGTATCCAGCCTTCTTTTTTAGGGAAAGTTGTTGAGAAGATGGTTGGGCAGCAGCATCAAAAGATCTTGGAGGAAATGGATTATCTGGATCTGTTTCAGTTGGGATCCAAACCAAGGTAGAGTACAGGGACAACATTAATCACACTTGTTAATGACCTTTGGTGGAGCTAGGATGTGAGTGGTGTGTCTGTCCTGGTGCTCCTTGATCTCTCAGCAACTTTTGATATTGTTGATTGTGGTATCCTTCTGGACCGGTTACGAAGACTGGCAGCTGGTGGCACAGTGGTTCTCCTTCTTTTTCTGCAGTTGGTATCAGTGTTGACAGGGAGGGAGAGGTCAAGCCTGTGGCTCTTCACTTCTGGTGTACCTCAGGGCTTGATGATATCACCCTTCCTGCTTAACATCTACATGTCAGTTTGGGATTTGGTATTATCAGTATGCTGATGATTCCCAATTGTATATTGAACCTTGGACTGTCCAAGTGATGCTGATGATGTTCTATCCTGGTGTCTCAAAGCTGTGCAAGGCTGGATGGGGAAGAACAGACTCAGGCTCAGTCCTGACAAGACCAAGTGGCTGTGGTGATTTGGGGCTTTTGGTCCTGAAGACTTTCCATATCTAGTCTTGGATGGGGGAGCACCTCTGCGTTTGAGACTGGTGTGCAATCTGGGAGTCTTCTTGGAGTCACAGCTCCTGCTCAAAGAGCAGATAGCACTTGGGGGTTAAGAGGGCCTTTGCACCAAGTCTTTAGTCATTTGAGGCCTTCACATAATAATTTCATATAATTTCACATAGTAAGATAGAAAAAGTATAGACTAGGTTACCATCCTGAGCTCTTCCTCCACATGCAATATTCCCATGTAATAATAAAGACAATACTGATTGGTTTTGGTACATTTGCCTACCAACATCATAAAATCTCAATTTTATTCCAAACATATTTATGCTATTCAATGGCAACTAGAATCTCTGGCTTCATTGCAGCCAATATTCTGTTGCCTACACCCCATCAATTTGAAAATACATACGGTATACTAATAAAGGCTCAGAGTGCCCTGATTTCCAACACTTTCATTAAATCCCAAGCAAAGACATTATGAGGGAACTATTCCCCAGGGCTTTTTTAAAAAAAAAAATCAGAAGGTTGGGACAGTCAAGAGTGCTTGCAGAGGGATAAAGAGGTGTATAAGAAAAAGCAACAACAATCACATAGTTGCAAAAATCCCCCCTAAAGTAATTCTAAATTACTGAGTGATTGATGAAGAAAAACAGGTATCTCTTTCACAATGGAGGGAAGGGAGCTTACTGGAAATTAGAAGACATATTTCACATTGTATTACTTTTGAGCAGTGAAATTTGATATTGTCAGCATTTGCGGAAACCTGTAAATCACATGGTTAAGCAGAGAATTCTGCAAAGATGAGTATTAATTGGCAGTGAAAAATGGATTCCAAGGGCAAATATACCTTTATGATTACAAGCCCAAAATGGGTTGGAAGAATTCATCCCCAATAGTAAAAAACTGATTGATCATTTTTTAAAAATTGCACTGCATGGACATTTTTGATGCTCTTTAGGGATATTTGGAGTAAAACATTTATGTTCAAAATAAATGTAGCAACAGCATCTTCTCGTCTTGTGTATCTCAATTCTGAAGAGGCACGAATAGGTTTGTACTATAAACTTATATTATATATATCTTGAGATCTCTTGCAACACATAATTTGAATATCAACAAAATCTGTAAGAGAAACACGTAATTTGAATATAAAATAGAAACAATAATCAAAATGCAATTTAACATTAAAACCACAATAAAAAATGGCAAAGTGATTTTTGCACAACCAAAATGAACTTATTCTGTATTATGTAAGTATTGCTAAACCATAGGGATGAGGTACAGTTTTGTTTCATCCACATTTCTAAATGCTGTGACTTAATGTGATCAGATACGTGATTTGCAGTAGTACGTGATTCGCCACGTACATTTCTCCATGTACATGGCGACTCCATGTACATGGTGACTCAATTGCATACAAATATGCAGATTTTAGAGAAAAGTTGTATATAGAAATCTGTACGTTGGGCAAACTTGGGAATAAAACATTCTGGGAAGTACTGAGTATTTTTAAGTATGTGTGAGTGTGTGTATTTATTGCAGGAGTTTTTATTTTGGCAGATTGATGTGAGCATGAAAGAGAATAGATTTCTGCTTGAATATCTATGAAACTAAAACAGAGTGGAAATAAATGAAGTCATCAGTCTCTACTAATTCATTATAAGAGTCACTTTTAAAGATTTTTCTTTTGTGTGCAAAATAAATTTTGAGTTAAAAAAAGAAACCTCAGCTGTTTGAACTGAAGCTAAAGTTTGATCAGCTTGCATTAACATCTAATTAAATAACTGAGTCTTGCGTTATTCATGATGACTGGTCACTTCTGCACCCATTTCTGTGGTTCACATCACATAGAAAGCGGAAAATGTTTATGGTTACTGGGAGAGAAAATAGTGAGCTGAGCCTATTTAGTTTTGCAGTAAACATCATATGATCTGAACTGCACATGTCACAATATATTTATCTTCCTGTGAGTTTAGCTAGCTGTCAGGAAATTGTTTCCCTCCCAACAACTCATTTCTCTAATTTTATCTTTGTCCCTTTGGTTATATTAGCTAAATTTAATTAAATGTTTGATTCCAGCATAAATCATAATGACAGTTCACTGTTTTAAATCTATACAGACACCCCATAAATAGGCAAATTCTTGAAATAAAAAAGAAACCTGATGCCTGGAGTAGGGTGGAGTTCAAGGGGTGGAGCCCAGTGTTCGGCATCAGTGGGGCTGGGTAAATAATTTTTAATATGGAGCTCATAGTGGGAACAAATTACTGGCCTGATTTTTTAAAATTTTAACTACAGCATTTAGGACCTAGCCCTAAATGTGAACAGATCAACATACTAAACCTGCCAGATTTGTCCAGTATGATTCATTCAGCATGTTATGTTTATCTCTATTTGCGATATCAACAGCAAGCCTCTGATGTAGGACTTGTAGTAGCTTGAACAAGCCTACGTCAAAGGCTTGTAGTAGCTTGAACAAGCCTACATCAAAGGCTTGTTCAAGCCACAACAAGTCCTTTCAGAATGATTTCATTCATTAAGTCAAAACCTCTGTTCCACAAAAATTGCTTTTAGGGCTGAGACGTTGTGTTTGGAGTTGTGATCATACTGATTTTCTTTTAAAAAAGGTATTGCATCTATATGCTGCCTTGCCTTTCAAGACCTCAAGACAACGTTCAGAGTTCTCCCCTCTCCTTTTTACCTTCACAACTTTTCTAAGAAGTAAGTCAGGGTGGAAGAGAAATTTGTTAACTCAGCATTGATTGATTGATTGATTGATTGATCATATTTATATAGCTGCCTATCTTATGACTCTGGGCGATGTAGAACACTCAGTTAAAAACCCATAAATACATATTAAAAACAATAATTAAAACTATAAAAACAATAAAAAACACACAAAATAGGAGAGGATGATATTAACTGTAGTAAGGGAGCCATCGCAATATCTCCCTGGTCCCCTGGGAGTCCCAGGCCCAGTCACACAGCCAGGTCTTGAGGGACTTGCAGAATGTTAAGTGGGATGGGGCTTGACATATTAACATTTTTTTTTGGTATTTCTTTCACTGTTTTTTAAAGCACATTCTATGTTTTTTTCCCCTTTTCGATAATAAAAAAAGAGGGACGGGGCTAATCTTCCGGGGGGAGAAGATTCTACAAGGCAGGCACCACGGCAGAGAAGGCCCGCCTCCTGGGATCCGCCAAATGGAATTCCCTGGAAGGCGGGACCTGCAGCATACTTTCTCTGCCAGACCTTAATATAACATTAATAGCCAGATGGTGAAAAACCTAGTGGAGCATTAGCACACCTGACTAAGCTTGGTGAGGTCTCCATGATATTGTTACAGTATTGTGTGGCTTACAATATTGTGCAGACTCAGCTTATGCCTCATGTAAATCCAAAAAATGGATAAATTCAGTTGCCAGGTTAAGAAGATCATGCAACAGGCATTATGGCTTAATGCAGTTTTCAACCAGCATTTCCCTGGGTGGGAAGCAACATTCTAACCATTACTATATTGCGCTCCTATCCCTGATGGGTTCTGTTGTTGTTTTTTTTAGTTCTAAATTTTGTTATAGTCTTAATAAAAATATAAGGAAAATCATGCTCCATCCACTTATAGGGTTCTCTATGTTGCATCATAATGTAAATGCCTGGATGAGGACAGAAAGGTGTTTTGGCAGGAAAATGTCCAAGTTTTTTAAGTTTTAAAGAAATTTTTAACATGTTTCCAGACCTTGGGTGCAAATTGACTACGTTGGCAGCAATCTCATGATAGCTATTTTTTCTGCATAAAGTGAATGTTTAGTTGAAAATGATCAGATTCATAATAGTGAATTTACATAATCCAAATTCACATAAAGCATACTGCCTGTATATTATATATACAGTACATATTAATATTGGGCAATCATTTGGTAGAATGCTTTGCTGTTTTAGAACCAACTTGTCTGTTCAGCGCGATAACCAGCTGCTGTGAAAACTTGTTTTGATTAGCTATATTTTAATATTTAGATCCTGTCTTGTTTCCATTATGGAATTCAAGCGGATCTGCATGGAATTTCTCTTGCAGTCTTTCATTCAGACCTGGCCTATTTTATTTCAGCAGAAGGGTTCCTTCCTGCATCGTGAGAATGCATGGTTCTCTAGAATCTGAAGTCCAGATAGAGACAAACTATGTTCTCCAGATCTCTTGGTGTGGATAGCCACAGATATGACATTGGAGAAACTGTGGGGTGACAGTTACAAAAACATGTTTTAAGCCTGGGAAATGGAGAAAACTTTAGAAAGAAACTCCAATTGGCTCCACCTTAATTCCCTGCATTATGAGAGAGAAGGAAGGGGAAATTCTCTGCATTATAAGGGAAGGAAGTTTCAGATGATGTCACTTATAGCCTAAATCAATAAAGTAGAATTCCTGTCATTCTTGAGGACTCTGTTTCCTGGATTACAGCTACATTAGCATAGCTGGGCTGATGGGAATTGAATTCTTAGAACATTCCACATTTCTACTTCAATCAGCTCAAGCCAGCATAGCAAATAGTAAAACCAAAGACCAGTTTGCTTTTGCTCCTTTTAAAATTTCTTCTCTCTTAACTCCAGTGATGGCAGCAAAAAGTAACTTTTCTGGATGGCATTGCTAGGATCTTCAGTTCTTCAACAGCTGGGGTGCCTTAAATGCTCACCTGGAAGTCCCTAAAGTTCCAGCTGGGAAAAGAAGGAAGGACCGTTCTTGGTACATTTTAGGAATCCAAGTTCACTTTAGCCTAATGGTCATGTAATTTGGTGCATCAAACACACCCACATGTTTTTCCCAGTCTCAGGTCAGGCAAGAAAATGTCCAAGGCTAATTTATGTGGCTAGAAGGCTTTGTTTTACCTGTGTCCAGGATGAAACTGGCAAGGTGGGAAGAGAGAAGGCCATTTTGAAAACAATTTGCAGGTGGTCATAACAGAAAAGCCTGAGGAAAGAGTGGCTATCACTCTTTGTGACATAAAGGCAGGAGAGAGAAGCACAACATTGAGACATATCTATATAAAGTGCTAGATCTTTTGACCTTGTAGGCACTGATTTTCACCATTACTGGGGCCAACTGCATCTGCAATAAACTTTGCTATTCTATCTGTGGCTTGTCCTTGACTTTTTGTGAAAGCTGCAGATTGGGGGTTGGAACTCTTAGAGGGAAATTTATTGCAGGGGCTTGGGTGAATATCTGACTGCTTGGCGGATCACATTTGTAATTCTGTGCTAGGCCTGGGGTCTCCCATTCCTAAACAAAAGTTGACAGAAATGAAGAAGGATATGTAAGCTTAACTTTTTTTCAGCCTGGTCTCTCCAGTTTATTTTACTTAAATTCCTATAATCTCAGGCAGTGTGGTCAGACCTAACCTGGTGCCTCCTAGATGTCTTACGCTCCAATTTCGTAATGCTTATCAATCATAGACGTGCATTATGGGAACTAAAGACCAATGAATTGGGAAGGCAGCAAGTTAGGGAAGTCTGTGTTAACCAAACAGACAAAAGATGTGGATTGTTCCAAGAGGCATATTTATTTTTTATTTATTTTTATTTATTTATTAGTCAAATTTATATGGCCACCCATCTCACCAAAGGTGATTCTGAGTGGCGTATCTTAAATATCCTATAGAAATATAGAAATCAAGAACTCTCACTTCTGCCCATCATGGCCTTCTGCTTTATATAATTGCAAAGATCTCTGGGAATCTGAAAATGCAGAGAATCGAAAAGGTAGATTAAAGGAATTACAGTGGTGGAAAGCAGGTAAAACACAGCCAATGCTTAAGGAGAATTGTTTCTATTTTGTGTGGTTTAACTGAACATTGCTTTTAAATCTTTCATTGTGATGGTGCAGAACCTGGCAGCTGGTCAAACTGACCCTAGGTTTCAAGATGAAAGGCAGTTTAGTGGTGGTTTAAATTCTAGGGATGAACCTGGTGTTCTTTATCCATCCCTTTCTTCACAGTATGAATCAGTGTGTTGTGTTGCCACAAAACTGTCCTTTCTTTTAGCTGCATCTGAAGAGAATTTCTGCCCCATCAAGTCCTTTGGATTTAAACACCTGCCTCTCCAAACGGGAAGGTTTCCTTGTGTGTGGCCTCATTTGGATGGAGCTTTTGTTAATTTCTTTTGTGAGAGCACATTGGATTCTTTCTAAAGGTTTTCCTGAGACGGTAAATTTGGCTCCTGCTGAGAGCAGACGTAATTGCTTGATGCAGAATTTAAAAATGCTTTAAAAAGGCTTAAATCTATTTTCTCCCTTTATTTTCCAAGTGTAGCTAAGCTGTCCATCAAAATGCAGGTGAGTGGCTAACGTCCGCTCCTACTAATTGTGGACTCGGCTTAGGAATGATATCAGGAATCATATGGATTGTATGCTTTTACTCCTCTTGTGGCGAAGATAATTGTGATTGATCAATATTTTCATTGCATTGGCTTGGCACCATTGCCTTCCTTTCCATAGTTATTGGCAGCCCTGGAGAAAGATGACAATCAGTGCTTAAGATTTACAATGGTGCTGAAGGGTTGCCTATTAAAGTACACTAATTAAAAGCAATTTCATACTTGCCTCTGCATTTCTGAAATCATATAGGGATCACTGTTGCCAGTTTGAAAAATGCGTTGTTTTTTAAAGCCACATTGCCCAGAATTCAAGTAAGATGAGTTGTTATATGTCAATCTTTGTTTCTATAGAGTTGTGCTCATTTTAGGCCACATGTTTTGCAGACTGTGGAGCTCAAAAATGCAAATCAATATAATGTACAATATTTAACATACATAGGGTATGGTGGTGATGGTGGAGGAAATCTAAATACGGATGACTTTCTCAGGGCTGCAAGGAAAAAATAAAAGCAAAAAAACCATAGCAGTCCATCTTTGGAGAACTATCAGCCTTCAGCCTGTTGAATGGAGGCACTTTTTCAGCATACTGGAGGAATACTGTGACAGACAGATTATTCAGTGTCAGGAAACAGTCTGTTACTCTGGTGATGGTGGACACTTGGAAAGGCAGAAAGGACTGATCTAAGTGATAGTACCGCTCTACACTGCACTGGTGAGGCCACATTTGGAATACTGTGTCCAGTTCTGGCCACAATACAAAAAAGATGCCGAGGCCCTAGAAAGAGTGCAGAGAAGAGCCACAAAGATAATAAGGGGTCTGGAGGCTAAATGCTAAGAAGAACAGCTAAAGGAACTAGGTACGTTCAGCTTAACAAAGAAGACTGAGGGGAGACATGATAGCAGTCTTCCAGTACTTGAAGGGCTGCCACAGGGAAGAGGGTGTTGTCCTGAGGGTAGGACAAGAAGCAATGGGTGGAAGTTTCTCAGAGGGAGATCTGACCTGGAAATAAGGAGGAATTTCCTGACAGTGAGAACTATTAAGCAGTGGAACAGCTTGACTCCTGGAGTTATGGGTGCTCCATTGCTGGAGGTTTTCAAGAAAAGATTGGGCAACATTTGTCTAAGATAGTATGAAGATTCCTGCCTTGGGCAGCGGGTTGGACTAGAAGACCTCCAAGTCCCTTCCAACCCCATGATTCTATTATTCTAAGTTTGCTTTTTTGAAACTGGGTATATTTCTTGTTTACTCAAAACAGATACGGTCTCCAGGCACCAAGAAGGAAGGGAGCAATGCTTGCCTCTCCCAGTCAAGGAGTTGTTTTTCTTCTTCTAGTTTCCTTCTAAATGTGTATATTGTTTAGAAGAAATGGGCTGACATGCCTTCTGATTAGGGACTCATGCCCTTTCTTTTCACCCCACATTCAAATCTATAGGGGTTGAGGATTAACTTTTTGGGAGTAGAGTGATAATGCAAAATGGTGGGGTTGTGTCATGCAGGTAGACAGAGTTTGGATTTTTTTCTTCTTTTTTATAAAGCAATATTATGTCTGTTCTAGGATTTATACTACAGGATTTATACTACAGGTTTTGTGGGTTTGTTTCTCCAAAGCTATAATTTTCAGCAATTGTGATGGAAGGAGGCTCCATATGTCTCTGCAGTCCCTCATTAGGAAGCCTCTGATGTTGGAGGCCAGGTCATCTGTTGCTGGAAGAGAGGGTAGGTTTGCTTCATTGCGATAGTGCCTCAAGCACCAACACTATACAATTTTGCTAAAGAAATAAAGGTGGTTATTTACTATTAGGGAGAAAACAAAGGGTTGTATTCTATTGGCATGAAAAAATAACTTGCTTTTGTTGCCAGATTATCCCACTTGTCAAAGACTATTGAGATGGCCTCCAATTTGTGTCCTATGACATTATCTGGGAGCTTCTGTCTTACAAGGAGATCTAGCCATACTTAGTTGACCTCAGAAGAAAAGCTAAACAGGGTTGGAGCTGGTTAGAAATTGGATAGAGACCACCAGGAAAATTTTATAGCTACAGACTGGACTGGGAAGTTTAAAAAGTCACAAGGAGGCAGCGGCAAACCATTTTATTCTGTTGCCAAGAAAATTACATGGACTTATTTATGAAATCAGCAGGAATCAAGCTTGACTCGAGGGAGTCTTTTATCTTTTACACAGATAAAGGTTATCCTCTAAGAGCCACATCAAGTGTTGCATGCAGAAATTTGTCCTCTAGGTTCCTACACATTTTCTTTTGTTATGAAAGGGGCTTCCATTTCTGTTTCATTCTCAGGATGTTTTAGAATTTCTTTAGAATTCCTTTCTGGATGCAGGTTTTTGAGCATATGCACCTATAAGCAAAGAGTGCTGGAGTCTCCATCACTCTGCACACCCTTCCTCATTGCCTCTACTTCTGATCTGGATAGACTCTATCTATGATAGGAGTTCTCTTCTAATAGTATTAGGATTTAATGGAAGCAAGGGTAGGCATCCTTTCTGGGAAGATGGGCATATCTGGAATTATGAGAGGATGGTGTGGACATTCACACCAAATGGCCACCATTGCTGCCAGAGGCAAGGTCCTTACTTGCAACCCTCTCTACTCCTTCCCCGGATGCTCAATTTTATCCCACTGTTTTTTTTTTTTTTTTCAGGCAGGTTGGTGATGCCTACAAAGACAAGACTGAGCTCCACTCACCCTCTGTTTTTATTTTTGAGGTGGTTGATGCAGGGGCCCCAAAACAGTTTTATAAATGAAGACAATGGTCGATACACTTTTCATCACACTAGATCTCATTTCATTTACGTTTTAAACAAAATAATCTTTGAAAAAACAATTCAGGTGGGAGAGGGAAACTGGCAGGGTATTGTTGAGTTGATTTCCACTGTCACCATGTTGCCTACTTGTGAACTGAAATATGGGAAGGTGCTGATTGAACTGGTAAAAACAGGACAACTTTCCACCCTGGTAAAATAATGGAAGAACCAGGATAATCTCACTGAAAATAATGCGGAAGCAAATTTCAGTTGGTGAAATTTTCTGGGACTTTACTGAAAGTAGCCTTGAGAGACCAGTTGGGAGCATAAGTGTGGTGAGATGTATAAGCTTGGCCCCAAGTGACTAACATACTATTCTGTACACATCATGTCTTCCTTTTGCAGCTTTTTGTATTTAGTGGTGCTGGCGCTAAAGGAATCACTGCTGATTTAATGGAGGACTAAAATATCAGGAAGAGCCTTGAAATATTGATGTGTTTGTGGAACAAAAACAGCTTGCTACTTCTGGGCATCTTTCTTTCCATTTCTCTGGAGGAGACACAGCAGATGTGCGAGGGGAGGAAAGAAAATATGTAATTGGAAAAATATACATTAGATTAAGCAATAATATCAGTAGTCACCTCTATTCAGACACCATGCTGAGAGCTAGGCTGACTGACAAACTGCTGATAACATTTTTATTATTATTTCTTTGTTTATTCTGTAGCCGCAGACCATAAGGCAGACTCTCCAGAGGACACTACAGCATTATGAGCATCAAGTTATTGGGTAAGTAGAACCGATTTCTCCAAAATTCCAAAAGGAGTGTATAGATAGATCAGTGAGTGGGTGGCAATAAAAACTAACTGCTGATTGCTAAGATATTGCCTTATGCTAGCTTTCCCAGCCAGGTGCCCTTAAATTGAATTAGTAGGAATTCTGGGAATTGTAGTTCAGAAACATTGAATCATAATGAGCTTCTGGTTGGAGAAAGGTACAAATGGGCTGAATTCATACAATATACTTAAGAATCTACTGACTCCATATGCACGACTTCTCAAGCTTGGTTGATGATAACCTTGGTAAGTTTTTTGAGGCTTAACGAGAGATGCAAATCCATCCCATTTAGCCAGCTTATGGTTCAAATCATTTGCACACCCAAAATGGATTAATTCAGGAACCAAATTAAGTTTGTGATGCAAACACATTCGTGATGTCATAAGATGCAACACATGAGAAGCTTTATTGAAAATTGTGGATGCAAAAACAATAGTATGTTTATGTAGATTTTATTAATTTTAATAGGATGTAGGAAGTACATTTTTAATGTAGCATGGATCAAGACTTCACTGACAATTTTGGTAATACCTTTCTGCAGTATCAAATAGATCTGACATGCTGCTGTTTTGTACTCTATTTTATAATTTTGTAAGGAATTAGAGAAAATATCCTGACAATCGGACTATAATCAACAGTCAGAATCTTGATCTTTTCCCTTTGCTAGCTAGAGCAAAATAGATCTAGATGCAATAAATACTTAAGAGATTGCTCCTACAATATTCCACCTTCCTTTTTGGTTCTATTTTGTACTCCTTCGTAGTCCTTTTGTAAGCAGAGAACTCTGCACAAAGAAGTCATGCCAGATTTGTACCACTTGGATTCAAAATGTTTCAAGGAGGCTCATGCAATCCCCTTTAACTTTTAAATTCTTTTGTGGGTTAGATTTTATACATCTTTCTAATATTTCCTTTCAGTCTTACTGGAATTGTTGGGCAGCAGTGGGCAGCACAAAAATGAAGAAAGGAAAATGTCACCTACTTTTTCCTCTCTGGTTCCAGGCCACAAGCATTAGATGGAAATAATATTCACGTTGAAGTAACCCTTGAAGAAAATTATCTTTTCTGGGACCTATTTATAGTCTAGCTTAGGGAAAAGGATCACTGCCCCACCTACTTCCCTTCACAGTAGCTTGCCAGGATTCTTCAATAAATGAGCAACTGGATGGCAAGGCATTGAATTAAGAGTCTACAGAAAAGTGGACAATACATACATTAAATTAGTATTAGACTTATCAGGAATGTCTATTTGCATGACAGAATTAATCTTTTTATTTTTTAAAAGCCCAGTATTTTGAGTTCCTGATTTTTATTTGTTTTAGTACAGAGAAGGTTGAGCCCCATGATCTTAATCCAGAATGAAATGCATAATGGTTTATTTATGAATCAGTTATTTTTTTATTAAATGTAGCAGTGAATTCAGACCTTTCCATACTGTGCTAAATATGTAAGTATATTTCCTAGTTCCTATTAAAGAGAATGTGGAATATATATACACACACACACATACACACCAATGAATGCTTACATATATGAATAACATTATTTTGTCATAAAAACAAACTGGTTGAGGCAGGGAAACAAATGAAAGAATAATCTGATTTTAATAATTAGATTATTTGTAAGACACATTTTTGTGGAGATAGTGTGCCCCAAAATACAATATCCAAAGTTATAATGCCCTGCAATAATGCATTAATTATTCAATAATTACAATTTATTCAAAATGTATCAAAAGGTATCCATTTAAATCAGGGGTCCCCAAACTCTTAAGGTAATCAATCCCTTCATGAAGTTTCATATTGATCATCAACCATTTATTATATGAAAATAATTTAATAAATACTACTTTAATAGTACTATGAATAATAATAACATCAACCCCTTGGATAGTTCCATTCACTCTTGGGGGTCAATATTGACCACTTTGGGAAACTGTGATTTAAATAAATGTAAATACCAAGAGCTCCTTTAACAGTATCGAAGATCAATAATAAATTGGCTTGAAGCTGGACTTGCCATGGAAGAATCTACAGAAATCAGCAGTGTCCTATCATCTAGCATTCTTTTGAGACTGTGGAATCTGAAGAAGTAGACAGGGTCCTCTGTAGTATGAGATCAGCAGCATAGGTTGGACTCCCACCTCTCTGGATTATCTGAATTGCCCAGGAGGGAACAGATCTTTGGATTCAAGGGGTGGTGAATGCTTCTTTAGTTGAGGAGGTTGCACTTACATATCTTGAAGGATATGTGCTCCCTCTGAAGATATCCTCCCTTCATTTGGAGGTTCTAGAAAACTTCTGCCTGGTCTCCAACCTTCTGTTCTGCAGGAGGGCCATTGAGAAAGTGGTTGGGGTTCATCTACAGAAGAACCTGAAAGAAACAGATTAATTGGACTCCTTCCAGTTGAGTTTCAGGCTTGGCTGTGGGATTGAAGCACCATTAGTTGTTCTTGTAGATAACCTGCAGCAGGGTTTAAATGGAGGGACTGCAGCCCTTCTGTCTTGCTAGATTGCTCAGCAGCATTCAATACCATTGGATCCTGATCCAATTGTGAGGGTCGGGGATTGGAGGCAGACTGTCAGACTCAGATTAAATCTCAGGCAGATGGAATAACTGTTGTCCAGAGAGTGCCTAGATACAGCAAAAATCCATCTTTAGTTCTTGATAGGGTTGCACTACCCAGAAGGTTTTTTCCCCCATTGGACTTACAGCTTTTGCTGGAACAGCAGTTGGAGATAATAAAGAAAGAGAGCCTTCAGCTGGTGTGCCAGATGTGGCCATTTCTGGAAAGGATGTTTTGGGAACAGTCACTCATGCCCTCATTGTCTTTTGGCTGGTTGGCTCTGCTTTACTTGGAACTGCCTTCAAAGACTACCCAGAAACCACAGCTGGCCTAAAACACAAGTGCCCAATTGTTGACAGACTGTCCCAGTTCAGCAAAATCACACCTCTCATGCAGGAGCTGCATTGGCTACTAGAAGATTTCTGGATAGAATTCAAAATGAAGCACTTCTTGGCTAAGGTGCCCAGATTTTCAGGACCATCTCCTTAAGTAGAACCTTCCCATTCTACGTATGCTGTACAGCATGATCTGTTGGTGATCTTGTCTCCTAGATGGTCTGAAGGATGGCAGCACAGAGAGAAGCTTTCTCTGACCCTTTGGAATTCTGTTATGGAATTTTGTTATTTTCTGCTTCTGAAATGAGAATGGCACCCTCCTTGCTGCTGTTCCAGAAGCAGGTGAAGACCATCCTCTTTTGTTGACCATCTGGAGGATAGGTTAAAAGGAACATTGATTGCTATTTGTCCCCTGGAGGTGACAGTTTTATGCTTTTAGATCTTAAGTGACCACATGGTCTTATGGGCTTATGTCAATTTTATTGTCAAGAGATATTAATGAAGTTTTATTGATGTGGGGTGCCTAACATCTGGCAAAGCAGATGGCATACAAATAATGACAAATTAATAAATTATTATTAACTCAGTGCTTTGCAACTTTGTTTCTCCTGTATGTTTGGTATTGTGTTTCCTACATTTTTTTCTCTTGGCCATAGTGCTTGGGGCTATTACTTCCAACCTATCTGGGAGGCACCAGATAGAGGTAGGCTACTGAGTACTCTGAGCAGTTGCCTGATAAAGCATCAGGCGAATAGCTGAATGCCCCTAGTATTTATCTGTTCTCACTGGAAGCAACTTCCCAGCATTACAGATGTGGCTCTTTTTTCTTACTGGCTGCTATTTGATCTTAAATTAATTAGAAATATAAGAATTGAACTTTGAACTTTGTGCCCTGGAAGCCTTTGCTGTACTTCTGAGCTGTGTCTTCTTTTTGATTTACAAGCAAAACCCAAGCTAGCATGGCATGGTAGTTAAGGTGTTGGACTATGACTGGGGAGACCCAGCTTCAAGTCCCCTTAGCCATAGAAGCTCACTGGGTGACTTTGGACCAGTCCCTCTTTCTCAGCCCAAGCAAAACCATAAAAGGTTGATCACCCACACCAATATTTGGACAGTCTGTTTCAACTGAGTAGCAGGCAGCTTCAATTTATAATATGATCAAGCAACAGCTGCTTCACTAAACTAGTTGGCATCATCTCATTGCATCTATTCTCGTTTTCTCCATTCTGCAGTGACTGCCTATTATTTGTTACCCTCTTGCTACCCAACTGAAGGTGCATAATATTTAAAGCTAACCAAATTATTTTGCCACATGAGGCAAAAAATTTCAGAGCACCAACCCACATACCCTGCAGTATACACACAATAATAATAAATCCTCCTTTTGAAAGACAGCCAAACATCTGCAGCTGGAAATGACTATTTCACTGCTTAATGGTAGAATTGGACCCAATAGTTACTGCTGGCTCTCACTCACTGTTGTATGGATGAGGCACCTGCCAGAGCGGTATTGATTAAGCAGTAGAGCTATATCGATTAAGCAAATAATACTTGTTTCCAATTATGCAGGTACCCTTGATTCTTTGGCATACTCTTCACGTCAGGTTGGAAGCATGTGTTAAAATTCATCACAGGCTTCTGAGGTTCCCCGAGTTTTAGGGATTTATCCTTGTGGGCTTTTAGTCAAGCTGTCCTTTCAACTCTCCTTAGTTAACAATTCTGATACGTCAGGAGAGTACTTCAGGCTTTGCAAACTTGCTCATAGTTTGATGGCAGATACGGAACAGATATGGAAGAAAAGGAATAGAAATCTTGCAGCAAAAGGTCCATTCTTCTTTTGAAATCCACATTCCTAGACTTCAAGGGTTGAGATGATATGCGTGTGTATGTTCTGTTTAGTTTTTCTTCTCCCTTTTTACTTTCTTCAGAGTATTAGTGTATGTTATGAGCTTCCCTGTTAGATAACTTGCAAATGAGCACTTGGAAACTACAAAGCCAGTGCCTGTTTTAGGAAAGAGAGATACTGTATACATTGTGGACAAATAAGCATCTACGACTCCACTTTCTTGCTTGCTTCATCTAATTACTGGTTCATTCCCATAAAAAAGATGGATGTATTAGATCAGTGTTGTCCAAACTTGGCCACTTTAAGATGAGTGGACTTCAACAGCATGGCTGGCTGGGGAATTCTGGGAGTTGAAGTCCACTCATCTTAAAGTGGCCAAGTTTGGACAACACTGTATTAGATTATACATTTTCAAAAACATGATAATTCTTCTAAATGTTTAGTCATTTTACTGTAGGTACTTTCAGATGATCTTTGTTTTGCTGCCATACACCAGTTGTACATTTCTTTCTAGTTACAGGGATGCTGAAAAAAACTTCCACAATATTTCCAACCGATGCTCCTACGCAGACCATTCTGGCAGTGATGAAACTGATGATGTCTCAGGAATTCTCCAGCGTACAGCAAATATTCTTGGTACTGTATTATTCTTATCCATATCCCTTTTGTTAGTATGGAACGGTTTTTGAATTTCACTTCTTATTTTATTCATAAAGGCCTATTCTGCAGACTTTGACTTTGGAAATACAGTGGAACCTCGGTTTACGAACTTAATTCGTTCCGTGACTCTGGTTGCAACCCAAATTGGTCGGAACCCGAAGGAAATTTCCCCATAAGGTTCAATGTAATTACCTTTAATCCGTTCTGGCGTGGAGGACAGGGAGGCGGCTATTGCTTGGAGGGAGAGTCCCCCTCCCTACGACCACGTGTCAGGGGTGGAAAATGGCCACGGACCACGTGTCAGGGGTGGAAAAATGGCCGTGGACCATGTCACGGGAGGGAAAATGGCCGCGTATCCTGTTCGTACTCCGAGGCGGAGTTCGCAAACCGAAGCAAAATTTTGCGGCCGGAGCTGATCGTAACCCGAAAAGTTCGTTAACAGAAGCGTTCGTAACCTGAGGTTCCACTGTATCTATATAGCTTAGCACAAGGTTGTTTCAGTTTGGATTAGCAGGCAACTTAAGTATGAGAATTCTGATTAGCAGGCTACGTAAGTTTGGGTTGGATGGCATAGCAATTAGGTGGGTACATGGCTGGGTCCAAGACTGTACTTAAACAGTTCTCAACAAGTCCTCTTCAAAGCTAAAGACATCAATTCTGTGCTTGGTACTCTTCATTTTAATGACGACTTGGATGAGAAGATGGAGAGAAATACTTAATAAATTTGCAGATGACGCAAAAGTGGATAGCATCAATGAAAAGGATTTTGGATTTGTAATTAATGACAAACTGAATGTGAATCAGCCGTATGACATGGCTGCAAAAAACAAAAACAGAAACAAAAACAAACAAAAACAAAAACAAAAACAAAAACAACCCAAGCAAATTTAGGCTACGTTAACAAAAGTATAGTTTTTAAATATTCTGCATTCTTAGATCCACTTTAGATACTATGCTTAGTTCTGGGCACCATATTTTGAGAAAGATTCATAGAAATTGGAACAGGTTTAGAGAAGATCAACAAGAGTAACCTGGGAACTAGAAGCTAAATCATACAAGGAGAAATGTTAGTCTTGAGAAAAGTTGACTAGGAGGGGACCTGATGTGACTCTTCAATCAGTAGAATTCCATAATCTGTTCTTTATCATCCTAGAATTCAGGAAGTGAATGATTATTTTGAGTTTATAGGAAGGTAGATTCTGTTTGAGTTGTCAGAGAAACTTCCACCTGATTATAGCTGTTGAGAGTGAAAGCATTTACAAAAAAGATGGTGAGGTCTTCGCTATAAGCAGAGATAAGGCAGCTTAATAGGTTATGATCCTATTAATATGATTATTCTAGCTATCAGTGATAATAAACGTACCTCCACCCTGACCTAACTGGGACTGTACAGTAGCTCTAAATACTCAAAGATCATGTAGAAAAGAAAAGATCTTTTTTTAGCCAGACTTTTTCACCTTGATCAATCCTTACAGTAGCTATTTCTCTTAAGAGGGAGTTATTCCTTGCATGTTTTCTTAGTCCTGTGTGTTTTTCATAGTAACTGAACCTCTTCCTATAATCCTTTTTTCTCCCAATATGGCTTATTCCTCTGCTCTAGATTTCCTGTATTAGTATGAATGACGTTTCCTCCAGACTTGTTCCCATATAAAATGGCAAATGTATGAGGATGTCTATCACATGATTCTTTTTGACAGTGAAAACAATGAAACCAGAGCTTCACAAATGCTAATACTTTTGAAAGGCTTGATTTAAGTTCTCTAGGTTGTTCATTTCATGCTTTCCTAGAAATCTTCAAGTCACTAGAATATTAAAAAATAAATTGCTTTGTACTTTGTATACTTTATATTGTTTTGAAAGCTATCCAAGGAAATTCTCACTGTTTGCAAACGTTCTAGGAGCTCATTTGCCTCCTACATTTGCATTTTTAAGTGAGTGAATTTTTGATCAAATAAGCATTTTTCTCCCAGTAATGTTACAAAGAAAATTGAACATTTAAGTAATCAGCTCAGTTGCTTTAGCCTTGGGAGCTGCATGATCCCTGTTATAAGTCTGTGCATATGGGTAGAACTTTGATGCTGTGAATAGTTCCAGAGTTTGCTGAAAAAGATTAGATTAAGTGCATGTGTGTGATGATATTGGATAAATCTTTCAGAAGACACACACACACACTGAGGACTCTAGCAGTGTTTATAAATGTAGGACTCTAGCAGTGTTTATAAATGTATGAATCATTGTCTTAAAAGCTTACTTTGGGACTGTACAGTTCATATATAGGTCCTGAAATACAGTTATTTAAAGAAAGCTGTTTAATATGTTAAATAGTAAAATTAATAAACATTATGCTATTACCACTGGCCTGGTACACATATAAAACTTTTTATTTGTAAATGGAAGTTTGTAATTCAGGAGCTGACCCCATAAAGCTCAATGGAATTAACTATGGTTTAATATCATGCAGTTGCCAACATAAATTTTGTGGACATGCATAGATTCCTCTATTAATGTGACTTTAATATTACAATCAGACATAGTCTAAATTATACCTTGAAATATTTTTACTGGAATACTAGTACATGGGAAATCAATGGCATATGCTTTTTATCATTATTTTGATGGTAAGAAAACATAGACAATTGCTTACATTCCCCATTTTGAATGTCCAGAGAATTACTGTGTGCATTTGGGATTGGATGTTTTCCAGTACAGTCACCTCTAAGACCTCTAATTTGCAATTGCCAAATTCAGCTAACACTGCCTCTATTCATTATGTTAATAATTAATCTGTAAAAACATTTTTGTTTTTGTTTTAATGTTGATTTCTGCTTCCTGTCATTGACTATATCAAAGATAAGGCCTTTTAAGTTGCTGTGCGTGACTGTCCACACTTTTTGCTATTTCCCCCTTCACAAGCCATGTCTCAGAATCAACGGTTGGGTACCCCATCTTATTTATTCTGTGAGGCACCTGGTGCCGTCCAACTAAGCTATTTGGGGACTACAGGTCCTATAATCCCTAACCAATAGGCATACTGAGTGCTGATGAACCTTTTAGTATATTTGGAAGGGTGCTACATTTCCTACATGAGCTCTGTTTCTACCTCTACCTCTACCTACGCCTACACCTCTACCTCGTGAAGAAGCATCCATCTCCTGTCCCATCCATCCATCCATCCATCCATCCATCCATCCATCCATCCATCCATTTTAAATTTTGGAGGAAAAATCTAGTGGGTGTTGCCAACTATTTGTTTCTTCCTGTCCATGGAGATTTTTGTTAAGAGAAAGAAGATTGGCATTGGAGGAGAGTAGGCAGAAGGGTCTCCATGGAAACTGGGCCTTTGGGAAACCTTCCCAGCATTCCTTGCCCTGCTAGCAAGAGGCTGCTTTGTACACAGTTGGAAATGTCAAAGGTATTGCTGCAAATATATTAGGAGAAGCCAGCTTCCTGTATTGTTTTAGCTCTTGAAGCGATAGAAAAGTGCGTATGATGAGTACTCAATGCCGGATGGATTGTCCTCTATCACTTTTTAAGGTAGCAGTTCACCCGGGAGAGACAACATTTAGTGCAAGTTGTCATCCAGCAGTGTCTCAGTCAGCAGGATCGGGTTTTTGTATTAGAAGCTTTTTGTTAATGACAAAAAGAATCATTAATGATTTAATAATAATGGAAGAAATGAAGTAGCATAAGAGATATTGTTCTCTTTCTCACAACTAGTTTGCTAATATATATTTTAGGCTGACTATGTGCAAGCACAATGTGAAAGCCGATTTTTCTGAACATGTCTGGGTAAGGAAAATTCAGGCTGACCCTGACAGCATGGACCAGCTTTTCCTAGCCTAGTGGCCTTCAGGTATATTAAACTACATACAATTCATGGAATTCCAGTGGTCATGTTAGGTGGGAAGTCCATCTGTGGTAGCCCAATACCCCAGGGTATTGTGTACCACAGGGAAGGGAACCAGAGAAATGGTACCACAAGGAAGGGAAAACTGGATTTTGACCCTCATTTGGCCAGTCTGAGCCAACCTGTTTCCTGAGAGGAATTGCAAACACAGTAGTGAGGGAAAAATGTGAAAGAAGGCATATCCATGGGAACAGAGCATGTAGTTGGGTCTCTCTGTGGCTTCTTATTGTCTGTAATTTAATTTGCAAATCCTCCAAGATGCATGGTTCTCACTCAATTTAATTTCATTAGTGTTCTGTTCTTTGATAAGTTTCTATACAACTAGACTGTCCTCCCAAAGGTCTATCACTAGCTCACCAGATTGATGCCCCTTCCCAAACTTCTTTCTCCTAGGATCATTAGCACTATGATTTCTTACTGACATATCTCTATCCATTCCAGGTTTGAAGTTTGAAGAGCTACAAGAGAAATTTGGGGCTGAATTCTTCAACATCTGCTTCAATGAGAATGAGAGAGTTCTTCGAGCTGTGGGTGGCACCTTGCAAGATTTTTTTAATGGCTTTGATGCTTTGCTGGAGCACATAAAGACTTCGTTTGGGCGGCAGGTCACTTCAGAATCCCCTTCTTTCCTATGCAAAGAACTCCCTGAAGGCAACCTTATGCTTCACTACTTCCACCCCCATCAGATTGTTGGGTTTGCCATGATGGGTATGGTTAAGGCAGCAGCAAGGAAGATCTACCAACTGGATGTTGAAGTGGAACAGATTGTAAATGATAAACTATGTTCTGAGGACTTAAACCCAGGCAACTGCAACTGTCTCACTTTTATTATCAAAGAGCGCGAAAATGCAAATATCACAAAAGCGCTTCCTCTAGGGACTTCTCAGTCCCCTTCTGATCTGAGGATAAGCATTAATACCTTCTGCCGAGCTTTTCCTTTCCATCTGATGTTTGATCCCAGCATGCTGGTGCTGCAGCTGGGTGAAGGACTGAGAAAGCAACTCAAGTGTGAAGCTCATAAGACCCTGAAGTTCCAGGACTGCTTTGAAATTGTTTCTCCAAAGATTGCTGCCATGTTTGAACGAGTCCTTCTGAGACTGTCTACTCCTTTTGTGATCCGAACCAAACTTGAAGCATCTGGCTCTGAAAATAAAGACAAGGTAAGAATGCCATTTTCATCTTGGAAGAATACTGTTTTGGTAAATTACAAAAATGTCTAGGAAATTTAAAAATGAAAACACTGGAGTAAGAGCTACTGCTAAGATGAAGGATGAATGGGATCAGGCCACAGTGCAGAGGTAAAGGGTGAATAGATGTCCTTGTGCTGTCTTCTGTATGCAACGTTCATAGAGTTGCACATCCCAGGACATGCTAGTTTCTTCTTCAGAAAATATCTGCATATGTTATCTTATGGGACAAATATAAGCTATAAATAGAAAGTATAGATTGGGACACATAGTCACCCATTTCCTGCTTTCAAGACTGTTGATCTAACCTGATTTTTGCCTCTCTCAAGCTTGTTTTAGGTAAATATTAAGCCAAAACTATTTGTGGGACCTATTTTCTGACTTCTTGTGTAGTTTGATTCTTCATTACTAGATATTAGATAGTGAAATCTTAGTAGAGATGTTATTGCTAAGCTAGTCTTCAACCTGATGAGTGATTCCAGGAGTGTCAGACCTGAACTGAAAGTGATTCTTTCCAAGCATGAATCTCCTAAAATTCTCTTCAGCAAGCTTTATTAAGATTAAAGCAATACTAATATAAGAATTCCAGCAAGTGAACTATTTTCAGTTTAGAATCAGATATATTAGACCTTATATACCTCTGTGTATGTGAAGGGACAGACTTCCTAATTTCCCTTTTTCTCATAGCCTTGTAGTGTACAGGGGAGTCTGCAGTTGTAAATTCTTTACCCAGTAATTGCTTGAATTGTTAATAGGCCAAGGAAGAACTCTTTCAATGAGGTACCATGATCAGACAGATTAAAAGGTGCTGAAACATGAAGAAAATCAATAAGGCTGCATTTCCTCTCTTCTTCTTTCAGCATGATGAAGCAGTTTTGCTGCTAAAACCAGGGTAGGAACCAGGAGAGGATCCCAATGTTCAGAATCTGACATTATGGAGATCCAAGCTAACCATTTTTAGGAACAAGAAAGAAGAAGCAGAAAAACAGAAGGAAGGAAGGCTATCTCTAGGTGCAAGACAAGAAAATAATTGTTGTGCAGTCTTATAAAGAGTCTGTTTCACCATATCTTGTAGCCATTCTTCAACTGAGATATTTATGTTTTGTTTCTGTTTTATTCATGCTTTCTTTGCATGTATCTTTTCCAACTAGGGCAGGCTACACAGACAGAACTTCAGGGTTTTCATTTGTTTTCTTTTCTTTTTCTTTTTGCAGAAGGTCATGCCTCTTTCTACTCTACTAGCAAGGCCAGGTTATGGTGTAAGAAAGCAGGATTTGGCCCAGGATATTGTGTCAATGATCCCTGCTTTCTAATCGGGATGTTGGTAGGAATGCCATCTCCCCACTTTACTATAGATGTCTCTGTCTCTCCCTTCCCCAATATTTGAAATATGAACAAATCTTTTTACTGACTTTACTTCACTCAAGAGGTTTATTTTTTTATCAGTATTTTTTTTTTTGGATTAGGAAAGCCACAAGTGTGACTCTACCAATGTTTTAAATACATCACTTGATTTTTATTGGGGATTTTTTTTTTTTTTTTTGGCTGGGGTTTGTCTTTACTTCATTTCCTTTTAAAATTCAAGTGGAGTTAGTAAGGACAGGAGCAAAAAGTTGACATTCTGCTTCTTTTGTGATTGCAAGGGTGGAAAAATCCAAACAGAATCACATTTCCCATGTTGGTTCCATTCTTCTGTTAATATTCCTCACGTTTGCTTGTCAGAATGTGTTAGGCTCTAATGATTTTCAAAATGAATTACATCGGCTAATTTGACAGCTGCCAGTGGTTGTGAATGGAATAATGTAAAACAATAGATGACAATGTAGCTTAAAAATAAATCCTCTACCAACACTAATGACTATGCTTCACTGAAGTTTAAAACTTCTTGGATAGCCATATAACATTTTTAATTTAGGGATGTGCAAAGGCCTAATTTTAAATAGTATGTGCTTTCATCTCATAATGAAAGAATTTTCAAAATGGTTTGCAAATTAGCGTACATCCTTGCACAGTCACTTTTAACCTGGGTGCCCTCGAGATGGATGGACTTATTTTTCAGCAATTTCTGAGAATTTTATGAGATGGAGTCCATACATTTGGATGGCACACAGTTTGGGGAAATTTATCCTAGCATAAGATTTTTATTCTCTATACGGAGTATAGATTGGCATCTTTTGATTAATGTAATTCTGCCATCATATCAACAAGATTTCTCCAGGTTTTTATACCGACTATTATTCAACACCAAATTTCATGTAGTTGGAAAAATCTGTGAAATACTTAGTGCAAAGTCAACATATTTTTGGTATTGATCCAATAATAATCATACAAATAATATGAAATAATAATAATACAAAAAAAGTCTGGATAGTGGACATTGCAATACCTGGAGACAGCAGAATAGAAGAGAAAGAACTGGAGAAAATCACAAAATATAAAGACCTACTAATAGAAGTAGAACAACTGTGGCAGAAGAAAGCAAAGATAGTAGCAGTAGTTATAGGCGCGTTAGGTGCAATCCCAAAACATTTGGAGCACCATTTGAAGACCATTGGCATTGACAAAATCACCATCAGTCAGTTGCAAAAGGCAGCTTATATCCTTTGACGATACCTTTAACACCATTAAACAGCAACATCTGCCTATCTTAGGTCCTTGGGAAGGACTCGATAGGTGGATAAAAATGCCAAATCCAGTCTAAACATCTGGCTAACATTTCTGAAACCAAGAAATGAAGCACAAAGGATTGAAAGAAAAACCGTATTGCTGTTTGCTAAGAGATGAAAATATTTGCTTTACAAAAATTTTACTGGTCAACACAAGTTTATGCTAGATTTAGTAGCCAGCCAAAATATGTGGTTGCTACCAACCAATTGCAAAATGTTATCTGATGTCAAAGTTGCCTTTAGACAGGCTCGCTGTCCCTTCAATCTGTAGAGATACCATTTTTAAATCTTCCTCATCTGAAACAAACAAACAAAATCTTCCAAATGCAAAACTAGTATGACATCCAAGGAAAGATACTAGGACAGTCTTTTCCCAGATATGCTGTTTTCTGTTAACATATTTTTATATCTTCAAGAACATTATTAAAAAAATATGTTCTCCCCACCTGTAAAATCTGAAACAGCGCAGTCTCTGCCACTTCATGCAACCAGTCACTCTGTTCTGCATCGTGTGTGCTATCAATTCCAGCATGAACATTTTAAAATTGGGATTCTGTTCATTCATTCTCATGAATATGTCAGATGGTTCTTTGAGTGTGTTTCTGTGCTGGAAGGTGGTTGCCTGAGAGATTTGTGAGTTGCCCCTTCCACTTGCCTTCAAAACTGAGTTTTTGAAAGGAAAACATTTAAATCTCTATGTTTCAGGAACCTGTAAGAAAGGTCCTTCTTGGCAGATGTATTTCAGTTGCAGATTTACCTGGTAATAGCTCTCTCTATGAAGCCACTTTCTACTTAATTTTCCTGTCATGCTCTGGAGTAATACTCTGCTGGAGCTCAGAAGTTCTGGGAAATTTTAAATGGCAGAAGGCTTTCCAGTCCATGACTAACAATTGCCCAGAACCCCAAATAAGAAGACCTGGTTCTGTATTTTGGAGTTCTTGGTCAAGCTTCACCTTGAACAATTCTACCACCCCTTCTTACTTTTACTGTTATTGGCAATTCACATTACACCTATTCAGTCTAGCTTTCTTTAAAGGGTGTTTTAACAATAAACTTTGGGGAAGGGAACCATATTTGATATCTTAGAAAAAATGGATGGAAATAAAAGCAGAAAACAAATACAACTGGTGCTGCTGTTGAATGAGTATCCCTTAAACTCATTGGTGCTATAATTATATAGGTAGTCCTCACTTAACAATGGAATTTCTGTCGCTAAGTGACATGGTGATAAAGCACCGCTTAGCAATGGAAATTCCGGCAGTCCCCAGTTGCTGGCATTAAGCGAATTACTGCAGATTGTTAAGCAAGGATGTTATGTGGTCCCCATTTGCAACCTCCTGCTGGCTTCTCCATTGACTTTGCTTGTAGAAACCCGGCAAAGAAAGTCACAAATGGCAATCATGTGAGCACAGGATGCTGCGACCATCTTAAGTACAAGGACTGCTTGTAATTACTACTCATTCAGCACCATCATAAGTTCAAAGTGTCATTGATCGAGTGGTCCTTAAGTAAGGACCACCTGTACATAATATTAACACCCATAAAGAAAGCTTTATATCCTGCAACCATTTAAAAATCATTGAGGGGTGAGGAGGGGATATTTCTGCAAGGAGTTTTAGGAGAAAGAGTAAAGAAATGTAAAGCTGTGAAGTACATTTAGGAAAACAGTTTTTAAGTGCTTCTGAGTATTCTCAGAAAGTATTGTCGAAGGCTTTCAGGGCCGGCATACGATGGCTGGTGTGGGTCTTCCGGGCTGTGTGGCCGTGTTCTTGAAGTTCTGTTTCCTAACGTTTCGCCAGCACCTGTGACCGGCATCTTCAGAGTGCAGGAGCACAGACAGGAGCGGTTCTCTCTGTGCCCAGGGTGATGTGACCCTTTTGCGGGTATTTATAGAGATCTGAGGGGGGAGAAGGGGGGATTGGGGGTATGGGGGGGGTGTTGGGTTACTGAGTGGCTGCTTGTTTTGGTGTCAGCATCTGTGTGTATCTTCCTGGGGATTAGGCAGGGATGAGAAGAAAAAATCATGAAGAATTCAGTTCTTCAGTTTTGAGTCAATTTGCTATTCTCTTTTTTCAGTATGGAGTTTCTGGCATTCAACCCTGGGAATAGGGAGACAGAATAATACCTAATGCTTCAGTTCAACAATCCAATAAAATCCGAGGGTTTTCCATTTGGATCCAACAGTAGCAGCAACTAAGGACCCTATTTTATAGTTTTTGAGCCATTTTATGCATGAGATTAAATTGCAGAGGTCCTTGACTACATGAGAATATAACATTTTTTCAAAACTGTAAACCATTTTTTTTTAAAATAAGCATCATCTTTATTCTGGGGCTTTTCCTCCTTCTATATCAAACAGGCATGCCCTGATAATTAAGCAGGGGTGGGAGAATGGGGCTGGGAGGCAGTATCACTGTCTTTGGGCTAGGAGCTTACCCAGTTCTTGAAATTATTAATCATTTCAGGCCTGTGGGTTAAAAAAATGTATCAGCTAAATGCTTAGTTGAATATCATTCCACTCAACAAGAACGTTAGTGAGAGAGGTTGGAAGAAGATATTAACCAGTTGATAATCAAATACTGCCAACCATTGAAACCATTAACTTAGAGAGTGAAACTCTCAGTGAGGAGGATTGTTGGGACTTTCCCCCAAGCATTTGGTGTCTCTTCAGATGTTGATTTCATGAGCTCTATGATTTAGAAAAGAAATCTTCACCTCAGGGTTCATAGCTTTTAAGTAAGCATTGGGAAATCAAATGTAATTTGTAAAATCAAATCAAATGAGAGTCTAAGCTACTTGAGCAGGATATTTGAATGACTGCCTTTTCTCACCTAAGTCACCCATTTCGCTTGTTCAATGAGTTTGATTCATGTTTCCCATTTGCTGGGATTCAGGAAAGGACATCATTGTCCTTTGTGTAACCTGCATTTTACAGTTTCTGTTGGTTCATTCACTAACAGTAAATTAATGAGCACTTGTTTATTTCACTAATACATGGTGTAAAGTTTATCCAACTCTGTTTTTAGCTTCTTTGTACTGTTGATCCTAAATCCCGTTTTTTGCTATTAAAGCCAGACTAGAAGCATCTGCTAACTTACTTTATACCTGTATGTACTCAAAAGAAAGATCTTAAATTTAAGACAATTTTTCTCAACCCCTAGACATTCAGAGGAAAAAAACCCCTATCCGAATATAGTATTCTCATTAAATCTAAGACAATCTTCCCATCTTATTTGGAAGTATGTTTGGGAGAGAATGTAATCTTCCTTTACGGTAAATATTGTGTGTGCATATGCACATCTGTATATAAAACAGAGACTCTGTTGATGAAAATAGCAACTACTTTAGGAGTCAATACTACAGAGTCTGTGAGCAGTATATTGCTTAAGACATCTCCAGAAGGCATTTATTTATTTATTTGAATTTATTTGCTGCCAGATTCCCATGACATCCATGGGACCTCGAAATGAAAAAGAACATAATTTATCATTTATGAAAATCTCCTCTGAAGCTTTGCAAGATTTCAAAGGAGATATGAGCCATTCTAAAATGTATTTAGTGATTTTCAAGTTCTTGTACTATTGTACAAAATGGCGTGATGTTACTTTGCTTGGTTTGCAAAAATTGCTAACCCCTTGATTGAAGAACTAAAGTAAGAATATAATTTGGAATAATTTGCCAATCTGAGCTAGATCAGGGAAATTAAACTGAAAAAGTGCTAGATTAATTTCCATTTCTGGTTTTTGCTAGTGTTTAGTAAAGTATAATGTACTCAGTTATTACTACTTGGTATTTCATTTGTTCGTCATTCAATAAAAGCTTGGTCTATGAAAAGCACACACACACACACACCAATTTTTTTTTCCTGTGCTTATTTATTTTAGGCTTTTTTTTTTCCTGCAATGAGTTTTGTGTTAGGGAAATAGCCATAAAATTGCCATTCAATTAACAATAAACAGTGAATCCAATTTGCTGTTTTCTGTTGGTTAATCAACAGAAGCATGACAGGTAGGTAGTGTTTAACAGATAAGAGTATTTAGTTAAACACATGTTACTACACTGATAATTTAGTATTGACAGGCTAGTTTTCCCCATAGATGTGAAACAAACAAACATGGCTGTGATTAATACCATTTTCCAAAATTGATTGCGTGAATATATAACTAAAGCTGGGAGATTATGCCATGTAGATAGAAATAATTTTGAAGAAATTACTTAGGGATTTTTTTTTTTTAATGTCCGTATAATTTAGGTTCAGGATGTACATTCAGGTGAGAAAACAAATTTGAAGGGTAGATGCAAAGTAAAACAAAACAAAAAAGCCCAATAAGACCAGTATGAAAAAGATTAAATCTGGGGTTTCTTGCTTGCAAAATATAAACTGTACCACATAAATTATTATGATATAAAGTGAATTAGGGCAAAACCTAAGGTTCCCCTTCTCCCCAAAAAACAATAAAAGACTAAACTGTAGATCAGAGGATCTCATAGCTTTGCCACTGAAATGAAATTTAATGTGACAGAAAGGCAAGATACACAGTAAGTAATAATGCTAACTGTATTTAACTCACATCAAATTAAAGTTACATTAAACCAAAGCTTTTGTCTCTGCTGACTTGTTTGTGTCTTTGGTATGCCTTTCAAAGATAAGTTTAATCTTTGTAAGTGTGAACCTTAGCCTCAAAATGGCTATGGAGATGCTAAATGGAAGACCATTAGCATCTCTTCTTCATGGATCCTCCTCTGCAAAATCCTCTCCCCAAAAACAAAACAAACAGGAACATATCAAGCATCAGCAAGTCATTTGCTTCCCACCAGGTGTTCCCTGCTCCAAGTTTAGTGTTGTTTTAAAGTGTGGGGTTGGGAACCTCTCCAGGCCTAATAACATTAGTTCTGCCACAAGCCTTGTTGAGAGAATCAGCGCTGGAGTTTAGCTCTAGTAACTTAATTGTATTTGAGGTTGTTTTGTAATGAGGTGATTTATTGCTCATCAATGCTCGATGCTCCTAATGAGTTGTTTTAATGAGGAAATTTAAAAACATTGCCTACTGTCTCGTATTCTTGAGGTTATAAATTGTTGAGGTGAGATGCAGTCTAATGGAGATGAGGGTTACTTCACCACAGAAAACGTGCACAAGGGCTGAATAAAATTATGTGTAAATTAGGGGGAAGCAGTGTAGAGTACATCACAATTAATGGTGGTTCTGTGACCTGAAACCATGATCCCATCTGCCTTGTGTTCATAGAGGAGTAAAAAAAAAAATGATCTAACAATATCCAAAGACAGTTTTTGTATCTCTAGGTATGTTGAATTCTTATTGTCATCACTTGGGCCACCATTCCTGAAAGGATTATTTTTTTTTTAAATGTAGACATGGTAGCAAATCAGAGAGTTAGAGATGGGACTAATGTTATGAGGAAGACTTTGAAAAGTTAATAATATCTGCAATAGCTCAGTTAGAAGTGCAGCAAAGTTTTGACAACCAGGGACTGCTTTTAATTCTTTTGGAGGGGCTTAGAAACACAGATTAGGGCAAGGAGTCTGATAACAGATTAGACATTTCCTTTTTTCATGGCTTTCAGTTTACTATATAGGTGCATTTGTTTACAAATTCAAAATGAGAAAAAAATGAATAGGACAGGTGCAAAAGTTTGCATACTGTTCCAGTTCCTTTGCTGTTCCTTTTTTTTTTTTAAACTGTGAAGCTGTTAATAAGGTCCCAAAAGGTGATTGCTTTGTTAGGCCTACACATTAGCAAGGCCAAGGCAATCCACAGATGAAGAAATACTAAGACCCTTTTAACAACAAGTGCTGATTGATGTTCTGTTTACTTCCAACAAAGCTTCTGAATATTTGTAACTGAAGATTAGTCACTTTTAAAAAACAGGGGAAGGTTGGAAAAACATCCCTAAATCCTTCCTTTTCTCTGACGTCATCATAAAAGTCATTGTCATGTGCAGAAAAATCCCCACCCTTGAGTAGTCTGAAACATTTTGGAACAAAGCACTTTGGACTACTGAAACAAAAACTGAACACGACCACCCAATATACAATTGGGGAAAAAGGATAAAGCTTTTAAAGGAAAGAGCACCTTGCTCAGGTAAGCCTGAGGATGGCTCTATCATACTTTGGAGTTGTGTGACAGTCAGCAGCACAGGAAATATTGTACAGGCAGAAGGAAGAATGGATTCAGTAATACTGGCATATTCTAGAAGCTAATGTCGCACCATCAGTGAAAAAAATGGAAAATGAATATATGCTGGATATTTCAGCATGACAACAATCTGAACCATAACTCAGTTGGAGTGTTTTAAGAAAGATATAGGTTTTGGAATGGGCTTCAGGCTCTCCAGACTTATTGAAAATTTGTAGGAAGATCTGAAGTAGGCACTGTATGCAAAGAAATCTAAGAATATTTCTGAGTTAGCAGAGTTCAGCAAAGAAAAGTGGGAAACAATTCCAAAAGCAAGAATAGAAAGGTTCTTAGCTGGTTACAGGAAACATTTGGAAGCTGGTATTTTCTGTCGAGTAAGTGCTACAAAAGTTCCGTCTAGAAGTTTGTCCAAACTTTTGCACCTGCTATGTTCATTATTTTTTTATTTTGAATCTGTAAGTGTAACTGGTAAGTACACATTCCAATCTGCAGTGTTTAACTTTATACCATGTAGAGACTGTGTCAGCTTTTGTTTGTTTAGGAATTAACTGAAATAAACAATTTGACTGGGGGGCCTAATTTTTTGCATATAACCGTAGATATGTACATTCTCTGATCAATTATTCTAAACCTTCTGTAAATCTGACTTACTAGTGAACTATTTCTGTCAATACATGATGTCATTGAGGGAAATCAAGCTATTATTGATTTGGCCCACATATTCAGCATCTCTGACAAAAACAATATTGCCTGTATTTTGAGACAGAGTTGTTGGATAAATAAAAGACATGATCAAATATATTGTGGGAGAACACAAGCTTGGGCTTCAGTACAAGATAATTTTTTCATGGTCAAAGCCATAAATGGATGTTTCTCAGTAACAGTGGTCAGAGATTTTGTACCATATTGAAATCTGGTGAATGCCTTTGGAATGAAGTTTTGCTAGGATATCTTTTTCTGCAGAGAAGCTAAACAAATACATTTTATTTTTAAAAAGGCTAGAACGGAGTGCCTTAGTACAGCAACTGCAAATCAGGGGAAGCACTTGGCTGTTTGCATGGAAGGTAGGAGTTATAGTGTCATTGAGGGTCATTTATATCAACATTAATTTGCAAAGGGATATCTAGACATTGGAATGGGGAAGACTGACTGAGCCAGAAGAGGAGGGGAATGGCAGAATAAGAAACATTTGGAATATTTGTAAATCAGATGAAAATTGGTATTTTCAAAAGTTTAATGAGTATGGTCTCTCAATCCAAGAATGGGCACAGTTGGCACCTAAGATGGATTTCTGCAGGTCACGGCTCTCCCCTGCTCCTCAAAATGCGCACCAGTTCTCTCTAGAGAAGTATTACTCCATCCAGAACTAATAATGTAAAAACCCAGATCTGGGGATAGCTAAAACACAGGCAGACTTGCAAGATTCTGTCACTATAGCCAATCTTAATAAATGGTAGTTCTAATCTTCCTGTGGAGTCAGTTTTCTGATGTGGTCTTACTATGAAGGACTGACATAAATATTTCAAGTCTGCCTATGTTTTCTCTTCCCTCTCTTTTATACCCCAGGAGTCATAAGAGTCTGAATCTCTTTCCACTACTCTTCCACCTTCCGGATTTAAAACATGCTTTGGCACGTTGTTGTCTGTGTGGCTTCTGGATGGTTTCTCCAAGGTCATCTCTATGGCTCCCTACAAGATCCTTTTATTAAAGAGACAGCATTGACTGTGCTTGGCAGAGCCAGAAGGGTGGTAGTGCATCCATTGGATCTCTCAGCATTTTTTGATACCATCAGTTGTAGTATCTTTCTGGATGACTACAGTTTACCCCTGTAACAACATTTATCCAGTGGCTGCTTTTTGATTGCACAGGTCTAGAAGACCATTAGATGGTAACCAAAAGATAACCCCACCTTTTTGCTGCCTCCTAGTGTTAAATGGTCAGCTGACCATTCCACTGGTCAACTCAGTGTTGCAAAGAATTTTTTAAAAGTTCAGTTAGTTGATGTTTTTACAGGAAACAAACAAAAAATATCACATGCATTGAGGAACAAGACCATAGTGCATGCCAGTTGGATGAGGCTTTTCACGTGATAGATGACACTGTGAGGGGCTGAAATTTCAGCCAAGTAAACTACTAATCATGGCCCTTAAAATATTATGGGCTAAGCTGAAGGGTAGCATCACAACATGGACTTCTTGCTGTGTGTTAAAGACCTGTTATGGAGGTTGCAACATATAGGATGGCATGATTTCCTCCTGGCTCTGGGATGGAAAAGGAGCACAACAAAACAATTGTGTGGATATTTACTAAGTTGCTCACAATTCCCAAAGGGGGCACTGTGACTCATAGTCTGAAAACCACTGATTTAAAGTATTAGTCAATCCACCAAGCTTGGTGTCATCTGCAGATTTGATAAGCTTCCCTTCTATTCTATATTCTAGCATTAGGCACGGGGCACTTCATTTGAGTTCTCTGACCCCCATCCCAGTATGATACAAAAACCACTTTTTTAGTTTGTTATTCAACTAGTTGCGAACTCATAGTATCACAATCCCCAAGGATATCATGCTATTCTAAAATCAAATGCTGTACTAAGATCAAGATAAACTATAAGCACACATTCACTTGGGCTGCCAAAGTAGTCATTATATTATAAAAAGAGATAAGGTTGGTTTGGCAGGACTTGTTCTTGACATTCCTATGGTGGCTTCTAATAATGGTAGCATTCAAGGAAATGCCGTTTGACAATAGGTGCTTGTATCCTGCCAAGTACAGAAGTGATCAGTAATTCATCTGTAGTTTACGTGAATCCTCCCTTCCCCTTTTTGTACATTGGAACTATGTTTTTTCTCATTCAGTCTTCTAACATCCTGCCAGATCTCCAGCAGCTTTCAGAGATTACATTCATTTACCATGAGATCACTTCTGCCAGCTTTGCTATACCTTAGAATTCAGCTACCTTGGAGACTTTAAATCATTTAAGTTAGCAAGGACCATGCTTTCTGTGCCTTTATGAATTTGAAGATGGGTTCCCCCCTTTCCTTGGTAAGGCTCGCTCCCTTTTCAGAAAAGTGTTCAGCAGTATCATCTTCTCCCTTTTCTCCTTTACGATTTCCTCATCTTCCCTGCATCAGACCAGCAACCTTCTTGATATCTTTTTTGTAGATATTAAACAACTGCCACCGCCTTATAATATTTTAACATCCCTTGCCAGCTTCATCTCATAATAACTAGGATTCTTACGGGCTCATGCTCCCCCTTTGTTATCAGCACCTGCTTGCATTTCCTATATATCTTCTTTTTGCTTCTCAGCTTGTCCTTGAGTCTGCTATTCATGCACCAGCCTCTTAAAGCTTTTCCCGTTTTTATCTTCTCAGGGGGATTGATTCTGCCTGTGCTTCCAATATCTTTCTTTTCAGGTCTTCCCATACCTCTTTGACTTGCTTATTGGAAGACTGCCTGACCAAATTACTGTAAAACAGACTGGGGTGATGCAGCTGGTATTTGCTATGATCACCTTCTGTTGCAGCTACCACTTCCCCCCAACCAGGGTTAGAAGAGTAAGGCCAAAAAATGGAAAATGCCTCCCCCTTTCTGCTACTTGAGAAATGCAAGGGCACTGCAGTATCAGTGTATGCAAATCTGTACAGAGCTAGGCTTCCCAGGTTTGTTACCAGTTTACAGCCCCTTAAAACACATATTGGCAAAAAAACAAAACATCCCCCCTCCCCCGCGCTTAAAAGAGCTTTTACGGTTAAGAATGCATGACAACAAAAAAACATGAATGAATGTTTGGTTGAGAAAAATGGATGAAGCTTAAAAAGAGGTCAATCCAAGATGGAGTAAGCTTCAAAGAAAAATAGTTTTGAAGGAAACAAGCCATTTGCTTAAGCTCATGCAAAGTAAAATCAGATTCTGGTAATCACTACTCTTAGAAATGTATAGAATTTCCTTGGTCTTGGAAGATTTCATATCATAACCCACGGTGGGCTCAGATTCATTCTTTTTCTTCCCCTCAGCCAGCTGCTCCTTCTAGTTAGATTCAGAAGAACAAAAGTCTCCAGCAAACTCTTCCTTAATTATTTAGACTCAGGTGGAGGAGACTTGTGTTTGCTCAAGTATTTAAGCAGGCTAGGCTTTGTTGCTAGAGGTATGAGAATTAATTTACAGATCAGTTGTATGTCTGTTCTAATTTAATTCTGGAAGCTTGCATTGCTAGAGATATCCATTCTTTATGATTTCAAGCCATAATGTGCTGCCTGTCATTTGTCTAGGTTCATTATAGTTCAAGATACATCATTAACATCTCTCAGATTTTCTTTCCTAGTTATCTTAAACTCCAATATGAGATGGTTTCTTTCACTCAAGGTGCCTAATGTCTTCAGTCCATTGAGCAATTCCTATTAGTGCTGCAGGTCAGGGTTATGCCTGGGCTAGCTGAGTCCCTTGGTACTTCTTCTAGTATCTGCAAAATGAGATTGTTAGGAATAAATCTTTTCAATCTCCCACTTAAGTTTGTTTTCCAATAGTTATGAGAGTTGTTGAAGTTGCCCTCTTGAAAAGTTGGTGAGATCATTTAGAAAGTCACCATACACATCCTTTGCCTGTGTAGGTGGCCTGTATTAATCTTCAGGAGTGGTATCACTTTGCCTGATTACTTTGATCAAGTTGTTGATTATAGATTAACAAATGGACTGTTATTAAATTCAAAAGATACAAATCAAATTTCCTAATGGCTTGTAGGCAAAGGCATGCTTTTATGTTTTCGTAGTCTGGATATTTAGGCTGTGAACACTATTAACCTCCAAAATCCTGTCCTCTTCTGGCTCAGTGAGGTTCACATGGAATAATGAATTAGAAAGCTAGCAGAATTATATAACGGGAGCCAAAATGATACATTTTGAATCAGAATTTGAATTTTGTGTAACTGCTGAATTCAGAATTTGGAATTTATTAACTGTATTTATACCAGTTTTTTGTGTCTGCGCACTCAGTTGCATAGTTCTGAACAAAGTAGCTTTGGATGGGCCATGCAGAAGATTGAGAAAAAACAAGACATTATGGTGGGAATAAAATTCAGGTCAAAGTGCTTTCCATGTTTGGTTCTGGACTCTTACCATGCAGTTCCCAACAGATATCTTTGAGGAACGCAGGTTATCTATTTCTTTTATTTGTTAATAAACCAATTTATATAGCTGCACATCTCACCACAAGTAACTCTGGGCAGCATACAACAAAGCTAAAAACAGTCAATAAATATAGTAAAAATATATAAAAAAGCAAAATAAAACAGAGAATAAAAGGATGCTAATAATAAGAGAGCCACCTCACTAATTACCCTGTCCCTTGGGGTCCCAAGGCCTGCTGTCATAACCAGGTCTTGAGGGACCTCTGGAAGTTCAACAATGACGAGGCAAACTTTACCTCAGGTGGGAGAAGATTCCACAGTGTGGATGCCACAGCAGAAAAGGCCCGCGCCCTCTGGTCCACCAAATGTAGTTCCCTAGGTGACAGAATCTGTAATATGCCCTCTCTGCTGGATCTGGTAGGGTGGGCAGATGAAATCGGGGAGAGGCAGTCCCTCAGACAGCCCAGCCCCATGCTATGAAGGGCTTTAAAAGTCAACACCAGCACCTTGAATTGGACCTGGAAACAAACTGGTAACCAGTGCAGATCGCAAAGCAGAGGTGTAATGTGTGTTCTACTAGAAACGCACATAACTGCTCGCGCCACTGCATTTTGTACCAGCTGACGTTTCTGGATACTCTTCAAGGGCAGCCCCACGTAAAGCACATTGCAGTAATCTAACCAGGAAGGGGCATGAGTGACTATGAATAGGTCCCTCTGATCTAGGAATGGGTGCAACTGGTGCGCAATACAAAGTTGTGCAAAGGCCCTCCTAGCCACACTTCGAGCAGCAGTCATGAGTACAGGAGGACCCCCAGATTGTGCACAGGGTCTGTTTGGAGCAGTGCAACCCCACCCAGTACCAAAGATGGTAAAATCCTAGAACCAGAGGGGCTCAAAACCCAAAGTCACTCAGTCTTGTCAGGGTTCAGTTGAAGCCTGTTGTTCCGCATCGAGGTCCTCACAGACTCCAGACACATAGATAGGATGCCCACAGCATTGCTTAAGTCGCCAGGTGCGGAGATGTACAACTGAATATCATCAGCATACTGATAATACCTCACCCCATGGTGATGGATGAGTTCACCCAGTGGTGTCATGTAGATGTTAAATAGGAGAGGTGAGAGCACCAACCCCTGTGACACCCCACATAGCAGGGGGCGGGGGCGGGATCTCTCCTCCCCAATCACCACCGACTGGAACTGACCCTGGAGGAAGGAGGTGAACCGGCACAATACTGTGCCGTCCACCCCCAATTCTCTGAGTCTGTTTTCTTTAGATGATCTGTTCTACATTTTGTGTGACATTTTTTTCATGTACCTAGTGGCAGCAAGTGAATTAGGCTTGGAAACTAATCTTCATTTAGTGTTGTGTGTTGTGTAAGGTCTCAGAAGCTAAGCAGGGTCAGCTCTGGTTAGTGCATCTTTATTTATTGCATGGTGTAATGTACTGAAGGATAATATTGAAAAGAAAAAGGAACTGTGAGTAGCATTAAGAGGGCTTCGGAATATTTTCATACAGGTGAACTGTTTGGTTATTTGTTTTGCTTGCTACTATGAAGATCACCTTTCGATGCTTGAATTGGAAAGTTGTGTCCAATTGGAGTTCCAGTGTATATGTAGTGAGTATCATTATTATAGCTTCATTATAGAGATCTAGTTGTTGTTTGCATGAGTCACTTTCAGTTGTCCGTGTTTTTTTCTCTGGTATATACAGAACCACTATGGGATGTCTTTTTTTTTTTTTTAATCTGCACTCAGTCGTTACCGACTCTGCAGTGACTGCTTGGACGAGTCCTTGCAGTTTTCAAGGCAAGGTGTTTCGGAAGTGGTTTGCCAGAGCCTCCTTCCTAGAGCAGAGCCCAGCTGGCGAGCGCAGGAGGCAAAGTTTCCGTTGCTTTGCGCTCTTTTCGGGCGAGCGCGGTTTCGCGCTTACCGGCAACTGCTCCTGACTCCTTTTGCAAGGCGCCGCCAGCATTTTTCCTCCCACCAGAGTGAGAGTACCCATTTATCTACTCATGTGAGTTTTCGAACTGTTGGGTTGACAGGAACTGGGGAGGAAACAGGAGCTCACCCTGTTAACGCGAAGGCTGGACTCGAACCGCTAAAGCGTCGACCGTTTCTGGCCGGCAACTTTCAGCGTCATTAAGCTGCCGCACCACCACGTCCCCCATGGGATGTCTTTAGTCAACTCCAAATACATTTGTCCATTAAGCTACCAAGACATGAATATCTTCCTTCCTTCCTTCCTTCCTTCCTTCCTTCCTTCCTTCCTTCCTTCCTTCCTTCCTTCCTTCCTTCCTTCCTTCCTTCCTTCCTATTTATTTATTATTTACTTTAGGGAACTTGGGATGTAGTTTTAATTCTACGGCATAGGTATTGTATGCCCACAGATTTTTATTTTGCCACATATAAAATATCTGATACAAAGAACTTCTGAGCTAGGAAATCTTGTCTTAGCAACAAGCTGGCATTTGCAAAGTTGCTGTGCCTAAGATATGCTGTGTTAAGCAAGAAAAAAAAGCTTTAATATTCAAAAGCAACCAGGTAGCACAAAAGAGACAATGAAGTAGTCCTCGACTTACGACCATTAATTTAGCGATCATTTGAAGTTACAGCAGCACTGAACAAAGGGACTTACGACCGGTCCCCGAAGTTGTGGCCGTTGCAGTGCTCCCCCAGTCACGTGATCAAAATTCAGGCACTTGGAAGCCTGCCTGCACTTACAACTGCAGGGGCACTTCAACTTCCCCCACCCATCTATCTCCCCCCAGCTATGCCCTTTTTGCCCCCTGCCACCCTGGGCTCTGCTGCCCCAGCTGACCTTGGCTGTCTTCTTGCTCCTGCTGCTGATGAGATGTGCCCGGCCTGGCCCTTTGTGAGGTAGCTGCTGGCCACATTTCTTCCCCAGGTCATACATGGTTTCCTTGTGAGACCTGGGGAAGAAGGCCTCATGTTGGAGGCAGTTCCTTACCTTATTGAGGCCAGGGGTGAGAGGGACCAAGCCCATAATGGCTTGGATTGGGTTTGGTCCTCTGCTAACGACTGGCAAAATTTGTTTAACAACTGCAATGGGGAGTGCCAGGATTGCTGTTGCTAAGCGATGCTGTGACATGACATCTCGCTTTACAAGCACATTGCTTAGCAACAGAAATTCCAGCCCCAATTGTGGTTGTAAGCTGAGGACTACATAATATGTAACATAATGCAAATGTTTCCGATTTTGTCCTAAGAATTTTCAGCCACAGAACGTTGAGAAATGCCTTTTGCTGCTTGAGATTCTGGAGAAGAGTTGGGCTAGAAAACAGGCAAATAGTTCTGATCACAGCTAATGCAGTGCGATAGTTAAGATGCTGGACCTATTCAAGTTTAAGAAAAACCCAGTCAGCCATGGAGCTCACTGTGTGACTTTCAGTCAGTCACTTTTTTTTTTTTTTGAGTCCAACTCACTTGACAGGGTTGTTGTTTCAAGGATAAATTAAAGGAGGCTGCCTTTAGCTGTCATAGAAAATACAATAATAATAGTAATAATAATAATAATGCATTTTCTTAAGACTTATCTTAGTTTCAAAAGAAAATTTCATGCTGCAAAATGATTACCCTTTAAAGGTCTCAATTCAGCCAGATGTCTGTCTATTGCAGATTTTCATAAAGAGACTCTAACGTGATTCATTTTAATAAAATCTTAATAATACCAGTTCTCAGTGGAAGTTGCTTGCTTTTCTTTGAATTGATGTAGCACTGTAAATTGCTCACTGTGATTGTAAGATTTTTTCCCCAATAAATCAATAAACTGGGATAATGTAGGAGGCAGATATATGTATCAAATATATGATCTGGACCAATGACTCTTTCTTTTTTCATCTGACAGTAGTGCTGGCCTATTTTACAGTGTAGGGTTTGCTGAAATACTGAATATATAGCTGCTTGAATAATGGAAATGTGAATTGTTATTGATAATAGTCAAACTGATTTTCAAATTTTTGTTTAATATCTATAAACGTGTTTACAGGAACACTGTAAAAGTAATATCTGAACTGATTAAAAAGACAGTTTTGTGTTAACCTGTACCAAATTAACATGACTGGGAATTGTCATACACTTTAGGCCAATTGTCTGTAAGTTTAGTGAGCTCAGTTAACCAGTGTTGACATGTTTAAATCCTTTATGAGCTATGATTTCAGTACCAAATTGTCTTTAACGTCTTTCTTTGATCTAGTATTTTTCAGAGACTACCATAAATTGAATGATCTTCCTCAGACCCTGCTGTTTTGTTCCTTGTTTTCTATTTGCAGTTTTTTCTTCCCATCTCCCCTCTTCTCTCAAGCCCTTATAACATCTAGGTCAATCAATTCTTACAGTTTTCATCAAAAAATCTCCATGAGTACAGCTCCTTGGCCTGTTCCTACAGCTTTCCCTAAACTTGGTGGCTATTATTGTAAGATTTAATTTGCAAATCTGCTTTTCTTGAAAGTTAGACATTCTGTCAAGTGGAATTGACCCTTCTCCTGTGAGGATATAGAAGTCCTTAACTATCTTGAGCTTGGGGACACATTTTGAATTTTAAGATAATACTGTGAGTGGTCACTCAGTATGGTTGAAGAAACAGCCTACATCCCACAGTAGACCTCAAAACAAATACTGTATCATCCCAAACCAAAGAGGACACCCCTTCTGCATACATTCCAGTTGAACCTGACATCACACACTGTATAAAAATAAATCAGCTGTTAAAATCTACTTTCATATAGACACAGATACACTGCACCATCATAACAATAACATATTTCAGAGAAATCCCAGTTTCTGGACACTTCAAAGTAAATGCAGGGCTGGGATGATCTCATTTTTATTTCCTAAAAGAAAAAAGTCTGACTTATAAGACTTTCATTTTGTTTTTGTCATGAGACTTTTTGGTGCAGTAGACTCTACGAAAGATTGAATAGTCACTGTGATGGATAATCAAAATTTTCTGCTCACCAAAACAGTAATATTTTTGTTATGTATAAAAGAAGTCATCTTGAACTGTAATAGTGATTAATATGTTATAGGTGATCGAATTCCCTTCATTATTTTCTTTGTAACCCAACATATGTCTATTGAGGATCAGACCCTAGAATAATTCTGTTATCTAAAGAGAAAAACATAACTGAGCTCTCATAACTGGATTTGTGATGAGCACAAAGGCACTAATAGTTTTTTCTCTTGCAGCTTTTTGCAGGATGCAGAATGTGACAATATTTCAGTTCTTTCACTTATGCAAATATTCAGGGCAATACACACGTATATGATATGAAAACAGTCTTGTGTAGCAATTAAGACTTAGAAGTGGGATACGCACGATCTAGTCCTGCCTTAGGCATGGAAACCAGCCACATGACCTTGGGCTGTAACACTCTCTCAGCCCTAGACTGGGAAGTCAAAAAAACCACCAATCTATACTGGATAAGCATGGTAGATTATGGTCCATAATCTGCAGTAGATTGATTCAGGCTAATAGATGATGATGGTGATGATGATGATGATGATAGTAATAACAATAATAATGTTTGCGTGTATTTATTTAAATCATTAATTAATCTACTAGTAGTAATAACTGTGTGTGTGTGTGTGTGTGTGTAACACACACAAACTGCTAAAGCAAGATTGGTAAAGAACATTTGTTAAATGTATCATTAAAGAAAAAACTCAAGATGTTACTTAGATGTTTATTATTTCCATGTTTGATGAATGACCTGATTAGCTCTGGAAAGTTTGCGTTAAATTACAGGGGAAGAAAATCTCTTAGAAATTTTTTAGATTGTTATTAGCCCTCATGGAAAATTAGTAGGATAAAAATTATTAGGGTACTTTTAATTTAAATTATTTGTCAGCAGTATATCCCTAGAGAAGAGTTAGAGAAGAGATGGTGACATGTAGCTGTCCAGATGTTGTTAAACTCCAATCCCCATGAGCTTTAGCCAGTCAGTGGTGTTCTGCAATATCTGGAGGGTTGCAAGTTGTTCACCTCTGGAGTAGATGAGTATGAGTACTTCCTGCCAACCAGTGTTGTTCTGTAACTTTAACCTGTTCATGAATAGATTTATATTGTAAACTTTTGACAGTTTGTATATGGTCAGCAATCGGCATGATTGCTCAGTGCTCAGTGTTAGAGAGAAGTGGTCTTGTGCTTAGTGTTAGAGAGGTCTTCTAGCAGGAGTCATGGAAGTTTGGACTGATGCATTGTATATTATTTTTTGTCAGTGATTGTAATCAAATAAGGTTTCATTGGGTAGATGATTCCCGATGGATTTTGGTATTACAAAGAAGGAACACAATGCATTAGTGTTTGTGTGTGTGTGTGGAGGGGGAAGCAAGCAAGAAAACAGGTTGATTTTACTGTTTTTGGATGTGGCTATTAAATGTTTTATTTTATATCACCCCAGCTGTTGGTACTTAAATTAAGAAGTAAATAAATAAAGCCTGATTAAATCTTCCTAGCTTATACAGTGAGATGCCCAATTATGTTCCAAAGCAAAAAAATAACCAATAAGTAGGTCAAATCCTCGATGGTTGGAAATCCTAATTTCATTCTAGATGTTTTTCAAAAGATATTTTGGAAAAGAATGAGTACAGTTCAGCCAAAATTAGGCCACAGATTCAGAGATGCATTTTTATTTCCTGATTTTATTTAGTCTGTATTTCTATTCTAACATAATACAGTACTCAAAGGGCTCTTCAGGCGGTTTATAAAATAAAATAAAGTGCAACCCTTATAAGGCACAGAGATAAAAACATAGAATAATCCGACCTTAAGCCATTACCCTAAAATCAGGGATGAGGAGACTTCCACAGAAATCACTGTGTCTTAAAAATAGTTTTATCTATCTGTCTGTCTGTCTGTCTACCTACCTACCTACTCAGAACAGTAGTAAGATACAGTCCTTTCATACTAACCTATGAAAAATCTCCCACCAGACTCAAGACTTCATATACATCACAGTTTTTAAAAACTTCACCAATAGAACATGTAAACCTGAGTTTTACATCCCTACTTTCCCTAAAAAAGATATGAAAAGGATTATGTGTGGTCTATTCAATCAAAGGCTGCCTTACCCTTCCTCAATTTTTTTCGTTCTCTGCAAACAAGATCTTTTTCTCATTTACTTTCACTATGTTTGAGAATTTCTTTTGCATTTCTTTGGATGGTGTTTTTGAGCTTTCTTTATTGTTATAGATGGAAATGGGAGTAACTGTTATTGTTACAGTGTGTTTATATATCTTTCATCCCTCCAAATGAACGCTGCCCACACTTCTTAGTCTGAGAAAATCCAGACCGATTTAATGGAAATATGGGTGCAGACCGTATGGAGGTAACGGTACCAGAAAAGACAGGACTTTCACAGGCATCTCTTGGCCACTTTTTAACTACTTATGTGTGAGAACACCACATTCCACCCGTGAGAATTTCACTGAAATTCTTTTGTACTTTGAAATAAATTCAAAAACAAATTCTCTTTAATGAAGTTGAATGCGAACTGGTAGAAAAAACGGGTTGGATCATGTTATAGTGGTTTTAAACTTTAAAATAAATATAAAGTTATATTCATTTCATTGTCTGTAAACAAAACATAGTATTTTGCAATCACTTTAATTAGAACGGAGCTTACAAAGAACACGTTTTGGGAGGATTCCATCCTTTGTCATATATACAGAGATTAATAGACTTTCCATTTATAAGATCTGCTTTGAGAACAAAAGTTAGGAAAATGATTATTTTTAGAAATCATATATCACTCTATGTATTTAAAATGAAAACAAGACTAATCAATGGGAGCCTGGTGCAGCTATATTAATTAATGTTTCATATATTTTTTTCAATATCCAGACATCTCTGTAAGATGACATATATTTTCATTCGGTTATTCTCTGCAGGTTTACTCAGAGTAGTTTGTTAGTTCATTTATTTCCATTAATGAGAAAAACTTCACCTGTATCCGAGCGTGCGTGGCAAGCGGTATGGACAATGCTCAGCTAGATAGGTTCCTTTAATTTATTACATAGGACAGGTTGCTACTTACAGTAATGCAACTTGGCATGAAATTGGAAAGAACCTGCATAATAATTCTCTTTGTAGAAAGGAATTAATTGAGTGAAGAAGATCAATTCATTAGTAGTTTACCTTGCTTATTGATATTTGGGGTGGGGGGAAGTAGTTTAAATAGGTGTTTGTTCAGGACAAGCTGATAACCTGTTTAATTAAAGAAGTTTAATCAAAGCAAAATATTCAGAAAGTGGATGGCAATGATAGTGCCTGTAGAAGTAGCCTCCATTTTTTTCTCTTTTATGTTTCACAGCAAATGGAGATCAATCTATTACAGGAGTGCTTCCAAAATTCTCATCATATGTCTCATTCCTTGAATTTGCGCTTAGCTGATTTTGTTTTGAAGCAGCATCTGGGCCAAGCTAGACTGATCTCTCCTTAGGCATCAAGCTAATGCCTGATCTAAGCTGCCATTACAGTCATTCCAGCCAAATACTGAGCAAAATTGGGTCTCATTGGTTCATTTGTTTCCCATAATTCTTAGGGTCATTCAAAGAATATTTATTTATTTAAAAGATTTATATGTCTGCCCATCTTAAACAACTCTGGGCAGCTCACAACAGTAAAACTAGTAACTATAAAATAACCATAAAACAACAAAACAGTAAAATGATCAAACAAAAGCAAAAACCCCACACCTTAAGTATCCTCTTAGCATGCCTTGCAGCAAGCTCCAATTACGCTCATTCCTTTCTGCCTAGCCTAGCCTAGCCTAGCCTAGCCTAGCCTAGCCTAGCCCAGCCTAGCCTAGCCTATCCCACATGTTGGTAAAAATCCAGGTCTTGATGGCCTTCCAAAAGGCTAAAGGGGTGGGGGCCTGCCAAACATCTGGGGGGAGGGTGTTGCATAAGGTAGTAAAGGGGTGGGGGCCTGCCAAAATCTGGGGGGAGGTTGTTGCATGAGGTAGTAGCAGCCACGGAAGAGGCACACTTCTGAGGTCCCACTAGGTGGCAGGATTTCAGGGAAGGGATCTGAAGCATGCCTACCCTATCTGATCTAGTAGGACAGGCAGATATTCTTAGGGAGAGGTAGTCACGCAAATAACCAGGTCCTGTGCCATGTAGTTATTATTAAAGGTAATAACCCGCAACTTGAATTGCACCCGGAAGGAAACTGGGAGCCAGTGCAGCACATGCAATAGAGGTATAACATGGGCAAACCTACGAACACCCAATATTGTGCGTGCTGCTTGTAACTTCTGAGTGGTCTTCAAGGGTAGCCCCATGTAAAGGACATTGCAGTAATCCAAAGTGACTAAGGTCCAGGAAAGGGTGCACAAGATAGATCTGTGCAAAGGCCTCCCTAGCCACAGTTGCCACTGGCTCACCAAACAGGAGACGTGAACCAGGAGGACCCCTAATTTTTTTACCAGCTTGGTCCAGGGGAGTGCAACCCTATCCAGTCAAAGATGACAAGTCACCAGACCCTGGGGGTGGGGGGCAAAAACCCAGAGCAATTCCATCTTGCCAGGTTTGAACCAAAGTTGGTTCATCCCCACCCAGACCCTTACAACCTCCACGCAATTGAACAGCACCACAACAGCATCACCTGTCCAGCCAGGGGTAGAGATGTATAGCTGGGTATTATCAGTGTACTGATGATACCATACCCCATGCCATCAGATGACTTCAATTAGCAGTTTCATGTAGATGTTAAAGAGGAGAGGGGAGAGACCCACGTCCTGAGGCACCCCACACTACAGGGGTGTAGGGCTCAACCTCTCCTTGGCCACTGACATCAACTGGAACTGGCCATGGAAAAAGGAGAACTACTGCAAAATGGTGCCTCCTACTGCCAGCCCCTGGACTGTCCAGAAGGATACCATGGTTGCCAAAAGATCCAGCAGAGCCAGGACAGTTGAACCTGACCCCCCTGTCCTGAGTCCTCCAAAGGTCATCAGGAAGTGCAACTAATGCATTCTCAGTGCTATATCTTGGCCTGAACCCAGACTGAAAAGGCTCCAGATAACCTGCTTCATCCAGGGCCCATTGAAGCAGGGCCCACTGAAGGTTGGAGACTGGATGAAAGTTGTCTAACATGGTTGGGTCCAAGGATGGCCTCTTCAGAGAGGGATGCACCGCTACCTCTTTCAAGGCAGATAATACCAACCCCTCCTGCAAAGAGGCATTAACCACCCCTTGGACCCAGCCACAAGGCACCTCTTGGGAGGCCTTAACCAACCAGGAGGGGCATGGGTCCAGAACACAGATGGCCAAGTTCAAGATGAACCAGCTCAAACTCCTCCCGTGTAACAGGGCTCAGATGTGTTTCAGTCATTTCCAAAGGATCTGCCCAGCCAGAGTCTAACTCCGAGTAAAGTTGAGTGACTTTATCTGACAGATGCTGAGAATATTCCTCACAGTGGCCCTCTAGGAGTTGCCCAACTCCTCCTTACTCAGGAGGGACCTGGTCACCTGAAACAGGGCCACTGGATGGCTATCTGCAGATGTAATAAGGATGGAGAAATAAGTATGCTTTGCTGCCCTTATTGCCACAAGGTAAATTATAATGTAGGCTCTTACCTGTGCTTGGTCAGCTTCACTCTTTGTCTTCCTCCAGTGGCACTCTATGTAGGCATGTCTTGTGTCGCTTCATCTCTCAGAGCTGTAAACCAGTAAACCATGGCACTCTATGAGATCTGCATGCACAGAGAGTTGGTACAGGTGCAATTCGGTCCAGCACCCCCTTTGCCTTCTCATTCCAAGTAGCAATGAAGGCATCAGCCAAGCTTCATGCCAGAGCTTCGGGAAAAACCTCACATTCCCTCTAAAACTGCACTGGGTCCATTAGGTGCCTGGGGCAGGCTGATCTAATAGGTCCCACTTCCCTGTGGTGAGGGACAGCTGCTGAGAACTCTAGGGCCAACAGGGAGTGGTATGTCCATGGCAAAGAACTGATGTTAACGCCCCCCAAATCCAGATCGTGATGCCACTGCCCCGAGGCAAACACCAGATACAATGTGTGGCCCCCTGTATGAGTCGGGCCATGAATAAGTTGAACCAGGTCCATGGCTGCCATGGTGGCCATGAACCCGTTGCTGCCTCAGACCCCAGGCCCAGAGATTGCATGTTGAAATCCCCCAGAACCATAAGCCTGGGGAACTCTACCACCAGCTCAGACACAGAATCCAGGAGCACAGACAGGGATGCAGGGAGCACAGGGGTACACCGCAGGGAGGTAAGTGAGCAGAAATCCCCTCTGATCCCTATGGGACAAAGAGGGTCTCACATCCAGTGATGTCTGTTTCAGGGCCCCTAGAGGCTACCAGAGACTCTCAAATAATAACCACCACAGCCCCACCTCTGCTCTGGAGTCCTCGTGATGCCACACTCGAAACCCAGGAGGGCATTTCAGAAAGAAGAATCCCCCCTTCAGTGCCCAACCAGGTCTCGGTGATACAAGTCAGGTCAATCAGATTGTGGATAAGGTCAGCTGTATTGCAGGTTGATCTGGCATTAAGCAGCAGCAGCAGCTGGAGACCAGAGCCCTCAAAGCTATGGCAATCAGGTCCTGGGCCAAGCACAGGGGGCCAGAACACGGTACCAGTAATAAACCCTGTGCCACCTTCCCTGAGAGTGGCCTGCCCCCTGTCTCCCACCGTACCTCCCCATGCCTGTCACCATGGCAGTGCCTTCCCCTACCATCTCCCCTCTCTCCCTATCTGGCTCCTCTCCCCCCAGCCTCTCATCCTCAAGGCACTGAGGGCCATCCACATCCAATGTAAACAACATGCCTGACAGACAGGCTCCACTCAGGTTCCAGGGCTTCTGTAACACACTCAGTTCCTCCAAACCTTCCTTCACACAACTTTCCAGTACCTAAAACCAAACCTTCCTCTTTCGCCCCCCTGCCTCCCCCCTCCCCCGAGCAGTGGAGAAGTCATGCACCCCAAAAGGTACTGGGTGGCAGCACCCCTAGCCTACCCCCATCATTCACACAAGGGGAGCAAGAAGGTAACATTTTCATGTCATGGGTGCCTAATAGTAACGATGATAATAAATTAACTTTATTGTAATATATAATAAAATGTTTGATGCCCCCCCTTATTTGTTTCCATAATTAATAACTTTTGTATGTGCATGTCTGCACAATTATATACAAATCGTATGTGGCCAAAGTGTCCTGAGATGTTGTAGATCTTACCTAAAATCTCATGTGATCGTATTCAAGTCATGAAGTCTTGCAAAATTTGGAGATATTGTCAGATTTTGGGCACTTTTAATGGTGTTCTGTTGGGGACACTGTTAATGGGCTTTTGTAGGGATCATGTTTTTACCTCCTGAAAGCTAGAAAAAAAATGTACATTTTCATGATGTCTTCCCTTTTAAGATCCGTTGTCAGGAAGTCTAGATATTGTACAAGACCCTGGAAATATGGTCAGAGATGTTCTTTCTCCTGCTGTCTCATTCATACATATATTCTTGCATTCTGTATCTACACACACACAAGTTGTTAAGTGCGTGAATGCTGTCATGTCTCATTTGCCTCTTTCTTCATGGAAGAACTCCATCATCAACCTTTCATAAATATGAAATAGGGTAACCTAACAATAAAAACTTATGAATAGATCATTCATGCTCTGTTAACCGGAAGAGGAAAGGATTATAGGAATAAAGTTTATTTTTTTAGACAAGAGCAGTAAGACTTGTTAAATGTTCTCCAGATTCATATTCGTAGCAAATTAGATGACATCCCATTTGGGAGATCTCCTGTTTCAGGAGATGGCCAAAACACAGCATTAAATATTTTATGTAAATAATATCCTTTGAATATTCCACAACTGCCAGAGGAAGCAGAATTGCATTAGATGGAATAATGGCTCGATCCAAAACAAAACAGGTTGGTTCATAGGTTCATACAAACTTTAGTGCCTATAATTATTTTATTAGCACAAGCGGCACTTTCACCAGGCATTTTAGCTTATATAATGATAATCCTGCTCTGCTCCCATCCATATCAGTAAGTACTGATTTCAGGAGAGCAGTTGGATAGATGGATTAGAAGTCAACACAACCCTTTTACTAATAGAAGCAGTTGCAAGTGATGGATGCTGGTTTGAAACAGTTTTTCTGACATTATTTTGGTCTGTTATTATCTTTGAAAACTTAAACTTTTGATAGCAGCATGTTCAAGAATTATTCAGTAATTGCCTCATTTGGCACAAGATGGTAAATAGACATTTTGGGCATTTAACACTGCTGCATTTCATTGATGGCTTTATTATTCAGATTGCTAAAGCTTCCTATTTTTTAAAATGCTTTCTATTTTGAAATTGGTTTAGCATGATGCTTCAGAATCTACAAATGCTAGTAATTTAGTATTAGAATTAGGTTTTAAGAGTTAGGGATTGCAACCGAGCTTTTAAGCGTCCTGTTGTGTAAAGCCATAAAGAATTAGAATGTCTGTGGGCTAGCATGATTCTCACCACCCTACCGTCTGGTTTCTCTTCAGGCCATAAAAAAGAAAAGAAATACTTGACCCTATTGTGGTTTCTGGAATTAAAGCATCTAGTTATAACTGGGCTGTTCTTGCATATGTAAGGAGAAGTCCATGAGTAAAAATTATCACTAAGAACTTAAACCATGACTCACGGTTTCTTGTCTCCCCTCATCTGATGCAAAAATGAGAACAGAAGCATCTATTCCCAATTATCTATGGATTCTCCTTTCTCCTTTCTCCAAACAAGCCAGAATGGGAAGCCTCAGTTTGATCTTTGCTAGTTCAGACTAGTTTAAACAAATGTTGCGCAACTTATAATTTGTTCTGTATTTTTCTTTATTGTTTTCCTTTTCTTTAAATCCATATGTTTGTTTTTATTACTGTATAAAATTCTTTAATAAAAATTATATTAAAAAACCAAGAACAAAATATATGTTAAGTGTTTGGATAAATTTAGTGCATCTAAAACAGGGATTCTTAATCTGGGAGTCCAGTAAGTAGCTTCCCTAAACATGCACCTCTTCCAAGAACCATTCTGTGAAAAAGAAAAAAAAATCTTAGGAATTATTTGTTCACATGAAAATCTTGAGATACTTTGAGATACTTCTGTCATATGTTACTTTTAGTGTGCTGTGAGACAGCTTATGGAAAGAAGCCCATTAATGTTTCATTAGCTTCTTTAAAAACCCATCATATTTTTTTCTCTGTCACTCATTCTTTATCTTGTACAAAGACTAAATGTTTTGGCTGAGTTGTGTTTTTTGGTACTACTCCAAAGCAACAACCTTTTAAGGTTAACTTTTGTGCAATTTCTTATTTTCTAGTGTGGGAAGAGCATTGTTCTGTGTGGTTTAAAGAAGCATGTGCCAGTGACAGATATCTGCGGCACTCCAGTATGCATCCCTGATGAATAATGATGCCATTTTGAGTTGAAAGGGGAAAACAGTCTTTAATGAGTATTGTGGACAAAATTACTATTAAAGCTACACTGCATTTACTATTGCCAGCATTGTGCTAGGTGCTGCATAAAACAAATGATAAATGATGTTTGCTTGAAGGATTTTGCTCTTAGTGGTCAGCAGTTGCTGGCTCATAGTCCTGTTTCTGTCCTTCATTTGGCTCAGATCAACTAGGAGCTGAGTAGTAATTTGTGTAACTTTCTGATTCTTCTTTCCAGCTTGGTGGATAATAGGATTGCGTTCACTTAGGCTTGGCTTTTGGAGACCCAGTTGGGTACTTAAGAGTCTGCTTCCAGTAAAGGTCAATAGGTCTATCAATCAGAAACTGCCAACTGAATACTTAGTTCTCAAAAATCTTATTTTCTCTGATGCTTCCACTGATATTTCCAAGACTACTTCACTGGAGACCTAATTTACAAAGAAAGAGAAAAGATGAAAAGGGCAAAAGAAGAGAGGGATAAGGGATAAATCAGTGAATGACAAACTGATGCCAAGGAGCAAGGGAGAAATGGCGGAATGGCTGCACAATAAGGATTAGCTGCAAAGGGTCTAGTGGTTCTGGATATTGCTAGGAAATGGGAAGAGAAGGAGGACGTTTGTTAAACGGAAAGCAGGAGTTGCTTAGAAATAGAAAGCACCACTGTGGAAGGCAGGAAACCACTTTTAAGCTGCACTTTTGAGAAGTGCATGTTAAAAACTCTGATAGGAAATGCTTATTTTTATTTGAAGGCACTTTAATCTGAGCACCTCTATCTTTTACATTTATCCTCCTGGCTACTACATATTACTTTCACTAATTACTAGCACAAATGGGAGTTTGTCAGTACTGATCAGACCTAGTTTTGTTAGTGGACCCAGTGCTGCTGAAGGATGTGTCTCGCAAACATGCTGATAATCCTTCTTGCATGCTATGAGTTCGTTTTTAGCCTTAAAAGGGCTTTTAACTGAGATTCCTAAATGGAACATCTTACTAATTTTTTTTAAAAAATTCAGCTTTAATTATATTTCTTGGATCAACCCAAAAGCTAAGGTCTCATTCTGCCCATTAGACTAGACGCTGATATTTGCAATACATCTCTGTGTTCTGTGGATGACCTGCATTCAATGTTTCATGCTCAGAATAAAACTGATGGTGAGAGTGGTGTTCAAAGTTACCCATAAGTATTTTGCAGTGCTCCAAAACTATTTGGTGACTTGATTCAATGCTTTTTCCATAATCCTGGAGACATCTGCCTCTTCTCTTGGCTTAAAGCCAGTTTCTATTGCCTGCTGTCAAAAGAGGCGCCAAGAATCTGATAAATTTTATCTGTCCCTTCTAGAGGAATATAATATTCAATCCTTGTCTCTCCAGCTCTGTTTTAGAGGCCAAATACATGACAAATGTTTTAAAATACATGCTTTACAAATCAGCGTAGAACAATTCAGCATGTTAGACTAATGTTCCAAACTTAGCCAAATGTCTTATCACCCACTGAAATCCAATCTACCCTACAAAGCATTGCATTATTTCCAGAAGATATCAGGACTAATAAGTCCCCAGAGATAGAAAATTCCATGTCAGCCATAAAGGATACTCCGCTCCTCTGTATCCTACATTTTGTGAATGTGGTACACAACTGTGGCACCCAAAACTTGATCTTGCACACCATAAGCTTCTTCATTAAATGCATCCTTTAGGACATAAAATAATATGGCCCATTCAGGACATTATGATTAATCTAAATAGAGCTTACTAGAAAGTGATTTGGGACTTGTAGAAAAAACTCCAGGGGTTAGGAACTGGGAAATTTTAGCTCCTCATGTGTCTGCCTGGTTTGGAAATTCTCACAATGTCATCTTGAAACATGTTTTAGCATAAAAGTGCTGGCTGCTGATCTTATCCTTCGATTGGACCCTCCTGGAAAAAAAAAGCTATTATCTTATCTGAGCAGTAAGTTCTTCTTGGATCTAGGGTATCCTATGTTTCTTAACTTGGTCTGACTTAATTCCTGCTTCCTAATTTTTAGTTTATCTTTGACAGCTACTTATGCCTTTCCTTGAGAGCTGATGTGTACTTCCAAACTGGTGTTTGCTTGTGGTTCACTTTGGATGAATTAAGTTATTAAGAATGGGAAGAAATTATCTGCCAGATAAGATGGACATCTTGGCCAGAAATGGGCCATCAAGATGATTTATAACTTAACAGTTTTAAATAATGTAATACAGTAAATGAAGTGCAGGGGAAGAACAGTATTTTAATTAGAGCAATATTTTAATATCCTTTTGAAATTCTCCACCAAATCTGTGGACAGAAGAGTGGGTATATAACTTCTTTGTGTTTGTCCAGGGAAAGGAGAAATTCCTACACTCTCAAGGAAATAATTTTTTTCAGAGTAGTAATAGTAACTCTGAAAAAGGCCAGGGCGAGGCATTCCTTCATGATGTCTGTCATATGGATTTAATTGAACCATGGGAAATTTCAGACTGTGGGAAAAATGACTGTACAGTGAAAGACAGGCAATTCCCCCAAAAGTCTTTAAAGCCTGTCTAAAATTAGATAAATGAGGGACTAGTCTAACTGAATTTGGTAGACATTTCTACAATTTAGAGCCAGTACAAAGAAATTCATACTTCATGTTCCCATCCTTTGAACCTCTGTTGCTAATGGGATACTGTATAGAGAAGAACCTTGAAAACAGATTTATACTATGGGTATGATTGGGCCTCAAACTCTCTAGGACAGATTTTGACTTTTTTGCAAACTCAGAGGGTGTAGGGAATGGCCTTGAAGGACGGGAGGAAGAGCTGATAAAAGGAAATGGTCAGATAAGTGGGACTTGAGCCCGGGCCAAGAAAATAACTCGAGGAAATGTCTTAGACAAGCCCCTCCCTAGTTCACATGTTTTTTCTCTCTGCCCTAAATCTGTCAGAATCATAGCCAAATGGGGATTATAACCTGGATCTCCTCTGCCACTCTTTCCAAGATTCAGTGTTCACCCTAAACTAGCCATACAGATACCTTACTGAGATCTGTGTAGTTGTTACTTCATTGATCTTGTCCAGCTGCACGGGGTTGACATCAGTCTTGGAAACTGTAAGCGAAATTTCCCACCCTCATTTATAGAGAGTTAATTAAAGTGAAGTCTCTTTGAATGATTTGAAATGTTCCTTTCCAGTTGTTTCTTTTCCCCCCATCTGGGCTAAGTTGCCATTTATGAGATATGCTGTCAGCTGACTTACTCTCTATCTCTTGATTGTTTATTGCTACTTTTTCTTCCATTTCTTTCCCAGCCTCCCCGTGGTGGTATTCAAAACTGTAGTTGGGATCTGACTGACAAGGCCAAATTCCTTTAAGGATGAAACCTTGGGTTAAAAGAATCACTCACTTTTCTGACTCAGGGCACTTGGATGCCAATTTGTTTATCCTGTTATTTAAATAATGCTTTGCATCCTGAACCGAAAAACATTTTATTGAGATGTAATGAGTGCTGAGACTTCTGAATTTGCAGCCCTAATAAACACTCCTCAGAGGAGCACTGGGAACATTACATCTCTTTGTGGTATTTAATTCACAAATGCCAAGGTACCATTGCTCTACAAAAGATCCTGCAGCTAATTTGGTTATAAAATTGGAAATGCACAACATCTCTGTGCATGAATATAAAGACTTAAATGTGTAAAAATAGGCTTTGTCATTTTACTTATCTTTTTTAAACCCAATTATGCCTCAGAGTTGTCTGTCACAAGAGGCTATGGTAAATAACTATGACATATATCCCTTTTGCTATTTTGTTCTTCATTGCCCCTCTCTTTAATTCTAGTTAATTCCATGACTTATTCTTCCTATTTCATCTGCATCTGTACTCACAGTTTCCTCGTACTCTGCAGTGTTCTTCAGTCCTGTATTGCTTGAAGATCCTATCTCTTCTAAAGATCTGCCATATGCTTACCCCAATTTCAATAAGGCTCAAGTAGGATTCTTATTGTTTGTCATATCTGACTCTTTCTGATGCAGTGGACATCATTTTGCCAGGATTCTTTCTCAGTAACTGTTTCTTTGAGTTTCTCTAAGCTCATACTTGTGTCATCAGTGATACTATCTACTCTTCTTTCATTGCCCTCAGTTTTATCAAGTGTCTGAGTCTTCTCCAGTGGCTTGTTTTCACATTATTTCTCCAAAATATTTAAGCTTTAGCTTCACTGTAGTGCTACCAATGACCAGTCTGGCTTTATTTAATCTAGTAGTGAATGATTTATTCTTCTTGCATCCCAAGACATTCTCGACAGCTTTTTTCATCATCGCAATTCAAAGGGATCAAAATTTTCTCCGTTCAGTCTTTCTGATGATTCAGCTTTTGCAGCAATATATTAAAGCTGGCAAAATCATAGGCTCGACAATATGTACCTTTGTTGTCAGTGTGATATCTCTTCACTTTAATATTTTGTCTAGATCTCTCCTAGACTTTTTCCCAAATAGAAAATATCTTTTTATTTCACAGTTACAGTCGCTGTCCCAATGAATTTGTGAATCTGGAAAGATAAAGTCTGTTACAAGAAGGGAATTATAGGTCCCTATTTGGCATGCTACTGAGAATCCTTTTTTTGGTGCTCCTGGAGCCTCTTCCAATAACATAATTGAATGTTAGTGGCACAATTGCCAAATATTGAAGGAGTTTGGTGCCACATTATACAATGGAGCACACAGAGAAAGGTAAAGCTTGTATCCTGGTGGGTACATGAACATGTTCAGTGAGTTTTTCTTGACAATTTTCTGGGATATTTCTACAACTTTCCAGTCTTAACTGTAATCCAATGATTCTACGGGGTCTCTCTTCCAAGTACAAATCAACTCTGCTTAGCTTTTTGAGACCAACCAAGATCAGCTAGATGCTGCCACCTAGCTGGGCAAGAGCTTAAAATATAGTTTAAATCCTAGGCTTAATACAGTTTTAAGAATTGTATTTTTAAACTTAGAACTTCAAACAGAACTTTTTCAAGTTCAACTCTCCCCAGAAGCTCCTATACAAAATTTGGAAAATCTACTCTAAATAGCTCTCTTTTATCCAAAGAACATTAAGTGAGCCCTGATGTACTCATGGAGGTTCATACATCATACTAAGTAAAAAATGACATTCAGAGGCTTAGAGATATGTGTAAACTAGGCCATAGTGAATCTATCTAATCATATTGCTGTCATCATGTGGAAATGAATGTTCCATGCCACAGTGGTATTATTCAGTGCTATTTGTCATTGAATTATCAGCATAACATAATGAATTGAAAGCTAGCTCATCACATTCTGGCAACAATGCACAGCATGAGATGTGTTAAGAATTACAGCTATAGATAGAGAAGTTGCCACCTGAAAGTTGCTTCTGATAGCTTCCAGAGGATAGGATAAGTATGATAGTTGGTTTAGCTTTCGGACTTTAATAGTCACAGTTGTGCCATATATTCATGATGTTTCAGGGCATCTCTCACCCTTGAATGCTGGATCCTATATACCTGTTCTTGGGAATGAACACCATATGAAGTTCATGGATCTTACTTCTGAAAAAATATATAAAGAGAAGACTGCACTGTGAATGTCTTTTATTTGGCATATATAGAAAACCTAGCACCTGTAGATACACAGAAACCCTGCTATCTAGCCAGTTCTGCTGACATTCTCAATAGTAACTAAACCATCAACAGAATTGTCCATTTATTTATTAGATATTATAACAACTTTAAAAATGAAGTAGTAAAAAGCACAAGAAAATACAGTTACATAGTGCAGTGGTGTAAAAACAGTAGCAAAAATTATAAAAATGTCAGAATGATGCAGTAGGGTTGCAAAGAAATAATGCAGACAGTAGAAATAGGCTACAGCTGGAATCTTATATTTGCTTCCATTGATTGGACTGTCCTCTATGAACAGTCCCTTGAAGGTGGAAGAGGTAGATGATAATTTTTACTGATTTTATTCCTCCTTCTACAATCCTGTGTGACCCTCAAAATTTTAATCTGGAGGGTCAAGGAACAGATGTGTAGCTTCAGGTACATGAAGAATTGTTGAAAATTCTATCCTCTCTTGCCAGAAGTGGAATCTTCTGGATCCCATCCAGGATCCAAATGGACAAATGTTCTTTTATAAGCCTTATTAGCCCACAAATCATCCTCCATGCCCTCATTCCTTCCAAATTCTATTACAGAGTCTGGTGTACTTGGCAGTCAGATGAACTTAAGTTCCGACAACAGACCTGTATTTTCCATTTTATCTGAAGGGAGCAAGTTAAGTTAGAGAGTGAAGGGTACTTTATATGGTACACACAACTCTGTCCTCCAATACCTCACTACAGTTGGGGATTAGTTGACAAGAGGACTGAAGAGATACTAATCAGATGTGGAGATGACAGAAAGCTGGGGGGGAGGGGTTACTAACATTTCAGAAAACAGACTCAAGGTCCAAAAGGGTCTTGGGAGATTGGAATATTTGGCCCCAGAAAGAGGTGCAATTGGTATACCAGATGAATCTGACTAAAGAGCCTCCTGGGCATAGCTGGCACCTGCTCTTTGAGCTGGACATCAGTTTTGCCTGGGGAAGTGCAACTCCATTTAGATCTAAGATGAAAATCCATGGCACCAGAAAACCAGGAATACACAGCCTCTCAGGGTTGTCAGAGTTGAGTTTAACTCTGTTGCCCCCCCCCCCCATCTAGACCCTGATAGCCTTCAGGCACAGAGACATGAGTGGATGGAGGGCGGCAAATCGAAAGCCTATGTCTTTAGGCATAAAGACAGAAACAGTATTATCACTTTTAAAGTGAATCTTCATCCTCTACAAATTCCTGAATACTCTCTTCCTTTCCAAAAATTGTGTGAAATTTCTTTGTCTGCATACAGGATGGAGAATTTTCAGAGGCCATCTATACACGAGTATAGTCCTACCCCAGTCTTCATTGCTTTCAACAAGATTACTCATTTCCATGTCTTTCAAACGATGCTGAGGGACAACCTTAGCTAACCTAGAGTTCTCCAGATAAGTTGGGTGTACAGCTCTCACAATACCTAACCAACTGGCTGGTGGATACGTTGATTGGGAATTTTGGGAATTGTAGTTCCAACACATTTAGAGTACTGGGCAGGTCTATTGTAGAGCGTGAAATACTTTAAACTAGGGTTCCCTATTTTCAGCTGTCCACTCTACTCCCTTTTCCCCATGAGGGAATATTTTTCTCTCAGAGGAATATAGCTTTTTGTTCAATTTACAAAAGCTTCCCTTTTTGGTTGTCTGGGGATGCACTGACACTCAAAGACTGAATTACAATAAAAATAGGGCTACCACTGAAAATGACTGCTCCATTTTTCATGGGTACCTGATACTGAATGATGAAGAGAGGCAAGACTTGTGGCTAGCATGTGTTATAACGGGAAGCTGTTGTAATCCTCAGGCTTTAATTATTTTGAAGATTTCTTGTTAAATAATTCATAAGAAACTGGAAAACCTTTGATGCCAGCTGGGTCTGATTTAATCACGAGTAAAAATAGAATGGTTTGCTGGATCAAAATCACAGATCCAGCTTCTGCAAGTTGGGCGTGAATTTCTTTTACCAATGTACTTCTGACATTTATTGCCCCCCGCCAAAAAACAACCCCTTACAGGGTGCACATTAATCTTTAGTGAAATTGAGTTTAGAGACATAAGAGATGTTTATGCTTCCCTTGATGTAAATACTGATTATATATTATAGAGAAGATGGCAGGATATAGTCTCAGAAGCCTTTAAATGAAGTAGTCTGCCACATGCAAAACCTGCTAATTTAATAGCATGAAGCCACTTAGCATAATAACACTTTGTGTTTAGTAGATGGACAATTTATGGAACAGGAGATTTTCCCCATTTACTTCAACTCTCAAAGGCTTCAATAAGTGGATAGTGATTCCTGTCCATTTTATGAAAAGGGCTATGCCACCTCCTGAAATGAACAAAAACCTTTGAGACCCAATTTGGTCTAGTGGTGAAGGCCCCAGACTAGAAAGCAGGAGACTGGGAGTTCTAGTCCTGTCTTAGGCATGAATGCCGGCTGGGTGACTCTGGGTGAGTCACTCTCTCTCACCCCAACTCACCTCACAGGGTTGTCGTTGTGGGGAAAATAGGAGGAGGAAGGAGTATTAGGTTTGTTCGCCACCTTGAGTTATTTATAAAAAATAATAAAGGCGGGGTTAAAAAAAAACATCTGTCCACTTGCTGCATTTTCCATCATGAAATAGTTGTTGCTGAGGGTTGGGATTTGTGACCTCTCCTGACTTTATTTGTGCAACCTTCTGTGCCAGTGAATAAACCCAGTGTGCCTCCACAGCTCTGTGAGGCTGCTTTGTCTATCAATTTTCACTATCTCTTCACATCCCCTTCTTTCCATCCCCCCCGTTTTTTGGGTCCCTTCTATCCATCCCTGTGCATCCCTAACCTGAGGAAGAGCAGGCTGCTTGAGAAAGTTGCAGGCCTCTGGGCTGCCTCCTTTCCCTCCCATTTGAGCCTTTCCTCCAGCATCACTATGGAGAGTTGCTAACAAAGACGTGGGAGGAAAGGAGATAGGAGGAGACCCATGGTTTTGGAGCTTGGCAGCCACTAGTAAGTGGAGAAGCACAGCAGCCAAAAGAAAGAAGGTGTTTTTCCTTTGGAGGGAGTGGATGGTCCAAAGAAAAAAAGAAGTATGGAGGCCCAGCAAGGCAAAGCACAATGTGGAAAAGTGCAAGAGCTCTTACAAAGAAGAAAAAAAAGTAGAAGAAATCCCAGAGAGAGAAAAAAAGACAGAACAGGCTTTGTAAGAAGGAAACATTGCTATATAATAATAATAGTGATAGTAGTATAGAATAGAATAGAATAGAATAGAATAGAATAGAATAGAATAGAATAGAATAGAATAGAATAGAAGTAATAGCAATAAAGTAGAGAGACAATTGTAATAGTATAGAAGCAATAATAGTAGAATACAGTACAGAGATAATTGAAATTGTCATAGTAATAGTATAGGAATAATAGCAATAGAATAGACAGAATATAGGATAGAGGTAATAGGAAGCACTTACATATAGATGTCACACATCACTTGTATACCTTTGTCTTGCAAAATAAAAAGTCTCCCCATCCCTTATAGGGAGATATAAAGACACCACCTGGTCCAGGGCCATTGCTTTTGTGTCTCTCCTGAGTCTGGGTCAATCTAATTGGGCATGGTTTAAAAAAGAACCCGTAAGCCATTGTTCCAAGAGTGACATAGTTTGGGCCTGATGAGAATTGTGCATTCCCAATTCATAGGTTTATGCTTTAGAACTGAGGAACGTCTAAGATAAGGTAGTTAGAACAAGGACCATTGTTTGAAGTATATCAGACGTGAGGATGCAGAAAGCTTCCACATTCAACCACTGACTTCTCAGTTAACAAGAATCCAGGGGATGTGATGAAAAATGCCTCTGTCTGCTTGGTGAGGGTATACCAATAGACAGTTACCAAGATTGCTTTTTGTTCAGGATACCGTATATAAAAGGCTTATCTGAACTCTAGGGAAATGGGTCAATAGTAGAAAATCCACTATGGTTACAGAAAACTTTGAAGTGGTCAAAGTACAATTTTGAGTTTGGATTACCATTTGGGTGGTGACTATGTTTCAAAATTCATTGAAAACAAAAATTGCAGCTCGCCCTCTCTTTTTGGATTTTTCCTGGCTGCTTGTGATCCAGATGTCTAGAATAGGCAATTGGACAAGATTCACCATACTTGTTATTCTTTCAGTTATTTGAATCCCCACTGAATTCTATTGCAAGGGAGGGGTCAAATAGTCTTTGTGTAATAGTGCTAAACTTCAAAATAGGAAAACAATTCATCTGAAGCCTCTTGTTGGCCATGGAACCTTTTGGTAGCCAAGAACACCTTCCCAGGTGAACTACTTCGATCAGCTTCATTTGTGCAACACTTCTTTTCTTTGCCAGCAAATAACCACAGCACTTCTGAACATATAAAGCTGCTTTGTCTATCAGTTCCAAATACTGGCAACATTAATTTTCTAGGTCCCTTTTCCAAAGCTTAGAAAAACTGGCAGGTGGTTTTGCAAGATCTTTTTCTGACGCCCAATCCTTTTATCTCCTAATGCTGGAGATTGAAACTTGGACCATTTTTACAAAAAGTGTGTAGTCTATAATTTTGCTCTGTTCCTTCCCCTTTTTAAAGTCCTGTTTATTATTTCAGACATTCATCTTGTTTTGAAATGTGTATTTGGAAGCAAAGTTTTGTGACATCATTCACAAACTTGAGGCTTAAGGCTGATGTGATTGCAGGAAAAAAAAGGAATATAATATTTTATTGATTAGATTTTTAACTCATTTTGATTTTGTACAACTCAAAACAGTGCATATTATTATTATTTAAATTTATATACCACCTTTATTTTTGTGCAACTCCAAGTAGTGTACATAATGTTCCCACCTATTTTCCCCACAGCAATAACCCTTTGCAGTGAGTTGGCCTGAGAAAGAGTGAATGACCCAAAATCTCACAGCAGAGGGCACATTATAGATGACTTGATCAATGTGCTAATGATTGATAGCTGAATTTTAATTTTAATACTATTAGAATTTTGGCATTCTTTTTCTTGTTATAAAATCTTTACAACACAATGACCTGTAAATTAGTTAATCATGTTTATCCCTATATTTTAGATATAAAGAAACTTTTCTAACACAAGTAACTTCTAGGACTACCCACCTATAGAGTTCATGGTAGGGTAAGAATCAAATTACGGTTTTTAAAGTTTTGTTCTATTCTTAATATTTTTTATTTAACAGAAAGCTTTTAAAACAATATTTCTGCAGTCATGGACCACTAAATTATTTGGAAAGTGTAAGGATCACTCACTAAACAAATACCTGTCCCATCTCCCTTACATTTTTGTCCTTGATAGAATAGGAGTTCATGCTTTTTGGCAAATAAAATAATTATTATAGTTGCATTTGTATATGTCATTTTAAAAGTTGTATTAAACTAAATTTTGTATCAGATATATACTATATAGATATAGATATAGATATATATCTGTTCAATCATGTATGATTCTCGGAGACTGCCTAGACAGGTCCCTGCAGTTTTCTTGGCAAGGTTTTTCAGAAGTGGTTTTCCATTGCCTCCTTCTTGGGGCTGAGAGGGAGTGACTCTAAGACACCCAGCTGGTTTTGTGCCTAAGGCAGGACTAGAGCTCATGGCCTCCCAGTTTCTAGCCTGGTACCTTAACAACTACACCAAACTGGCTCTCTGTGTAAATAATTTTTTAAGATTCTATAGTTTATAATGCTGTAATACATTTTGTATTTTTGTTATTTTGCATTTTTTAAAAAATGTGTTAGCTGCCCATTTGTTAGAATGTTCATCTGAGTTGAAGGGTGGATTATTACTTTAACAAATGGATTAAAATAAAATTACTCTTCATGATATCAAACACTCACATGGAGCATTATCTATTAATAGCACACCAATTAAAACAACAGACTTGTTTGCACATGTGTAAGATAATTGCCTGTTCTTGCTTGCAAGAAGCAGCCTTATATTAAGTCAAGCTTTTGTGTTGTCTACATCTGCCTTGTACAGTCTGGGTCCTTCAGATATGTTGGACTAAAACTTCCAGAGTTCTCAGCCACCATGACCTGGGAATCCTGGAAGTTGCTATCCCATCTGAATGGCATCTGATTGGAGAAGCCTGAAGTATTCAGACCAGTAACAGTCTCCAGGGCTTTAGATGGCAACTCTGTTGAAAGATATCAGAAAATGAACTTGAAACCTTTTACACGTCAAACATATGTAGAGTCAGTATACAAGTGAACTCTCAATTTAATGGACTAGTGGGAGGAAGGGATGTCTATCAAAACAGAATGTCCATCAAATCCAAATGGAGGTATTATGTAAACACATATATAAAATGGGAATGGTATTTTACATGGGCATATTTTACACATGCATAAAATGGCAACAGGACTTTATGCATGTGGAGAAGCATGTAGTATGGACAGCTTTTTTTCCACTGCATCCTAAGTCTGCTAAAGTGGTATGAATAAAAGTAAAGGTTTACTGTTATGTAATAGAGAGCCAGTATAATGCAGTGGCTATGCTATTTAATCAGAAAGCCTCAGGTCTCCACTCGACCGCAGAGTTCACTGAGTGACTTTGAGTCTATCATTTTCTCTCAGACCAACCTACATCTTGGATATAAATGCAATAATAAATACATAAAATATATATTAATGCTGATTCACAAGCCTTCTGCAGAAGAAGAAGGAATATCTGCAAGACGTCTTTCTTCAGAAAGGAGAGGGCTTTAAAAGGCACAGCTATTTAAAATAATGCTTCTAGCTCAATATGAGGTATTGGCCCAATAGAATGAGACAGCAGGAACATCCAGGAACACAGGCGGTGTGTGGGTTAAACCACATGGAACATAAGCCACCCTGCATTCTTTTAAAAAATAAACTGCAAAAATTCCAGGAAGTGTAATTTTTCTGTTTCTATGGATGTCTATGGAGAAATTAATTGTCCTTAAATCAGCTGTAATCCTATAATGTTGGAATCGGGTGAGACATCCAGCTGTCCTTATAATCTAAGGCAGGGTTCCTCAACCTTGGCGGCTTGAAAATGTGTGGACTTCAACTCCCAGAATTCCCCAGCCAGCCATGCTGGCTGGGGAATTCTGGGAGTTGAAGTCCATGCATCTTCAAGTTGCCAAGGTTAAGGAACCCTGATCTAAGGACCAATATGTCTATATTAGCTTTCTGCCTAGGATTTTATGTTTACCATTTGTGTATCAGGAACAAAGTGTGAAAACACATCTGCACGGGATGTGCTATAAAAAAAGAGCAACAAAAGGCTAACGTAAGTTTATTTTTAAAAACTCACCCAACTTCTTGCATTTTTCCTTGCTTGCTACTACCGTTTCTCCCAGTGTGCTTATGTGGCAATTCTGGGAAATAGAAAGTTTCATATTACTATACCCTAAAAGAATGCTTGTGCATAACAGTGCTGATGCACGAGACCCATACTTTTTGTTTCAAAAGAAAAGTTCTTTCTGTACTCACTAGAATTCCTGCCAACCCCAAGTGTTGTTGAAACTTATTCACATACTCTGTGTCTCAGTACAAACATCTCTTGCCTAGCTGCGGTTGTTGCAGAAGATAGCACAGCCTGCTTCTTCCCCCTTTCCACTCCACAAAAGCTGTGATATGTCAAGGGCACCACCCTTCAGTTTTGCAACTGAAAGGAAAGAGCATAACAAACTACTGGCTGGTGTTGAAAGAAGACTGTGTAGCTTGCTTTATGCCTTTAATACAGAAAGTAATGTTGAAGTAGTGAGCCATGAATGGAAGAGGCAGAAATGAAGGGAGTTGTGGTTATACACCACTGCAAAACAGATGAGAAAGACCTACATCAATTCATACGTCAGCCTGTAAAGGGATGTAGAGCTGACCTTGGGGAAGGTATGAAAGAACCATTTAGTGTGGAGGAAAAGGAACAGGCCATCAAGAAGGGGCTTGGAGAAGAGTTAACACAGTTCAGTGATTAAAGTGAGCGTGAGAAAGACGCTCAAAATAACCCCACCTTGATTTTCTTTAGCATAAAATGGGAGAGAGAGACAGCTTTCAATATTACGTTATTATATCCTACAACAATGAACTAGCATTCCTGGAATTGCTGAAGTGTCTTTTCTGACCTGGTCTATCCTGAAGGATTGTTGTTGTTGTTGTTTAGTCGTTAAGTCGTGTCCGACTCTTCGTGACCCCATGAACCATATTGCGCCAGGCCTTCCTGTCCTTCACTGCCTCCCTGAGTTTGCTCAGTTTCATGCTCATTGCTTCAGTGATGCTATCTAACCATCTCATCCTCTGCCGTCCTCTTCTCCTTTTGCCTTCAATCTTTCCCAGCATCAGGGTCTTTTCCAAAGAGTCCTCTCTTTGCATTAGGTGACCAAAGTATCTGAGCTTGAGCTTCATTATCGATCCTTCCAATGAGCAATCAGGGTTGATTTCCTTTAAGATTGACTGGTTTGACCTCCTAGCAGTCCAGGGGACTCTCAAGAGTCTTCTCCAGCACCACAGTTCAAAAGCATCAATTCTTCGGCGCTCAGCCTTTTTTATGGTCCAGCTCTCACAGCCATACATTACTACTGGAAAAACCATAGCTTTGACTATGCGGATCTTTGTCGGCAAGGTGACATCTCTGCTTTTTAATATGCTATCTAGGCTTGCCATAGCTTTCCTCCCAAGGAGCAAGCGTCTTTTAATTTCATGGCTGCAGTCTCCATCTGCGGTGATCTTGGAGCCCAAATAAATGAAGTCTGTTACTGCTTCCATTTCTACCCCTTCTATTTGCCAGGAATTGATGGGTCCAGATGCCATGATCTTAGTTTTTTTAATGTTGAGTTTCAAGCCAGCTTTTGCACTCTCCTCTTTCACCCTCATCAAGAGGCTCTTTAGTTCTTCTTCACTTTCTGCCATTAGGGTGGTATCGTCCGCATATCTGAGGTTGTTGATGATTCTCCCTGCAATCTTAATTCCGGCTTGTGATTCTTCCAGCCTGGCATTTCTCATGATGTACTCTGCATATAGGTTAAATAAGCAGGGTGACAGTATACAGCCTTGTCGTACACCTTTCCCTATTTTGAACCAATCGGTTGTTCCATGACCGGTTCTAACTGTTGCTTCTTGGCCCACATACAGATTTCTCAGGAGACAGGTAAGGTGGTCTGGTACTCCCATCTCTTTAAGAATTTGCCACAGTTTGTTGTGATCCACACAATCAAAGGCTTTTGCATAGTCAATGAAGCAGAAGTAGATATTTTTCTGGAACTCTCGTGCTTTCTCCATGATCCAGCGAATGTTGGCGATTTGATCTCTAGTTCCTCTGCCTCTTCGAAACCCAGCTTGTACATCCGGTAGTTCTCGGTTCATGTATTGCTGAAGCCTAGTTTGTAGGATTTTGAGCATAACCTTGCTAGCATGTGAAATGAGTGCAATTGTGCGATAGTTTGAGCATTCTTTGGCGTTGCCCTTCTTTGGAATTGGAACGTAAACTGACCTTTTCCAATCCCGTGGCCACTGTTGCGTTTTCCAAACTTGCTGGCATATTGAGTGCAGCACTTTAACACCATCATCTTTTAGTATTTTAAATAACTCAGCTGGAATACTGTCATCTCCACTAGCTTTGTTGTTAGCAATGCTTCCTAAGGCCCACTTGACTTCACTCTCTAGGATGTCTGGCTCAAGGTCAGTGATCACACCAGCGTGGACATCAGGGACATTAAGATCTTTCTTGTATAGTTCTTCTGTGTGTTCTTGCCACCTCTTCTTAATCTCTTCTGCTTCTGTTAGGTCCCTGCCTTTTTTGTCCTTTATCATGCCCATCTTTGCACTAAACGTTCCTTTCATATCTCCAATTTTCTTGTAGAGATCTCTAGTCTTCCCCATTCTATTGTTTTCCTCAATTTCTTTGCATTGTTCATTTAAGAAGGCCTTCTTATCTCTCCTGGCTATTCTCTGGAAATCTGCATTCAGTTGCTTATATCTTTCCCTTTCACCCTTGCTTTTCGCATTCCTTCTTTCCACAGCTATTTGTAAAGCCTCATCAGACAGCCATTTTGCTTTCTTGCATTTCTTTTTCTTTGGGATGGTTTTAGTTGCTGCCTCCTGTACAATGTTACGGACCTCCGTCCATAGTTCTTCAGGCACTCTGTCTACCAAATCTAATCCTCTAAATCTATTCATCACCTTCACTGTGTACTCACAAGGAATATGATCTAAGTCATACCTGAGTGGTCTAGTGGTTTTCCCTACATTCTTCAATTTAAGCCTAAATTTTGCAGTAAGAAGCTCATGATCTGAGCCACAGTCAGCTCCTGGTCTTGTTTTTGCTGTCTGTATAGAGCTTCTCCATCTTTGGCTGCAAAGTATATAATCAATCTGGTTTCGGTATTGACCATCTGGTGATGTCCATGTGTAGAGTCGTCTCTTGTGTTGTTGGACCTGAAGGATTGACAGTGCCACAATTCCTCATATCTCTACCCCCACCCCCAACAACAGGAATCTAACAGGCTTTGGGAAATGACAACAGGCTTCTAAATAACATCTGAATTTACAAATGGTATCAGTGCAAAACAAAATGTTTTCTTGGTAGAAAGAATCGTGCTGAATGAAGTAGTAAGATCCTTAAATGGAAGGTATGACTTCCATTCAGAATGGGCTCATGCTTTCAAATATTAGATGCTCCTGTCAAAAAATCTACAAGTCTTTGCATGGAAACATAGTCCCACAAAGAAGGGATGGTGGATGGGTGGGTGGGTGGATGGACAGACAGACAGACAGATAGGTCTTTTCAAAAATGTATACCCACACTGTCACTCACCCAGGCAGCAACACCTCTTCTACTGTATTTCCACAGAAGCCAAGATGTGCAATATTGTTTTTAATTTATTATTAGATTTGGAGACTGCCTGAATCTCAGAAGATTCTGGGCAGCTTACAGTGCACACAAAAAGACAAACAATTAAAAAAAAGTGCTTGCAGAAGAGCAGAAGAAGCAAACATACCCAAACCCAACAAAAAGCTAATAAAGGCTCTGCATCCACCCTGATCCCAGGCCTGGGAGCAGAGCCAGAATTTTTAACATCTTTTGAAAAAGCTGTAGGATGGGAGCCATACAGATCTCTCAGGGGTGTGCGTGTGTGTCTGTAAAATTGTGAACACAAGAATAAGACTAATGCAAACTAAAATACAGTGACAAAAAGAAGAAAAGAAAAGAAAAAACTGAGGGTGCAAAAAGAAAAAGAGTAGCAGAAAAATAAAAAAGAAAGAAAAAATATAAAGAAGTGGCTTCCAATCTTCTTTATAAGTGCAATTATAAATTGACCTCTCTCTCTTTACAGTTACAGCATGACTCTCTTCTTTCTATGATCTATCTAATCATCAAAACCATAAATCATACATTCATTTTTTTTCTTTTTTATGCAAAAATTCCATAAGGGGTTTCCAGTCACCAATGAATGTAGTTTTGTCTTCTCTCTAATCAAACAAGCGAGTTTGGCCATTTCAGTGAGTTCTGTCATCTTCACCAACCATTCCTCAGTCATAGGTATTGCCAAATCTTTCCATCTTTGTGCGTACAATAATCTTGCTGCAATTATCATATATAAAAACAATGTTCCATGACTTTTTCCCAACTGTTTATCCATATCAGAAAGATTTAAAGAAGATAAAAGAATTTATGATTCGGAACCTTGTAAGACTGGTTTTGAAACAGAATTGTATACAAATAACGAACATGTGATTGCTAAAATATATAAACTTTTACTGAAATTTGAAACAGAAGAAGATTTATAATCTTAAAGAGAATTTTTATAAAATGATGTATCGTTTGTATACGACACCAGAAAAATTATCTAGAATATATAAAAGTACTTCAAATTTATGTTGGAAATGTGAACAACAAGAAGGGTCATTTTATCATGCTTGGTGGATGTGCAAAAAAGCTAGAAAGTTTTGAGCTCAAATATATACAGTGATTCAGAGGATTTTAGAGATTAATATTCATCTGAAATCAGAACTTTTTCTCTTGGGACTGATGGATAAACAGTTGGAAAAAAGTAACTTCTGCATTTCCAAAAGGCTGTTATTCATCCCAGAATTCTCACAAATGCCTTCTAGTTGCTACATCTTTTATTAAGTGCCTTATTCTGTGCTCTGAAAAATGACTAGAGTCCTATAGATTTTCAGCATCTTTATATAAAATCTGTTTTCAGAAAGGTTGTTTTGTGAGAATGTCACCCTTTTAGACCATTTGGACCCATAGCTTTTAAACGTGCTTGTCCTTTTATTTTCCACATTTACTTTCTTTTCACAGCAAATTGGCTGACATTTATTCATCCAAGAGACTTCCACCACCTCCCTTGATATGGTCCCTTGCCTTTCTGACATTTTTCTCCTGCAGCTTTTAAGGCATCACAAATCAATACAAAAAAGACTAAACTTGTTGTCTTGGGGTTTGGAGCTGTTGTACGTTATGTAATACCCTGGCATTGTCTATAAATAATCTGGATTGGTAACAGTAACTCTGATGCTGTGAAGAAGAATGTCTCTTGACAATTCATTCTGGGGGAAATTCAAGTATGGAAGCTTAGACAAAAAGGTGCATTGCATGGAGAAAGAGAGCTCTGAACCTATCCTTCTGCCCTATTTAAATTTTCCGTGCAATTCCCTCACAACGGCCAACAGCCTGGCTCTATTTTAGTGCACAAGTAATCATATGGAACGAGGTGAGAGGTTTTCTACTTAAACCTTATAATGCTATTTACAGTCTGAGTTTCTTTATAAAACTTTTTCAGTCTGAGACCACAGTTTGCCTTTGAATAATGTGCTGGAGGCCACCCTACAAAAACCAGGACAGAAAATATTTAATGCATTATTAAATGTAATATAATTCACTGAAGTTAACTCAATATGTTTAGTATTTCCATTCTGCCACACATAAAACTATAGTTCCATTAAAACTTTTGGGCAGACTTTGGAATTCACACAGAAAGGCTTTGAGATTTCACAAAGCCTTAGAGGCTCAGTTATACACCCTGGTCTTAAGGCATAATCATATTTCTAAAAGGATTGGTAAGTCTTCTGATGGAAACAGTGAAAGCCCTCTGAAATGAACTTGTCCCTTTCTCAAAGTTGTCAGCTTTGGAATTTATGTAATGGATCTGTTTCTGTCTTGGAAGCAATTTTGCAGTTTATCTTTCAAAACTCAGGAAAATTAGAAACAAAGGAGAAGCACTCATTCAGAGAAATGATCAATGTGCCATAAATAATTTGGAAAGTTGGGTGAGATAACTGATAGATAGTTCTCTCAAAAATCTGAAATCTTGTCTTAATGCTATTATCAGTAATTGAATTTAGATGGCACTTAGATATATAGCAATGGCAGCAGTTCAAATTAAATAAAAGGCTATGTACGGTTACATGATTATTAATAACTATTTATTAAAAGTATTTGTGAGTCACTTTCTATTCTTTAAAATCCCAAAGTGATTTGCAGTACTTATAAGGACAGAAAATAAAAACAGGATTCAAAAAACAGTAAAAGGAACCCATAAAAAAATAGGTATTGAGAAAATTAATGCTCAGTAAGACCAGCATTAAAAAATTATATTTTTAAAAGGCATCTAAAATGTGACACTATTGGGGACACCTTTTAGGAAAAGTCATTCCACAGAGTAGTTGTCATCACAGGGAAAGTTCTTTCTTTGTAGCCACCAAATGGTAGTCTACAAACCACATCATGCAGGGGATGTCAACAAGCCATAAGATAGTTGAGGTAATGAGTGACCCTCCAGAGATTTCTGAACTTTAACTTCCAGCACCTTGCAGCGTTAGCCCTCCTGGTTGAGCCTACTTGAAGATATACATCAGCAGCATTTTGAAGCCAAACTGTATCTGCTCTAAAGTGACAAACAAAGTTGTTCCTTCATAATTTGGAAAGAATAGTGTAATGGTATGTGGGAATGACTTTGGGAGACAGGAGGAAGAGCTGCAGACTAGGCAACAGATAAGAGGCCACTGAGCCCACAGAAGAAATGGGAGTGTGACAAACATCTCAGAAGGGACCCTCCCTAGTTTCTTTGATGGTAGAAGGGAGGTGGGGAGAGATGTCCTTTCAGACTTGCAAGATTCTGCTAATGTAACCTTACAATAAAGTACTCCTAATAGTCCTGGGTGTGCTTCTTGTCTCACAAGGCTGACAAACAGATTGATAGATGCCACTACTTTTAGAGTTGCATTCTCCTCTTATTTCCCCTTATTTTGGCCTCAGGGAAAGAAATGGGTAGCTATATCCAGATCCCAGCCCCAAATTTTTCACCCTCTTTTAGGAGTTCATTTGAATACTGTAATGTGGAGAACAAAAAAAATCCAAAAAGGAATAGACTATAATGTGAACCTACTGGCATAATTGGAAACAACAAGATCCTAAAAGTTTCAGAGCTTGATTTTGATTTGCTTTTCTGTTTGTGAATACACAAAGTGATTGCCCAGATTAAAAACAATGAAACTTTACAAAAAATAATTAGAAGCAATAATCGTAAAACAAAGAGTTTCCAAACAACGCCAGATGAAAACCAAATCCAAAGCAGCAGGTTAAAAACAGCAGGTTGAAAATTCAGACATTTACTAACAGCTCAAAAGTGAAAAACAAAATGCTGGCTATATAATATGTTCCTTGGTATTGCTTTTAGGAAAAAAAAACTGGAGGGTGTGCTTGTTCTGCTGTTGATTTTATAATGCATGGAATCATGCTGTTCTGGTACTTTTAATAGAAAAGCAGGACATTATTGTTATTATTACATGCTGGGTCTTTATCATTATACTTTCATTCCCTAGACTGTATTTCTCTTTTACTTTTGAATATTAAGCAAAGCTTGTGATCTAAGTTTGTGACACTATAAACATACTAATCTGTAATCATATATTATATTTATTTATTATTAAATTATTAAAACCCAGAGATGGTTATTTATCATGGTATCATATGTACTAAAAAAATTAGCAGCGTAGGTAATGAAAAGTCAGTGCGTATTTATTGTTTCATGCAGCATTACCTAGGAATCATTTTATTGGAAAGACTGAATTGGAAATTTGTTTAGCTTTGAGAAGGAGAGAACAGAGATGATAGTGTTCTTCAAACACCTAGGATGTCACATTGAAAGTAGTCAAAATCTGCTGTCTTTTTTGAATGCAGGACATAAAATAATAAATTTAAGTTATGGGAAGATTTTGTTTTTGTTGCAGTTTCATGGTTTTTGAAGCTTTACTATTGTTTTGTAAGCCACCCAGGTTTATAGCATATAAGGTGGGCGGCCATATAGATCTAATACATACATACATACATACATACATACATTCCAATTGTGTCTTAGAGGAAAGATTCTAGCAGTACAAGCATTTTGACAGTGTAATCAATTATCCCAAGGTGGTGGACTCTCCTTTGCTGGTTGTGTTCAAACGGACCAAGACAGCCATCTGTCAGAGAAGCTTTAATTTGGATTCTTGAACTGAGCAAGAATAGGAGTCAGTGGCCTAAATAGCACTTTCCAACTCTATGATGTTATGATGCTATGCAGTTCGATGACATCTGCAGTCCATCTTTGTAGAATGAGTCTTTTGATGGCTGAGCTTTGCAGTAGTATGTTACTTGTACATTTCTAAAAAAAATAACTGTAACAGTAGATTATGTATACTACACAGCAAAACTGATAGGGAGAGCCCCTGAAACTAAATAACAAATTTCTAGGCAAAAGCCTTTTATAAAAAGCTATCTTCTCTATAGGATTGGAATCATTTTTTTTTTTAATGTGTCCATGTACATTTGTTTTCTGTGAATGGGAAACAAACCATTTTCTTTACATATTAAATATGGAGCAGTATGCTTGTAAAAAATGAGCTGACCATTTTAAAATCATGCTGTACCTGCTACTGATAGGTTTAAGACCATTGCCTTCTTACATGGGGACAAACAGCCAGGGAGGCCTCTTATGTTCCTTTATAGCTATGATTTGAGGGAGGACAGCAGTAAACTAACCTTTGAGTATTGGAGTTAATTCTCTACACTGTAATCTTAATCAGCTTCATGGGGAATAACAGCAACAACAACAACACCTGCCTATCCCAGGTCCCAGGACTCGATAGGTGGATAAAAATGCCAAATCCTGTCTAAACATCTGGCTGACTGTGTGACCAATGTTAGCAATCATTAACTGTTGGTTATATTCACATATAAAGTGCTGACATTTTTCTAGGAATGGTGCAAGAAAAGAAAAGGAAGTGGTGGAAAAGCTGCATGTTCCCGGCCAAGCTTGTCTTTTTTATAATGTTCTTCTTGGGAAGGACAGAGGCAGACCCTCACTGTAACCCTTGGCTCTCTTTTTTCCTCATCTTGATCACTACTATGAGTTACTCTTAATTAACAGTAACTCTGGAATTTCCTGGCTTGCAACTTTTAAAAACAAACAAATGATAGCAGTTGGTATGTAACTGCCCTCCCTTTAAAATATGTATACATTTTAGAAAAGTTGTTGTAGAACTAAAAAATGATAATAAAAGGAGAGCTTTTGGTAAGCAAATGCTCTGTTATACCACCATCCCAATGTGTGTGGACTTCTTCATCCTAGAATGCTAAAATAGCATCCATACCTTCAATGTTCTAGTAACCAAGACATCAGCTTGGAGATCAAGGAATGTCACGTTGCTTAGAAATCATCCAATTTTCCCATGCTTTTGATAATACTGATATATTGAAATGTTAATTTTGCTGAGAAAATGCTGCTTGGATTGCATTTGAGCTCTGAGTTTTACTTTGCTGCATCATGAGTACTGGGTCTTCTTTGGGAAGGAACCTATTTTCTGATGGTTTGCCTAAATGTCAGACTATTTGTGCATTGTTAGGCAATGACATACAAATAAGTGCCTAAAAGTTTCTCCAAAGAAAAAGCAATCTTAAGAGAAAGGAGAATTTTACATGCATTATAAATTTGGACTTGGCTATATCAAATGTTACTCATGGACTCTTGGCATGATGTCTATTTTCACTCAAGGCTGTTCACTCATTATTATTGTAATACAAATACATGCATATTTAAGTCATTCTGTGTTGGTGTTGGTGAAGGAAGCAAAGGAACCACTGTTACAAATGAATATAGTTGGAAAAAACTTTAGGAATAGTTTGCCTTGGTTCCTCTTATGGCTGGAAAAAAAAAAACCCTACTTAGTTGAAACTCTGAGCTTTGTTTAACTTTCTTTATATTGCTGTAGATCACTTTATTCGGCAGCACATATTTTCTCTTAGCAGGCAAGGGCAGACACTGCCAGATTAAGTGATTTAAGCAAAATGAAGAGCTGCTGAGAAATTTTCTTCTTCTTAGCCCCTGAGCCAAGCCAGACATCAAATAGCTTAGGCCTGGCTTAGGCATGAAGCAGTCTGTGAAGCATCCAGGATCCCACTACTGTATCATCAATTAATTGACGGGCTTTGCTTGAGGGAGATGCCTGTTAGCCTTATACTACTTGATTTTTTCTGTAGGCATAGTTAATTTCTTATCTCCCATGGGTTTAGCGTTAGAAGATATTGGATAAACTTTTTATATAGTTTTCCAGAATGTATTTATCATGCAATTTATTTGTGCATTTTGTCGTTATTGGGCTTTGTGTATACTTTCCAGCATTACATAGCAGGGGGATTTATAAGTTGCCCAGAGCCAGTTTGGACTTGGGCAGAAATCAAATCAAAGATAAATAAATAAATATACAGTCCAAACAGAATGTATAATAAACAAGTTATTTGAACAGTCCAACTGATGTTCATATTAATGAAAGAAGATTTACTCAGAGAATACATGGAGAATAGTTTGTTAACCAATCGACTGCTGCTTTGATAGCTTTAAATGTTTGCCTTGAGATTCTACTTCTGCAGAATTGCTAAGACATTATTACATTTCTCTTCATGGCAGGTAATGGAAATCAAAGGACAAATGATCCATGTCCCAGAATCAAACTGTATTTTGTTTTTGGGCTCACCATGTGTGGACAAGCTGGATGAACTGATGGGTCGAGGCCTCCACCTTTCAGACATACCAATTCACGATGCTACCCGTGACGTCATCCTTGTCGGGGAGCAGGCTAAAGCCCAGGATGGCTTGAAGAAGAGGATGGACAAGCTTAAAGCAACATTAGAACGAACACACCAAGCTCTAGAAGAGGAGAAGAAGAAAACAGTGGATCTTCTGATCTCAATCTTCCCAGAAGAAGTGGCTCAGCAGCTCTGGCAAGGGCAGCAAGTTCAAGCCAGGAAGTTTGATGATGTTACCATGCTCTTTTCAGACATTGTTGGCTTCACTGCTGTCTGTGCCCAGTGTACTCCCATGCAAGTGATCAGTATGCTCAATGAGCTTTACACCAGATTTGACCACCAGTGTGGATTCCTAGATATCTATAAGGTAATATCTTTCACCCCTCAAGTTCTATAGAAGTATGATATTGCTAACATAATAATTTTTCTTACTAACAGTGTTCTATTTTCTTACTAAAAGGTTGATCTAAGTAAATGAAAGTTATGTGGTTGTTGCTGGAGGGTCAACTATGGGGAAAAAATGAGCACTGGGGTGAGCTGGTCTAGAAATGTGATAGACTAGGAGGGAGGAATCACATTCTTTCAAGCAATCCTATTTTTCTTCTCGCCGATATAAAATCAACAAATTAGAAGTGGGCTGAGTTGGAACCGTTCTTCTTGATGTGCCACATTCAAAATTGGCAGTCCTTTCACTCCCAGACTGAACTGGCACATTATATTTTAGCATCTCAGATTTCTCCTACATCATTCAATTGCATTTAGCTTCAAAGCTGAAGAATAAAATTATATTAGGTGAATAACTGGTACAAATGTGCCCCTCCCTCCACTTTCAGAAATCAACTTTGGGACCACTGTGTGTAAAAAGCAAAATCACATTAATTGGCCGATAGTCTACTTATGTATCTAAATTCTAGAACATTCTAAGAAAACACATGTCTGGTGCATGGTTTATCAACACACAGAAATGTCCAGTCTTCTTATTTCTTAGCTTTTGCTCTGGGGTTGATTGCTGATTTTGCTTAGCTGTTTATCAGAGAAGTATTGAATGATCTGTTGCTATCAAATGAGGTCTAGGTATCAGGTTTTCACCAAATAGTTGCTAGCCTTATTGACTGTGATGTCTTTCAGGCCCATAATGAACATTTGTGTGGGCTTTGTTTGGCTTTTCTTTGGGGTGCACAGTGATAGGGCAATGGCAAGGAGTTTCCTTCTGTGTCGATTTGTATGTTTCCATTGTCCTCAGACTTGATTCTCAAACTGAACATTTATGAATACGAGATGAACAGATCTCTTTGATAGTTTTAAATTCCAAAGGGTGGATGTTAAGAAAAGTATTAGGACAGTTTTTTTAGAATCTGTTTTCCTCTTTGGAAGAAACTGCACCAGAGATTCACAGAATCTTTTGGTAATAAGTTACCATATATGATGAGCAGATCATAATGTAGTTTAGAAGCAAGTGCGTAAGCACTGCTAATTTCACAATTATATCAGCTCAGCCGTCTTAGATATTTACGTAATTCCCAGCACAAGAAAATTAAATCGTTTTCTCCTTGCATTCTTCCTTTCTGCAAAAGAGCATTGTTAAAAACGTCCAGTCAGATCAGGCAGGTGTTTTGTAGCCTCTCAGATGATACTCCCTCCCCCTGTTCATATATTGTTTTTCACAGCTAGGGGCATCTGATTTCCTACTATAAATTATTATCCATCAACCTCCCAGTAAGTTCTAGTAAGAGGCAAGAAAACGCCCTTTACTAGGCATGATAAAAAAAAAAAATCTGATTAAATGGAAAAAGATGAGTCTGGCCATCCTTTACTATTCAAAAAGTGTACCAGGTCCTTCCATTGTCCAGCCCAATGAGAATATTTAAGTAGTGACAGTGACGATTTTCTGTGCTCTTAAAAAGGCAGTAAACCTTTTTCTTTCCAGCCTCAAAGACCACAAATTGAGCAACCACACTTAAAAAAAAAAAAATCAAACCCACATCTGTGCTCTGTGCAGAAGCTTAATTACATTCTGTTACATCTATGCTGTATGGTGTTTTGATTTCCCACAGCTGTAATTGACCCTCACTAATCCATATTCATCCAAGGAATTTCTTGAAAAAAGGACAAAGTTTTATGGTGTAATGACTGCGAACAGGGGAGTACCCTCTTCTTTGCATTTTTCTCTTTTTAAGGGATGGCTATATTTATTGACCCTAGCTAGACTAAACTGTTTGAAATATTCACTTACTCTATACATTGCTGTTTCTGGTCTCGCACACAGAACTATGCCATTCTCCTTCAGGTTCAGTTTCTTCCATTAGAATGTGCTTCATGTATAAACCTTAGAGCAAGGGAATACTTAAATAATCTTTCCTCACATGGTTCTGTTCAGATGTCTTTTACTGCAAGAACTCACTTGTAGATGCTGGAGAATGTTATAAAATTATTGCTTTCTCCGTGTTGTTACCTGAATTTCTGAATACTGGCCTGAGACGAATTTCCCATTCAGAATAGACTGTATGCAAGTAAAACTGTATGCAAGTAGAGATAGGATCATCATAAAGCCCATAAGGTTAAGGAATAAGTTCAATTAAAATTGAACTACAGATTTTCAGAGCAATATGTGCACCGATTATCTAAGTCTACAATAAAACCAAGATACTTTTCAGTTGTGCCACAGCAGAGAAATGTTTTTGTACACTGTGTTAAGAAAATGTGAGTCACTGAAAAAATAAGGCTAAGCTGTCATGCATGTATGTATGTGTGCCTAAGAGACATCTATATACTACTAAAACTCTTGTGTCTGTAACCTTCAACTGGGCGAAACGTCGTATCATAGGGCAACAATTTTTGAACCAAGGTACCTCAAATGGGCTAACTTACAGAATGCATCCAAAATCCGGGTCCCATAACTCCTGTGGGATTGAAATTTGGGAAAATTGTGGCTGCTTCAGCACTGCTGTACTGCTATGCCGCCACAGTCAGCCCAGGTCATGTGATCATCATGGGTGTATCCCCAACCTCTTTCCTGCTTCCCTCTGTCCCCTGTGCCCAATTGGCTAGTGGCAAGGCCCAACAGGTGAGCGGCAGTTGCCTGCTTTGGAAACGAGGCAGAAATTTTAAATCTCTTAATGGTGGTGGGCATTGAGGGAAGGATGAGGAAGTGATTTGGATGCCTGCTGGCAAGCTAGGACTGGCTGGGAGGTGCTGGTGGTCGACTGGTGAGCCCTCTTCCTTTCTCAAGGGAGGGGGCTCTCAGGGACATGCCAGAATGGGGAGCAGGGATGCAGTTTTCCTTGCGGTCTGCAGCTCCCTTTGTTCCACCTCCCCTCATCAGGCAGTTCCACAGGTCAGCTGAGGAGGAGGAGAAAGGGGCTTCACTGGGGCTGTCCTAAGGGTCATGAGGGGAGGGCAAACAGCACAAGCCTATATTATATATAGGAAGGAAGGAAGGAAGGAAGATTTGATCCTCCCTGCCGGCTTCCCACAAGGAAAGTCAATGGGGAAGCCGGCAGCAAGTCATAAGTTGCTCACACTCCTACTGCTTTTTTGCCCTTGGTCATTCTGTTTCTCTATTTAGCTAAGGAAATATCTCTGAAACGATGACCCAATGGGTCACGGGGCTGTTTAGTAAAAAATGAAAGCCTGAAAAGTTTAAAGAAGCAGACATGCTCAAATTCTGGTTTGTAGGTCTTAAAGCGGTAGCTGGCATGGAGGTGGCTTGCTTTTAGTTTCCTGCTGTTAAATTACACTTTAAAAGGCATCTAAAAATATACTTCTCTGATGCTACTTTTCTATGCAAATAATTCGTGTAGTTGCTATAGAGATATTAGATGATCACAAAGGAGACAGCTCTTGTGATACCAAAGAGGAGGAGAGATTGTGTGTCTTAATACACTTTTTTTAAAAAAAAACAAACAAACCAAAACCTCCCTCATATTAGTGTGCATATACTCACGCAGAGTGTTGTATACTTAAAATGCCATTGCCAAAGGACTTTGCAAATTACAATCCTAGTTCCACCAAGCAATTTTGGGACATTATACTAATTTGCCCAAGAACAAAGCTGAAATGGCTCTCATTTATTTTAACTAATGTTTTAGAAGTGAGAACAAGTCCTTTGGGTAGTTTTTCCAACATTTTGAAAATAACAATCCATATTTCTTTATAATATTTGAAATTGCACCCTTGGAGATAGTCTTGTACAACCACTGAAAGTTGTATTATCTTGTGTGCTGCTTATAAACTGGGTTAGCTCATATATGAAGCTAGATGGGAGAAGGAAGAAGCAGTAGTAATGAGCCAGGAGAGATATAGTGCAGAGAAGATACAAAGCCAAGGAAAGGAGGTTACCAAAGACGATTGTAAAAGGTGCATATTTGCCAACACATTTTTCAGAATAAATTCTACCCCATCAAAAAATATACATTATTACTGAAATCTAAAGACTCAGCTGCAGAGAAACAGGTTCAAAACCTCGCTCAGTCATGAAATCCACAGACTGATTCTGCTACTGATCTTTCAGCTCACCACAGAATTGTTTTGACAGCATATCATTTCTAGGCAGAGCAGCCTAAGAAACTTAGAGAAAGGGAAGTATACAAACCTTGTTAATAGACAGATTTGATAGTACTTTACATTACCTTATTTTATTTTCAGACTCTGATTTCAACAATGGTGTGACTAGCAGAAACATAACTGATACAACAGCCATGGAACTGCAATAATAAAAATGCTTTGTTTGTTGACAGCTTGCTTATCAGAGTAACACCAATATAATTTGCTATGGGGAAAAACTGGGAACATTTACCCTATTCTTTGTGATGTTTTAAAAGGATACCATGCATTAACAGTGATCTTTATTAACAATATTTTATAAAAGTTACTTGTATATACTCTGGGAAGTTTAAAGAAAAAACAACAACGTAAAACCAAAACATTCCCCAAATCGTATATAGGTATTTTATTTTCTATGATGTATGCTGTATTTGTATCCTGTTGCAAGTCTCACAACTGTGACAGTATAAAATGTTAAATAAATAATAACACCCACCCTCTCAAATCATCATTAAACTGAACCCTGCAACGGCTGCCCAATCACCACTGAATTAGTGATTTAATGTCCACTGAAATATAAGTGTCTTCAGCAGTTTTCAGAATGCGAGGAGATGGGGGGTCAGGCGCATCTCTGGGGGCATAATGTTGGGGCACCACCGAGTGTTGGAACATTTCTGTGGGCAATTTCCAGTTGTAGTTTCTCATCCAGCACACTCCCATTCATTTCTTGTTTCCCAGCCAGAGCAGTTTAAAGCAAGCACACACGCCAGTGAGTGCGGCTAGCAGAAATAGCTTGGTGTTTATTGTTAAAGATCAGCAAAACATCAAAAACAGTTAAGAGGGGAAATGGGACAAAAGACAAACAAAACAGAGTGTGGGAGAGGCACAAACTACAAGGGAAGAGAGAGAAGGGCATATAATTTAATAATAGCAATCTATGTTGTATAGAAACTGGGAGAATATGAGTTCTAGTTCTGCCTTAGGCACAAAGCCAACTGGGTGACCTTGGATCAGTCGTACTCTCTCAGCCCTAGGAAGGAGGCAATGGCAAACTTTGTTCCTTTGTATTCTGAAGCCTAGCAATAGTTAGGCTTCCCTCTAGGCTTGTCCACACCTTCCCTCTAGGCTTGTTCTGCAGTGCAGTATTCAACCACAGTAGATGACAGGGCTACTGTGTTTTGCTTCTTGCTGGAACAGGTGATGAGTGACCCCTCCTCCCAAAAACATATTTTCTGTAGTTCACCTCCTATCAGATTTATCTTCACCCCAATTCAAATCTATACCTCCAGTAAGTTTGGATCATTGGTTAGAGACTATTTTAAGTTAAAAGACCATAGTTCCTTTTAAGCATAGCCCCTAAGCTTTTTACTGGTGTCTGGTCTTCATGTGTTGGCTCACTGACATTTATACTCAGTAGTCTAACTTCACTGGCTATGCCAGATCTATCACAGTTGACCCTCACAGGCTGGCTGGGGAATTCTAGGAGTTGAAGTCCACCCATCTTAAGGTTGCCAAGGTTGAGGAACCCTGCTATACCGTACTGCTCATTACATGCCAACTGGCTTTGGTTTCTTCCTCTGTTCTCTTTTCCATCTTCCATGGGAGTACTTGACTTCTTTGCCTCACTATGACTTAGAAACTTGGTTAGGTCTGTTACCAGTTGGGTTTGACTGAGCAAGTACTTCCACTTTTATCCTTTTTTATTTCAGTTCTGAAATAGTGGCTAATATCCCCAAGAGGCTTTACTTTCTATTGCTTACTTGAATTATTCATTATCACCAGCCGGTCTTTTTTGTCCTCTGCACATGCAGTGAGATCATTGACATAACCCAGGATGTACATGCATCTTCCATTATTAACTCTTGTATATAAGCATGGCTCAGCATTTTCCTGTTCAAAGCTCATGTTGTGTAACATTTGATTTAGTTTATCAGACCATGCTTTGTTTGCTTCAGCCCATACATGGACTTTTTATTATTTATTTATTGTTATAACCCAATTTTTGATGCCGCCTGACTCCAACCAACTCTGAGTAGCTCACAAAGTTAAAAACAACATAGAAACAATAAGTAAATAAGGATGCAATAAAATTAATCCAGAAAGAATTACTAAATAGTTACAAGATGGCAATCCAGACTTTTGCAATTTACACACCAGTTTTTCTTTCCCCGATTCTTTAGTTCTGGGGATCGTTGCATGCAAATCTGGTTTTTCAAATCTCCCTACAGAGAGGTGTCTTAATATCTTAATGTTTCACATACACTTTTTAAAATGCTGCTCCACTTAGTAATATTCTGATGCTTGCATGTTTAAGTGCTGATGCCAAAACTTCAACATAATCCTTGCCATATTTTTATGTGTAGCTCTTTGGGACTAACCTAGCTTTAAGGCTTTGCACCTTTCCATGATCATCATGCTTTGTTTTGAAAACCCACCTACAGACTGTGGCTTTCTTGGCCTTTGGTAGTTCCGTTAGAATCCATGTTTTGTTTTTGTTTCCACTTCTTTCCATGAAGCACCCCACCATTTCTGTGTCTCAGCTGCTGGCAGAGATCTTTGAGATCTTCTTATTTCTAATTCTAACTCTGGATTAGGTTCCGACTGTGTCTCAGAAGCCACTTCTGAATCTGATGCAACTTCAGATTCGTCAGACTCATTTTCAGTAACCCCTTCTGAGTGTGCAATGTTGTTGTTATAACTATTACTCACCGATTGATTGATTATGTGCCATCAAGTCATTTTCGACTCCTAGTGACCCTATAGATAGATTTTCTCCATGATGATCTATCCCTAACCTGTTCTTTCAGGACCCCCAAGGGTACAGTTATCGCTACTGCAATGAGTCCATCCCCTTTGCTGCTGGTCGTCCTCTTCTCTTTCTTTCCATCTTTTCCAGCATTATAGCCATTTCCAGAGAGAGCTGGGTCTTCACATAATGTGTCTGAAGTAGGATAATTTGAACCTGGTCATTTGTGCCTTGAGTGAGAACTGGGTTGATTTGTTCGATGATCCGTCTATCTATCCATTTCACTATTACTACTTATTATTATTTGTTCCTTCCCTTTGTGAGCTTCCTGGGTACAAACAAGTATTGCTATTAAAATCAAATTTTGCAGCTCATCTGGAGTTATCATTTTTTCTTCAATAAAGCGAGCAATGCTGCATTGGATATATTTACTTTTCTAACTTTTAAATCTCAAATTTAGTAGCCTTTTGTTCTTACTTGATAGCCCAGCACTATTCCTAATTGGGTTCTGCAATTTAATTTGTTCCTTTTTTTCTTTAGAGACGTATACATAAGCTTTGCACCCAAATACCTTTAATTGTGATAGTTTGGGTTTACTCCCATTCCATAACTCATATGGGACTTTATCTTGCATATTTTGTTGGTAAACAATTTTGCAGATAAGTAACTTAAGTGCTTCTCCCCAGAGATCAGCTGACAAACTTGTATCAAGCAAAAGGCATCTTCTCATTTTATCAGGCTTCGTTTTTTTTCTTTCTGCAACCCCATTTTGCTCAGAGGTGTAGCTTAACATTTTTTCATGTTTTCCTCCTTTATTATTCAGATGGTTTTCAAATTCCTGGTTGTAATAATGTTCTTCCCTGTTATCAGACCTCAATCTCTTTATTTTTATATTGAACTTGTTTTCAATGTAAGCACAGTACACTTTGAATTTTTCAAACACTTTGCTCTTATGGGTTAAGAGATAGGTACATGATAGATACAAGTATCATTTTGGGGCAATCTATGAATGTTGCAAGTCATTTTTTTCACTCTTCATTTTTATTGGTATTTGACCACAAGTGTCTGGAAACACAAGTTCTGACAGCTGGCTGGCTGATTTGAATTTCTGCCTGGGAAAACTGTTTCTTTTATTCTTTGTCTTTAGTCAGCAACCACCTTTGTTTCTTGCAAGGACAAACATTCAGTCCAATTGCTAAGTCCTCATCCTTTATTTTCTTAATAACAGACTCATTAGGGTGACCAAATATTCCACAAGATTATTTTTGTGCATGCATCCTGTTAATTCTGTTTGCATTATGTTGCATAAACTCCAGCAAAGTAGCTTCACTGTGCTTTCCTTTTAAAACCACTTGACGGTTCTTTGTAAGAGTGCAAAATTGATTCTTAAGCACAGTTTCACAGCCCCATTGCATAAGATAGCAGAAGCAATTAGCATCCAAACATGCTTCTTGTATTATATTCCTGCTTTCTTTATAATTTATGAGACACTTCAGAATAATGCTGCCTTTTCCAGATACATCTGTCGACATTCCATTTGCTAAAATAACCTTTACCTTGGTAAGATTCATCAAGGCTTTTAAACACATTTTTATTTATTTTTAAGATTTATAAGGCTGCCCAACTCAGACTCAACTCAGGTGTGACATGGGGCACAAAACATAAAAAACAAACAAACCCCAAAGAAGAAGTAAAGCCACCATGTAGCAATAAACAAATGCAAAATATAAAATATAAGCATATAACAAAGTAACGAAAAGGGACCTCTCAGTTGGCCTCTAAGGTGTTAACAGCTTTCCTAAAGGGGAGACAAGTTGGGGCATGTTGTATTGGGGCGGGTGGGGGGGGAAATTTTTAGAAAATGGGCAACTTTCTGCCATCTGGGGAAAAGGCATGCTTCTTTGGTCCCATAAGATGACAGGGTTTAAAAGAAGGAACCTGGAGCATGGCCCTCCATGGGACTGTGTGGGGCAGACAGATGTGCTTGAGGGAGAAGGCACTCCCTCAAGTAATCCGGTCCCATGTCATGTAGGGCACCTAAATTGCACTTGGAAGCCAGTGCAGTTTGCAGAGTAGTAGTCTTATTGGGCATAATAAGATGTGCCTGTAACTACCCAGGCTGCTGCATTCTGGGCCAGCTGAAGCTTCTGGATGGTTTTCAAGGGCAACTTCATGCACAGCATGTTGCATTAGTCCAGTCAGGAGGTGACCACGGCATAAGTGACGACAAGCAGAGCTCCTGGTCCAGGAATGGGAACAACTCCCTGGCCAGAGCTGCCACCTGCTCTTGGATTAGGAGTTGTGAGTCCAGGAGAACCCCCAGAATCTGCACCAAGTCTGAATAGGGTAGTACCACCTCATCCAGAACCAAAGATGGAAACTCTGCAACTCCTGGATCTGGAGGACCCAAAACCCATTCACTCTTGGCAGGGTTGACCCGCAACTTGTTCTTCTCCAACCAGACCCTCACAGGGATGATGCTGGGAAACAACCTCAACAACTTCACTTGGATGGCCAGGGACAAAGATGTATAACTGGGTGTCATCTGCATATTGATGATCAGTAGGGCCATTGGCTGACACTTGGGGGATGCAATGAGGACAGAGGAATAAGGCTTTTTTGCCTCCCTTATTGCCACAAGTAGTCTCTAACAAAAGTTGTCATCTGGGTCCAGTCAGATTCGCTCCTAGTTTTCCACCAGTGATGCTCTAGGGGTCTTTTCTGTTGCTTCATCCCACTCAGGCCCTCTGAAAACCAGGGGGCATACTGGGTTAGCGCCCGTAGAGAGTCTGCATAGGTACAATCTGATGTAAGGCTGCTTCCACAGCCTCATTCCCAACAGCTGCCAAGGCCTCAGTCTAACCATGTATCAAAACCTCAGGAAAACCCCCAAGCTCCCTCTGAAACCCATTTGGTCTATTAGGTGCCTGGGGTGGGTGGATCAAATAGGCCCTGCCTCCCAGTAAGCTATGATAAGCTCCAGAGTCACCAGGTAATGATCTGTCCATGACAAGGGACAGATGGCAACATCCCCCAGTTCTAGATTGCATAGTTACTGCCCTGAAACAAAACCAAGATCCAGTGTGTGGTCCTGTGGGTCAGACCTGCAATAAGCTGGGTGAGGTTCATGGTTCTTATGGTGGCCATGGATTCCCATGCTGTCTCTGAGTCTGCCCTCAGGATGGCAGATTGAAATCCCCCTGAATCATAAGTTTGGGGTACTCCACCACCAGGCCAGAGAGGGCCTCGAGCAGAGCAGGCAGCAGACTGGTTCAGAAGCAGCACTGTAGCATTCATTGCAGATATATAGTCTTGATGCACCACAATCTAGCAAAAACTCTTTCCTTAGTTACGATATAACATTAAGTCCTAATGAGTAACTACCATGTGTGAGTTCTGAGTACTGGTTCAGGTGGATGATTAACCAAACACATGGAAATCAGTTGAGATGTTTTTGTTTATTTATTTGATTTAGCAGTGCCCAATTCCAGAATGACTCTGGGAACCTCACAATAAGGCGTACGTAATGAAAATGTACAAAATAAATAGAAGCAAGATAAGAAAGAACAAAAACTAACTAAAAAAAGGTGGGGGGAACAAGATGGCTAATCTGGTTGACAATACAAAAAACATGTTGTCATCTAGTGAGAGGCTCCAGCTGCCTTAACGCAAGGCCCTCTGGAACATCATCAGGATGGGACCTCAGAGGGAATCTCATTCTAGAGAGGAGGCATTGTGACAAAGAAGGCGCACTTCCTGGGCCTCAAAAGATAACACTGATTGAATTAATCCATCAATCTGTCATCTCTTATCAGCCAGGCAGACACCACAGGAGATAGCCAGTCCCTCAAATATTCAGCCCCTACGCCATGTAGGGCTTAATAGGTCATAACCAGCACCTTGAATCACACTCAGGAGCAAACTGGCTTTGCTGGTGGAGCAGAGGTGTCACATGGGCATACCGAGACAGGCTGATCACTGCCCATGTCGCTACATTCTGGACCAGCTGAAGCTTCCAAGAGATCTTCAAGGACAACCCCATGTGCAGCATATTGCAGTAGTGAAACCATGAGGTGACTAGGGCATGAGTGACTGCCTAAAGGGCCTTTTGATCCAGGAAAGGGCACAACTGGTGAACCAGATGAAGCTGTGCAAAGTCCTTCCTGGCCACAGATGCCAGCTGCTCATCGAGCAGGAAATACGAATCCAAGAAAACTCCTAGATTGTGCATCACCACTGAATGGGGAAATGGAACCCCATCTAAGGTTAAAGCTGGATTATGTTTGTAACTGGGGTGCTTTGGAGTGCTCTGGGATGCTCAGAATCTAGTTCTGGCTTGCTGCTAGATCCACAACGCTTTTGTTGTAACATTTTTGTGGGTAATTTCCAGTTTTAGCTTCCCATCCAACACATTCCCATTCAATCCCTGTGTCCAGATCAGAGCAAGCACATATGCCATTCAGTTCAGCTAGCAAAAATAGCTTTATGTTCATTGTTAAATATCAGCAAAACGTCAAAAACAATTAACAGGTAAAATGGAACAAAAGGCAAATGAGAGTGTAAGAGAGACATAAATTACAGGGGAAGAGGCAAAAGGGTGGTTAACTTAATAATAACAATCTACATTATATATTACAGAATTTTCCAGAGCCAAAGAGCCACTTGGGTTAAGGCTCCAGGCTAGAAACCTTGAGACTGTGAGTTGTAGTCCTGTGTTGGGCACAAAGCCAGCTGGGTGACCTGAGAGTCATTTTCTCAGCTCTAGGAAGGAGGCAATGGCAAACCACTTCTGAAAAACCATCTGCAGGGAGTTGCCCAGGTAGTCGCCAGGAGTCAACACTGACTGAAGGCAGGCACACACACCCACACACACCCACACTAGCATAGACAGTCTCCACAGGACTGGCCTTTGATTACTCCAGCTTTAACCCTTTGTGTACATAACAGAACCAAAATAGGGAAGGAAAGTAGGATACTAGGTGATCCTTTTTCTATTCTGCACTATGAGAGAAACCCATTGGTGGAAGGGTATGACGTATCCAACAGTGAGAAGGCCTACCTCCTGGGCCATGTTCTTCTCACCTTTGATGTAATGGGCTTCTCAGAGCCCGGGAAAGAGGATGGAAAGTTGAAAAATATTACAAGCTTAGAACCTCTGCACATTCTTTCTTCATCAGGAAAATGGGTGTCTACCTTTCCAATACATCAGTGGGTAGTTAGCAAGAGGATCAAGAAAGCTTTGTCTTAATGAACTTAGAGATAAATTTGGTGCTAAAGTACAGATATCCAGCTGTCAGGATTTCTGTAACCTAATTTCCTTTTCTGTGTCAGTAAATCTGATCAAAGAATATTGCTTTTTTGCTGCAAATGCTTGCTAAGGGTGTGATCCTTGAGAGGACAGGGCCATGAACAGGCCCTCTCTTGATGACCTCACAGGACAGGCACATATATCACCTATAGTTGATAAAACTGTAGTTCTGTTAAAGCCTACACTGGATTGCAGTCTAACAAATTAATCCTAGACACATCTACTCATACTACTACTATTATTATTAATAATAATAACAACACTCAGTGAACTGAATCCCTTAAAAGTGTATGGCATTATGATTTAAGGCTTCTGAATATCTGATATATGTGGATCTGCCCAGGCATATTAATGTTGAATATTATTGCCTTGTTTCTGTGTAAAGTTTCTTTTCATGTCTCCTGTGCACTTTGAAAAATGGCTCACCCCTTCTTTATATAGTCAATTACTTTAGATGATCAATGGGGTAAAATATTATTTTCCTTGGACAAAAAAATAAAATAAAAAATGGCAAAATGTCATTTAATATCAGTTAGAGAGACTACATGGTGAGAATTGATTGCTGCTTTCCATTCCCTTGAAAATAGCTGTCTGTGGTTCAGCACATTGTTCTTGTCAGAATTTCCCTTCATCCTTAGTTCTCAAAGGATTCCTGCCTTGACTACTAAACAGGTACTATAGAAAGAAGTTAGAAGGAGAGGTTTTCTAGGTTGCCAGGTGAGCTATCATTAAATCCTTGCTCTGTGTGTGTGTGTGTGTGTGTGTGTGTTTAAATGACCGTAGGCCTGATAACACCAATTGCTTCGTAATTAGACTCTTGGGAAGGAGAAGCAAGCTTTAGAAGTACACACTTTAAACAGACAGTGGGATTGCCACTTGGAACCGCTTTGCTCTCTCATTCCCTCTCACCCCAAAAGCAGGCTGTGCATTGCTCATCTGGGGTCATTGTCAAAAGCAAGCCGTGCAGCTGTGTGATTCTCTCAGAAAGAGGTTGAGGTGTGCGTAAGGAAGGAAAGGGCAAGCGAAGGAAGGAACAAGGAAGATTTTTTAAATTAGAAATCAGGAAAAGAAATGTAGAGCCTGTTTGAAGATTTTCTTTGTTTATTTCTTTGTATCTTGGTACTTTAACATGCAAAGAAGGGTTTATAACAAACAGTCCCAGTGAAATCCCTTCTCCTGCGTTGCTGTTGTTAGACTCAAGAGAGGAGCCTTCCATCGCTTCAAGATTCTACTGAAGATGGATTGCTTGTGACTTCGGTGAGGAAAAAGGTTGAATCTGTGTTTCTTTTTTACCATGATTTTGATGCCACCCAGTCACTCTCAGTAGCTATTTAAACTTAACCTACACACAGTGATTGTATCCTTTGTTCTGGTTCAGATATATAAAAATCTCCCATGTGAAACGGCTTCATCATCATAATGGCCTGGGAGAAAATAAGGCAGAAGCTACATCATCCATACAAATATCTAATCCTTGGAGAGAAATCACATATTTTTAAGTGATTGAATCCGCATATATTTGCATATCACTAACACAAGTTCTGCAGGAACTCAATTTTAGAAAATTCTCACATGGCCCTGCACACTCTAGCTGATTTATCAAAAGTGTTTTCCAACTTTTTAGCAGTAAAGGTGCCCAGAATCTTTTATAGATTGATTTTAAAAGAAAGATAATCACAGTCCCCAGATTTATATTCTAAAAGAGGGTTCCTCAACCTCAGCAACTTTAAGATGGGTGGACTTCCACTCCCAGAATTCCCTAGCCAGCATGGCTGGCTGGGGAATTCTGGGAGTGGAAGTCCACCCATCTTAAAGTTGCTGAGGTTGAGGAACCCTGCTCTAAAAGACACAACAGATGGAAAAAGATGAGGAAAGAAGAAAAGAAAAATCAGGCAACAATTCTTAGTGCTGTGTCCTTTTTCAAGAATATTCATTAAAAGTGCTTAAAAATCTAATTTTAAATTTTCTTTAGAAATTTTTAAAGACATTGTGTGTGCTGTGTTATCCTTGTGCTTGTTTAGTGAAAGCTGAAGGGACCATTCGCACATGTTTCTAAGCTTCCATTGTACTGTTATCTCAATGGTCTGCAGCTTTTCTGGCTTCTCACTCTTCAGTTAAGCCTCAAGGAACTCCATCCACTTTTTTCCCCCTTCAAATTGGCAAGTAAAATCAACTGAGAAGAAGACATGTTAACACAAACCTACAAAAATAACAATCTCTGCCCCTTCCAGCAATAAGGTAACCTGAAAAACAACAACAAAGAAAAAATTGGGGAAAAAAAGCTTTTGAGAAACTGCATACCAGATTTTGGAAAGCAGCAAATATTAATGTTATGTGGCTGTGATACCATTTTTAAAAAAAGGAATGTGAGGGAAAATCCAAGAAATTATAGGCTAGTCAGCTTAAAGTTGATCTTGGGCAAACTGATGGAAATGCTAATAAAAAGAAAAGAAAAGCTCATAGGAGAACAAATCTTGCTGAAAGAGGCTCAGCATGGAATCTGGAAAGATCCTGCATAACATTTTTTATTTGTGTGTGTTGTGTGTGCATGTCAACAAGTATGTGGATGTGGTGACCCTGCTGGCATCGTATACTTGGACTTTCAAAAAAACCTTGGCAAAATTCCTCCTCAAAGGCTCTTGAATAAACATAGTGATCATGGGAGAAGACTTGTCCTTGCTAACTGGTTAAAAATCAGAAAGTATAGAATGGAAAAGTGGACAATGTTCTCAATAGAGGGAAATAAGAGGAAATTCTCAAGGATCTCTGCTGCATCCAATGCTTTTAATTTGTTCATAAATATTCTTTATTTAGCTTCTAAGTAGTGATATAGCCACATTTTTGCATTAGACCAAACTATTCAGAACAGTGAAAACCAAAATAGGTTGGGAAGAGCCCAAGAAGGATCTCCTTAAACTGTGTCAACCAAATAGCAAATGGGATTCTGTTTAAACTAGGGTAAAATTATATATAAGGGTGAACCCCCCCCCCCCCATATACCCTGATGGAATCTGGAGAAACATCTTGAATATCTCAGCAAAGATGTGAGCCAAGTATAGGGTGGCTGTGAAAAAGGTGAATTCTAGTGATAATTAGGAATAGGTTGCAACTAAAACTGCTAACATTGGAATGTTCTTATACAGATCTGTGATGTATCTACACCTGATATATTTCATACAGTACTACTTGCCCAGGTATATATGGGGGGACAGGAATCCCTCCCCTCCAAGTCATAAAATAAGCAGTAACTGGAAGTGTCAGGCAGCTCCTCCTATACTGGAATTGTTTCTTCTAATCATATCTAAGAGGCATTCACTCCTTGTGTAAAAGAAATGGGGAATGGCTCTTAAAGTCATACCCACAAGAAGTTGTATTAAGAATAATTCATTTTAATCATTAATAAAATTAATAGCTACCTAATTTGATTAAATATAACAGCCCTTTTGTTTAATCAAAATATTTTAGTCTGCACGACTGAACGATGAATCCATTGAAAATTGCAGCCCTACTGCACAGAAATGATAAAGCAGAAACCACCAGGTGCAATTATTTATTATTTTTATGTTTGATTCCAGTAGTTATTACTACCTTGTGGTATTTGTTCTTTCCATTGTAGGAGAATATTTCATATAGGGATAGTTGCTTTTCTATAAAATATCCTTTATGCTCATTAACTTCTGATTTCTAAACACATATACCGTGACAGAGTACTCACTCTGTCGGCAATCCCATACATACTCGGAAAATTGTCTGCCATGTGTAAATCAGCTGAGTACAATTCAAACTCAGTGGCTTACACCTGTAAAATTGAATTAGATCCACCTTCCCCAACCTGCTACTGTTTTGGTAGGTCTGATTGCAACTTCTATCACCCCTTAACTAGCATGGCTGATGGTATGCTGCCTAGTCATAAAAAGAATCATGTTTGAAGATATCTGGAGGGAATAGCTGAATTAGATTCTAACCTTCCTAATCCACTAGAGATAGCCAAAGCCATTTGATACAGAATGTAATAATGAATTTCTGCACATTTGCAAGTGAACACTCATACAGCAGTGAGCTGTTGCCAGTCCTGGCTCCCTGATAAATGTTGCGGTATAATATAACATTCTAACATTGTAAGTGTGCAACATGGTTTGAAAAAGCCAGGGGAAATATGCCTGTTTGGTTATATGTACTATATTTTAACAATAGGAAATGAGGTTTTTTCCCCCTCCAAATAATTATGTGTAAGGTGTGTGTGTGTGTGTGTGGGGGATGCCTCTGAAGATTATAGACTGAAGGTTAGCAGTTGCTTGAGAGGGGCTATGTAGCTAGTGAATGTAATCTTTATGCCCAAATAGGGCTAATTTCTCTTCTGCCCTCCCAGTTACCTCTTCTCTTCATCTTCTCTACCACCAGGTTCTTCCATTCCTTCTTTTTCTCTTTCCTTCCTCTTGTAGCATCTCCCTCCTGCTTTTTTCCTATTTTTTTCTCCTGTGTCTTCTGAAGGAGGTAGGGGAGTGTACATGTAAGTGTGCATACTTGTATTGTCTATGAGAGTGGTTTATGCCTTTGTGATAGAGAATGATTGCTAATGGGGATCAGTTAATTGTGTAATGGGGCATTTTATTTAACAGGTAGGTAAGAATAACTCAAAGTTATCAGTTGAACTAATATGACCTGGCCCTGTCCTTATGGGGGGAAGTGTAGAGACAGATGTAAACACACCTGTATATGTGTGTATATACATCTTTATAGAGACAGATGTAAACACACATGTATATGTTCCTATGTGCTTGACATATGCATTTATTGGGTGTGTATGTTGCTAGGAGCAAAAGATCTGCAAGACTGATAGCAACTGGAGTTGGCAAGTCTAGGTGGACAGATTTGAGAAGTTGGGTACCTGCAGAATTTTTGTCTGTGTTTATCATTTTGTGGTTGGTTGTTTAGTTTACTCATCTATTCAGAGATGATTATCTTAAGTCCAGGGTTGTCTTCATTTTGAGGAAATACAATGTATAAATCTATGGCCAAATCCTGATCAATATTCGATTAAACATGCAGGAGGACAATGTATGTAGGTTTCTATTAGAGTAATTACATATGAGTATTCATATGCTTTTCTGGCTCTGCATATTATTAAAAGTATAAGTAACTCTGGCAGTGAATTTAATTAGAATGTCTGTGCCTACAAATATGAAATGTAATTGAGAATGAATGGCTATAATGGGAAATATAAGCTTTTAGTTTCTGTGCATTTAAGAAATTGTGACAGACTGGAAGAGTAAAGAGATAAACTGCTAAAATTATGTTCTTTTAATACGTCTTCTTGTTCACATACTTTAATACGTCTTCTACAACATACTTGCTGAAGCATTGTTCTGATATTATTTATCCTTTATATCCCACTAACCCTTTGGTCACATCAGTTTTATGCTGTTTTTAAACATTGCTGCAGCTTCTGTATGCAAGTATCTCAGAATATTGACTTTGTTGACCAGCCAAAACTTATGTTGGCCAGAGGGTCTCCTGAACCCTATAGGCACATATGGGTTAGATTCATGTACTGGGCTAAGCTGTGATTCATTTGAACTGTATTTTATTAAACACTCCATAGTGGCCCATTCATGTATAATGCTAAAGCATGAACCATGGTTTACAAAATACACTGCCTGCTTTTTCACACCACACTAAGCTGAAATCAAATCAGATAACTACATAGTATTCCCAGACAGTGTTAGGAAGCAGCAATGCTGGTTTGCCACATTATATAAATACACATCATTGTACATAAGAATAGGAGCATGGTACCTGTGCAAAGCATTATTTTAACAAAGGTGAATGGCTTTTACAGGGTCAGAAATTCATTTAAATGTATTCTCATCAATGTATTGTCGAAGGCTTTCATGGCCGGCATACGATGGCTGGTGTGGGTCTTCCGGGCTGTGTGGCCGTGTTCTTGAAGTTTTGTTTCCTAACGTTTCGCCAGCACCTGTGACCGGCATCTTCAGAGTGCAGGAGCACAGACAGGAGCAGTTCTCTCTGTGCCCAGCAGAGAGAACTGCTTCTGTCTGTGCTCCTGCACTCTGAAGATGCCGGTCACAGGTGCTGGCGAAACGTTAGGAAACAAAACTTCAAGAACATGGCCACACAGCCCGGAAGACCCACACCAGCCAACTATTCTCATCAAGTTGTCTTTCATTCTATCTTTTGACATGTCCCCCAAAACCACATTCTTTTCTGTTATTTATAAGCATCCTGGACCCTGAAGTTCCAGCCATATGGACTGTCAATTCACCTGACAACTTTTGTGGTTTGCAAGAATCAGGCCACATTCACATCTGCCACAATTTCAGGCAAACATCTGTGTGAATTTCATAATCCTGCCTCAGAACACATTACTGGATTCTGAGATACCATAGATGATGTTACAATGTTGGGGTTAGAACTCTCATAACTAGGCCTCTGTAAAGTTTCCAAAAGATGCTCCATTTCAACGATGCTTCAGATGGAGCCCTGCTTTAAAGCTGGTGTAATGGAGTAATTGAAGCCCATTCCTCCTTTCCGTAAAGCAAAACAAAGCTGGCATGTTGCTTTGCTTTGCATTGTGTTGCTTCTGAGGCCTCATCTAGCTAATTTCTACATTCTCATTGGACATGTTGGTAGAAATCTCAGAAGCATCGCAAGATGCTTTGATGAAGTGTATGGCTACACCTCAATGAGATGAATTGTACCACTTCTGCAGTGTGAAGCACTTTATCAGCCTCTTCACCCAAGTCTAGTATAACCTTCCTTATTATGGTTTGTCTTGATGGCTTTGGCTTTTATCCCATCTTCTTTCTGTCGTATTGATTTAGCTATAGATCAAGCATGTGGCATTGAAAATAAAGAGGTGGTACTCCTTCACCTTTGCCTTTATGGGAAAACAGGAGTGTTTTCAGTGCAGAAGGGTTGTGTTTTTCCTCCTTTTGATGGGGTGCTTGGCTGGACCTTTTTAAATGCAGATAGGGAGATTACTTAGAGCAAATCTAAAACTTCTGTGGCATGTGAAATATGACTCCTTACATTTATTTTGCTTATTTGTTTATCTGCTTAGTTTATTGATTCTTTTCTTTTGAACCTGTAGACTTTGCCTTTTGATAGCTGCCTTGGGCAAACCTATAAAACAAATCCTCATTTATTTATTCCCATTTATTACAGTCACAAGACTAGCACTAAACACACCATTATATATATAAAAAAAATCAATAGCAAATCAAATTAACTCCCTGCCCACACTAACTCTGACCAAGATAAACTAATCAATGTTTATTAATATTAGAACTATAGACAAAGCTAATATAAAAGTTGTTTAAGTTTTAGCTCTCTATCTCAAATGTACAAGTTATTTATATTTTTGTATCCCAGATTTGATTTGTTCAATTGGAAAATGAGAAAGCTTATTTTTAGTTGGAGCCATGTGCTAGTAATGGTGAGAGATGGAGATGGCCTATTCATGTCTTAAATGACCAAGGAAACACTTATCCTCCCACTACCAGTACATTATTAAATGTTTTTTTTTAAAAATCATAAGATGGTTTTAATTATATATTCTCAAATGTTTCAACCTGGACTCTTTAGTTTAAATTTACCACTGACAGTCATTTGAGCTTTAATTTGGCTGTCCCTGTATCTAATCTGTTTTAGGTAATTCCAGAGAGATTCTAAATTAGAAAAGGCTCCTCTTCTTCCTGGAATAGTTTATGTTATCTAATTGTTCTGTTAATTTGTTTCGGGATCTTCCTGAAAATACTTCCAGTTCTCACTATATCTTCATTTCCTTCCTTTTAAATGTTGATCTCATATTTAATTCATTAAGCATTTTTAGGGGTAAAGATAAAAATGGTAGATGTGGAAATGCATGTTGCAGTTGCCATCCATTTTAAGTAAAAGAAATAATTCAAAGGAGTATTGAAATGTCTGCTTAGAGATAAATCCTGTTTATTTAAGTGGAACTTCCTTCCAATTATATGAGTTTAAGATTATGTCCTCAACTAACTGATATGGAAAAATATCAGTCATCTTTATTCTTTGTAGCATTTTTCTATGATTTCAAGTTATCTCTGCTCTTCCTTGGTTTATAAAGAGCAGAACCTGCTAAGGATTAAGACAATAAGAGTAAAATAGAAAAAAAGAAAACAAGTGTTATTTTCAAAATCTATCACTTACTTCTCAAAATCATTCTAGATAAATATATCTAAATATATATTTTCCTTTTGTTCTGAGAGAACAAGCTTAACATGGAGGATATCAAATTGAGCAGACAAGGTTCTTTTCATCTTACCATTCCTTCACTGGTTGTAGCACCCCCAAAATTTCTTTTAGGGGAAGGAGCTGAAAAACTATTCATGCTTTTACAGTATTTAATTTGGACTTTAACAACCAGGGCTAAACACATTCATGTTTTGGGTTTAGTATTATTTGATTAAGGCATTATATTGGAGTTGAATCCTCCTAAGTAAATCTGTCAATGAAAATAAATTATGACAAAGGCTAATGAGGCAAACATCTGCCTATCATTAAAGGCATTTTATTTGCATGCCTATTGAGGATAGAATTAGATGAATTGGATTTAAAGTTAGCAGAAGAAAGAAAAAGAAGTTAAGGAACAAATAAAATAAATACTGTTGCTAGTGTCTATTGCCCACCTAACCAGGGAGAAGATGTAGATGATATTTTGCCAAAGCAAATTGTAGATCTTTGAGAGGCATGAAGTAATAGTGATGGGAAATTTAATTATTCCAACATCTGTTGGGAGACAGAATCTGCCAAGCAATTCCTGAACTGCCTTGGTGGCAACCTTTCCTTTTGGAAAGTGGACATAAAACCTGCCAGTACAGCAAACATGGGTGATGAAGGAGAAGTAGCAGAAACCTTGGACAAAAGTGACAATATAATGCTAGGATTCTTTATTTGAAGGGAAACTAAAATTGAGAGTAATCAAATGTATTATCTCTGACTTCAAGAAGATGGATTTTAATTAACTCAGAAGAACAATAAGTAGGATTCTAATGAGAAAAGTATGGGTACAAGATACTAAAACACAATTGCAAACAATTCCAGCAAGGACATAAACAAATCAGCAAAAGAAGTCAATGTTGTAGCACAAAAAACTTAATGAAGATTAAACAAAACAAAAGAAAAGATACATCTGCAAACTAGAGAGGACGTGTCACCGGGGAAGAGCAGAGATAACTTGAAATTATAGAAAAATGCCACAAGGGTCTGATAAACTGAAGTTGACGAAGAATGCTAAGAAGGGCAGAAAGGGTTTCTTCAAATCCAATGGATCAACAGATGTGTTCAGAATAAAAAGAAAGGGTCAGTGTACCAAGTGCTCAGTTAAGATTGCAACATACCAGCAGGCAACAAAGAAACGATGAAACTATTCAACTCTTACTTTGAGTTCAGCTTCTCCAGTAAGGAGGTATACAGTATGTTCCACTAGGCAAATGTGAAGAAAAAGATGGAGGGATAGGATGGAAGTTTCTGATTTATAAAATTATAACAAGATTTTAAAGATTTTAAATCTCATGAGTTCATTTTACTTGATTTCCACTTTTTCCAGTCTTAAATTCATTCTGTTCATTTCTGATTTGTTTAAAAATGGTTTCCATATGAATATCAACATAAAATTCAGCCTGGTGGAGAAGTATGAATTGGATGAATCTGCATTCCTCTTACCATCGAAATAGTCTAGCTAATGTTGCTGGTCAATCCAACTCAGATCCACCCTTTCTCAGTGATGTTTCTGGAGTTCCTTCATGTGCCTGTTTTTTCTTTTGTTTTTTTTGATACAGAGAATCACCACTGGCATGTTTTGTTTCCTTGGAGTGATTTTAATGTCTGCATACATTGGCAGGGAAAATGCCCTCTGTATTGCCTGACTGCCTTCAGCTCAAAGGTGTAGAGTGATCAATGCATCCATCTAAGTGACTTTATTTTTGAGATGTATTTCAGCTTCTCTTTGGCATACAGTGTTGAAAACACTAGGACAAACTCATCTCTGCCTGATCAGATGCTAACTATAGCCTTACCTCCACCTCACTGTGCATGAAGAAAAGTAGATGAGTGGCCTAGACTAAAAAATTAATTTCCCAAGGAGTGACTGATGGCTGCAGCAATGTAAGGCAAACATATCCCCTGTGTGCTTCAAGTCAATTCACCCTTCTCTCAACCCCTTTCACTTGCTCTTGAATGGAAATAAAGAAACACATGAAAAGAATACAGCAAAAGGAATGGAGGTGGGTAATTTTATTGGCAGTCTCCTACAAAGGCTAAAGAACATTCTGTCATCTTGACAGAGAGCATCTTATACTTTGATTGTCAGGAAAGGAGACATGTAGTAGCATCAAAGAATGGTAACCTCCATAAAGCCATCAGGGACCAACATTATCTTAAGATACAAGATCACAATATATAGGTATTTTTTCTGCAGAGATGTGTGATATTTTGTTCTTTTTTCTCCATACAAATAATTGTCTATATTGCCACCTGTTAAATGTTGCTGCCATTTCAATGTTATTCCTAAATTATCTCTTCAGTGTCTTTAACTTCTGCAAGATGCATGGTTTAGCATATTTGTTTTGCTCCATTTAAAAGATTAATTATGATCATAGTGACCATCCCAGTTATGGGCAATGCAGAAAACAAAGAACAGTTTAAAAAAGGAAATTTTCAGCTGATTGAGAGAAAAGAGGTCTAATTCAGGAAGGCAAACTGAAGCTCTTCAGTCAGCATTGCATGATGAACATGTGGTATTTGCATGGAGAGATGACAGACATGTTGGAGATCTTTAATGCCTCTCTGCACCATATAACATGGCAGCCCTGCCCCAGTATTTCCCCAATATTTCTTCAAAGCTAGGGAACCATTTTTTCAACATTACACAAACACACACACACATACACACTATATGCCACCTATTAGATGCCTCACTGTTTTTTTTAGTACTATCAACAATTGTATCCTTTTGGATTGTAAAAGCCAAAGGTTAAGAAAGAGAATAAAAAAAGTAACTTCACCAATCCAAAGGGTAAATGAGCTAATATCCCAAGCAGTCCAAGATTTGATTGGAAAATTAAGTGAACATAAATATCTGTGTTCATAACAAAGTACATGGATGTATGGGTACAGTTGGCACTAATAAACCCAAAGTATTAATTGTCCATACCAGTGTTTCTCAATCTCAGCAACTTTAAGATTGTAGACTTCAACTCATCATCCACACATCTTAAAGTTGCTGTGGTTGAGAAACATTGGTCTATACCAGTGTTTTCAACCTTGGCAGCTTGAAGATGTCTGGACTTCAATTTCCAGAATTCCCCAGCCAGCTATGCTGGGGAATAGTTGGCTAGGGAATTCTGGAAGTTGAGGTCCACACATCTTCAAGCTGCCGAGGTTGAGAAACACTGGTCTATACTATTGATTAGCTGAAAAGCAACCCATATATGCTAACCCATTGAGGCAACTCTAATGTTGACAGACCTCTTAGCAGTTTATGAACCTTCAGAAAAGTCTCTAGTCATGCAAAGCCTTTTTTCTAAGCAGGCACTGCATCTTTTAGGATACTACTTTTTTAAACACCCATGGAAGGTGGCTTGGACAGTTTATCCATACCAGCAGCTATATTCTCTGCAGTGTGGCTTGGACTGTCCCGCTCCTCTCCTGAATGCTGTAAATTTGCAGTGGCCTCCTGGGTCTGATCTTATGCTCCTGTTCCTTTCAAGGAGAGCCATGACAGGTGGACAGAAAATAGTCCCTTGGAGCTTACTGCTTGCTTCCTACCCTACCAACTACATATGGAATTTATCCAAATCATGTGCAACAATTCTCTTCCAGCACTGTGAACAGCTCCCAAGTACTAAGCAGTGAAATCTTTCCAAAGTGTGCATTAGCTGCCAACTCCTGCAACTGGATGAAAAAAAAAAAACCACAACAAAGCAAAATCATTTAACTACATATGTCTTCTTGCATAACTGTTATTTTAGGTGGTGGTGGAGAGAGGATGTTTCAGGTAGCCAAATAACACACTTACTACTACCAGCTTTTGGGTACATTGCTGATTCTTTTGTCTGGGTCTGTATATATGAATTGCATGAATCTGAATGACCACTACATTTCTCTGTGTCCCAAATGCTGCCACCTACTGTTCATCATGACTTTTGCAGTTCAGATCAGGTAACACTACTTCTGTCATCCACTTTGATCTGAAGTTGGTATAAGAAAAAATGACATATATGCATCTTAAAGAAGTATTTAAATTAAAATAAGTCAGGGTACACTGTAATGGGAAGAAGGAATAACCTTGAGGAACAGTAAGAAGAGCTGCTGCCAAGACAATGGTCAGACAAAAGAAATCTGAATCTGGGGCAGAACTGTAATCCGAGTAAGCATCTCAGACAAGTCCCTCCCTAATTCTCATGAAGATAAAAGGAGGGAGGGGCAAAATACATTCAGACTTGCAAGATTCTGTTACTATAATCTTGTAATAAAAGTAGTATTAGCATTCATGACTTTGGTTTCCTAGTCTGATCTACCTTGAAGGACTGATATACACATGGTTCTGTTTGTCTGCAGACATTTACTGGAGTTTAACTTAGTCAGCATCTGGCTCTCCCCTCACCAGTCTTGAAAATAAAAAGTGCAGCCTAGGAATAGTTATTACATGATAGCAATTTTTAATGTACATGTCACTTATAGCAATTGCAGTGTGGGAGGTTGCTATTAATTATAGTCCATACCAAAATGAGTTTTGGTTATTAAAAGTTTGGAAAACTTTGCTTTACAAATCAGTTAATGTTTAGACCAAGTCTTGGCATGTATACTCAGAAATAAAGCCCACTGAACATAATGGAGTTTCTTTCAAGTAAAAGTACAACCTGAGTACTCTTAATTAACTTTGATTAAGCTATGCTGTAAGTGACAATGTATGTTACAATATCAATAATATACCATTTAAGATTAGTTTACTGCATATATAGCCTTCAAGGAATACTCAGTGATTATAACATTATCCAGTTACCCCAAGGAATAGTAGAGCTGCAGTGTAGGATACATGTTGTGTTTTTCATACCTGGAGACAAAATTTCAGTTGGGTCACTCCTATTTATAGAGTGAATTCTTGTATGAAGGCCAATGTTGATCAGGATTAGCTTGAAATATTATTTCTATGTCATTATGGTTTCAGCTTTGCTGAAGCTCATTGCTAGAAGTAGGATTGATATGGTTGTAATATAAGCTCAGTTGTCAATATATTGGTTTATTGGGGGGGGGGTTAAAATACAGAAAAATACAGCTGAAATCTGAATAGTCTGTTAGGCTTTTACAGCAAGCTTGCTGTGTGGAGCAAGCTGCAATAGTAGCATTTCAGCCCTACTGTGCTTCTCTGATTCTTGCCAGTAAAGATTGCATAAGAGAAGTCAGAAGTGTCATTACACTTTTGATGCCTGTTTAGAGAAAAGAAAAATCTGAGTTCAAATGCAACTACTGTATTTCATACAAGACCACTCCATCAATAAAAACTTGAATAGTCCTTTACTCAGGACAAAATGTCTGGAACAGATTTCTTTGTCAAGTTTGTTGGTCCTCTTAGGAACAAATGATACTTTAGAATTAAAGTGAGAGTGTTATAACTGGCCATCTGTGCATAGGCAACCACATTAAGTAATTTGTGGTAGCAGTACGTCAGGGGCTGGGAGTTGGGTGGCATATACATTTAATTAACAAGAACAACAACACAGTCATGCACCTCAGTAGCTCAGTGACCTCAGAGTCATAGCTCTGAATGTTGCATTCAGAAGGTCTGAGGATTAATCCCAGATACAGCTACAAAACAATCATACATCAGGCTTTTAGTTGCTGTACTAGTCAGTGTTGATTATGTTGGTTAGATGGACAATAATTTGCCCAGCACAGAGCATAGGGCAGCTTCTTATGTTCCTAAGTACATATCTCAGACAGTTGGACTATCAGTTTTGGGCTGTAAAAATCACTAGATGTTACTAGATATGGCCAGGAATTCAATTCAGTTTCCCTTTTTCCCCTCTAGTGGCCATATGGATTTTTGCAGCCCCGCACCTGGTAGCCCTGAGCTAGTATTAAGACTTTCATCCTCTATTCTGATTAAAAACATGGGACTTCTAACAGTATTTTTAAAGCTGTATTTCCATGAACAAAGAGAGATACAGTATGACAGTTTGTCTGCAAAGTGTTTGCTCTGTTCCTCTGTGATTTAAAAGTGCAATTCAAAGCAGGAATCCTAATAAAAAAGAAAGAAAAATACTTTGGCTGGACTTGCATTGTTTCCTTCCTCCTGTGCCTTTCCTCTGATCTGCAAGCCTTCAGGTAGAATTATGATTGTGCACCAGTTTAAATACTAATGTTGCAAATTGCTAACCTGCGATGTAAGGGATTGAATACTAAAGAAGAAGAATCCAAATCAATTCAGCTTGGCATACTCCCCCCCCTTTTTTTTTAAATCTGGAATTTCTCCTTAAGAGAGGTAAGTTAATTGATTCTATCAGAGTCTGCTTTAAGTTTCTGTAAAGCAGAAGTTCAGATCCCCCCCCCAAAAAAACCCCAAACCACACCATATTCTAAACTTAAAATCTTAAAAGTGGTGGTCATCTTTCTGGAGTGCAGCTATCTCCATGCCATTTCCAAATCAACAGAAAATGTTTTAGTTATGGTTAGAAAAATTGTGGTGTCATCCTGGTCCTATAATGTGATACAGATAGTCCTTGCTTAATTGGGATTGGCAACTCTGTCACTAAGTGATATAGCTGTAAAGTGCAATGACAAGTGACCACACTGACTTTTGACAGCAGTTATGGCAGTTCCAGTTGCCATCGTTAAACAAATCCTGTGTGGTCGTTAAGTGTGATGTCACATGATTGACATTTGTGACCTCCGGTTGGCTTCCCCACTGACTTTGCTTGTTGGAAGCTGGCAGTGAAGGTCACAAATGGTGATCATGTGGCCGCAGGACACTGTGTCTGTCATAATTGTGAGCTGGTTGCCAAGCACCCAAATTGCTATCATGTGACTGGGGATGCTGCAAAGTACAAGGACTGGTTGTAGGTCTCCTCATTCAATGCTGTCATAACTTCAAATGGTTGCTGAATGAGTGGTCGTTAAGCAAGGACTACCTGTATTGTGGAATTATAGGGATTCTGTATTTTGTTGGTTGCTTTAATCTGAGTTGGGGAGGTGGTAATAGTATGGCTCTCAGAGCTGAATCTCATTGGAATGGTCTATAAGCCTTGTAACATAAATAAAAGAATAAATAAATACTGAGCATGGACCTCAATCTAAACAAAGTTGTGAACCGCTGTTGTGAAGCATACAGGCATTTTTTCACCGGTACTACATATCCAGTATTCCAAGTAATGATAAACAATCTACTTCCTTTTGGTATAAGCTCTTATAACTCACTTTGTAGTAGAAGTTGTCTTGGGTGTAATGGTTTTTTGTTCACTGTGGAAAGTAACTGTGCAGTAACTGTGCAGGATTTGATGGTGCCTGCTTACAAACTTGGAGGGTAATTATACTCCTTTGTCTAATAACTTCTCTTACTGATGTTGGGCTGACATGTTTTTAAACAGTATTTGGTGATCGTAAATACTGAATGGCGCTGATTCCCCACTCATTATCATAAGTTTGCATTTGATTTGTCTGATTGCTGCAGGTGGAAACAATAGGTGATGCCTACTGTGTGGCCGCAGGGCTCCACAGGCAGAACCTGAATCATGCAAAGCCAATTGCCCTGATGGCCCTGAAGATGATGGAGCTGTCAGAGGAGGTGCTCACACCAGATGGAAGACCAATTAAGGTAACTTCTTCTCTGTGTACTGGCAGCAATTTAATGAAGTGAAAGAGCAGCCTGTGCTTACTAACATAGCGAATAATGTGGTTAAAGTTAGAGTCTTGGTATAAGAGGTGAGCAGTAGCATAGGGGGATTGTCCAGGGACAATATCTCACTTAATTAATTAGTCAGGCATCCGTGAGGAGCTGGCAAGAGGTTGAGCGGGCTGTTATGCTTTGCTTGTGGGCTTCTGATTGGCTACCGTGGAAGTAGGGGTAGCTGGAGTCCATCGTACTGCCTCAACTTCCTACACGCATCATCCACAGTCAACATGTGGCTTCTTGGCTCTTTTTTGTTTGGTAACTGGAGCCCCCTGAGGACCTCAGGTATTTAGCAGCAAACTACCAGATAAACAGGAGCCTGATTTTCCCATTGTGTGTGCATTTGTGGAGAAGAGGCAAAATAATAAGTAAAATGGAAGATAAACCCTCCAGTGAACTTAATGCACATAGTTTACTTCAAATTCATCACACTTCAAAAATGGAAGAGAAATGGCCAAAGTTCTGGCTGGCTTTAGGTTTGATGTCTCTGGGTAAAGATCTGAAAACACAGATGCTTCATATGTAATGTTAGATGAGAAATGAGTACTTCAAAATTATGTTGGAAATGTGGACAACATGGAGGGTCATTTTATCATGCCTGGTGGACTTGTAAAAAAGCCAAAAATTTCTGGGTTCAAATACATATAGTGATACAAAGAATTTTAAAGATCAATATTCAACTGAAACCAGAACTTTTCTTGTTGGGATTAATAGACAGTCAATTAGAAAACAGCCGTGGAAAATTATCTTTATATATGATTACTGCTGCGAGACTGTTATATGTGCAAAAATGGAAGACTGTGAAATACCCACAATGAAAGAAGGGTTGGTGAAGATGACAGAACTAGCAGAGATGGCAAAAGTAACCTGTTTGATTAGAGAAAGATCAACAACTACATTTATTAGTGACTGAAAGCCCCTTATGGACTTTTTGCTGAAAAAAGAGAAAAATGAACTTGTGATTTATGGGTTTGAAGATTAGAAAGGGTAGCTTATGGAAAGAGGGAAATTATAATGAAAGGCAAAGTAAAAATGTATCTATAATCACTGTCAAGAAAGCTGCTGCTTTATATTCTTTCTTGCCTTTTCTGTTTCTGTTTCTTTTTCTATTTTCTTTTTTCACTATTTACTATTCTTCTTTATTAACATTATTTTCTCTTATGGTTTTTACTGTGTTAATTTTTTAAATAAAAATTATATTTTTATTAAAATATTTCTTTTATTAAAATATTACATCTAATAACAACTTATTGTTCCTGTACCATTTGGAGAATTTTATCTCCTTGCTTTCCTTAATGGGATAAACATATTCTCACGCAATACTTCACCGTTTAAAAAGAGTTGATACTGGATGTTACTGTGGCTAATTGTCTCTAACACTCAAGTTTGGGTTCATGAAGTTGGACTTAATTTGAAGAAGACTTTATTTTAAATTTACTCTGTACGCAGTTGTAAGTGTATATAAACAAGATGTTTTACTGTGAAGTTGTAAAGTGAAAGAATTTTCCCAAAAGGAAGATGGGGATGGACAAGAGAGGTAAGGCAATTATTAGCCCAACCTAAAACTCAAGGCTATAACAAGAGTCTAAGCCTATATAATCAGCGCTAAATTTTATGTATTTCTTAATAAACTGAGTAATAATATGTCATTTAATGGCAGGTTTTGCCATCAAGATCGTCTATAAGATACACTAAACTACAGATAATTAAAGTTTAAATTCATTAATGAACTTGCATCACACATAGTACAAATAATTCTTAGCTCTTCCTTTTAAAAATTTCATTAATACTACATTCAGTAAAAGAGGCTTAATAGCTTGATCTTGACATTAATGTAACCTTCATCCCCAGTAAAGAACAAAAGACAATGAATGAAGTGGGTGTATGGGCGGGAGCCATGTGGCCATGACTGCTATCTTGACTTTTTTGACACTCCCTAACAGGTTATTTATTTTATTCATTTTATTATGGCTGCCTACTCCAAAAGACTCTGGGCCCCTTACAGAGTTATAAAGAATGATGCTGCTGTAAAGTAGATTGAATTATATTTCCTTTTATTATCTCATTCCTTTAATTTCTTGGCATATTGATGTAATGGGCAGTGAGAATAACCTTGAGAGACCAGAGGAACAACTGCAACCAAGACGATGGTCAGATAAGAGAAATATTAAGTCCAAAGCAGGAATGGGGAGGGGGGGCGGGCGGAGAAAGCATATCAGACTTTATCCTCTCTAGTTCTCTGCAATGTAAGGGCAGGGAGGGGAGAGGTGCATTCAGACTTGCAAGATTCTGTTACTGTAACCTTACAATAAAAGTAGTATTAATGATTTTGGTTTCCTGGTCTGGACTACCCTAAAGGGATGACAATTGTTTTGTACATTCTTTCTGCACTTTGCATAATGTTGCTCACCCTGAAAGGAAATAGGATGTTGAATATATACGGTATCTTTCCAGAGAGACTATTCTGCAATATGGGGTCAGAATAAGAAATAGAGAAAGAGAGGATCAACTGATGATTGGCCACTGAGACACTTTCTGTGCTGGATTTCAAAATAGGAGACTAAATAAATAAATAGTTGAAAATTGGTTTATGGCACAATTTTTTTAGTTTAGAGTGTTTGATTTCAAAAGTGTTGGCAACTTTATCTTGCAGGAAATGTCTTTTTTAAAAATAATGTTTCTAAACACATGGAAAGATTTTCAAACATATAATTTCCTTCCCACATAAACAATGTTTCTTGCATTCTCCAAATGTAAGGAAAGGCTGCTGTTTAGTGTTCTTTCAAGTGCGTCTCCTAGAAAGATTTGTAAGAATGATGAACACTGAAAATGTAGATGTTTACCACTTTCCCCCAGGCTTTTGATCTTTTTGTTTTAGCAAAACCAGCAGAAAAGAAGATATAGAAATCCAATATACACACATTGCTTTAACAGTGTGTGATTATTGGTGCAAAACATCCTCATCCATATTTAGTTAACGTGATGACTCTCAGTATCAGTGAAACTATGCAGTCAGATTTATATCAGCATTGGCTGCACATGCACACAAGGTTACTTTTACACACGGATGATTTCCTTTGCTAGTTGTCTTTAGGGACCTAATTTTTCATAACTGTAAGCTGAAATGGCTTATCTGTGACACTTAGTAATGAACTTTTGTGTTCTGTGTTGTACTATAGAAGTAGTTTGACTGTTAAGATCACATCGTTGGCTGATTTTGTCAGAATTGACTGAAAAATTAAAATCTTTTGTCGTTCTTATCTATACACTAGCATAAATTATGCTAGTATTACTATTAGTTCAGGAGGGCTGGTAGTGTTATCTGAGAAGCTTTCAATAGCTGGACTTTATTTAATTAATATATTTTTAAATTCAATGTATATGTCCTTATGTCAGTCTAATGTTATGTTTTCAGTTGACATTAGATTTTCTTCAGCATTGCTCAACAATGCATCAAGATGCTGTTTGGGCTAAGCAAACCCTTAAAAGTCCCACTGATATCAGTAAGAAGGTTAAGGTAAATTTAAATGGGTAATATTACAAATGGTTACACTTTGGCTGGCTTCTTTTTATAAACTAAAGAAACATCTATTTTTTTCTTTGTCCTGTAGCAAAATATGGAATGCTGAAAGATAGAGTGAATGCTGCAGTAGGAATCCCCTAAACATGGACGTTCACAGTTCCATTTCATGTAATATTTTCCACAGGAGGTCTTTTGGGCTGCTGTTTTCTAGTGGACTTAAAAGATGGCCCCAAGCATAAATATTAGCACATGGCCTTCGTCCATGCAGAAGTTATTTTGTAATTTCCCCATGCCACTTACAGTGATGGTGTAGCAAAAGATATTTACACCTTCCGCCTACTTTGAGTTTCTGTGAACTGTACTTCAGATAGTGTTGAGGCTTGGGGCATTATGTGAGAAACCATCTGGAGAGTAGAAGCTGTCAATATGTACTGCTCTGCTGTTGCTATCAGTGTGGTGGAAATGTTATAAGAGAACTTAAGCATGTGCAGATGCAGTATCAGAATTGAGTGGGGGGGGGTTAATTCCAGAAATATTAAAGAAGAGGAGGAGGAGGGATCTTGGTGTTAGTTTAGGAAAGACAGCTCGATAGCCTGGAAATTTCCCAAGATGACGTTGAAACCAGACTTTCCCAATTCTACCTGCCCATTTTTTTTATATTGATTTTCTGGGGAAAAGTAGCTCCCTGAACAGCTTGCAAAAGCTTTCCCTTTTCAGTTGTCTAGAGAGGGAATTGGACATGAAGATAACCTCAGTTTATGATAAAACCAAGTCTAAAGGTGAAAAGATAACTCAATTTTTTAACATCTATAAGGTATTGTAGTGCAGAGAAAGAGTCAGTTTGATGTAGTGGTTGAGGCACCAGGCTAGAAACTGGGAGACTATGAGTTCTAGTCCCACCTTAGGCATGAAGCCAGTTGGGGGACCTTGGGCCAGTCACTCTCTCTCAGCCCTAGGAAGGAGGCAACAGCAAACCAAGAAGACTGCAGGGACTTGTCCAGGCAGTCACCAGGAGTCAACACTGACTTGAAGGCACAGACACAAAGTGCAAAGGAAGATAATCTTTGCATTAAGGTTTCTGAATATTCCAGTGGGCAGTATATGTCATAAATAAAGGCAGAGGTGGCCTTTTAGGTGTGTCATTCCAGTTTTCTGAAGGCTCTCTCAGTCTTTAGCTAGGACTCTCCAATGACTTATGAGGCATTACCTGCTTTCATCCGTAATGGCTCTTCTAAGTTATCTGCAAACCTTTTTGTTGGAGACTTGAGGATCAGACTTAGATTTTTGGCTTGGAGGGCATAAGCTGTGCTTCAAACTATGAGTCTTCCAATATAGCCAGTGAGAAACTTAATTGATAATTTGGGGAGAAATCGGTTTTCTTCCTTCTCTCACAATTTTGAAACTTGCAGTCATTCACTTAAATTAAATTAAGAGGATTCAGGAGTGGCAGATTTAAATAGCTTTTCACATGCCGCATAATAAAACTGAAGCATTCTTGCCAGCAGTTGCAGTAATGGTAGTCAATGTGAATGGCTTTCAAAGGAGACTCTGTTCACGGAGGATCAAATTTTCAGGGGCTACCAGTGCTAATGGCTGTTTACTAACTCCTGAATCATAGCCAGCATGCCTTATATATTGTTTACTGGGAAGTGACAGCAGAAAGGGACTGTCACCCTTCAGGCTGGGCTTGTGAGCTTCCCAAATCTATTCAGTGCCTAGTTGGATCTATGGCCTGATCCAACCTTGTGGCTCTTCTTATTATATAAACATATATTTCCAAACCACTTTCTATTGGTGATTCACATCTACTGAAGTGCTATAGCTCTCTCGACCCCAGATATGAGTGAATTCGCTGTACAGAGTGCCTTCCAAAGTTCTGACCTTAGCAGTTGCTATCATTCACGCTCCAAATCTTGGGCACTGTGTCAAAGTCTCTTGCTAATGTTGCTATGTGCTGATTAGGGAACACATAGACCAAATATCTAGCAGGACAAACAGTTTCTTTTGTCTCCTATTAACTTTCCATTATTCCAATGAAGGCAGAAGAGAAGGAGCTGTAGGATATCCAATGCATTTCTTTCCATGTTGGGAGTGGGTCTGGGAATACAGTTCCCAGCATCTGTGGACAGGAGAATGACATTGCACATACATTTCCCACCAAGGAAAGAGGTCCCCAGGAGAATCACACTCCGAGCATCATAACATGACACTCCAGTAAGAGTGCTATTTACATTTTAAGTTTACAGTTGGATAGTTATGGCTTTGCTCTGACCTTTGAATGTAAACAAATAAATGTCTGCTGAATTCAGTATATCCAGCCTAATATGGTCATCTGACATTCTGCTTATAAACAGACTCAGTGCTCACAACAGGGGTATAAAAATAATCTTGCATCAGAAGATAATCAAAAATTCTGATGCCATAAAAATTTGATACTGCAATCCTATATGCAGTTGAAAAGATAAAGAATCCCTTGCACAGAGCTCAACTCCTGGTGACTCTAAGGAGACATCATTTTTAGGACACATCCTTTTAATTTTGGGGGAAAGCATGCAAAAGTGGTTTGCTAATGCCTTCTTCCAGGATGTTCTCACTTTGCAGTCTAGTTTAGACCCTGGGCATTTCCTGGACAACTTCCATCTAATCAGGTGCAACCTTTCTAAGTTGCTCAAGGTCAACCAATATTGGTTAGGTGTTACTACCAGCATTGGATCTAAAAGTAAAATTTTCCTTACTTGAGAGTAAGTCTTACTGATTTCAGAGTGGTTTGCTTCTGAGTGGAACATGTAGGATAACTCTGTAAACCTGAAAAAGTACACTATATCTAATCAGAAATTCCAAACTCTAAGGTCCCCTTCCGGAAGTGAAACTAAGAGCAATATTTTGTTTCAAATATAGATTCTAATATTTAATGTTTCTATACTGCCTACTTCAAAGACTCATGTATCCATCCATTTTGAGAAACTTTTCAGGTGGCAGGCACCACTGCACATTTTCACATCTTATGTGAGACCTCAATATCCAGAATAATGGGTTTCGGGCATTTTCATTTTAGACAGACAGACATATTTTGGGTTTCCTTGAATATGATTAGTAGCTTTGTGGATGCTGTGAGACCCAGGGTTCTACTTTGCTGACCTTCCCCCACAGCTTTTCCTGAAAGTAATTCATTTATTTTGGTAGTTACTAAAAATGTGTGCCCATTAAGAATTAAAATGAAGTCTGCCCAGAATCAAGGTAGTGGAGAACCTTGATTTTTTACACCCACAGAATTGTGGCTTGCATCTCTCCTTCCCCTCAAAAAATACATAGTTTGGAAGGGAACTATTGACTTACAGTATGAGTTTGATAAGGTGGCTGAGAAATGCCTTTCTCTAGTTTTTTGTTTTTTTTGATAAGCATTTAAAAAGTATGGCAGAGATTCTTTTTAAAAAGTATTGGATTTTTTCCAAGTGTGCTGGAACTGCCTGTTGTGTTTCTTAGAGTTTTGGCAGGTTTTCTGATATCCTTTTGAATTTTACACTACGTAAAACTTTGGTGACAGCTGTCCCTAGTCTTATGTAAGCTTTGAATACCATAAATTGTTGTCTACTTATTTATATGTACAGCGTAAGATGTAAAATGAGAAGATACAGACTCATTTTTCACGTTAGAGCAATCTTTTTTTTTTTAATTTTTGTTATCCTGCTTTTATTATTTTTATAAATAACTCAAGGTGGCAAACATACCTAATACTCCTTCCTCCTCTATTTTCCCCACAACAACAGCTCTGTGAGGTGAATTGGGCTGAGAAAGACTGAGTGACCCAAGGTCACCCAGCTGGCTTTCAGCCCTAAGGCCGGACTAGAAGTCACAGTCTCCTGGGTTCTAGCCTGGAGCCTTAACCATTAGACCAGTGTTGTCCAAACCTGGCCACTTTAAGATGAGTGGACTTCAACTCCCAGAATTCTGGGAGTTGAAGTCCACTCATCTTAAAGTGGCCAAGTTTGGACAACACTGCATTAGACCAAACTGGTTTGGTTTCACAATTTCTTTGGTTTTTTCCTTTGGTTTTTTCCTTGGGTTTCACATGTTGGATGTTTGTTCCTGCTGGAGAAGTAGAAGCTTAAATCACTTGAGCTGTGTACCGTTTAACCAAACAAATTCTCCTCCAGAAATGCAGAGCTCATGCTTTCTGTTGATAATTCCTGCCCTGGTATTTGGAAATCTTTCTTGATAGCACCATCGTATCCTAGCAACTTCTGTCCCCCCCTTCTCTTTTCATTCTCTCTCCCATCCTTTCTAATATCTAAATTATTCCCTAAAAGCTACCAGAAAAAAAAGGTCCTATTTCAGAAAGGCTGGCTTAAAATGAAGAATTATTTGTCTTTTCATGGACTAACATTATTGCAAAAAAAAAAAGTATGCATTTGTTCAAAGAACACTATTTATGTTGTTAATGCCTAAATGGTGTAGTTATATAAGGGATTTTATTTATTTTTTTGCTCTTTTTTTCTGGATGTAACTGGATTGAATGGTGGTGTTCACCTCACAGAAACAGGGACCCAAAGTTGGCAAGAGGCATTTTTGTTCAGATCAATCACAGCTTAAATAGGCAAGAATGTTGATTACACAGAACTCTTCTGCAGACAAAGCAGTAGTTTAGTGCTCCTTTTCCCCCTTCCCACTTAACAGAATAAATCAGAATAATTTGGTTCTGATTGGTGTGATTTCTTTCTTTAGGAAACATTTTCCTTGTGACCTGCCTTTTGAAATACAAATAATTTTTTTTATGCCATTCTTCTTTTCATGTTGATGCTAAAGGAATATGAACAGAGGAGATCTAAAGCACCAACATCTCCCTGCCTGTTCCAAAAAGTGTGTTCCTTTCTGGGTCATGCTATTCAGATTCCAGTATGAGATGACCAACGTGTCTCACACATCTTGAGCCATTTCCTCTTCTTTGCTAGAGTAGGAAATAATTAATGGCATGTAAGAATTACAGGCAGCTGCCTGCCTGCTGGACTTTAAGGTAATTCTTCTAACCATGTAGTAGGCATCATTTACTAATAGGATCATCAGATTTGGGGAAATCTCAGATATATTTCCAAGCAATTTGGGATGGCGAAGAGCCTTTACTCAGCATTATCTTTTAACTGAAAATCTCTTGATAAGGAATTCTTGACAGAGAGTTCTGACAGAGAGTTCTGACCTTGTACTGTTTGAAAATCAGTAGATTAAACAAAGCAGTTTTACCAGTCCTGGGGGTGGCAACATGTTTTTTATTCTTTCTAGCAGAAGGTTGGAAAAAAATAATAAAAGGGCTTGGGACTTTCTCCATCTGTCTATCAGTACAGTAAACTCTCCAAAAAGTATACAGAACAAGATCAAATTGAGAGAGAGGAGGAGAAGGCATCCAAAGAAGATGATGGTTGCAAATGAGGCGGATCAGTTACAGATCTACAAGTAAAAAAAAAAAAAAAAAAATCCTGAAAAATTCTCTCATGCATCTGGAGAAGCCGTTGTGCAGCCTCTCAAAACATTGAGGACTTCTCAGTTTTAAGCTGCCCTACCTCCCAATCACGTGACCCAGAACACCCAGACATGCAAACACAGATGCAACATGAGGGAAAAACCAGGGAGTAAAAAGCACAGACACACACACGGACACAACACCTTACTTCTTTACACAGAAAAACACAAATGGCTGCTATTGCCACATCTGATAACGGAGTTGGAAAGAATTCCAAAAGCCACGCTCTGAACGCTTCCCCAGCTTGTTTATACAACAGCTGCCTTGTATTCCCACTACTGCAGAATCAGTGTTTGCCTTAAAGTTGTAGCTTGAAAGATTTGCTTGATGCCTTTGTCTTTTGATTTGGTTTTTATTTACAAAAGACCTTCTAAAGGCATCTCTTGAGTAGTGTTAGTATTGAAAGGAGAAACTCCCTGATTGTCTTCAGGATTTCATGAAAGAAAAAGGGCACAGAGAAAAATAAATAACAAAAATTCCATCTTTGCGATGGAAGCAAAGGCATTTATTTACTCAGGGTCAGAGGTGCTATTAAATCACAATATTGTGTGGGAGAAGGTCCAGTCCCTACAAAAGGACAAGATGATGTATTGGCTTTAAAGCCAAAAAGCACACTTTCTTCATCCTCCTTTAGTAATTGCAACACGCATTTGCTTCTGCATCTAGAGGTAGATGCCCTTTATTTGTATTTTATTTATTTATCAAATGTGTTTCTTAGCTGATTTTAGTGGTTGCAGTCTTCCCAAGAGAACTTAAAATAAACAACATCCATATCATAAACATCATGCATGTGCTAATTTAATAAGAGTGAGCAAATTAAAAAACAAACAAACTGAAAACTTAAAATAACCCAATAGCGTATGTGATTTTAAAAGTAGTCTGTTTTCAGTAGATTGTTTGGTTTAATATTTCTAGAAAGAATCTTGTCCTGTTTTTTGGGGGGAAGGAATTCCATAGAGCAGGGGTTGCCACTGAGAACTCTTTAGCATCTTACAATCTTATGGCCTCTGTTTATATGATCACAAGGCAGGTTCCTAAGGGGCAACATTTGTTGATTTGGGCCATGTTTTTAAAATTATTTTCAGTGTGGAAGGGCTGCTGAATGCTTGAGTGACTGTCAGATATCATTAGGCAAAGCAATAAATATTGACTCCTTAGAAACTCAATCCCATATTCAGTGACAGCAGAAGCTTCCCAGACTTGGCACAAGTAAATAAGTTCCCTTATTACACACAAGAAGTAATTCAAATATATGCAGAAGTTCTGCATACTGCAGAATATAGGAATCAACCCAGAGTTTTAATCCTAGGTCTTTTTTTCCTTCATTTTGAGTCAATGGATTTTTAGCAATTACTTTTCTGCCCTTCAGAGTCAGAGATAACTCTTCCATATTTACATAACAGTACTGCCTGGCTTGAGAATCACTGATTCGTGCCTTGCCAGCTTCTACTCTTACACCATCTCTCTCTCTATTTTCTCCTTACCCTCCCCCTTTGGACATGGCAGTACCAGATACATCTTCTCCCTCCCTCTGACCAGGGAGCCTCAGTAGCTTTGGACCCCTCCTTCCATTCATTAGCTGGAGATGACAAGGTCTCTCCCCACTTCAAACCTCCCTATCCCTCCCTTCTTCCTGGGGATCTCAGAGGCAGGGGGAAATTCCATTTCTTCTTTAGCTGAAGTTGGGGAGTTGTTCCACCATACAGGCTCTCTTACCTGCCATTATTCCTGACACCAAACAACAAGAAGTAGGGAGGGGAGTTTCTTCTATCTCTTCATCAGATAGTTCTATCACTGCAGAACTCTTCTTTGGTACTGGGTGGGGCAGCCTCTCCTCCATTAGTTATACCAATATCTCCCTCTCCTTCACCAAACCAATCCTCCCCTCCCAGAAGAATCAGAATTCTAGGCACCAGAGCCAGAACCATGACCAGTCGGTGGTCTGGTTTTGTGAGGGTATTACACATGGTTTCACTGAAGGAGGCAAGAGATTATACAGTATCTGCAGTTTGCCATGGTTGATCTGGGTAATCAGATATCCTACTCTGCTGCTTCTGAAACAGGAGTCCAAAATACATTCCACTTTGAAATCTTCCTCCTCCCACCACCCAGTTAAGGAAGGGAATCAGAGATCTACAAGGGATATGGAACTTTCTGGGTCTAGGAGGGAATGGTGGAAAATTTCATGCAGTTTTAGTGTGGCTAGAAGTTGCAGATGAAGTTTACAGTCTTCATCTCTGAAAATGTGGTAAATGATCCAAAAAAGCTTTTTTGATAGTCATGAGGAGGGGAGAAAAGTTATAGAAAGCCAAATGTGATCTTCCACAGTAATGAGGGGGAGCATTCTGGAAATTGCAGTCAGTAGACTGGTTTTTTTGAGGCCTTGGCATGATACTTGACAAGGTACTGAGAGGCTACAATTCCTGGAGAAAACAGGAGGCCTCCAGAAATGGGGGAAAGCTGGGAAGCATTTGGCAAGAGATTCGTATGTTAACCATAGGTAGCCTGAAATAACAACACTTGAATAGAAGATAGTTATATGTGTGATCATAAGCAAAGGGATCCTAGAGGAAACAGATGATCTGTACCCCTACCATGGTTGTGGCTCCAGTGAATGAGCTTCATCAAAACATGGATGAGGAGAATACATCTCTCTTGGTCCCATTAAAGGCAATTAATACCTTTGATCATAGCATCCTTCTGGACCACCTGCAAGGGTTGGGAATTGGGTGAGTCATTAGTTGAGTGGGGGGTTCCAATGAGGTATCTTTCAGAGCTTGGTGCTTCTATGTTGTTTAATATTTAAATTATACCACTGCGAGAATTTATCCTTCAGTTTGGAGCAAGATGTCACTAGTATTCTGAGAATGCTGAATTATATATTATCACCCCAGGTTAGGCTGCTTTGGAAGCTGCTTTGGAAGTCTTAAACTGATATATAGAGGCTGTGGAGATCTGGACAGGGCAATAGGAGCAGATTAAATCCTACTAAGACAGAGTGACCAGTCATCAACATCTGGGCAATCCATTGGTCCCAATGGTTACTGTGGATTGAGTCATGTTTCCTCAACATAATTAGCTCATGCTTTAGATTTTCTCCTGGACCTACTCAATTGTGGGCAGAAGCCATGGTCAGAAAGGCCTGTCCTGGTGGGCCAGTTATGGCCCCACCTGAACTGGGATGCCCTGATTCTGTGACTCTTGCCTTGATTACAACCCAGTTAAACTACTGCAATGAGCTCTATGTGGGGCTGCCTTTGGACACAAGCTAGAAATTGTAACTTACACAAATGTGGCTAGAATACTAGAAGATTGCTAGAGTTCTGATTAATAGTGTTTATTAGAAAGAAGGTAAAAGTTACCACTTAAAACTTCCAGTGAGTACTTTCAGATAAGACATTTTTGTAAAGGTAATTTTAGGGCAATAAACTCTTTCATGTTTTCTTCTGCTCAGTCTATGCAGAAGACCGGATACTTGCCTCTTTTTTGAAGAAGGGTTTGTTCACTGCTATAGTCTCAGTCAGCTCTCTTATCAGTATGAGAAATAACTCTCACAGTGATGGATCTCATAGTTGGAGGTCACTTGTTTAACTTCATTGAAGTTCACTCTTAGGGATGTCACAAAATTGGCATAGTTATCCAAGTCCAGGCTGTTCTGCTTCAGAAGGGTGATTGCCCGTTTTGCAGCTCCTTCTCTCATTAGGCCAATTACAAATCCTACATGGGATCAGTCTGTGGGAAAAACCTTGAGCTTAGGGTCATACATAATTCACCCAGAACTAGGAAGGGAAACCATTTGTCAGGATTTACAATGATATTTGTCAGGCAGCAATAGCCGCCAGATCTTAGACCAGGACAGTTATGACAACCCATGATAGTGACAAGATGCTGTCCTACTTGCTGGCTAGTTGGTTCATCTGTGTTTAATTGATCCCAGTGGATTGCAGCTTGGTTAAGATATTGGAGCAAGGCATGGCAACTTGATCCATAGTTAGTGAGACTGCAAGAGATCTGCATTGTTTAATCTTGGAGCTAGAGAGTAGGCTCTTCTCCCATAGTACTGAAAACAGACTGATTTTGCTGTCAGATTTGACCAAGCAATAGACATCAGCTCCCCCAAAATTCAACCCCACATTCAGTGACAGTAGAAGCTTCACAGGCTCGACACAACTAAATAAAAGTTGCTTTACTGCTGAAAAGAGATAGGTCAGTGCTTAATGCAGAAGAAAGTATTCAAGCAAAAACATTCCAGCAATATTCAGTCAATCCTAGGTGGTTTTCTCCCACCATTTTGAGTCAATTGACTTCTGATAATTCTCTTCCTGTCCATGAGAGTGGGAACCATCTGCTGGGTGCTTATATAAAGTTCTGTCTGGCCTGAGAATCACCCCTTGGGATGGGGCTGGATTTGGTATCTTTAAAAATGTTAAATGGGTGCCATAAGGATTTGGAATGATGGATTTGGTATCTTTAACAATGGGTGCCATAAGCCTCCCAGGGGCTTCATGTGCCTACTGTAAAACTTAAATAGGATTTTTTTAAAATTGTTATCTCACATCACCATTTTGTCACTGAATGGGAGAGGAATGGGACCTCTTGTTTGCCAACCTCTTATGTAGACAATCTTTCAAATAGCTGAAAGAACCTGAACCTGAACTATTTATGGCTCTAAATCAAAACAGTAATTTTGATGTGAACCCAGAAGAACACACCAATGATATGAACAACTGATAAAGAGTTGGTATAATATGATCTTACTCTCCAGCTCCAACAACAAAAAAAATTCTGCATCAGCTGAAGTTTCAAGTAATCAGGAGTGCTTTCAAGGGAAGATCCCTGTAGATTGCATTACAGATCTAGTACGTCAGCCTAATTCTGCTTTCCCTAGATAAGGTTGCAGTGATATATCAAGTGAAGTTAAGAAATGTGCCCCAGCAGATTGCATTACAGATCTATTACATCAGGCTAATTCTGCTTTCCCTAGATAAGGTTGCAGCTGATGTACCAAGTGAAGTTAAGAAATGCACTCCTGGCTATTTGTATCACCTGTATTTCCTCAGGTGCTATTGAGTGCTCCAACACTGTCTCAGTTCCTCTACTGAAATCAGCAAATTCTGCCACCACATAATTTCACTTTCCCTGGATTAAACTTCACCCTTATTCATTGTGAGAGTATGACTCAGAATTTAGTTTACAGTGTTATACAACCTTAGCTGATAATTCAGGGTTTTAGACTCTCTGAATCAGGATATTTTGCATGAAAACTTTCTTTCAGTTAAGGAGCTGTGACCCCTTCCCCATATCAGTCTTGTAAACCTATGATGCAGGTTGAATTGAGGCCCCCAGAAGCTGGTCTTCAGGGCTTTATTACATAAATTGATTTTATTAGTTTGATTTTGGTGGATATGTGAGCCAAAACAGTTTCAGTTTATTCTACTTTCATCATTGTTGATGTGCTTTTTAAAAAATGGTTTCTAGAATCCTTAGTCCTCTACCAAAAATAATATAGTGAGTGATCGTTACACTAAGAGAAAGAATACAGCAGGAGAATTAAATTTGCCCTTTTAAAATGCAGGTCAGCAAGTTCTTAGAATTAGCTGGCAGTTCAGCAGGGTTTGGTAGATGATGGTCCTTGGCCTTGACAGAATGAAAAACAACTGCTTCAGGATGATTTAGTAACCTGAAGTTGAATGTATTCCCCATTATAAATAAATGCATCGGCAGAATATTAAAATACTTCTGTATCCTTGGCAATGAAACTTGAAAGATTTTGGAGCAATAAAGAAACACGTACATTGACAAATATTTGTAGTGAAACAAGTAATTGTTGTATTGTGTTCAAATTTTCCTCTTAAAGAAGAGCAAAATAAATTTAATTAAGACAGTAACCCAGTGCACAGTTCAATTAATTTTAAATAGTAATGCTTGGCTGTAAGGTTCAAAAAAGACTTCAGGTTTAATTATTTTAAACTGGTTAAAAGGAAATGAGATACAATTGGGTAGATTTTTTTCATGTAATCATATGAATATGAATGTAAACACTGAAATTTTGTAGTTTTATTATGCTAAAACTGTTAAGACTTGCTATTTTTTTTCTAATCTCTATGACATTTGTAACCCCCCTGTTTGCTCATTCTTACCCTACTTTTTTTACCCCTTCCCTGTTTATATATATTCTCTAAAATGATTAATATATGATGAGTGTCAAAGCCACTGTCCTGAATGAAACCCGGAGCACCCAGAAGTACATCACTAAGATGGCACCCAAAGATGAGCTGCTGAGAGAATGCCTGAGGCAGCAGCAGACATGGGAGGAAGTTCAAGCAGAGGAAGTGCCATGGCAAGGCAAGTCCCTGCATGGGATGTACCATCGACAGATAGCTGAGATTGGGAAATTCTATCAATGGCTGGAAAGTGCTGGACTAAAAGACAGCCCTGAGGCACTGATCATAGCAACACCAGAACAGGCACTAAGATCTAAGCACCAGATCCATAAAAGCAGGGGTCTACCACACTAGACAGGACCCTAGGTGCAGATTGTGCAAAGAGGCCTCAGAGACAGTCCAACACATAGTGGCAGGGTGTAAGATGCAGGCAGGCACAGCATATACTGAACGGCACAACCAAGTAGCTGGCATTGTGTATAGGAACATCTGCACAGTGTATGGGCTAAACTCTCCCAAGCCCAGATGGAAGATTCCACAGAAGGTTGTGGAGAATAACAGGGCTAAGATCCTGTGGGACTTCCACATCCAGACAGGCAGGCAGGTACAGACATCGTGGTAGTAGACAAAGACCAGAAGACAGCGGTAGTGATAGATGTAGTGGTGCCAAGTGACAGCTACATCAGGAAGAAGGAGTATGAGAAGCTGGAGAAGTACCAAGGCCTGAACGAGGAACTAGAGAGGATCTGGAAAGGAAAGGCCAAAGTGGTCCCAGTGGTGGCAGGGGCTGTGACTCCTAAGCTGGGAGAGTGGCTCCAGCAGATCCCAGGAATGACATCAGAGCTCTCTGTCCAGAAGAGTGCAGTGCTAGGAACAGCTCAGATACTGCGCAGAACCCTCAAACTCCCAGGCCTCTGATAGAAGATCCGAGACTGAGGAAGACACATACCACCCATAGGGGTGCGAAGGGAATTAAATACACACACACACACACACAGAAACTTGCTATATTAGGATCTAAATAAATGGCTGCTTTTTGAAAAACTGCCAGGAGGAGGACTCTAAAGTGATGTTAAAAAAAAAAAAATCTGTCTTTGACTACTACATCCCATGCATTGTTTGTTCACTGAAAGCAATTTTTTCCTATCTTCAGCCCGAAAGCTTCCAAGGAGTGCTTATGGTATAATAAAATCCAAACTGTTCCTCCTGTCAGGTTTAGAATCTAAAGACTTTTTATCATCATTAATTGTTTATCTGAAATATTTATAGGATCTTGTGATGGGTCAAAATCCATAAAATAAACAAGAGAAAACAGTAAAATAACAGCTTAATTTAAAACTCACAGTAACACTAATAACAACACTTACAGAGGAACACTTTGAAGGACAAAAGCTAGTTAAACGGTAGACACTAAGTTCCAAATGTGAGAGTAAAACTTTATGTCACACAGAGAAACATGCTTCTGTGACCGACGTGTCCCAGAGATCTGTATAGTTCCCACCCTAAGGACTTTCAGGAAGCTATTAGAAACTTGATTGTGCTCCCAGGTCTTGAGTTAGGGTTATTGTGGAGTTCGTATGATTTTGGTTCTTTTGATACTGAGTTAGCTTTCTAATCAGTTGTGTTTTTTCTGTTATATGTTGTTTTCTTTTTTAATTGTAAGCCACCCAGAGTCATTATGCTTGCACCAGACTGATCTTCAAAGGAAGGGCATTCCAGAAGTTAGTTCAACAATGAAGAAGGTCTCTTATTGCCCATCTTATTACTAAGAGACTAGCCCACATTCAAAAGATGCATTTATGGTCCCAATTACTCAGTGGACTGGATACCTGGTTTTAATTGGGACCTATGAATCATATGTTTACTGATGTAGATTATGTCTGCATAATTACAGTGAAACATGGTAATCTTTTCTTGGAACTGTTCTGTAAAAAATTATATCAATATGGATGTGTATAAAAAGCCATTACATATATAATTGTTATTGTTGTATTCCTTTATTTCCTTTTCTTCTTTTTTCTTTCACTTTTTTTCTTCTGTTTTATTAAGTAAAATAAACTGCGTCCCCACACAATTTACCTCTCTTAACCATGGGACATTGAGCGTCATTGCCTCCCAAGATCTTAAAGTTTGGCAGATGCAACTTAGGAGTTGTGTGACCAGAAGAAAAAGGGGATAGGGCAGAGGTGTCCATGGAAGGGGAAAAGGAAGGACAATGTTGAAGAAAGAATATCATGCCATCACAATGCAAGTTTGCCCTATTTGTACGAGCATCGTGAGATCACATGCAGGTACAAAAGGGGCGGAGCTTGTATCATCACAGCGCAGTGCTCATTTATCATTTTGACCAAGACACTTCTGGGAATGAGGAGGGAAGAAGAAACCAATATGACTCTGCTTTTAGTATATGATTAATATGATAATGGATAGCTAGCTGTTGAGGGATGTAAATTGTTTGAAGATACCCTCCCCTGTAGATGGCACCCCACCCTTCCCAGAGAGTCATAATGGAGGGAGGAGCCTTCCCAGAGAGTCATAATGGAGGGAGGAGCCTTCCCAGAGAATCATAATGGAGGGAGGAGCCTTCAGCTTCACTAGTACTGTATCAGCAGTGAGGGGAGTGGCCGTTCCTGCTCTCTGCTGCTGTTTCTCCTCCTCACAGGATGGGTGATGTGCTTGGCCTCCTGGTCGCTCATGGGTTATCTTTATTCTTGTGTTAAAACATTTTTTTACCACTTCTTATGACAGAGAATCCCAAAGTGGTTGACAGCACTGTAAAAACATTTCAGAATAGAAACCATCAAAGGGAAAAACCCATCTGTTGAAAGTGAAATGTTACAGGGAGGTAGTACCTGGAGAAGACTAACATACGTAAGAAGGAGGTTTTTTAATAGATCCCTAAAAGACATAAGCCTTGGGGACTGGTATGCCATAGGATAAATGATTTTATACAGGTCAGTTGCTATCATGGAGATGTCTTGTTGCTGAGTCACCACCAGAATGCAATCCACAAGGTACAGCAGGGAGAGCAGGTTCTTCCAGTCTCAAGTTGTATAATACCCCAACCCCTTGATTCTGGCTTAAGAGCAGACTGAAGCCATTTTAGCATAGATGTAACATTATGTAGGACCAAATACATAAAGGACAATGTTTGTGTCATGACATTGAAGCGTATGTTTTGTCACATGCACACACACTCCACACCTATGACACCACCACTAAAAAAATAATAAACAATAAATCTAGTCCATTATTATAGTATTATGCCTATTGCAATGGGTGACATTGAATAAGTAGTTACCATCTATCCACAATTTTCCTAGAAGTTCTGTCTTTCATTTCTAATCATAGTTTGGATGTATACTAGCAAAAGCTAATACATCTTCTAAAGAAAACAGGAATTCTAGTCCATCCTTTGAAAGCTGGCTGGGTGACTTTGGGGCAGTTATTCTCTTTCAGCCCAATCCATCTGTCAGGGTTGTTGTGAGGAAAATAGTTAGAAGCATTATGTACGCCACCTTGAGTTGTACAAAAATAGAGGGGGAATATCATCATCATCATCATCATCATCATCATCATCATCATCATCATCATCATCCCCATAATGGATTTTGGATTAGTGTTTTGTGTGAATCAGTGGTTGATTTAGTAATAGCAGATCACTGATGTTAACAGTCTCAAAATGTATTGGATGAACGCAGCGATTCTGGTTTATTTAACAAACTGTTGTTAAAAGAAATCATTGCATAACATGACGTGTGCATCCAGTCAGTGAAACCATGAATCACATAGCTGTTTAGTGTTGTTGTTATAACACTTTATGTGTTAACATTAACAAGAAATAGGCTGATTCAAACCTATTGTGAATCTTAAGAATTGTTCTGCTCGATCAACCCAAAACCCGTCTTAGCATTTCATTTCTCACAGTGTCTGACCAGATGCTCCATGGTACTCATATGCACAAAACCGAAAAATACCTCTCTCACAGTATTATTACCCTGTAACTAGTATTTGGAAACATGTTGCCCCCAATCTGAAGATGGCACTGAATTTTCAAGACCAGTAGCCCTTGACAGGTATGTCCTCTATGACTTTATGCACTTTCCTTTTAAACACATTTGTCAGGCCTTTGAGGTAGGTCAGGTCAGGAATCTGATTCTACAAGGACTACTGGAACTCCATTTTATTATTTCAGGGTATAATAACAGAATCTTGAAAGTCTGAAAGGGTTTATTTGTTCCTCCTCTTATATCAAAGAGGATTGTGATGAGGCTTTCTCACCCACTCCTCTCTCTCAGGGCTAAGCTGATGTTAATATAATCACACTTGCATTCCTTCTTCAAGTTTATCTCTGTGCTCCTGCACACCATCCAAGTTAGAGGCTATTACCATACCTTCTGGAATGTATTCCACATATTAATTATGCACGTTGTTGAAGAAATGCTTCCTTTTGTCTGGTTTAAATCTTCCAGTCAGCCTTATTTGATGGTCCCAGGTCCTGCAGTTTTGGGAAAGGGAGAAAAAAAAATTCTTTGTCCATTTTCTCCCTCCCATGCATGATTTTATATACCTCAGTCATGTTCCTCCTTGAAAGAGGTCTTAAATAGCAACCAAATATAAATCAGTTCAGAACAACCAGTTTGCTGAAAGCTCCTTAAGGGGGTGGTGACATGGCCCTTGCTTAAGAACCCATCTCTGGACTTAATTTTTAACCTCTGTTAGCTGATGTCCAATTTAGGCAAGCTAAACGTAACATTTGAGTGTTTTTACTGTATTTTTGTAAGTGGCTTAAAGCCATTAAGAGAGTGGCAGATATATACATTTTCTAAATAAAATAAATACTGTTGAAAAAATATGAACAAAAGATGCTTTGCTTAATATTCTGCTACTGCTTGGAATAAAAAGTTAAGGCACAAACATGATTGATTGTGTTGGCTGTGTTAGCTTGACTTAATTCTTTGTTCAAATCCCAAGTAATAATTGCCACTCACAGAAAATTAAGCAAAGGAACAAATCTTTCCCCACAGATGAATTTTTTAAAATCCCTGGTTCCAATGGGCAAATTCAAATCTTGGAGGAAAAAGAAGTTACAGCTCTCAAAGCTTGCTAAAGTAAGATGTAATGAGCTTCTAAACCCAAGCAACCAGTAAGGCTTTGTTACTAGCTTAGATAACTCTCTCTTTTGCCTACGTTTTCATTATGCTTTTACCTTCCAGACAAAAAAATTACTTCCTTGATTTGATATATAATGTGAATTACAAGCTAATAAGATTGTAATCCAAATTAACCTAGTGTGGTGCTTTATGACCATTACTGAAATAGAACATTCTTTTCCCAAGATTTCACTGATTTTTTGAAAAACAAACTCAGTGGAAACTCACAATCACTAGCCATAAAGGCAAGCTCTCTAAAGAAATGCATGTGCATAGTTTAATTTAATTTCCTTGATAACTCTTAGTGGAGGTTCAGCTGAGTTCAAAGGCAAAACTCCCACTGTTTTTAATGGAATTAAAGTTCACTCTTCTAATCAGCAAGGACTTTCCTTTTGTTCAAAGATAGACAGACAGACATTTGGGTTGGGTACCTTCCAATCAGTATTAACTCCTGGTGACTGCCTGGACATGTCCCTGCAGTTTTCTTGGCAAGTTTTCAGAAATGGTTTGCTATTGCCTCCTTCCTAGGGCTGAGAGAGAGTGACTAGCCCAAGGTCACCCAGCTGGCTTTGTGCCCAAGACAAGTACTAGAACTCATGGTCTCCTGGTTTCTAGTCAGGTGCCTTAACCTCTACACCAAACTGGCTCAATTCAAATCTATTTGTTGCTAATTTATTTATAACCAAACAGACATTTCTACTATATATTCTACTACTATATGACACTTACTAACTTGTCGTATATAGAGGTGGTACAAAAATAACAAGATGAATGAAATGTGGCCCTGACTCCAGATATATTGTCAGAGAAATGATGGCTTCCACTATTACTGCTCTACAGCCACCTTTAGTGCCACTAATTGGGCAAAATGGATAGTTTAAAGGCCCATAAGTCTCATCTTCTACTTTGATGTGCTACCATGATTATTATCAACAGTTTTGCTTGGCTTGGCTTTTTGGGCTTGGTTTTGTTTGGAATACTACCTGGCAATTTTTTCTCCTTGGAGTCATTTTCTTCTCCTTCTCCTCCTCCTCCTTTCTTCTTCTATTCATATCAGTAGGGTAAAACTGGACTCAAAATGGGTATTTTAACCCAAGAGAAAAAAATGGGTCAGAATACTTTTGATTGTTGACATAAGAACAGGTGGGAATTGCACAGCCAACCACAAGTATACAACCTGTAGGAAAGATATGCAGTCACTTTTGTAGAGTTCTTAGTTATGGAATTATCTTCTATATCACTTTGCACCAAGCATTATAAACTGCCCAAGTTCAAGATGTATCTATTCAACCATGCCTGTGATTTACTGGTGGGTGTTTCTGTCTGGATGGCATTTTCTTACCATTACAGAATATTAAGAGATTTAGCATTTTAAATATATGTTTTAGATACGTTATTGTTTCATTTTTTTCTTACAATTATTCATTTTTATTTTTAATTAACTATAGTTAATTTTTTTTTATTTTAACTGAGTTGTATTCCCTCTTTATGATAATAAAAAATAAAAAAGGTGGTATATAGATTTTCTAAATAAATAAGTAAATCCTGAGTAGGTATATTCCAGTCTAACTTATCTACTTAATATGTAGGGGCATCTCATAACACCTTTGAGTTCCATTTGATACAATACTAGAAAAGTCCCTGAAGGAGCTGTTGCAAAAAACAGAATGACGTTGCTCCACTTATGTAGAAATTCTGGTGTGTGTTTGCTCCTCCAGCTTTAACACACGGTGCTCCTATGACCCAAAAATTTATGCTTTTTGAAATGAGTAGTGTTTTTTTTTAATGGCTATGGCAGTCACCTCTGAGAAGATCACTGAAGGAAGGCATGACAAGTTTTGTTTAACTATACCAATGAGTTACATATTGCTGTAGTTGTTGTCTCTATAAAATCAGACAATTTAAATGTAAGTGAATCTTGACTTAATTAAGGAGAAATGAGCATATGAGATTTTTGTTCAGGTTCCAGATGGCTGTCAGCAGAAACCTATGATTCTTGGGCAGCTTACAAAGAAGCAAAAAGAATGAGTAGCATCCAAGGATCATGTTATCCTTATCCAGATCAATATATGTCCTGTGCAGTTACCAGTTACCAGGTACAATGTTACCTGTGCAGCTGGAGCTTTGAGAATACACTGGGTTTTATTGCCTTTTGTAACTGTATACAGAAAAGCCACAATGACATACCAAAGCCCAGTGTAAGCATGCCTTGAAATCTAACTCAGGAGTGAACATTACAAACAAGTATATTTCACAGGAAGAGCATGCCCCTAAACTCCAAGCTGTAGGTTGAATCTCCTATGGTTTAACTCACCATTTAAAAGTAAAGCACCAGTTTTATACATATTAGGATTGTACTTTGGATTCAGATGAACCCTGGATCTCATGGCAAAGGGAACTAATTTAGAATGGTGTTTCATTTTCCTAGCATGAAACTGGTGGGCTTGAATTCATTCTAATTTTGGATCTCAGCAAAGCTCTGATTTCCATTTATTCTTCTGGAGTTCTTGGATGATGCAAAGGAGAGGTGCTATGGCACCAGCCCCCCCCCCCGCAAAAAAAGGCATTTTGTCATTTGCATACCATTGCCATTGGAGATTGAAAAGAGTATTGGATCCTATAACCAGCAAGTCTATCTTCAAATCAGAGTTAATTTGTTTGATCAGATGATCATTTGTTAACCCAAGCACAGCATTCTGGGAAGTGGAAAGATCTTGTTTCTTGAGAACCTTGGTGTTTACCGTTCATTCACTCTGTATGGCAGTGTTGTCCAAACTTGGCCACTTTAAGATGAGTGGACTTCAACTCCCAGAATTCTGGGAGTTGAAGTCCACTCATCTTAAAGTGGTCAAGTTTGGACAACACTGCTGTATGGTAATGTGTTGTTATCAGCAGTCTCTTGTCTTGAGCAGCTGAATAACAATATTCTTCTGACAAGCTACTTAATTTCATATATTTCTGCCTCAAATCCTGATATTGGCATCACTTATTCAGGAAAGGGCGTTGTAATTTCTATGTCACTAAATCTCTTTGGATCACAATGCTCTCAACCAACTCCATCTCTCGCTGGAGTTCAAGAAGTCCCTTTTTTAAAAAAAAAAAATTGTTACCCACCAAATATGGAATATAAGCTTTTAAAAACTGAAACATAAGAATAGAGCTCTTGGGAAAAAAATATTTTGAAATATAGCTATTATACAATGGATGTATATAATAGATGGATGCAATCATATATTCAAGAAGTCTTTATACCTGGAAGTCACTGGCATCTTTACTGTTAAGATTTCCAAAAATTCTATGATTCTAAATGCATCTCATTTGCCCCAAAAAGTTCTGAAAGCCTCTCCTTACAAAATATATAGACTGTTCTGGGAATGAGCATATGGCCCTCATTAATGCTCTGGGAAAGGGCATATGGCCTCTAGGTTGTCATGGAGACAACTCTGAGTAAGCCAGACCAATCAACAAAAATTTCTAAAAGAAAACAAATTCATTTTTTCTTAATATTGTGTTCTGTACAGAGCCAATCTTTTTCTCTCCTGCCCCATACAGTATTCTAACACTAGGACTCCAGTATGGTGTCCATGGGCACCAAAGTATTGCAGACTTGTCCTTTGGTGCCTATTATTTCTCATCTGATTTTAACTGCAAAGCAATATGTTATTTACAAAAATGCCTCCCCCAGCCTCCCTGGACGTTCTTAGAAAATGACAACGATGGGTCACTGCATCCTGGTGGTTTGTTTGCAGGTGTGCCTGTCTGTCCAGGAAAAAAAAAAAAAGACAGAAGTCATCTTGGGATCCCAGGTGTCTAGTGGGGATAATGAGAAAATTCCTGTTTTGGGACCAGCTGTGCCCCCAGTAGTAGCCATTTTAAGAACTCCTCTATGGCAATCATTTTCATGAGTCTTCATGTCATGCACTCCGAAAGTGCTTTTGAATTATAACATGCATTTTGAGGAATGCTCAAACATGAATAAGAAATATAAATGAGAAGCTTTTGCAGAATTCATTTGGACAGCTAGCTCAAATGGAACACATCCGATCGAGGACATTGAAATATTTGCCCTAAATAGTTTTCAAGAATACAAATAAGGAAACAATAATAATAATAACATCAGCAGTAAGCATCTCTTACATACTTTTGACCAGAATGTTCCTGTGGTTCTTCCAGGAGTTTGAAATCAATAATTATTCATGCAGCTGATATGTCTGCAACAAAGCCAAAAGCTAAAATGTCTGCTGCAGCACTAAAGGAAATAGAATTGCAGTAACAACAGAATCTTTTTCTGTTAAAGTTATGAGAAGTCCATTTAGTTTCATTTACCTTTCAGAAATTTGTCATTGCAACTTGACAGTATGGATAAGAATGTATCAGTCAAAGACGTGCATGCTCCTAATACTGTATCCCAGCTAAAAAGTAAATTGCATAATAAATGCACTACAAAAATGGCTTGTTAAAATGGAAGATAACACTAGAAGGCTTGTTCCAGCTTACAAGCTAGAAAATATAGTGTAGAAAATATATTGTGATACATGTGTTAGTGTTACACAGAATCTGTCTGTAGAATGTACACACCTTGAATATCAACTAGTCCAGTGAATGGGTTGTGTCCCTCTTGTAGGAATTTCCCCTTATAGCCGATGTGTGCTGGAACCTGTTCTTGGTCCTATTCTGTTTACTTTTTATACCCTTTTCTTGGGTGATTAGGGCTTTCAGTGTCATGTTACACACATGATGCTCACGTCTGTCAGTCCTTTGTGGCCTGTGATGATGATGTGCAGTCAGCCATGGCACAATGCCATATTAATGGTTCCTCTTGGATGTTCTCCCATTCCCTTATGGCAAATAGATAAGATAGATATCATGTTTCAGATGAATCCTCCTTCCCATCCTCTATTGTATCTTTCCCTTATTTGTCTCCAGGACTCCAAGATTGCCCCATCTTCCTTCATACACAGCTTTGGGGTCTCGACTAATCATCAGCTAACTTTATGCTGAATTACTGAGCTTTCAGTTTCATGTGATGATTTGATTTAGGATCTGGGGGGTTCCTGAGGGATAAATCTGCAGTGTTATTGGTATATACCTTGGTTGTTGCACACCTAGATTATACAACTCTTGTTTTCTGAAAGGGTTCTTTACTGGCTCCCTATTAAAACCAGAGACCAGTTTAGAGTCCCTAGTTACAACCTTCTCATATCTGCAGAGTTCTTGGTGCTCTCTGAGGTTGGTGCTCTCTTCCCATATCTTCCTGCCCTGATTTCTCCCTACAATCTTTATATTCCTCTGAGCACTGCCTTTTTTCTATTCCTTGCTGCAGAGTCACTGTCTCTAGGTTCTGAGCTTTCAGGGGTTTGGCCCTAAGACTTGGCAACCATCTCCCCACTCCTTTTTGTCTCTGCAAAAGTTTGAGGGCCATTAAAAGAAGCTTAAAGATCTTTTTATTTGGTTAGTGCATTAGTACAGGGCCTGATTATCCCATCCTATTCTCATTAAACTTGACAGTTTCTCAGTTAATACACTTTTTAATTTTAATTATGGTTGTATATGCACTTTATCATATCACAGGGCATTGTTTTAAATGTGCTGTTTGGTTTGTCTTAGTGTTAATATTTTTATTGGGCTTGACTCTTAGGTTGTGAATACATTTTATTGGGTAGAGCTACTGTGTTTTTCTGATTAGTATCACACATGCTTCACTTAAATGTGGGCTCAATTTTCTACTTTTTTGTATGAAAATAAGTCTCCACTATTGGGATTCTGAGTAATAGGTGGGAAATTTAGTTGTTATAAGTATAGAATCCACTTGAGCCATTAGGTGAGGAAGGCTTAACCCTTTTGACTGACAGGCAGCTGGAGGATTCTAGGAAAGTCAATCAGCTGATCAAGTGGAGGTGAAGTGAAGAGTCCCTTGGGTAGGGAGAAAAATGTTTAAAAGAGAAATATGAAAGTTTTCTGCTCAAGGAGAGTGAGCAATGGAGTTTGACTTTAAAGAAGTTTGACAAGTCTTAGGAAAGACTAAGACAGAAAAAGAAGTTCATCCCCCTGGAGTTTTAGGAGAGCTGATCTAATCTTGGAAGAAAAAGATTGAGAGAAAGCTTGAGTGACACAGAAATAAATGGGTATGATTATAGTAACATTGTAAAAAACCAAACAAAACCATAGCGTTAAAGAACCTAGAGTTCTGACTCATAAAGAAAACCAAGAAAGGCTTTTAAATGATACACAGTTATTACCATCTTATTTGTCTTCACTTCTATTATATTTAATAAATTGTGTTTGTTTTAGAAATCCTTTCTCATAGGATTCTGGTTAATAAGCTCACACTTACTTCTCTTGCTACTAGAAAAAATAATAACATCCAATAAGCTAAAGGGGATCTAGCCAACAAAGCTATAAAAGGTTCCTCAACCTCAGCAACTTTAAGACAGGTGGACTTCAACTCCCAGAATTCCCCAGCAAGGCTGGCTGGGGAATTCTGGGAGTTGAAGTCCACCTGTCTTAAAGTTGCTGAGGTTGAGGAACCCTGCTATAAACAGAGGTGGATAAACAGATCAACAGTGTTGCTGAGTGGTGCTTGTAGGAAGTGTCACTTCTGGTGAGATGGGTGGCTATATGAATTTGATAAATAAATAAATATGGTTGTGAGAGTGTAACTTTTAAAAAAAGGGGGGGGGAAATAACCTCATTTGACCTCTGCATTACCACATATACAATCCTCCCCAATGAAAAATGGGGAAAAAATCCAATCCCACCCCTCTGATAACATTGCTGTCACTTCCATGCCCCTGAAGCCCTTAGATAATACAGAGAATGATAAAGCACCCTATTGTAAATGAAGGGAAACAGTTATGAGTCTTGCACGTTTTCTGTTGGAAAAAATAGCACCATTTAAACAAGACCTTGGAAAGAAATGCTGTACCAAGCACGATCCCTTATCAAGAATGAATAAAGCTTTTAGATGGGCTTGTGAATATGTTTTGTATTCCAATATCTATTTGATTAATAATATCTCTCTCCTTATTCTATTTTGGCCAATGATGTTTCCTTAGGGGCTTTAACATTTCTACGAATGTCCTTATTCTCATTTTGGTTTGTGTGTGTTTTTACATGGGGGATAGTTATAACATAAATAGATAATGAATAATAACAAAAATATATTGTGCTTGACTTCTATATATGACATGCTCTATTGAAGGTGGCTGTAGCATTAAACAAGAAATTACTGTCTTGAATTCTACTGTGAAAAATTCAAGCGTTCTGTTAACTAAGGAGCATCTTTAGTAGTACCATGAGAATAATATTGTTTCCTGACAGGCACTCATTTAACCATTATCTGGAACAAAACCTGCTTTGGTGTGAATTGCAGCCAGCTTTGCAGTGCACTTTCTATTTTCACCTGATGTGATGCTCATGGAAGCCAGTAGGAATTTTTCAGTTTATTCAGGTCATTACGTTGGGCCCTGAAGTGAGGATGGAACTGAGAATTGTTCCTGAGACCTACATTTTCTTCCCTTCTTGAGAAATCAGTCAGAAAATATTGAATTGTTTGTACATAACATGTTGGATGTTACGGCAACCTTTTGCTCCTAACAAGTCTATTTAATACAACTCACTAGAGTGTTATCTGAAAGTGAAAAAAACCAAAACAAATACAAAGTTCTTATAAGAACCAGATAATCTTACTTATCTATACTGTATGAAGCCTTCTGCCTCTTAAGATTAGGATATCATTTTGGAGCAATGGGCATCTTTTGAATTTTGAGCATGTCCAATAGACAACTATCATCAAATGCTCCCAGCCATTCTTCTAGTCTTCCATCAGGAACAACTTTTCTACCCATCAAAATTTACTTTTATCTTCCAAAGAATCCCTAAGTAGGTCAGATTGGCTTAGAAGCATTCTTGGCCTGGGGATGTGGCACAACGTGGGCATCCACAGGGGTTGGTAAAGGAGGGCAAGCATTGAAACATGTATCATGTTGTCATGACATAAATATTGCAACGTATGTACTTGCATCAGATGCCAGGATGCAAGAATGGAAGGGTGAGATTTGCATTATGAAATCTTCATGTGTTGGCATTTTTGCATCATCATGGTTTGCAAAAGAAAGGTTGTGTATGCACAAGTTCTATGCAAGATAAGATATAATCAGCAGAGTCACATGCTGTACCTCTCTACATTTTGCAATTTCAGACTGCAAAGGACAGACTCTTATATTTGAATGCTCTGTGCTGAGCTAGAGACAAGGAGAGCATTGGATTTATCATCTATTTCTTAAAAAGACAGACTGCCTTGAAAGGTGAAATGATGCACCAGCACACGTGAAGAAAATTGGACCATGTGAATAAATCTAAATCACCAGTATTAAGAAACCAGTTTTATACCCATTGGGAAGAAAATGAACATGTTTCAGATTAAAATCTCTTTCCTGTTAGAGCAATTGATTGAATCATAAGTATTCTATTTAGTTGTGCTTTTTCTATAGAAGTAAGTTCTGTGGAGTCCTTGGGGTTCTCTGAGCTTGATTCTTTTCTTGCAAACGTTTCATTACCCGGCTAGGTAACATCTTCAGTGCTAAAATGCCAATCAAAGAACTACCAGAGGAGCAAAACAAAACCCCCACCCTCACCAGTACTGGCAAGGCATGCCACAGCACATAAATAGAGAGCAAACCCCATCCCATTTTAGCACTGAAGATGTTACCTAGCCAGATAATGAAATGTTTGCAAGAAAAGAATCAACTCAGAGAACCCCAAGGACTCCACAGTTGAACCCTGAGCTACACATATTCACCTCTATTGGAAGTAAGTTCTTTTCTGTAAATGATTAGATTTTATATTCAGCAGTTATTTTCACTTAAAACAAGGGGATGCTCTCTTAGTAAAGTAGAAGTATTTCACAGATTAAATTATAAATTTGGAACAAAATGTGGATAGCTGTTCTCTAACGAGTATGGGAGAGCAGATGTATTCATCTTTAAGCCTCATTTATGTGTTAGATCATTTTAAGGCAGTCACTGGGAGATGGCAGATTATTTGTGACTAACCAAAACTCTGTTCTGTACTTGGGAGCTAGGATTCATACTTCCCAGAAATTTTCCATACATTTCTATTCTCTCCTGAAAGCCATAGGATGTTTTCTTCTCATACGACTTCAGGTTTTTGTTTGTTTGTTTAGCACAGTGGTTTAAACCTATACTAAAAGGTCACCATAAAGATGACAAGCATTGTTTGCTTGTACTTTACGGATCACCATATTGTCTTGTTGCTGCTAGATGGGAGAATCTTTGAAAGCCAACCTCCTCAATCACCTCATTTGTCCCCTGTCTCCAGTCCAACAAAGCAGTACAGATAGTCCTCGGGTTTTGACGGTAATTGGGACCAGACTTTCTGTTGCTAAGTGATGCAATCGTAAAGCGACATCACGACAGCATCATTTAGCAACAGCAGTCCCCATTGCTATTGTTAAGCGAAGACTGTGGGTCATTTAAGCGAGGACTTCACGTGATCGCGACTTGCAACTTCCTGCCAGCTTCCAACAAACAAAGTCAATGGGGAAGCCAAGAGGAAGTCACAAGTCATGTGAAGTCCTTGTTTAAACGACCTGCAGTCCTTCTTAGGTGGCTTTCAAGCAGGCCAGCAGGTGAGAGCTACGGGCTGGTGGATGAGCGCTATGGAGTGTGGATGGGTGCAAATGCAGGTGAGCATTAATGTGGGCGGGCAGGTGGGTGCTATGAGTGAGTGTGGATGGGCAGGTACTACGGGTGGGTGCTATGGGTGGGAGTGAGTACAGATGGGCATGAGGGTGGGTGCTTTGGCTGGGCATGAGTGCAGGCAGGTGGGTGTGTGGGTGCTACAGGTGGGTGTGACTGCAGGTGAACAGTTGGTTGCTGTGGGTGGGTGGGTAGGCGTGAGTGCAGGTGGGTGCATGGGCGGGCAGGCAGGTGGGTGCTACAGGTGAGTGCAGACAAATGCATGGGTGGGTGCTGTGGGTGGGTGCAAGTACAGATGGCAGGCGGTCGCAAGTACAGGAGGGTGTGCAGATGAGTGCTATGGGTGGGCACAAATGCAGGTGGACAGATGGGTGCTGTGGGTGGGCAGGAGTCAGGTGGGCATGAGTACAGCAGTGCGCTCAGGTGTGTGCTACAGGTGGACAGGTGGGCATGAGTGCAGGTGGGCATGAGTGCAGGCAGGCACTATGGAGTATGAGATCCCCCTGCCACTGGGAGGCTCCTTGGGAGAAAAAGTGGCAGGAGCGGAGTGACTTGTGGGAGTGACTTGCAACCTCCTGCTGGTTTCCCCATCGGTTTTGCTTGAGGGAAGATGGCAGGGAAGGTTGCAAATGGTGATCATGTGACCATGAGACACTGTAACCGTTGTAAGTGCAAACCTGTTGCCAAGCACCCGAATCACAATCACATGACTGGGACACTGCAATGGCTGCAACTTCAAGGAGCAGTCATAGATCCCCCTTGTTTAATGCCACTGTAACTTTGAACGGTCGCTGAACAAATGGGCATAACCCGAGAACTACCTGTATCCATTTACAAGGGTGAATTGTACACAGATTTAATATTTCTGAAGAGCCAAGCTGTCTTTTCAGTTTAAATATTAATTGAAAAGGTCTTGAATTTTCTGTTTGTGGTCAGAAACTGAAATGAACCTTGAATACTTTACCCTCCTGATTTTCACTGCAATCTTAGGAATCATCACAAAGGGCTTCAGGGTCACAGTTTTATGTCCCAATAATATTGTTTGTATCTTATTTAATTGTATTTCCTTCCTTTCCTGTACTTATTAGAAGGGATCCTAGTCTCCTTGTTTTTCAGAGTGAAGCTACTTTCATCAGAAAAAGAGTTCTTCCTTTTTTTCTTGGTACAAAAATAACTCTCATGAGCTGGCAATTTCCAGCAATTAGCTGACTCACATCTGATGTGGAAACAAATTGATTAGCAAGTCTAACTGTTGGGGAATCCTTTAGTAATGCTGGAACACAACATATGTACAGCCACAGCTGCTTAGCCTGAGTATGCAGATGATTTAATTAAATATTTAAAAGGTTGGCTACTTTTCTTATCTTTGGTAATGATGCAAAGATGATTGTCATTATCTCTGGTAATGATGCAAGTTTTGCAAAGAATTTTTATTAGGCTTGCTTTTGCTAAAATGGATTCAACATGTTTCACTTCAACCCAGAGGTACTTTTAAATTGTAGGTTTACAGTGGAATGCTGGAGGTGAATAAGCTTGCCACAGTCCAGTGCCTGTTCTCTACAATGCTATTGCAAAATACAGTTTACAAATTGCAAATTGGCCAATTGTGGGCATGCCCTTTTCCTTGTTTAGTACTACGTTTAATAGTGATCTTTGTTAATTCTGCCTTCATCTGAAGGTGCTTGATGGAGGAAGTCTGGTAAACCTAAGCAAGTCCTAGTCTGGTCGGCACATGGACAAGAAGTTACCTGACAATCTTATCTAACACCATTTTGACCTACATTGAAGCAAGCATATGTGTTGTGTGTGTGTGTGTGTGGTGTGAATGATGTGCAACTATGTTTTTCAGGGAGCAAATTTTACTTCTGCCCAAGACATTGTTGTTTTTTAACTGAACTACATGGTAAAACAAAGGTGACCATTAGCACATTTCTAACTATGTACAGTATGTCATAATTTTCATTTCCTGATTTAAAAGAAATTGCCCTGTGAATCTCAGGCAGAAATCAATGTGAGACTTGCCTTACTGTACTGCCCTGGGTCTAACTCTGATTCAGTGGGATATCATTTCATCCTCCTCCTGCTTTAATAAAATAATTTAAAACATTGCCATCTTGTTTTTTTGGGGGGGGGGGTTAGAGCTATTGCGCTACAAGTAATGACCAGGCTCAAATTATCCTACTTCGGACACTTATGTGAAGACCTGGCTCTCTGAAAAAGGCTCTAAGGCTGGGATGGGTGGAAGGAAAGAGAAGAAGAGGATGACCAGCAGCAAGGGGGATGGACTGAGTTACCCTTGGAAGCCCTGAAAGGACAGGTTAGGGATAGATCATCATGGAGAAAAATTTATCTTTATGGTCACTAGGAGTCGAAAACGAATTGATGGCACATAATCAGTCAATCGTGCTATAGTAATATGAATTTGATTCTTGGTGTAGTGATTCATATTTTTGTGATGCCATCTTAGACTTCTGTATCATGTCCTGTAGTAATTGTTCAAGGAGGGCTGAGTTTGCACTTCTTACAAGGGATTCTCCATCCATTTTACTAGAAAGGCTCCTCCGGGCATTTTGGAGCAGGTAGGGCCAGCTGGAAGTAAAAGGCTGCTGTAGTGAACCTCTTTTCTGCAATTACCAATAATTTTTAAAATCTTTTTTAAAAAGGAAATAAGTATGTATAAGCCTGGCCAAGTTAGCACTAGCAACCTTTCACTTCAATTTGGCTATTTTAAACAACTTTCTTGGTTATGTTGCACACATTTAAGAATGCAGAATGTTTTATTACTCATGTATTCATTCTCTTAAATGGCAAAAAAAGAAAAGAATTTCCTGTCCCAAGTCTAATGGATTTTTTTAAATTAATCAGGGCTCTGTATTATGTCTTTTACATCTTATTAACATTTCCAGTCTCACTCTTCCCCATTTGGTGTGGGTTTTCTCAAAATAAACAATATGTCCACTTTATTGGAATGAAAACACATTAATTGATTGCAACATAAATAATTTTTACAGTTTTTATTACTACATTAGAATTTCAGCTTTTTTCAGTCTCATTAAAATGCTACTGTTTAAAAAGGAGATAATCTGGAATAGGATTTTTTTTTCCAACTTTGTTCATACCATTTCCAAACTGTTCTTATCATCTAAAGTAAAATCAACATCAGTGTATTTATTATTAAAATTTATGTTCTTTTCTACCACTGGCTATTATATTCTACTTTTCTCCAGTAATTAACAATACTGTAAATATAATAAAAATAAGCATTTATGAAAGACAGCAAGCTGTTGTTTTTTTTAAAAAAACCCTAAAAATTAAATTGTGAAAAAATAAGCCATAAAATAGTAGACAGATGATCCTTGTCTGAATATAAATGCCTTTGCTTGGTAATGAAAGGATGTTAAAATAATGGCAAAGCAAATCAAGGGAGGAACTTTAGGTTCTTTTTCAGGTTCACTCCAAATATGCTTCATAAACTGGTGAAATTGAGAAAAGAGTGTCTTTTGTTTTTATATATATATAACTCTATTAAAATTTTAAAGAAGAAAGATAAAAAATAACAAAAATTCATATTTGGAGCAAAGATAAGAAAAAAGGAAAAAAGACAAAGCCAAAAGTGCAGAAAAAAGAGAGAAAATAAAAGAAAATAAAAGAAATGACTTCCAATTTTCTTTTACAGCAGTTATAAATATAAATGTAAATTAACCTCTTACTTTATGGTTATGTCATGACTTACATTTTTTCTTTAATCTATTTTTTTCTAATCATCAAAACCATATATCATAATGTCATTTTTTTCCTCTTCCAAGCAAAAAGTCAATAAGGGGTTTCTAATCGGCATTAAACTTAAACAATGTCTTTTTCTTAATCAGAGCTGTCAAATGGGCCATCTCAGCAAGTTCCATCGTGTTCTCCATTCATTCCTCCATTGTGGGTAACGTCAAATCTTTCCACCTTTGTGCATACAATAGTATTGCTGTAGTTATCATATATAAAAAAGTTCCATGGTTTCTTTCCAACTGTTTGTCCATCAGTCCCAAAAGGAAAATCTCTGGCTTCAGTTGTATGTTAGTCTTTAAAAACTTCTGTATTAATGTATGTAATTGAATCCAACATTTTCTACCTTTTTTGAACATCCACCAAACATGATAAAATGCCCCCTCTTGTTTACATTTCCAACATAAGTTTGATGTACCTTCATATATTCTAGACAATTTTTCTGGTGATATTTACCAACGATACATCATTTTATAAAAATTCTGTTCAAGATTATAACATAATATAAATTTCAGTCTTTTCAACCACATATTCTCCCACTGTTCCATTTGTATATTGTAATCAAAAAGATTTTAGCCCATTTTATCATCATTCTTTCACTTGTTCTTCTGTTTCAAATTTCAATCAAAGTTTATACATTTTAGCAATAACAAGTTCATCATTTGTACACAATTTTATTTCAAACTCAGTCTTACGGTGTTCAAAACCAAAGGTTCTTTCATCTACTTCAAATCTTTCTAATAATTGTACATAAGAAAGCCAAGTGTATCCTTCTGCCACCAGCTTTTTTCTGATTTTATTTTGCATTCTCCTTGATCAAATTCTAATACATCAGAATAAGTTAATCACTTATGTTTATTTATCATTTCTCTTCTATAAAATGCCTCTTGTGCTGAGAGCCACAAAGGTATTTTTGGGACAACCTGGGCTTATATTTGTTCCATATTCTTAATATGACACATCTAACATAATGATTTGTAAAATCTTCATTAACCTTAGCTTGGTCACACCATAAATATCCATGCCACAGAAAAGAATGTTTTTTGGAATATTTGTCTCTGAGAAGACTTACATGGTATATCCCAAGCTAGGTGGCATCACCAAGTAAAGCTCATCTGATTTTCAGAAGCTAAACAGAATTGGACTTAACTAGCACTTGGACTGGAAATCCCAGGACCAAAGATTACATTGGAAGACTGAAAAAAAGCAACCTGGAAGAGACTGGTGGGACTGGTGTAATTTGTTCCAAGCAAATTACATGGATGTGTCCATAAAATCACCCAAAGTTGAACTTGATTTAAAAGAGATTTTATATCTGAGATATGTTACGTGACTTTTTAAGGTAATTTTGTCCTAACTTATTTAAAGTTGTACAGCCAACATTTTGAGTTGGGTCTAAAAATGAAACCAGTTATAATCAGCCACCACCAGCAGCTGTACATTTTGGTTAATGCTCTCCTAAATTTGGGAATAGTTACTGTATCTGATTTAGATAACTTGCTGGTCTACATGTCTCTGTGTGTATATTCAGTATGTGTGTGTAAGATGTGTGTGCATCTCCTTGGAAAGAAACAAAAGGGGGCCAATGACAAAATGTATGTGACTATATCATCATGGAAATGCCATGAATATATATTTGCATGAGATGTCAGATCATGTTGAATGTAGAAAGACAGATTTGTCGGCTCTTCCTAGAAAATTGTTTTTGAGTACTGTATCTCTTTATTTTAGACTAGCAAGTTATCTAAATCAGATACAGTAACTATTCCCAAATTTAGGAGAGCATTAACCAAAGCTCATTTTAATGCATTGCCAACAGCTGATAGAAAATTTAGGAAAATCCCCTCTTCTTCCAGACTTTGTCCTTGTGGTAAAGGGGTGAGGGAAGATATGACACATATATTTTTTTTCCTTTTTTGTTCATTCTATAATGTTGTACAGTTATGCTTTATAATCCCTTTACTGATTACATCTCATGAAATAAATCTGATACAGATTTATTTTATGTTCAGTCATTATTAGCTGACCAGTATGATTCAGTTTCTTTTAATATGGCCAAATTTTGTTTTATTGTCTGTAAAATTCATCACCATCAATTATATTAATCATTTAGACATGGCTGTTTGTTATTTTATTTTTACCAAATTTTATTCTATAATATTTTGTTTTCTTTCATCTGGTATGTTGTAACCTTTATGCTTTTCTAAATGGAATACTGGTAATTGACTCTAATTAAAGATTGACTGATGTCACTCTGTACATGTCTTCTTTTTGGCATCATAGTTTCATAGAATCATAGAACTGTTGACTTTTTGCAGATACCACAGTGTAGATAGCTAGTCTTTTTTAAAAATTAGTATATCAGGGTATAAAGCTCTGTTTATTTCTGTAACCTTTTCTTTTAAAGTCGCATTATTGGAATATAAGGGTAAACATTAAAAAGTAAAAATAATTTTAGAAGACATACTGCTCACTGCTACTTTACTGTAATATGAATTAAAAACCATAATATAGTTTCATTTACTTGGTATCTATATTGCTATTTAAAAGGTAAAATAAATGAATTATAAGACTGGTATTTGTTGTAAAGACTGTGCTGAGCTCTGATAGTTAATTTGCCCAATAGGGCATCCATTGCTGTAGATACTTTTACTACTTTTCTTCCATCGTCTTTTAAAAATCAGTGCTATAGAAATTGTGGAAGATTTCCATAGTTTTGTTTTCTTGAAAAAAGATATATTCTCTCCTGATGGAAAAAAATGGAAGCAATATGGATAAAGTAGGAGTTCCTGTAAATTTTAAATTATCTGTGGCTATTCTGTTATAAATGTTTGACTGAAAACAGCTCAGAAACCAGTTGACCACAGTCTTCACCCAGAGATACAAAAACTGTCATGTTCATTCTACCTGAGTAGCAGTCTAATAATAAAGGCCTACTGCTGAATTCTGGCTTCAGACTGGAGATTAAACAGACCTTTTGTTTAGAGTTGATCTGATTTGGTTACTGATTTTAACTTAATTGGCTTAGATACTTATTTGGTTTAAGCGATATGGTCCTTAATGCTGATGCTGTTAATACTACTTTGCTAAGAAATGTTGTGCTAAAAGACATTTGGTTCAAGATGCACTAAATGTTTCTATGACTGGTTTGAGGTAGAGCTGAAATAGTGTTCTGTTGAGTGTGAGAAGGGAGGGAGGGAGGGAGGGAGGGAGGAAGTCAGCCACTGAACATTCACCCAGCTGTTGAATCTAAGTCCAGAATGCCGCCTTGCACTTTGTAAGGCATAGAGAATTAGTTTGAACTCCTTGCCCTATGTAATAACTTCTGAGCCATGTTTATTTACTGATCCGATCTACAGTAGTTTTGTTTTGGTTCAATGCAGATTGTTTCTGTCTGATCCCAGTGAATTAGAATTTACACAGGAGATAAATGTTGGGTAGATAATATCTTTCTGTGCAACACATTTTATCAATACAGTTGTGTTGGCAAGAATTACTTTGATTTCTTAACTCGTTTTTCTTTCATTATTAAACAACTGATCTACTTTAACATTGACATTAACTTGGTAAATTTACATACATTTTGTTCCAGTTGTTCCATTTTTCCATTTTCCAGTTTTTCCAGTTTTAAATTGTTGTAGCTGATTCTTTTTTTGTTTATTTTCCTGGAATGACTCAATCATGAAATGGACTATTCTCTTTTATATTAAGCTCCTCTCCCCTGTTTTCAGAAAGTTTCCAGTTGTGAAATTTCAGCCTTCTGGCAAAGATATAGTTGTGAGCATGGCCAAAATGCTCAAAATTTGCTAAGTACTGTAGATGAAAACGTTTTAGCAAGTGAGACAAATGATTGCTCTCAAAGTCAGAAGTAGTTTAAGCAAGGAAGAGATTTCCTATTCCTGAAGACTATTTCCTATGCAAATAATCTATGATTGTTGAAACATATCTAAAATATAATTCCTCTTTATGCTGAAAAGGTTCTGATGCTGTTCCAGTTTTTACAGTGCATGTAATACACTTTTATGCCTGACAGTTACAAGATGCTCCAGGGTTCTTGTTTCAGGAGAAGCTGCAAAAAGCATAGCAATGTGAATAGTTCCTCTTTAAATGAGAATGAAATGGAGAAAAAAAAAATAGCTCTTCCAGTTTGATGATTTCTGAGTCGCAATGCAGCGTTGATGATGTGATATCCCAGTGGTAATTCAAGAAAATTAGATTTTTCAAAAAGGGTCCCAGTCTTGCTACCATCCAGATTGACCATGTTTCAGATTGAATCAATAATGTGAATTACAATATGATGCATTCTCTCTCATTTGTTATATCATTTTCATACTATTGCATCCTCACATTTATGCAGCTGCAGCCCTTGAAATCAGCTGGCTGATGGGCTGAAGTTCCTTTTTAAAATCTGCCCGTTGTGAGTTTATGTGAAAATATCAATGTTCTTTCGGATTGCTGGGTTCAAAAGATTTCAAAAGCTTTCTTAAGGCAAGGGGTTTTCTCTACTATTGTTGTCCCTACTACTCACATAGACTGAGGAGGTTTACTCAATGATTTAGTAATTATGTACCTAAAAATCTCAGACCACTGTTCCTGAATTCTGTTTGTGAACAAACGAACAAATATCTGAATAAACAAATACCTGAATGATTCAGCTGAGTTTATAAATAATAGCTGGTGAATCAAATATTCTAAATTTGTCCACCAAATTTCTCGCAATTGTATTGTTTTGAAACATAGCAAAATGGGAGATTCAGAAATCTACCAAACTATTCACCACAGTGGAACATACCTTTCTGTAGGCACTTGGGAACCCATAAACTTTCTCTAAACTACCCTGAAGTTGTTCTGGAAGTCTTTAAAAACCTGGTTGATCTCCTAGGTGGGGAAGGGGTGGCTCCTGTTGGCTGTGTTTTCTGTATATATAGAACTTGTCTAGACATATATCGTTTCCTCTGTTTATTATTACTTTTTACTCTTTTAAAATATAAGCACCCAGAATTGTTCTGGAGTCAGGCAACCTTTAAATCTAGGTAACTAAATAAATTTTCCATCAATTACAATTCAGTAAGTTTTCTTTAACATGTGGCTATTGATCTGGTTTTAAATTAACTTTCTGTTGGATTACCCTGAGTATTGTATTAGCTAAGAGTAGTATGAGTACCAGCGAAGGTGTTAGATTTGAATTGGGAAGCCCAATTCCACATTTAACCATGAAACTTACTCATCTGAATGTGTGTCCATTACTTTCTGTCAGCCTGCAGGATTTTTATTGTCAGGATAAAATGAAGGGTGATCTTCAAGAGAAAAGATGGAAAATAAATGCAGAAGTAAGTGAGTCAATAACGTAAGTAAAAGAAGATACTGATTAACAGGGTTTATTTTATTATTTCTTTGTTTCTTAACAGATGAGAATAGGGATTCACTCAGGATCTGTTCTGGCTGGAGTTGTTGGGGTGAGAATGCCTAGATATTGTCTCTTTGGCAACAATGTCACCCTAGCAAGCAAATTTGAGTCAGGAAGCCATCCACGCCGCATCAACGTCAGCCCAACGACCTATCAGTAAGTGCTCTTCAGACTTTTTTTGATACTTCTTAAAGTTTTGGTACATATTACTTCTGATCATAAAACAAAATGATATATCCCCCCAAAGTGTTGTACATTTCCAATATAAAGTCAATCAAAGTACATAAGGCAATTTGCATTTAAGTAAGGTTTTAACTAGATCAAGAATATACTATCTATCAATTAATCAGTCAATCAATATATGTCTGTAAGTTTGGGACATACATAGGTAGGGCCTGATTTCAGAATAATAGTTATGCATTCAGCAAGAATTATTGGAACTTGTGCTTTCTTAACTTTCCCCACATTTTTAGTTGGATGCTTTAGCACAATGTGAACTTGTACCTAACATTCATATAATTATCTCCCTTTGATGTGACCCAAGCAGCAAATATGCAATGTACAAGTCCAAAAATCCATCATAAACACTTTCACATTTTTTCCAAAATTCAGAATTTCAAAACTTTAGATATTCTAGTTATTCTAAGTATTAGTATTTTTGCAAAATACCAATTGAGGCCATTTTAGTCATCTCTTTTGCTTGTGCTTTGAGTTGTATCAGATAGGGCTCAATAAAATATAGCATGGAACTTTTGAAATGTGTAGGAAGAACTGGAAATCATGTAAACTGCAGCCCCCAAAGAGAATATTATTGTGAGATACGCATCCCTTGAGTTAGATGTGCCCCCAAATGATCCCCTATTTTAATAATTTTCAAAGCCATGTTTAGAGCCTAAAAGTGATCTGGATTTCTGAACATGTCCTAAGCATATGATTCGTTCTGATTAATTTGACTGCTTTGGAATTAGCCTTTATGAACTCACTTTGTAGTTAGAAGACTGGCATTTTCTTCTCTATTTTTCCTCCAGTAATTTTGGGGTATGTAGTTTTCTTCCTGTGCTTTTGGCATTGTTTGCCTGCTTGTATGCTTTCTCTTTTTAATAATCTCAAGGGTCTCTCTGTTTGTGTTTCCTTGTAAGCCTCTATGTAAATGAAAGCTTATTTAATTGTCTTCACCCAGGATGTTCAGGGACTCACACATTAGAATATAAAATAGCTAGAGATTTGAAGTTTTAAAAGTAATTAAAACTATCACCCAAAATGAAGACTATAGATAAAAGACTATAGATTAAAAAGTACTACAGATAAAAATCAGGTAACTGCAGAACCAGTTCATATGCTTCAACAAAAATCAGACAGGTTGAGCAGAATTCTGATGGCAAAATAGGCAGGGATAGAGTGTGATGGATGGATGATGGATGAAGAGGGGCAGAGCAAGAACGTGGGAATACAAAGTAATTTGGGAAGTGGTTGACATAAGATAAATTCTTTTGTCCCAAATCAACCTAGTAACAAACAGTTATTACAATTTCAGAGATTAGATATTTGAAATAGAAGAATCAGAGTCTAATTTCCCTCTGCAATTCTGTTAGATTGTTTTGTTCTGATTTTTAATTCTTTTCTAGGGATGCTCAAACTCCCCATGCAAATAGATAGTCCTCAGCAAATCCCCCAGAAATCAAAATCTGATTCATACTTGGAATGTGAATGTTTACACAATTAAAATAATTATTTGCACCATTTAATCTAAAACTACCTGAGATCTTTTGATTGTGAATTGCAGGGATCAGATCTGCAGTATTGTTCATAAATGTTGTATGTTCTGCTATCAAGCTATAATTCCTGTCTCCTGAAGCTCCACAGCCCCCCTATCTTACTCCAGCGATAGAGCAGGAATATTCTGACCAATAAGCAAAATCAACAAGCAAGACCAACAGACAGCAAATTGTGCTCAGAAGTTTTGTGCAAAATCCATTGCTCCTGTGTCATATGCCATCTGACCTGTTCCCTTTTACATTCTGAAAAACTGGATGTTTGGGCAAACTGAGCTTTTGACTCAGTTCTATAGCTGTTTTTGGTGTAATCAGTGAAAATCTGAATCTGACCACGTTCTGTACCATGAAGCCACCAGGAATTGAGCTGTATTCAAAGAAGGCTACTACTTTATGCATCATAAGATAGATAAACTGATTCTCTTCCTTTAAAGTTTATAGTGACATTTTAATTTTTTTAATGCTTTAAAATATTATTTAAATAGTTGTCTGAAACAATACAGTTTTACAGTTTCTCTGTAAAGAAAACCTGCCATTGTTCTTCAAATTTGAAAGCTGCTAAATGAGTGTAATTTGTGTATTAGATCTGACATTCCCTCCCAGAGAAGCAGCAATATGAAGTCATAATACTCTCTTCCTTCACACTTCCCCTCAAAATCCCTTTTTCCTGATTATCCTGCTTCTTAATCCCAAATTTCCCAACCACAATGGGCCTTTCCACATGCTTGCCACCCTGTGTGTTTTGTCTATGGATGAACTGGTGAAGGGAATCACACTTGTTGCTTCCTCCAGTCCAGTATCACGTGACCCACCTCCAATGTCAACTGGAAGCTATTTCTGCAGAAATCCGGGATTTCAGGACTGGCGGTCCGTATCTCATGCTAAGTATTTGTGCTAATGTACTGTACCTGGGTCCCAACATGAACAAGATAGTCCTTCCTAAGTTCCTACTAGGATGAGAATCTCACAAAGCTCATTCTGCTTTGCTGAAACAGAAAATACTGTTCTGATTATAGCAATGTGATTGTACTGAGTCAAAATGCACGGGTCGGCTGTTCAGTATATAATAACGTTAACGTATGCCCAAAATGTATTTCAAAGCAAAGCAAAGACCAAACCACTGTCAGCAGTTACAGATCTGCTTTCAAAAGGTTGTTTCCCTGGAATATATATGATGCATTCGCTTACATAGACAATTCCACCTCATTGGTTTATGGCCAGTGGCTCTAATCATACACGGTAGGAGCAGCAGGCGACACGTGTCTCATATTGCACACGAGGGATTTTCACTCCATCTTTTCTGGGAAGTGAACAGATTTGTCCTGCTAATAGCGCTGAAACCCTTCAAAAGGTGTGCACCTTTCCTTGTTTAATCTGTTCCACAGGCAGAGTTTGTTTCTGTGCTTGGATTATTCCTGTTAAATCAAATAACAATTTAAGTGCCTGTTTCACGGAAAACAAGGTGAACCAGGCCTTTCATTTGCAGTTCATTATAAAACAAAGGGAGCAGAATTTTGTTAATTTGGGTGGGTAGAAGACTTACTTGTGACATGCCAGCTCTTTGCTAAAATATGTAGCGTGTGTGGGTAATTCTGTGGTTATTTTGTAAACAGCCCACTCCTCTTCATTTCCCCCCGTCTTTTTTTTTTTTTTTTGTCTGCGCTCAGTCATTACTGACCCTGCAGTGACTGCTTGGACGAGTCCTTGCAGTTTTCAAGGCAATTGTTTCGGAAGTGGTTTGCCAGAGCCTCCTTCCTAGAGCAGAGCCCAGCTGGTGCGCGCAGGAGGCGGGGTTTCCGTTGCTTCGCCCCCTTTTCGGGCGTGCGCGGTTTTTCGCGCTTACCGGCAACTGCTCCCAACTCCTTTTTTGCAAGGCGCCACCAGCATTTTTCCTCCCACCAGAGTGAGAGTCCCCATTTATCTACTCACGTGAGTTTTCGACCTGTTGGGTTGACAGGAACTGGGGAGGAAACAGGAGCTCACCCTGCTAACGCGAAGGCTGGACTCGAACCGCTGAAGCGTCGACCATTTCTGGCCGGCAACTTTCAGCGTCATTAAGCCGCTGTGCCACCGCGTCCCCCTCTTCTTTTTAAAGGAGAGATATAATACGTTATATCTAAACATCTAACCAATATACTGTGATTTTTTAAAATTTTAGTTACATTTTCACTGATTTTTGAAAAATATTAAAGTAATAAATCTGATATAGATTAAAGGCTTTAATCCATTCAGTACCCATAGTGATTGTTGGAGGGGGCGATGTGGTGGAGAGAGGGACATAATGCTTAATTGCCATGACATGAAAGCTCAGTAGAAATCTCTTCTGTTTTCTAGTTTGGGAATCTTCAGATTGTTTGAGGAGCTTTGCTTCCCTGTTAGTTGTAAGATTTCTGTTTCCTGTTTCCTTCCAATTAATTTAGAATAGCGTTAACATTTCACCCTAAGCTTGTGAAGTTGATTAGGGGGTGAGAGAACTAGTTCACAGGTCCATGTGCATCATCTGATCTTCTATCAGGTGATTTCAGACAAACAATTGATTGTACTGAAAAGTGTTAGATTGACATTTGGTGTCATTAGAGTTTTGTTAGGACTCTTTGTTCACATAAAGGAAGAATGATTCTGAATCATATTAACTGCTTCACCAATATACTCCATAAATGAATTAAATTTATTAAAATTACAACATACCTTTTCTCTCAAGAGCTTCTCTCCTCTACCTTTTACTCACAACAGCCTCCTGAGATGGATTAGACTGTTAGATTGTGATCAGCTGAAGGCCAAGTTGCATGGTTATGTGAAGATTTGGAATTGGGTCTCCCTAGCCCAACAACAAAAGTGATATGTAATTGAGGCAACTGCTGTCTCAGTTATAATCCAAATACTTCTGATTATAGTTTTGTTATACATTTTAGATGGCTCATAAAGGCAGATAGATCAGTTAGTACTGACTAGATCATCATCACTGGATTACTCAGTGCTTGATGGTGACTCAAGAACTGAATGTTTTATAATCTCCGCTGATTAAAAAAAAACAGAAAAATAATCTTGATTGAGAAAGCATTGGATCTGGAGATGATGGAAATCAACATTGATTTAGAGTTCAGTGTGTTAAAAAAAGGCAGGAACAGAAACCACCCCTTGAATATCTAAGAAAAGTTGATGGTGCTAAAAAGATGACTGTTGTGGAAGGGAGGGATGTTGGAAATGCCCATAAGCCTCTTACCCTGTATCTTTAAGACCCTTGCCCTTAAGGGAAACTTCGGACTGGCTCTTCAAAAAGGAACTTGGGTGCTCCTGATATTCATGGTGCTGTAGAATGAAGAAAGAAAACAGGTCATAGAGGAAGAGAAGAAGACAGAAAACTAAAGACTGCAAGAGAAGCCAAGAGGGGTGCAAGGAGCTAAACGATTTAGTGACAGCTGGACAGCCCAGCACAATATGTTGATAGTGATGAAGCTCCATAACTGACATCAGCTGATATCCTCTGCATGGCCTGAGTGCTGATAAACTGAAGGGGGCCTAGTGTCAACAGCAATGATGGGAGAAGTGGCAGACTGAAGGAGAGGCAATCATGAAACACAGAAGAATGGTGGAGGAGGCCTTGTAATGCCCAAGACAGGGGCAGTAGCAGTTTAGTAGTGGTGAGCCAGTCCACTCTATCAAAACAGGAAGTAGCCAGCCAAAACCCACAATAGTCAACAGCAACTTTTATCAAGCAGCCTAGACACTGGCAAAGCACACCCCAGGGAGCTCAAGTTAAACTATGTCCCAGAAAGCTGACAAGAGAGCAAGACCAGGAGCACTGGAAACAGCTATGGAGCTGCCACCATTCCCAGAGATCAACTGCAATAAGCAGCAGGACAAACTAACCAGTGATTGCAGAGGTGGCAATGAAATCCACGAGTGCCAACTCCCTCTCCACAATAGACAAGGGACTCCTATGAGACAAGACACTAATATGGTTAATAGTTTTGGATCTTGTGCAAATAGCAGGATTAACTGTCACCACTATTCCAGGTCACTGATTGGCCTATAGCACTACTGAGCATGTATGGTCCATGAATGTCCATGGGTAATTGGCAAAGGTGCAACTTAAGGTCAAGAGGTGGAGAAAATGGAAAAGATAATGTTCTTATTCACATAACACTAGAACTCAAGACTCAAGTGACTGTAATTGATTGATGTAACTCCAATTTTTCATCACCAAGAAATAATAGCCATTAATTTCCATGACTTTGAAAGGGGCTTAGATGAATTCATGGATAAATCTATGATGACTATATTTAATTTCCAGATTTATAGAAGCAATGCCATTAAATATCAATTGTTAGTGAACAACTGTGGCCTGCTACAGTGGGAAAACTGGTTACTGGAAGAAAAAAAACAGGACACTGGAATAGACCAACCTTTATTCTGATACATTAAAGCTCTTCTGATGCTTTTTAATGGCATTGTTATGCAACTCCAAGAAAATAATCCCATACTTCATGCTGGTTTGGTATTTTTCTGTCCTACCTGGAATCACTTAGGTTAAGTAAACGCATGGCAGTTTATTTCTCAGCATAGCCATTTTTCAAATAATAGATGTTACTGTACAGATAGATAAGGACACATTCTGGAACAAGAACTTGTCTTACAATACAGTAAAACCTTGAGGTTACAGACAGGGCCTATTTACACTTGCTTCTTTTTCACCTTTGATTATGGGATCTTTGGGTTTCCTTAAGATGTTTTGGAGAGATTCTGTTTGTTTGTGTGCTACAGTGATGCCAAGAGATTGTGCATTCTGTTGGGTAATTGGAGATTTTTTGATACATGGGAGTTTTCCTAGGTTGTGATGGTTGTGTTGCAATAGGTCGTGTGAGTCTTGTTACATTGGAAGATGTTGCACAGGTTGTCTGTTTCCTCTTTTTGGAAGTCTGGGTTACTGACATGTTTTTTTGTTCCTTTGAATAATGTTGTTATGCAATTCCTCTTGTGGACAGCTGCGTTCTTGCTTTGGTAATGAAGTACTTGGTTATTGTGGGTTGTTTTTCAGATAAACTTTTTTTTTTTTTTGCCATTGTTTCCTCTGCTGATGAGGACATCCAGGAAGGTTGGGCTTTTTTTTTGTTTTGGTTATTTTTTTTCATCTCTCTTCCTTTTTTATTATGACAAATGTATTGTCTACATACTGCATCCATATTTTGGGCTGAAAGTAGACTCTCTGCTTTGAATCCTGAGATGGGTAAATCCATAGCTGTTCCTCCGATTTGTATGTATATTTGTCCATTGACCTGGAGGTAAGTGGTGGGCAAAGGTCAGTAAGTTGCATGAGTCAACTTTCACATATTCTGTTAGGTTTGGTGTGTTGTGTTGCTGCCATAAATAAGCTCCTCACCAAGGCTGCCTCCAGGATGCCCTAGCATATCTAGTGCACTTCATCTATTGTGACTGGGGGCATTGTGGTTAGTTGCAAAATCAACGCTGTGATCTTCAGATTGCAAATTGACCAGCCTTGGTGCTGTGAAAAAAAAAAAGAGAGAGAGAGTCTTCTGTTTGAAATGTTTGAAATGGTCTGAGATGTTTGCCACATTTTACCAAATAGCAGGGTCAGCCCTGGAGCATACCTGTTTTCTTCTAGAATCTGAAGTCAACTAGCCACAGCCAAGGAGAGAAAAATAGTAGGAGACAGATAAATGCAAAATGTTGTGAGAATATACATAGCGGATCTTATCATTCATACACTGCAATGCTATGGCTTTCATTTTTGGACATAATCTTCATTTCGTAAATCCAATTTGGTAAATTGGCATGAAGGACCAATTTACCTATGACTTCACCTTTGTCAAAACTCATATCATCTCACACATAGGCTTTTCAGTGGATTTCGTAAGTGCAGATTTCATAAGTGCAGTCATTAAGCATACATGCTGTCAGTTTACAGCAGATTAAATTTAATTAAGAAAATTCTTAAAATAAGGAGTGCAGTGCTTTAAATCAAAGTAAGCCACTTAGTTTCGTTTTGTCTTCTCTTGTTTTAGCAGCTATAAATGTTCAGATCTTGGATAAATTGCTCAGGGCCACAGAGGTTAAGCTCCAGAAAGGCTGTAGCAACAGCACAACTGAATCAGTGAGACTTATCTTCTGTCCCTTAAGAATCACGTTGGGTCACAGGACTGTTTGTAAAATATGTCAGCTTTCTTGTCCTCTTAAACTATATCTTATCTTAGACTATACAAAATGCTAAATGGTCCCAAGGAGAAGAGCTGTGGGAACATAGAATGCATTTGGTCTTGCAGAGAAATCAAGTCAGGTTTTTGTTCAAATACAGGCAATTAACAGCTAGCTATGATATCTATATTTTAACAAACCAGTCAGTAATTGCTTTATCATATTGCATTTTATATTCAACATTTATGCATTATTCAGGGGCAGTAGTGCATGAATTGTTCAGTTGCCTGAGAAATATAATGAGAGATAAAACTTAAAAAATACATGAGCAATCATAATGGGTAGTTTATTACCATACTAATAACTTTTGCTGGTTTAGTTCGCTATGACTTCCTATGTGAATCTAACTTTTGATCTGAAATTATCTGCATAACAATAATGAGCATAACAAGTTTGGCTTGCCACAAAATGCAGTGTTTTGGTCAATTAATACTACTAAAATAGAGTGTGAGTATATGCTGGTCTTGGTAGATAACTAACTTTCAGCCATTCTAAACACTGTATGAGAGAAAAGGCAGATTGCATCAATGTCTGGCAATGAAATGTCACTTTTTGCACACATGGGAGAGATGGAGGGGGACTTTTATTTGTTTGCAAACATTAAGACCTCTTAATCCAACTAATTTAGAGAAAAAATACACTGTTTTTAGTGCATGCTTAGAGGTGATTCTAAGTGCTGTTTCTGGCCAGGTGTGTCCTCTAGGCTTCTGGAAAATTGGAAGTGGCATGTAGCAAGAATTTGGATCTGTCAAGATCTCATGTGATTAAGAAGACCTTTCTTCTTACTGCACAGGTACAGTCTACTCAGATATCTCAACAAGTATGAGGTCAAATTAGTATTACCAACAGACACTAGTGACCTCATTATCATATATGTTTTTGGTTTTTTTGGTTTGATTGCCTGTATATATTGTTTGTGTCCTTTGGTTGGGAGCTGCCCAGAGTTTGGTTTAAGATGGGCAGCCATATAAATGTTTTAAATAGATAAATAAATAATCACAGATTGTCATGTAGAAACCTCTTCAGAAGTCTAGTGAGGAACAAGGTGAGTTCAAGTAGGCTCAGTTTATTTTACTGATACTTCTCAATTCTAATAGTATACTGGAGACTCAGTAACTTTTCACAGTGATCTAAATGGTGTAATTTAAATCATCCTGCAGCACCACATTGGGAAAGGCTGCCTGATAACAATAGTATTCCTGCTTTGGGATTGTTTTATCAATGAAAAGAGATTAGCAATTGTATAAGTAAGCTTCATATGGTTTATTTACCCTACTCTAAATCAGATAAATGTTCCAACTAGTTCTGTTAACTGGCAACAGCTCTCTAATATTTCAGCCAGAAATATATTTACGATTATGAGACATAGCCTCCCCCAACTCAAGCCTGATTTGTATATGGACATGTAATTCTGCTGGACTTTTTTCTGGGATAATTATTCAACTTCCCAGGCTAGTCTATAGCTGTGGAATTCCCTGGTGCTCTTCTACCCAAGTACCAAACCTAGATAGGTCTCTTGAGTTTACATATAAAGTCAACTGGCTGATGATTATATACTAATATACTAATATACGTTACTAGAAAAGACACATTTCTTTTCATGAAGGATATGTTTTTCTTTAGTGATTAGCCCTAAAACTAGAGTTATTAGTGATGAACTGAATTAAAAATTTAAAGTGACAGTATTGATTAAAAGTGATTTAGGTTTTCTATTATTACGTTGATTTTACCCAATTTTCTAAACAGTAAATAATCTGAGAAATATCTAAACTATATGTAGAATATTTTGGGAGGAACTGAGTCATGCAAAAGTCATACAAACTGAGTCATACAAATTAATAATGATAAGATAAATAAGTGCAATAAGTAGTGCAAAACATTTATCAAAAATCTTCCTTTCTTTTCTGATGATCATCCATAATTTAGTTGAAAGTTATGGTAGATTTTTTAAAAAATTAATGTCTAAAATATTTCCCATTTCAGAAGATCTTTACATATTGCAGAGATTTGATCCCCAACTAGCTGAATGAGTTTTCCCACTAATTCTGCCATAATTTATAATATTCAGATTGCCTCCCCCAAAAATATTTGTTTTTTGTTTGTTTGTTTTGCTCAGGAAGGCAACAACAGCATCCTGTTACAAATACAGGAGCAAAAGAGTCCTTACTGTTATAAGATTTGTTTTTTTGAAAACAGAAAGAAAAAAGAGAAGAAAATGGATTTGATTAGTATGAGACTATTTGATAAAAGCTTCACTATTTTGCTCAGTTGTGTATCATCATCTGAAGTTATATGACTTATACAGAACACACTGAGGGATTAAAAGGCCTTTATGCATAGATGCAATAAGTTTCACATAATTTCGATAGCTACAAGATACGGTTTTGCCAACAAGCTGGTAGGCCCATTCATTTTGTTCTGACACAGAATCATGTCCTCAGTTTTGCCATGAGCCTAGCAGAGACTACTAGTTCCAAAATATCTAATTCCCAAGTGAGTACATACTTGCTCATTTATCCCACGCTGCTCTTTCTTAATACGGTATGTGAATTTCTATTTTTGGCACAGTGTTTACATTAGTCTTGTTTAAATGGTCTGTCCAGCCATTATCTGGATAGACTTTATGTGTAAAGAAATCCTCTACTGCACCCAATAGTCTAATACAGTGTTTCTCAACCTTGGCAACTTTAAGATGTGTGGACTTCAACTCCCAGAATTCCCGAGCCAGAATTCCCCTACCCATGCTGGCTGAACTTCTGGGAGTTGAAGTCCACACATCTTAAAGTTGCCAAGGTTGAGAAACACTGGTCTAATAGAACTAACACCTGTGGAAGATTATTATTTTGAACAAAATAGTGTTTTGCCAATATCACGGTGGCAAAACAGATTACTTAATAGAAAAGTGTGTTGAAATTCAGGTTTATTTTTCCCACCAGCATGGTTCAAATAGTCATGGGCTTATTTATCATCTCTTTCTCTCCAACAAACCAAATATGAATTTTTCTGGACATCATTGAAACAAGGTATAGTATGACTTAATGCATTGTTTTTCAATCTCAGCAACTTTAAGATATGTGCACTTCAACTCCCAGAAGTCCACACATCTTAAAGTTGCTGAGATTGAAAAACAATGACTTAGTGTAATGTATCAGCCCCATCAGCTGTTATGGGGGAAATGGTTCTGTACTATAGGAAGATTTTTATTTGTTTTAATGAATTAGATTTATATCCGGTCTTTCTTCTGAAGGTGATGCATTTTCCTCATTACAGCCTCCCCTCATTATATAACACAAGCTCTGTGTGGAAGTTTCAGTAAGTAAAATTGGCTTCTGTCCTTCAGTATGGCATATTGGTTCACTTCATGATCCTATTCAGCAAGTGAATAGTATGCCATACCGAATGACAGAAACCAAGACAATACTTGTTTCCTTTCTCGTATCTGTGAATACCTTTCATATTCAACCTGATCAACAGTTGAATCACATCACAAAACAGGCAATGGGAAAGTATCCTTCACCGCACTGGAGGCCACTTAGTGACCAAACCACGTGGCCCATGAACCTCCCCATTGTACCTCCAACATCTGAGTAGACTACCTCACTCTGCCTAATATGATGAGCAATCATTTTCAGTTCATATGAATTCAACAGAGCTAATGACCAAATGTTTTAAACCAAAAACAAGAAATGTCAGATTAAAAGAAGCAGGCATGGAATGTATTTAGGCTCATTTATTTCTTCCTGTTTCTCCTCCTCCTCCTTCTATATTCAGAAGAGATTAAAAACTTCTGATGTTCATCTGCTTTTTCAGTGAGCACCCTAGATTCTATCTTTCCCAGCTGCAGAAATGGCTCTATCATATCTCTCACTTAGGTGGTCTCAGGGATTTTACATTATAGCAGTTATCTACCCATAGAAATACGCATTTGTGAGTTACAATTGACTTCCACTTTATATCACTTTAGCCTGACAGTGTTGTGTATCACTTGGATTTGTGCCATTCTCTGCATTTACACATTTTAAAAATCCGACTATCATCACTGAAGCACAGGTGTTAACACCTCCCCATATCTATAACTTATGGTGGTTTCTTATTTTACTTGAGGAAAGAATTAGAGGGAATCATTTAATTCCAATGTGATGCTTGAGAGTGAGGTAGATATTAATGGGAAGAGGAGAGGAGGAAAGGAGAAGCTTGATTTGAGGGAAGTTCTATAAGTACATTGAGATATGTGAGAAAAGAGAAAGAAAAGAGATCAGAAGCCTAACCACCAAGCTAGCTGTGCAGGCAGGCTCAGAGGTACAAACACGATTCATAGAACCGTGGAGTCAGAAGGACAAAAGGATCATCATCCTGCTGCAAAATGCAGGGAAATCAATTGAGCTATCCTCAGAAAGTGGCTGTATGAAATTTCTTAAAAATCTCCCAAGATAGAGAAACCACAGCCTCCATCGGTAGACATACGCAATAGTAATAGTATATAGGGAGGGTTAGAAGAGAAGGGTCAAAGGAGAAACAACTCTTCTTCGCTTGCCACTTCAATAGAGTTACTTTAACTACAATGTCCATTCATCTGTCAGACATACATGAAGGAAATATTGAAAGTACAGGTGGTCCGCATTTAACAATCACTCATTCAGTGACTGTTCAAACTTACAACAGCTCTGAACAAGTAGTAGTTACAACTGGTCATGTCGTGATCACACTTTCTGATGTTCCCTGCTGGCTTCCCACAAGCAAAGTCAACGGGGAAGCCAGCAGGAAGTTGGAAGTTGAGGTCCTGTGAGGTCCTACTTAAAGTCCTGCATAGTCCTTGCTTAACAGCGGCAACTGGGGCTGCCGGAACTGCTGTCGCTAAGTGGCACTAAGCTACGTGATGTTGCGCTTTACGACCATGTAGCTTAGTGATGGCAATTCCGGTCCCAATTGCTATCGTAAACTGAGGACTACCTGTATTCCATAGAGTTTGAAAGGATTGCTAAGCTTCCATGTAGCCCTAAGTTATTTGTGTTATTAAGACTCGTAGGACCTTTCTAAAAAATTTTTAAGGAAACAGATTCATTATTTAGTATTGGTATGTTCCACCAGTGTTGCTTCTTGCATGACTTTAAAACATCCTTGACGTTCTTGTACAGCCATGTACGGTAATCAATCCTCTAAGAATTTTTACACAGTATTTCAAGAATGTACTGTGTGTACTCAGATATAACAGGTAGAAAATGCAGTTTAGCAATTGATGGACAAATTGTCCTGAGTGAACTGTAGCCTCTGCTATTAAAAGTTTTCTTTGACATTACTTTCATTTCAATGTCCACTTTGTTTGCTTCATTTCATTCACTCTGTGTTGATTGATATAACTTTGACAGATGAATCACAGAAAGAAGGGGGTGGATAGGTAGGCAAGTCATACATTATGCAAGTCTTGGTCCTTGTCATTCAGCTGGTAGCAAGACAACCATTTATTATGGAGGAACAAGCAAATCTAAAGTTGCAGTCCCTTGAAATAGCCAAACTTATAAGTTCTTATGGGCTCACTTTTGTTGGTGGAAACCAGGCAGTGATGATGACAAAGTTGATTCATCAACTCTGATTTTATCTGGTTGCAGCTGATCTTGCTTCAGTTAGTCATGCTCTGGTTATATCAAAGTTAGCCTACTGCAGTGAGCTTCCATGTTGACATGGGTAAAACATTCAGACCATATTAGATGAGTTCAGACATGTTACATCATTGGCGGTCTATTTGTTTCTGAACTCAGCTTCAAATTTTATGTTGATCTGTTGCTCCCTTAATATATAGAAAACAAATTACTAAAAAAGACAGCCTAAACAGGATCAGGAACCATGATAATTGTGGATATTTCTGTTGGTGCTTGCTGTTATCTCTACCCCCCCCCCCCGTACACACACGCACACACAATGAATTGGGAAGCTGCAGGCTGCAGCATGCGTGCGCGTGCACACACACGCACACACACACAATCTTTAACACCATCATTATTTACACGAATTCTTATAGGCCCATAGGCATTGTTAAAAAATAAAAATAGTGATTTGATCAGAAGTTTGCATAATCTTCCCACCACCACCACCAAAAGCCCCTATAAAAAGTAACCTTGTGTATTGCAAAGCATACTATAGAATATAGAATATAGAATATACTAGCATGAGTGGCATGGAGCAGCACCCTCAATTTGCCCTCTGATAAATCAGTGTTATCTATTTTGTCAGAAGTTGCAGAAGTTGCTCTCAAAATTCTATACCTAACCCTTGGCCTAAAAACATTCCCTCTTTCTGGCCTACGCCTAAAGAAATCCATCCGAACATTAAAACAAGCTATGAAAGGCTTTCTCATATGCCCTGCAGGAAAGAGAAGAAGAGTTAGATTAACAGCTCAGATACTTTGGTCACCTAATGCGAAGAGAGGACTCTTTGGAAAAGACCCTGATGCTGGGAAAGATGGAAGGCAAAAGGAGAAGAGGACGGCAGAGGATGAGATGGTTAGATAGCATCACTGAAGCAATGAGCATGAAACTGAGCAAACTCAGGGAGGCAGTGAAGGACAGGAAGGGCTGGCGCAATATGGTTCATGGGGTCACGGAGTCGGACATGACTTAACGACTGAACAACAACAACAATTTGCTGAGCAGTCTCCCATTTTGTTTTGTTTTTGTTTTTAAGGAGGGCCCTAAAAATGTTTTGATTTCAAAATTCAAAGTGCAATTTTTTCTGCCCAAGTTTGATTTAGTGGAAGAAAGGGGGAAAAAAACACAAGATAACAAATGAATTGAAAAATCAGATAGCATGAATCCAGATATCTGCCAGCAGAGGAATGTGAAAAGAAGCTGATTCTTCAGCTCCCCTCTCCCTTTGTAACAGTCCGGAGCTGTTCCAAATGGTGTCTAGATTTGTAACACGTAGAGTAGAAAGAGATGAGGAGGAAGGAGGAAGTTGTAGAACATTGAATGAGAACTCTTTCTGCTTCATTCCCCAGAAGGTGTCCCCCCACCCCAATTTCCTGCAACGTCTTTCATAGCCATTTGGGCAAATCATTCACCAGGATACGTTCTTTGGTAGCCAAAAGAGGAAAACCAACTTCTACTTCTTTTCAGTTAGGAGCTTTATAGATATATTTAGTGACAGATTTATTTGATTGATGTGTTTATTGCCATTGCAGCCAAGCCAAAGAAAAAATTGTATTGTAAGGTTCACGGCTACCCAGAAAACATGAAATCAATCAGCAGCACAGAATAAAAGACTTCAAGCAGGGACTTCTCTAAGCAGCGTTTTATTTGGCCAAGCAAAAGTCTGGGTGCCCACACCATGCACCAAGAGAGAGCAGGGTGGCACACCCTTGGAGACAAAACCACAGCCTTTTATAGTATTTTTAAAAGGCAGATCTTAGTACCATTATAATGAAGATGAGTTTTACAGCCAGTCAAAGAAACTTTAGCAGAATACATTATTCCCCACCCTTGTTTGCTTACATTAACTCTATTCCCTGCCCTTGTTTGCCTACATTAATTTAAAGGAGTTGCCCCTAACTCGTATACCTTGTCAGTCCCTGCAGACCCTTGTGCTGGGTCCTCCCTCCTTATCAGGCCTCAGACTTAGTCTCTTCTGGAGGAGTTTTCCCTATTATCTGAGCTAGCTCATCTGTGGTTAGTTGCGTCCTCTTGCAATTTCGCTAAGTGCTGTTAGTATTGAAGCTTGGCTATAGAGAACTCTGCGCATACTCTAAAGCTATGAAGTTAACATTGCCAATTTAGATATTGCCAGTTTAGTTTTTGATCCCTTCAGTATTATATTTAGTGTTTTAAATTTCTTTTTGGGCTGCCTTATGCATTTTTACTAAATGAAAATGCAGCTATGTTTTTAAATAAATAAATGTCAAATGGGAAACACATTTTTGCATCAGTCTTATCAATTAAATTGCTAGCTTAACAGAACGCTTGTTTACCATCTCAAAAGCACCATTGTATGCATGGTCCACAAGAGAACAGCTGTCTAATAATCCGTTTCAATTTATATATAAACAAATAAATGGATAATTAAAAGTCAAGAAACCATAGAATCATTGTTAGCATGATCTCTTGTTTCATTTTTGATCCACTGATCCATAAATGCATTTCTCAACAATGACAAAAACCTCCAGAGTTAAAAAATAGATATGACATGTTGCCATTTTCAAATACTTTTTATCTAAAATGGTTCAAGATTCTGATCCTTTTGGTATTTTTTTAATCAGATGACTCAAAACATTTGTAATCTGTATGCAGATATCTCTAGTACGTCTTGTAACAAAGATTCAAGAAATATACATTTCCCTCTGCCGTACAGATGATTGTAACTTTGCACAAATTTCAATCCACTAAGCCAAACATCAGCCTTTAAAGTCAGGTGCTGGCAATCCTCCAACAATTTATATGAAGTCTTAAATAAATTTTCAACATTATTGAGAACATAATTTGAATAGCCAAAAGGTAGCATCCTGAAAAATTCAAATACTACAACTAAGTTGTAAAAGAAGAACAAATGAATGTTTGAACTAAAATAATTGAAGTAGAAGATCAATGGAATGAAAGTTGAGCAAAGACAGCATGACGCAAGACCTCTGTGGAACCAACTCAAAATATGTATGTATGTAGGTATGTAATCTATCAATTTATATGGCCACTCAAACTCACAAATTGGGTAGCTAACATAGGATTGCAACCAATACAAAAAGAATATAGCAGACAAAAATGGCAAGGAATGTCTCCTTCTGAGGATGGCTGCCTGAGCAGGAATTAAAAATTAAAAATCTAACAAGAATTAGCCGGTCACTGTACAATAACAAATAGTAAGGGCTGAAAATCTATGGGAGGAAAATGAAAACTCTTCTAAATTCAAAGGCCAATATAACACATAGCACAAAGCAAGGACAGTTATAACGACTAGTACTAATAGAATATGATTGGTATGGTGGGTTACCATGTGTGAAGTTTTTCTACAGGAACATTGCTTAACGGAAAAAATCTAAAGACCTTAACTTTTGAGAAGTTATTATGCACTGGTTCATATAACAAAAACTATAATTATTCATTTTTTCATGGGGTATTTCTTCAAGAAATTCACTTAAAAGAGTTTTACCCTACTGTATATCTAGACTTAAGTTAAAATGTCTATCTATTGGCACATTTGTATGAAACCTTGTATGATGTCAGCTTTGGTTAGTAAATTTGTTTTTTTCTCTCAACATATCCTACTCTATTTACTACGACCCATATTTATTTTCAGTAATACTAAATTGGATGTTCTGCTGTGAGAATAAAGGAATAGTGCAACATATTTCCCCAAGCAATAGCATGCTTGATCTGTCTTTTATTTCTATTGAGGTAGCTGGCATTCTGACAATATTCAGAGTATTAAAAAATAAATTTCTTGACCACAAACAGCACTCAACTGATGTTGTTCAAAGAAAGCAATGATTTCTGGCAGGAGGCCAGACTAACGTACTTAAGCATGTTGAGTCTTGATTCTCTGTGGCTTTGGTCAGAAGCTAGCTTCCTTCCCAGTTTGAAAGTGTCTTCAGATAAGTTAGCGGGTGGAGGCAAATATCCATCTCTGATATCAAAATGGTCAGGAGGTCATCCATAAACAAATAATAAGCCTGTGCATTGTGCACAGAGATTCAGTGTATAACTCATCTCAGTTTTGCAAAATCTACGTCACCTTTGCAAGAACCACCCAACATAATATTAGGTATTCAGTTGGGTCATGTGTATATGTGGTACATATATGTACATATCGGTGGGCAGCATTTATTCCATTTTTAGTGTTTCCAAGGAAGCAAACCCAAGCTGGACCTATGTGGCCAAACAAATAGCAAAATCATTTTTCCAGATGAGAATCTTTCAGATGAGAATCAGTGAAGTCTTTTGGTAGAAGGAACTCGCCCAGTGCTGTCCTTTTCACTTTTTCTCATGTTATGCAATATAATCTAGAAGGCAAAATACTGTCCCTAGGGATTCCCTTGCAACAAGAGCAAAGCCTGTCCTCCGTCCTTGATTGAGGTTGGCCTGGCTCTTACAGACAAGCAAAGCAGGAAGCTACAATCCTTCAGGTGTGAATCTTTTCCTTCAAATGCACTTATTAGTCATAATGATGAACGCATGGATGGAAACAGTAGTAAAAATGATCCACCGTTACTGGTTTCCCTTAGTGATTGTCCAGCCAGTGCAAGAGAACAGGGGAAGGCTTTATTGGATTATTTTAGCCCAGCAGATTGTGATTTTCTTTTCTCTTACCCATACCTTCAAGTGGCTATAGCTAAAGGGCACAATGATTGGGTTTTCAGATGAGTTGCAGATGCAAAGCTGTTCCTGGAAACTCCTTTTTTGGCCTGCTGCCACCAGTATTGCCACCAGTATTGATGGTAAGAGATTCATTGAGTAGTCCATGAAAGTGACATTTACCAGCAGAGCTTCTTTCAACCTGTGCAAGAGCCACAGAACTGTGGCTTCAAATTGATCTGTTTGGCTCAGTGACTATATTTATTTAAGAATAAAGACAATGGTTTGCCTGACCAGTCAACCTCAATTACTATTGTTTGGCTGACCACCAGCATATCATGGCTGAATCTCCAATCTTATCTGTCTTCATAAACAACCTAAGGATGGTGTACATTGCCATTTGATAACTATTATTCAAAGTTGTCTCATTCTTGTCTTTTCCCTTATCTTCAGGCTTCTGAAAAAGGAAGAAAATTTTATCTTCATTCCTCGGTCCCGTGAAGAGCTTCCAGAAAACTTTCCAAAGGAAATTCCTGGGATTTGTTATTTCCTGGAGGTCAGAACTGGGCAGAAGCAGCCAAAGTCCTCTGTCACATCTGCCAGAGTGAGAAAGATATCCTACAACATTGGCACCATGTTCCTTCGGGAAACGAGCCTATGAGGCCTGTTGCAGATCAAAGACTCATCAAAAAAGCACAAGCCCAGAACTGGGTCATGACAGGAGAGAGGAGATTCTTTCTTTTTCACTGCATAGTTCCAAGAAAGCAGTAAAAGCTCTATGAAATGTCAGGCAATAATTCTTTTTAAAGGTGGGTGACTGCTGTCGGTAAACAAACTGGAAAGTGGCAAACAAGGGAGCAGGGATTTTTTTTCTTTTTTTAACAAAAATCAAATTAAACAAAATATTTCTCTGTTGCCAGAGATTCTACTGGTGATAAATGTCAGAATGGTGGGGTTTGTTTTAAAAAAAGGAATCTAAATTATGCAGTTGTTGATGGGGAGACATTCCTCTAAGTCGGAGGTAGCTTGTAGCTCCCTAGTTATCATTGGATGCTAACTCCTATCAATTAGCATGGCCAGGGATGATGAGAGTTGTACCATAATAACATTAAGAGGGACCCAGGTTGCTAACCATAACATCCATTAAAATAGAATACTTTGTGGATTGTACTGCTTTCTTCTGAAATGGGCCATTGTTTTATGCTCAAGTAGGATCCTTGCCACTGTTCTGAACATCCTCTTTTTATGTCAATAGAATCAGGGTACTCCTGATTCTTTTGGTCATGTGCGCCTAAACTATTTATATAAGAGTCATAAACAGTGGTAGTCAGTGGATTACACTCCAAAATTCAACCAGAGACTGCTCAGATTATGATACATTCCTACATTTGAGGGAATTATTGCTGAGGGTAAGAATGCTTCTGGTTTATTGCTGTTCTTTAAACACTTCGTACAGGTACTGTAAAGATTATTTATAACCTTTTTAGCAGGAGAAATTTTAATTTGGGATATAATATATTAAGGATTTTACCCTTTTTTAAAACTACATTTCACTTTTAGGGCAATATTCTATAAAAATTTGAAGCTGGCCAGCTTGTTTATATTTGATATGTATCCAATTTCTGAAGTTTGTTGCAGTCTTCAAAGAATGATATTTTAGTGATTTTCATTTTCTGCCATATGTCTTATCCATCTAGACCCATGTTCACATTACTTATGCTAATAATATATATCCAATATCAGGATATTATAAGAAAAACCATGCTGATCATGTTCAGTAACTGGAAGTAGAGTGTCCCAAAACTGAATCCTCAGTTACCCTTGGTAAAGTTTTAACCATTTAATGAACCAGATCAGGATGGTTCTCAAATATGCTTGTGATTTGAACTTAACTCTGATTAACACTATTTCTTCCATTAGTAGGAAATGAAACACACCTAAAAGTCTGCGGTTCAACCTTATTAGTACTTTATCCCCTGAACTTCTCCCACGCTGTCATGGTATGTTATAAGCTTTGTAGTGTGCCTCACTTAATCTACTGTTCCCTGTCCCAGTTGTTAGCATGGATTAGAACCTCCAGCTATGAATATCGATGGATTTAGAGAGAGCTTGGGGCCGGGGGGAAAGTAATACATCTACAATTACTTTCATGCCTAATCATAATGAAATATAATATTTTAGAAATATCCTATAAAAATAAAATTCCATCTATGAAACTTCAAATTCTTGATATCAGTTGTAAAAAACGTGAATGATCTTTAGTGTCTTAGAAAGCTTGATCCCATGTCTCTCTTTTATTATACTTTCACCACCCTGATTATAAGTATTGCTTTGTGGCTGTTAGAGAATAATCAAGATTAAATAATTTTGAGTATTTGCATGTAGGCTGCTAATGTAAAATGACACCCTACATTAGAGAATTCTGATATCTTGATAGGACTACTTCAGAGTAAATCATTCAGGAGTGTCCACAGTGATGATCACTAGCTCAAAATGGTAGGCACAACTTAAGCAATTGAAGCCCTGCCCCTTTGTTATTCCATACAATGCATACAGTACACATTAAAAAGGGGTGGGTCTGCCCAGCTGCACCCACCATTTTGAGGTCAGTAACTGTTGCTGCAGACACCGTATTTGAAATCATTTGAGTACTATAGTTTGATAAATAATAAAACTTCATTTGGATATTTAGATCACTTCATATCCATTTTTCATGCAGAATATTGCAGAGATGTTTTCATTTTAAAATTTCTAATATTTGTACCCTATATCATGTAGATAAGTATGCTGTAGAATTTTATATTCTTCTATATCTGTATCAACCACATGTCATATTGTGCACTCAAGCCAAATCACTATGCTTGAAAGTGTATCAAGCAATATATGGCTAATAGTTAAATTATATGGCCATTCAGATCTCAAGTATGGTAAAGAATCAAAGCTTTATGGAGTGACAAGGCTAATAAATTTGTTGAGGCATCAGTTTTTATGGACTACAGCCTATTTTATCACATGCATGCAGTATTTCCTCTGATGAACGTGAGTACACAGGGTATACTTAATAAATATAGACAGAAATGAATGAGAAGAGAGAACTTGTAAGGGATAGTATAAATTTTAAAATAATTTTGTGTTGAGTTCGAGATATTCAGGATAAGAACAGTAATTTTTGTTTGGGCTCTGCATAGATTTGCATTTCATGTTCTTTTGAGACAGTATTTATGCTTTTTTTCCTCTGTCAATGCACACACGTCTCTCCCAGAAGATTATAACACTTCATCCAACAAAGTGGTCTCTAATCCACAAAAGTCAGTGCCACAATAAATCATGTTAGCTCTTAAAGATGCTGCAGGATTCTTAGCCACCTTGTGTGGCATAATTCAACACAATTTCTGTAGAACCTTGATGATTTATACTTGTATGATTCTTGATGTCTGAAGGTGAAGCATGGGAGCATATTATATTTCTCTGTATTTTGTCCCTAGAGCTTTCTCAACAGTTAAGATATGGCTGGCAAATCACTTCTGCAGTGGTACCTACAATTGAATGGTAATTTGAAACTCAGCCTGTCTATGAGTTACAGATGAGCACTCAAGTTCATATTTGTACAGCAGTTTTGATGTTAAAAGCCAAACAAGGATTTAAGAAGACAGATGCTGGGTGCCTTTCACTGTAAAGGTTGATTCCCTCTTGATTCAGAAAGAGATCACATGGGTTTCCAAGTAGGAAAAGAGGATAGTTCTCAAAAAATCACAACTTTTTTCAAAATACCCCAAAGCACAGTAGTCCAAATGATATTGTGCTTTGATTAGTCCAAAAGGTACTGTACTAGTCCATTTTTTTCAGCAATTTGAATCATTCTAGCATAATGATCAAGATTGCAAGAAATCAATGAAACTCTTAAAACATATTTTGCTGTTAGTGCTAAGTAGAAACGTTTGGGAAAAGTTAAGTGAACAATCAAGATGAATAAATTTGGCAAAGCTATAGAGACCATCTGGGTTAAAATAAATGGTAGAACAAATAAAAGCAATACTGTTGTTGGTGTGTACAATCACCCACCTAACCAAAGAAAAGATGTAGATGATGCCTTATAAAAGCAAACTGCAGATCTTTCAAAAAGTCATAAAATCATAATGGGAGACTTTAATAACCTTGAATCTGCTGGGAAACAAACTATACCAAGCAGTTTTCTCAAGAGAATTCTGACTTGTCTTGTTGACAAGAGGGTGAAGAAAGGTTACAAGAGGATCATCTGTCCTTGGACTTGATATTAATCAATAGAGAAGATGCAGTTGGGGAAGTAGAAGTTGCAGGAACATACTGTATGTAAGTGACAATGTAATACTGGCATTCTTGATTTTAAGGAAAAGCAACACTGCGCATGGTCAAACAAATTTTGGACTTCCAAAAAAAAAAACATGTTAACTTAGAGCAGTGATAAGTAGGAATCTGTTATAAGAAAAGTTAATGGAAAGAGAAGCTCATGGCAGGTGAGGATTCCTGAAGACAACTGTGAACCATTTCAGTGAGAAGAAAAAATAGAGGACAGTTGAATAAGCCATATGGTTACACCAAATGCTTAGTGAAAACAAAAACAGGTGATGTATAGGGCATGGAAAGACAGCTTTCACAAAGAAAGAGTACAAAGAGAACTAGCCCAGAATGGGGGTGGGGGGAAAAAAAGCTAAGAATGAGCTATGGTAATAAAATGAAAAAGAAAAGGGCAAAATGCCAACAGGTAATGAAGAAAAGACCAAGGTACTCAACTTTGGTTCAGTCTTCTCCAACAAAAATTAATATACAGTCCATCAGGAAATTGTGAAGAACAATTTGAAGGGTCAGGATTGAAGCTTGAGATTGATAGAAGCAAATATCTCTCTCTTTTTTTTTTTTATCTGCGGTCAGTCGTTACCGACTCTGCAGTGACTGCTTGGACGAGTCCTTGCAGTTTTCAAGGCAATTGTTTCGGAAGTGGTTTGCCAGAGCCTCCTTCCTAGAGCAGAGCCCAGCTGGCGAGCGCAGGAGGCGGAGTTTCCGTTGCTTCGCGCCCTTTTCGGGCGCACGGGGTTTTTCGCGCTTACCAGCAACTGCTCCCGACTCCTTTTTTGCAAGGTGCCGCCAGCATTTTTCCTCCCACCGGAGTGAGAGTCCCTATTTATCTACTCACGTGAGTTTTCGAACTGTTGGGTTTACAGGAACTGGGGAGGAAACAGCAGCTCACCCTGCTAACGCGAAGGCTGGACTCGAACCGCTGAAGCGTCGACCATTTCTGGCCGGCAACTTTCAGCGTCATTAAGCCGCTGCGCCACCGCGTCCCCAAATATCTCTTTACTTTGAATGAATTTAAATCTCCAGGACCAGATGAATTGTATCCAATTGTATAATAAAGGAGCTTGCTAATTGTTTCTCTGAACCCTTATGTGTTATCTTTAAGAAATCCTGCAGATCTAATGAAGTGCCAGTTGACTAGAGAATAGCAAATGTTGTTCCTATTGTGGGGCAGGGTGGGGTAGAAAGGAAGATCTAGCAAACTACAGATTAGCTTGACAGCAATACCTGGGGAGATTGTTTTGTTTTGTTTTGTTTTTGGGTGCCTTTGAGTCAGTTTTGACTCCTGGCAACTGCCTGGACAAGTTCCTGCAGTTTTCATGGCATAATTTCAGAAGTAGCATAGTAATGCCTTCTTCCTAGGGCTGAATGAGAGTGACTGGCCCAAGGTCACTCAACTGGCTTTGTGCCTAAGGTAGGACTAGAACTCACAGTCTTCCGGGTTCTAGCCTGGTGCCTTCACCACTACACCAAATTGGCTCACAAGATTGTAAAACAGATCAAAAGGAGATCTATTTGTAAGCTCTTTGAAAGCAATTTTAGCAATTAGCAGAAGTCAGCATGGATTTATCAACAGTATAATATTGTTATACTGTTTTAATTGTTAGTTGCCCAGAATCATGTACTTGAGGTGGACAGCCATGTACATTAAATAAATAAATAATAGCAAATTTGCCAGACTAACATTACTTTATTTTCTGATCAGAATTGTTTCTTAGTAGATTGTGGGAATGCTATAAACATAACATATCATAATTTTAACCAAGCATTTGACAAAGTATACCTTGGCAATTCTGATTAGCAAGCTAATTAAGTCTGGGTTGGGTGGCAGAACAAAATTTTGGAGTACAGCGGCAGTACTGTAATTCATCCATCCAAACATACCTGACTTGAAAATAAATACTTCAAGACAGCCTATCAGTAAACATTTCACAAACAAAAATCAAATACACAAGTATACGATGGGGATTCCCAGTTTGGTAATAGTACTTGTAAAAAGTAGTTTTGGAACAGTAATTGATTATAAACTGAATATGAGCCAGCAGGGTGGTGATGTAGGCTGCATCAACTAAAATATAATATCCAAATCATAGGAAGTAATCATTCCACTTTATTCTTCTTTGGTCACAGTCCAACTGAAGTATTGCATCTGGTTCTGGGCATCCCATTTTAAGGATTTATGAAAAGGTTCAGAAAATGGCAAAGTAATGAAAATGAAGTCCTATGGAGCAAGATTGAAGAAGCTTGATATATTTAGCCTTGAGAAAAGACAACTGTGGATACAATAGTATTCTTCAAATATCTGAAAGGATGCCACACAGAAGAAGGTCAAGATCTATTCACTCTCATTCCAGGGTGCAGGACACAATGGAATAGATTTAAATACAGGAATGCAAATTCTTGTTAAACGTAGCAGGGGTGGGTGGGGAAACTAGCAGTAAGAGAAATTTGACAGCAGAAGCAATTATCCAGAGAGGTGGTGGGCTCTTCTTCAGTAAGTGTGTTCAAGCAGAGGATATATATATATATAAAAAATCCCCTCTCCTATGGGTGGTCTGTGTCTTCCTCAGTCTTGGGTCCTCTACCAGAGGTCTGGGACTTTGAGGGTTCTGCGTAGTGTCTTAGCTATACCTAGCACTGCACTCTTCTGGACAGAGAGCTCTGATGTTGTTCCTGGGATCTGCTGGAGCCACTCTCCCAGCTTAGGAGTCACAGCCCCGACTGCTCCTGCCACCATTGGGACCACTTTGGCCTTTCCTTTCCACATCCTCTCTAGTTCCTCCTTCAGGCCTTGGTACTTCTCCAGCTTTTCATACTCCTTCCTGATATTGCTGTCACATGGCACTGCTACATCTGTCACCACAGCTGTCTTCTGGTATACACATACACACATGTACACACACACATGCACACATACATACATAAAGGATAGAAGATCCCTGCCCCCCCCCCCCATTTATGTGGGCATCTTGTACAACAATTGAATCAGAGTTGTCATGGAAACAAATTAGCAGGCACATTATATCATTTAGATTTTAATTTTGAATGTGTTTCTCAGAATCTAACTTTTGTCCTCCTAACACCAGCACACACTCACACACACACACACACACACAGACACATGCGCAGCATCCCAATATCAAAGCCCATTATGATTATGGAAATCACTGGGGCTGTAGCACCAAAATCCCAGTTACAGTTAAGGAAAGCATTAATGCTCTACAACCTTCACCATGGAAGCATTTGCATGGATCTTTTGCTTAATCCCAGGGAAAATTAGAAGATGTTGCATGGCAACATTGCTTGGTAAATTGTTCCCATTGTTTCCAGACAAGTGAGAAGACTAGGAATACTAATTTATTTGAATAATAGTGTCCAAAAGGAAAATATGATGGTGTTGAGTGAAAATGTTGAACCACCATTTAGAAGTCATTTCAAACAGCTAATTTATAGCAAGAAATGAATTCATAATCACAGAGATCACTGCAGAACCTAAACAATTGTTTTCCGCATCTCCATGGAGAAAATGACTATATTTGCAAATAAATCAACTCTCTCTCGAAAGAAAGAATTGCTTCCCATGAAGAACCTACAGATTGGGGTTTTAAAGAAACGTGTTCAGAGATAGCACATCCCGAACGTTATTTTCATATTCTTTCGTATTATGACAGCTAGCATTCCTTTTGGCCGTATTTGTCTAGTTACTGCAGAAGGAAAGCCTGGATATATCATTAGTGTGAGTGTGTGTTTTAGCCTGCCATAATTGCAGATTATTTCATGTCTTGGAAAGAAAAGCATAGTTGCTTTCCATTAAATCAAGCATGGGTCCTTTCTTTCTCTCTATTTTTCTTTTGCTAAGCAAAATACTGGGAGGGAACCCTAATAGATCAATTATCCATCCTTGAAAAGTTTGAGATATCATAGACATGTAGTTTCTAAGTACTGAAAGACTGGGTAGGTTGAAAGATATGAGTAGAGAGTGCATTTGCAACCTAATTGAGAAAAAGCAAGGGGATTTAAATTGTCAGCTATGAAGAAATGCAGGATGACTCTCCAAATGAGAGAGATTGAGAACGTATTTTGCTTGCTGGAACAATTTTCAGTGGCAGGCTACCTATGCTCTGAATTATAAACTCATTGGTTTTTCCTTGAGGGGCATTGGCTGGGTATGCAAAATAAGACCAGCGTTTGGTAAAACAACATCTTCAAAATTGATGCATAATGATATGACAAATTCCTCCTATCAGACAATATAAAATAATAGTATTGTGGTATTTTCTTGTTATTATAAATAGAATGGGTTCAGTTCTATAACATGCTACAGAGAATAGGATAAATGCCCATTATCTTGATACAGGTGGTGTGTCATAGAATTTGATAAACTCCTCAGTGGAAGCCACTGAATTATAATTTATCAAGAAATAAAATTCTATCACTTTTCACCCCATGAGATATTATTTAGCTTACCAATGTGAGGATGTTTTCATTATCATCAATCCTGCTTTGTGAAATATCACAATGCTTGTTTTATATTTAGTTAAGCTTTAATATAATTGTCATAGCCAATATTATTGTATTTCATTTGCCTTGGACATTTCTGCCAACAGTTACCTTTGATGCACCTCCACAATCTTGTGTATCTGTAGCGGCCAGTTTAGGAAATACTTCATGCATCTGATGAAGTGGACTTTTGTCTGTGAAAACTTAGGTCAAAATAATTTTGTTTGTCTTTAATGCGCCACAGGAGTCTGTTTAATTGCAAATATGGGCACAAAAACCATATTTCTGAATTTGGTCTTAGCAAACAAATATGACTAAAGCTCCTGTCATCTACTTTTAAGAAAGAACCACTAAACTCAGTGGGATTGTCAATTGATATAAACATGCATTGGAATATGCTGTAAGTCTCATGGGTATCTTTGACCTTTAAATTGATCCCATTCCATTGCTTTGGAAGCTTAGACGTGTCTAATTTTTGACAGCTGGTCTCTCTGAACTTCCTGCATCTTCTGAACAAATGAGCCATAGCCTTTCTTTGATGTCGCTGAACCTTCTAAAACTTCTCGAGTTTTTCTTTCATGCTGCATCTACATGTTGCATTGAGATTGATCTGTATTTCATCTCCACTTCTATGTGAAAAAAAGAGTTCACCTAAAATATCACTATATTGCTGCTGTGATATTTATTTATTTAGCATAAAAATGGATAAGCTGCCAACTCATCTGACTCTAAAAGACTACCACTGGAGTCATGGAGACCAATGGAGACCTAATAACCCTATAAAATCCAAGTTAAAATGTTCCACACTGAGAATGTGAAAAATTATATATAGGTAAGGCCCCAGTTATTCCACTCTAGCTCATTACAGCTTTAGGATAGTTTTGAAATGGACCTTCTGCTTTTCTAAGGAACAGTATTTTTTTCAGAACTGTTAGCAACCAAAGCATTTCAAGGAGAGACACACACCTAGTTTTTGCATATATAACAGGCAAACTACATGATGTCCTTCCTTGGAACTCTTAAACAGCTCATTAAACAAGTGTAGTTTCTGTGTTTATAAATAAGGTAGTTTGACTTAAGCATGGGATACTAATAACATCTACTACATAACTTCCATCTTTAATCTTTTCTATGTCATATTTTAATTACATCTCTGATTTTATAAAGGACAGTAGGGCTTAGGGGTTAGTTTCATTCCTTTCTGTCCATTAATTAAGACATCTCAAGAATGACCCATGGGGAACATCTTTTCCAGCAGCTATCAAGATTACCATCTTAAATTTGTTGCAGGTTAAAAGAATCATACACTCCCATCTTTCCAATTCCAGCATTTCTAGGGTACTGTTCATTCTTTAGCTTTTCAGTTAATAAGTTTTTCGTCTACCATGTACTCAGTGATACAGAAAATTTGCCTAGAAAATATGGATTTTGTTGTCCCTTGCAATTATTTTCTCCATGAAGCAAGCATATTCAGTTATTTATCTAAAACATTTTATACTGCTACTCAAGCACTGCATCTTAAATAATTTCAATTTAATTATAATATATTATTTGTGTGTGTGTGTGTGTGTGTAAACTTGTTCCCCCTTGCTTTTCCATTAACAAAAGCAACATTGAGCCATTCATCTAACATTCAAGGAAGTATGGGTAATATCCATACACTATATGCAATGGCATTATGTCTCAGAAACAACTGAAACGTAAATAAAATGAGGCAGTGAATAAACAGAGGTCAACAAATCAATCTGGTTTGCAGCATTTTGAAGCTCTGAACCCTTCCAATGAAAGATAAAAAACCAGAAATACAGTTACTACAGTAGCTCTGTGAGGCTCAGCTCTAGGCAGAAGGCGTGAGTATTCTCTGGAACTAGTAGCTGCTGCAGGCAGGAAATGTAACAGCAGCCATGAATGGGGGGGGGGGGGAAGGTGGTTGAGGGAAATAACAGCTTCTGCTTTGGCACAGATAATAAGCAATAAGTACCACCTCAAGCAAACTGGGAGATGTCTGACAATACTCCTTACCCGTTTTCACCCTCTGCTTTGTAGAATCCTAAGAACGAGACCAGACTACCAGTTGTCCGTACCTGTTGTAGAAGGGGATGCGCTATTTGTATATAAGAAACAGTTCCATAAACAAGATAGTGGTCTGCTTTGGAAGGCTTAAGGTGGGAAGATGACGGGGCATGGAGAAGAACCTGGGGAGGACCATTAGGCATGATAACTAAATGGAACATGCTTGCACAATAACGAAAGTTGTTGCATTCGTGTCCTACTTCTTAGGGGCTTCCGCATGCCATAACTGCCAAATGTGTGGAACGGGATTTTGGAAGAGACAGACCCTGGAATTTATACATTATGAAACTGCTGTCTTGGTTGCAGGGCTACAGCAACCAGACATAGTTGATATCCACATTATTAACTCAGGCCCAATTCAGATTTTAGGCAACCAATTCAAATGTTTGCTGGATATCATCTTTGCCTTTTTATTACTTAATCATATCACATGAGGCTTAATGAAGTGTGTAAACTCAAAAAAGTGAAGAGATCTTTTGCTAGGAGCAAGCTGCAAATTGAATTTTCTGGCACTTACCCACTGGAAGCTTATATTCTGTTTGCTCAGTGTTTCACCATGAATTGTGCATGTGTGCTTGGAACAGTGACTTCCTAGCAATAATTTACAATTATGAAGCAATAAAAAAAAAGCCATGATCACACTGGTATGTGTAGCTACATGTACCGCATTCTTTGTCCTTCTGGCAACTTGCTGGTTGTAATTGAAAAACAGATATTAAACTGTATATAAGCAATAAAGCAGCAAGTTCAGAATCTAAAAATAGCCTCTTTAGCATACAGAGCAATAAGGGGTTTCTGTGATGGGGCAATGGCTATAGAAAAACGCAAGAACATTTAATATATTTTGGTATCCATTCTGTGCCAATCTGAGTAAGTCATAATCTCTTTCTCTCCCAATGTATTCCACTTTAAGGTCTGATTTTCTAAGATGCATTGGCTGTAATATTGTGAGAAATGATGTGTGACTATAGGAGAAACAAATGTGTCACATTAGCTCTTGCTCGAAAGCTTAAGACCACTTAGAATAAAAAGAGAAGTAGTTTCTGATTTCGCTCAGATGTATGATTGTCCAGTGGCTTAAGTTCTCCTATTGGAACTTCTTTTATTTGACAAGGAAGGATATTCTAATCGTTTATTTATTTCTCAGGTGTCCTGCACAGTGCTCCTGAAAAAGTACAGATGTTGGGTTGAGTTCAGATGCAGACATGTTTACAGTAGACCCATTAATCAGTGCTGTGACTAATTCATCCTAGAGGCAGACCCTATTTAAAAAAAATGGATTGGTCAACTGGTCATCCTAGAGAATACAAAGCATTGAAATTGACTAGACCTAGCCTAGCTTAATGGATGTAATTGAAAGTGTAATTGAAAGGAGTCAGCTCTTGTTCTTTTGCATGGTTGGGGATTCCCTTCCCAGCAGCCACTGCTCCCAGGGAACCCCTGGCTCTTTATTTACTGTTCTTACATCTTCTTATCAGCTCCTAAACTGATAAATCATTTTCTCAAACTTGAGCTCTTCAGCACTACTTATCTGCTGACTGCATCTTGGCTACACAAATCTGAGTGACCGCTGGATGGCAGCTAAGGAATTTTTCAAAAATAAAATCCTCATTGCTGCTATCTAGTGATCCATCCATCAAACAGGCAGCTCACAGTTTCAAGGATTTTGTTTTGTTTACAGATAAATCAGTCAATGGGATAACAAGGCAGAACAAAATGGGGGAAGTGCAGTGCGTGGAGTAACCAGAGCAATGGAGGGGGGTTTTCATGTGCCAGAAGGCATTGGGAAGAGCTGTAATTTAGCTGAGGGACTGACCAATTACAGTCCTTAGAATGTGGTGGATAAAGACTAGATGGTCAGCAGCACAACACAGACCCATTTCAAGTGCACAGTAAGAGCATGCTGTTAAACAGCAAGATTTAGGATAGCATGACTTCCTGCCCGTTTCAGGTTGGGAAAAGAGCCCAGCAAAACAACTGTGTAGATGTGGCCCAAGGCTGCAATCCTAGGAATAAGGATCTTTAAACTCAGTGCAACTGTGCATGTCATAAGATCCGCACTGGAAATCTGCATCTCATCCATTGTCACGTAGGATTAAAGAGGTCCAAATTATCTATCTCAAAAGAATAGGAACTGTTTTAAGCCACTAGATCGTTTTTGCAGTATAATGAAAGTGTGGCCACTCCTTTTGTGGCCCTAAAGGGCAGAATAAATTGGGATTATTCTCGATTAAAGAAAAATTTAAATGAAAAGTAAATGAAGCTATGTGACAGACTCACCTCTCTCTGAGTATTCATGAAGAAAGCCCAGAACAGTCATAAACTATTCTGGAAGAAGATGGAAACATACCAATTTTTTTTTATCATTCCTTACACAAAGGTGACTCATCTGTATTATCTGTATATGGAATGCATCCATATTCCTCATTGATTTAGAAATAAAGCTACATTCCTCAGTCCATATTTATTCCACTGTCAAGTAGTCTCACAGTAATCAGTGAGACTACTGGAAAGTAGTCCAATTAAGTTTCTGTATTAATCTTATTTGAATCTGCTTCATTGGCCATTTTCAATCACATAAAAATTGATTTTTTAATGTACAGCACATTGTAAATAATGCGCAAAAATGCAATGTTTTGACAAGAAACAGTTTGTTGTCATTAGGAAAGTACGAATAACGGCCAGTTAACTGTCAGCAGATAATGTGATTGTTTCTTCACTAAGATGTCTCATGATCGGGGGGGTTTTTGTTTGTTCGGTTTTTTTGAAGCATCTCAAGAATTCCACACTCTACACACTCTACACCCTTCCAAGCTCAATGCTTTTTTCTCCAAAAATTTTGGGCTGTCAATTTCCATGTTAATTGCTTTTCAGATTTTTTTTTTCATAATTATTGGCTTCAAATGCTATGATTTTCATGTTTTCCTAGGGTGGTCTTTAGCAGCATTTTATTCAATGTCTAGTGATTCCACTTTGGTTTTCAGTACAATCCTATGTTCTGTTAATCTGATTTTCAATGCCCACCCTGTTTCTTCTATGTTGTTCTAACATCTGAACAAAGTAGAGCCCAAAAGGTTGAGATAACTGCAGTAAGGTGCCATTTATTGCATTCTCATGTCATTCTGCAAGACAATATATATAGAAGCTGGGTGACTGTTGAAGATTTTTTATTTATTTTAATAGTTTATATAATTTATAGACCACTTGACTTCCAACGACTCTGGGCCGCTTACAGTTAAAAGTTAAAAACAGTACAAAACATAAAAAGAATCATGAACAGCTGCCAGAAACAGCACAAAACCTAAGAAGGCCCATTCCAACAGGAGCTCAACCTTCACTCTGTCCCAGAGCCTGGAAGTAGAATTGGGTCTTTAATAGCTTCCTCAGTGTCATCCAGGTGGGAGCCAACCAGCTGTCTGGGGGAATATCATTCCAGAGGGCAGGCATCATGACAGAGAAGGCATGCTTCTTAGGCCCCACAAGATGACACCATGCTTAAACTATGGGACCTGGAGCATACCCATTCTGCCTGATTGTACCAGAAGGGCAGAAACAACTAGAGATCTCTGAAATAATAGGCCCTGTGCCATTTATAGGACTCCAGATGATAACCAGCACCTTGAATTGTACCCAGAAGCCAACAGGTAACCAATGCAGCTCATGGAGCAGTGGGGCCACACAGGCATAATGAGGCATGCCCAACACTGCCCACACTGCTACATTTTGGACCAGCTGTATCTTTTGAGTGGTCTTCAGGACGAACCCCATATAGAGTGCATTAGTTTTCCATTCTTGAGGTGACTAGGGTCTCAAGGTTCAGGAAGGGCCTGGTTCAGGAAAGGATGCAACTAGGTGTACCTGTGCCAAGGCCATCTTGGCCACAGCTGCTACCTGCTTGGGAAGACAATACACTGAATGTATTGAAAAACCAAAGTAGAATCTCTGAACATTGAATAAAAATTCTGCTGCAGGAAATCATAGCCTTTGTAGCCAATAAATATGATAGGAAGATCTGTGAAGCAGACAAAATGGAAATTGTCAGCCTCCCCCCCCCCCCCCCCCGCCAAAAAAAAGGAAAGCATTGACCTTGGAAGGATGTGGAATTCTTCAGACAATTTTTTTTTTAAAAAAAATCATGTGATACTGAAGGACTAGAAATCTTGCAATTTTGTACATTATTTGCAATTGTGTTGTACATTAAAAATAAAATTTTATGAGGCTGAAAATGGCCAATAAAGCAGATTCAAATAAGATTACCAACAATCACAAGCATTCCAGTCATTATTAGGATTCTGTATGTTGCATATGAGCTTCATGTTTGTGTTATAATATACATCAAGTGCCATCTGGTTTTGTGATGATAATCATGTAGATTTGTATTCCCACTTCTTATGGAAGGAATCCAGTATTTCATTCCTTGACTGTAAATCTGAAACTTTGGATTAAGGACAATAGTATTTGAAAATGAGCCCTAAACACAGAAGGGGTTGAGTACATAAAAATCAACAATGCCATTTTGAAATCTGTCCAAGCAGTCTGTAGCTACCAATATTCTAGGTTGTCAGGATTCTTCTGGAACATTGATCCTTAACCAATGACCCTCATGAATCGTAAGAGACACGAGAATCATGCCTGCACCTCAGTTTATTGTTTAAAGGAAGAACAAATAGAAAGATGACAAAGGAAAAGGGAGATGGGTAGGGTAATAGAATTAATTCAAGTAGGATTTGAGAGATGAGGAGGATTAAATAGAAACCCTTTGCCATGGAACTGTCTAGGTTCTCATAGAATTAATTTCATGAATTATGGAAAAAGAAATTTCATATTTTGATTTTTAAAAAGGTGGGGGATAACACTTAAAATAGAAGAGAATAAATGTCACTCAGGATTGAACTGTGGAGCTTTTGATGCTCTCTGAGCTTGGTTGTTTGCTTGCAGATGTTTTATTACCCAATTAGGTAACATCATCAGTGTGAGTGTGGGGTTTGCTGCAAGTGTGGTAATGAAACATCTGCAAGCAAACAACCAAGCTCAGAGAGCACCAAGGACTCCACAGTTAACACTCTTCAAGCTTCCCTAAATTTACAGCTTGTTATTTATATTTCATCCACAATCCCTATATTTACTCTTGTCTTCTGTTTTGGCCTTTTCCTTTTATCCCTGTCATATCTGCCTCCCAGACTGTCCTTCTTTGCACTTATTAGCTTTTTGCAATATGAGACCACCCGGTGTCTCTGACACAATGGACTACATTACATGTAACACAAGTCTCGGCAGATTGAACAGCATACAACTGTATGTAACAAATGCAATAAACGTGATTTATTTGCTTTTGACTTAATGCAATATAATGCAATATCTTACCCATTATGATTTAATGCTTTGTGTAAAGATGGCCACTGTAATTTTTAAGCATTGTTGACAATGCATCCGTTTGATTAATCTCAAGATAGGATGGAAACATTATAAGCTTAAAGATATCAGGGTCCAAAAACAGAGATAATGGTGGCATTGGACTGAAACTAAATGTTTCAAGCATCCTGCTTCTCTGGCATGTTCACTGCAATCGTATACCTGCAAATGTCATGAGGATCATGCTATGGTAAACATGCACAGAATTGCAGCTTCCCAGACTCAGAAAGTTGATTCTTACTGGTTTGGCTAGGAAACAGGAGTTTCCCTTGAATTGTGTGCCATATTATTTCTCTTTGAAATATCTTCTCAAGACTAATCTTTTTTATTAAGCCTTTGGCATAACCCCCCAGTGCCAATCCCATACCTAAGTACAGTTAGTTGAAATAAATGCATTTATTTTCCACCTACTCCAATCTCCTCTCTCTTTTATACATCTCATTTGTAACATGTCTTTTGGGAACAAGGTATTCAACTGAGAACAAATGGCTGAGGTGCATAATAAAGGGAGAACTCTGTCCTAACCATTGTTCCTGTTTGTGGGCGGGAAAGAAGAATCAAATTCCCCACATTTTATGGTCATTGCATTGCATATTTCTAGGTTGCATCTATGCCTGCAATAGTTGTTCACCAGGTAGTTAGAGTAATTAAGAAATGAGGCTACATAACATTCTCAGCCCCTTCCCTTCCCTTCCCTTCCCTTCCCTTCCCTTCCCTTCCCTTCCCTTCCCTTCCCTTCCCTTCCCTTCCCTTCCCTTCCCTTCCTGCTCCTAGTCATCTCTAATTGTGGTACCGAATGTTAGTACTTGACTAAAATAGATTGGCACCATTTGTCTCTATTTGAGGCAGGAAACATTAATTTTTTTTTCAATTAATATGTCCCACCTCTAAAACTTGGGGAGAAATATGAAGACCCCTATCCGTGTTTATGAAACAAACTTGCTCACTGTGCATTCATAACGCAGCCCCTATGGCCCTCCTGCCCTCCCAATCATGAAATCCTGTCCCTGGCCACCAAAAACTTGCCCATCTCTATGTTAAGATATGCTGTTGACATCCTTCTAGCTTCCTATATTGCCTGTGCAGAGCAGTATGCTTTCAAGGAGGGGAGGAAGAAGGAGGCAAAGAAAATGAAGGCTGTGTTTTAAAAAGGGAATCAGATGTGCCCACTTGTAAGAGAGGCCAGTGAATCCTGTGCATAAGATGATGTTGTAGGGCTCAAGACTCATAACCATGTCAGTTGGGTTTCCATATCAAATAAATTTAGGCTGAATAATAAGTAAAGCAGTTTTTATATTATTGGCTAAAGGAGAGATTTTGACTGGTTCTATTCAACATTTGACAGCTAAAATTTGGCTTCTCATTTCAAGAAAATATTGTACTTGGGTATGATTAAAATATCTTTAATAAATATATGTATTGCATTTCATGAGAGCATGTGTTAAAAATAGATTGTGTAAACAATAAAAGCATTAGCACAGGGATTATTGCATACATTCATCAACTGATGCTACACTTCAGAAAGTTTATTGGATAAGGTGTAGGAGTGGTAAATCATTAAAAAATGTATTTTATAACAAACTATAGGAGCTTAGCAATTACACTGTATTGTCTTTTGTTTTCCTAGTAGTGAAGGTATTCAGTATTTCTAAGAGATATAGAGCAAAATTAAGATGATAATCTGAAAACTATTTAAAATGAAATAAATTCCATGTTTCTCAGCTGGATTTATGTTTGAGAAAATGACAGTATTTGCAGATTGAATTTTATATCAAAATTTATATATCAAAATTTATATCAAATTTATATCAAAAATTTGATAATTTATAGATTTGGGATCCCAGGGATTTTTTTTCTTCCAAACCAAGATGAAAACATGGAGATTCAAAGTTTTCCAACTAACTAATAAAATTGAAGTCTTGATTCTCACCCTAGAAGTTGTTCCCTTGTTCCAACACCTGCTAAAGTATAATATGATTGATTTGAGTCTAGCATGTTGTGAGAATCTAGTCACTGTGATTTATTCAACAAACTATGGCATATAATTTGCATGTTCTAGTTTAAAAAATCCTATCCCATGATGTCACTACAGGCACAAATTACTGAAAGGAACACTTCATTAAATTTTTTGCCTCAATTTTAATGTGTAATACCCAAGTCACCAGATTTCACTAATGTAATATTTTGTTCCTTTAAATAAGAATACTATGTGGTTGGGCCGAAGGACATTAACATTCACATTAAAGAGAAAAAATCCTGTTCAGAAGTTGATAATTTTAATGTATTGGTATTTTTAAAATGGAAGCCCATATGCAACCTAATTCAAAACTTTGTTATTGAGAAGGTTAGATTTAAATTAATATAATCCTCTGGATTTGATTGAGTCAGATTCTACTGAACTCAGCAATGAAAAAATAAAAATAAAAGTAATCTCAACTCAAAAGAGAGTTACTCAGCCACAATTCAAGGAACAAGATTGCTTCTGCATAAAGGCTAGCAACTATAGAAATTATTCCTCTTTTTTAAAAAATGGTGGGAAATTTTCTGGTGGCTGATCTGATACAGCAGCAGAAAGCAAAAATTAGTGCAGGATGGGCTTGCATGAAGCACTAATACTTACCTGAATTGAAAGACAGATTTTAGACAGTTTCTATAAATTATATTTACTTTACAATGACATGCTTAAGTTAAGAATAAATTAGGAATTATGTGTTTATCTCCTGGAGTAATTGAATTTACATCTAACCAAAGATTAACACCTGGACCAAATTCTGATCAAATTCAGGGCATGCTCCAACCAAAAATAAGCCTACTTAAATTCCCGTAACTTGTTCATTACTGAGGCAGGGATTTAAAATATTCCCAGTAAAGCCACTGAGATTTCAAAGTTCATAATTTGAGCTGAGGCATGATATTTAATCTTTACGATTATCATATACAAATAATAAGAATGGATAAATTTACATTGATCAGAAATTACTTTAAGTCAACCACACTGGACGAGCATAGGACAAACTCTTCATTACACTTTTGTGTGGATTATTTGAGTCTACATAATTATTTAATGGCCACATATATATGCCACCAAATTAAAATGTGAAGTACTCTCCAGGATAGCTTAATGTATTTTTCATACCAATGACCCTCTGAGTTTCTGCAAACACAAAACTTTATGCTAAAGTTTCTACTTAGTTTTATTTCTGTCATTGGGAGTCCTTGTTCCCAATATAATGTTTTTGATATGTTTTTATGGCTTGCATTGATATGCTTAATATTGTGGAAAAGCCCAATGGCACATATGGCAAGAAGAGGACCTCTGTCTTTGATTCATCTGGCTGCATACTATCCACTCGGTCTAAAAGGAATTCTCCAAGGACTTGGTTCCAGATCTTTCCTATTTGACATTCTAAGGACTGAACCTGGGGTCATTTGTACATAGAGCACGGCCATTTTATTACAGAACAATATTCCTTCTGCAGGATACACATTTATTCCATTTGTGATATGGAGCAATGCTGATGCTTCATCTTTGAGGGCGTAGCTTTTTCAAAACTCTTGTGACATTTCTGACGTTGATTTTCTCTTTTTTCTCTTTTGAAAGCAGTCCTCCTGTCTTGCCTTAGAGACGAGCAGTAAATGCAGGCAAGCACCAAGGTATGGATAAAATGAGTGGGGAAATAACTCAAAAGATGTTAGGAAATACTTTATTTTATCGACATTTTATAACCTAGTTTTCTCCTACTTGGTGCCTTCCTGGGGTATTAGACTATGACTTTCATCATTCCCATTGTCTGTGATCACTGGACATGATGCTAGATTGTAGTGGAATACCTTGGGTAGCCCATAGTTTCTGAAAGGTTAACAATTTCAACTCACAGCAGGGACCTTTGAGAGCAGAAGGCAGTGAGAGAGAGAAAGAGAGAGAGAGCATTTCACCCTAAATACGTCAGGCGGTAGCTTTCTTTCCTAGGATTTGCTGACTTGAACAGCATTCTCATTTGCTGTGATAAAGAAAGCAAGCTTTTTTATCTGAAATACAAAGGGTGAACTGAGAAATAGCTGAGATGGGCATAAGAGGTCCTGGATGTAAATGGTGCTTGCAGAGGTATGGACTTGTAGAACATTATACATGTTTCATATGGTCCTTTTGGATTGGTTATGTTTATGTAAACTTGGATTAAACTTGGATATCAGATGGTTATTAAATGCACCTCCCATCAATACAATCATCACTGTGCTCCATATTGCTTATGATCCCATTAATACTGCAGAAGGTGATAAAGTTCTTGCGCACTGTTCACAATCCATACCACCACAGGTACATTACAGCATTAAACTTCTTCAGTGGTGTTGGACTTCCATAAATCCAACCAGCATGAGGAAGGCGGACATGGGGAGCTTGTGTGGTTTGGAATAGGAAATATGTCCCAATGCAAGCACCCTGCTGCAAAACCTAAACGTGGTGGTAGCAACCATTTTTATTTTCACCCACTCACAGACATGCACACACACACAAACATGGCAGTACATCGTCTAGGGAATATGAGTCAGCTGACATGCCAAATCGAAACTGGTATTCAGTTTTAGCTCAGTAACCACTGTGCTGCTTTCAGATCCAGGCAATTTTTTTTTTAAATGGCAAGGCAGATGATAGGTTTATAAAAACCAAAAAGGCACCATGTGTGAAAGAAAGGGGAAAGCCAACTGCCATGTCACAGCAGTTAAATGTGCTGTGAAGTCGAGAAAAAATTAACCTTGTCCCACTGGCCAAGAAAGGCCCTGCTCTTCCTGGTTTGCCATGCAAATGAGAATTATAATTTGATTTCTAAATGTAAGACACTTTTGAGCTTGAAATAATTCATCTGGTTTATATTGTGACTCCTAATCTGCCTTCCATAGTGAAACTTCTAATTCAATACTGTATGTGCGTGCGTGTGTCTGTTTATAATACTGTGTTTTTCCTTTGTTCTGAAAAATCCTATTTGTTTGTTTGTTGCCATACTAGAAACCTAAGGTACACTATAAAAAGCAATATATACTCTGCATCTTCTCCATTGAAGACTTCTTAGCCGTAATCTACTTATTACTATAAATGTTTATAACCAGAATGCAGATTTTTAATATTACTTACTGGACCAAGTGGAATTAATTTGCTTTCTCCAAATATTATTAATACTACAACAACAGTTTCAGCATTTACTTCTGCAGCCATTTTTTCTAATCCTTGACCCACCTGTCGCATTTTATAACCACACTGACAAAAGGGTTTTTAAAGAGAAAAGACAATTAATGAGCTCTTTCGTATCTGATGTTGACACAGTACCTGATTCATAAAACAATAACAACCCAACAGCATTTCAATTCAGTACCTTGCTAGCGCTATTCAAACTGCTGAAGCTGTAACTTTACTTACATAAGGACTCAGGGATAGGGGCACTGATTTAAGATTTTGTCAGATTCTTGAGTCATGATTTTCTGCATTTGTCTCAATCCCACTTCTGGAGGGAGGAGAAAATACAAAGATCCATTTAAGTCAGATTTCAAGAAAGTGATAGAGGTTCACCGTCTTTCACCCTCCTGTCCGCCAACCACTGGATAGGCTAAATTGGGTATATGACCCACAGCTCTGGTTATTGCACAATCAACCCACTTTGTCAGAAGTGCATACAGATATATTTCAGCCATATTGCTACTGAAAGTGAGTTTTCCATCCAAAGAGAGTGATATGCATTGCAGGTCAAGCATTACAATTGATTGACCAATTACTCTTGTGTAATCAGATTGATTTCATTCAATCTTCATTGAGACAATGGCCTTTAGAGTGATTTCAATGGAGGTCAATGAAGGACACAGGGTTTAGAAGATTTCCATTGCAAAGGAACTTTAATAATTTGATTTAAAAGTTCAAAAAGAGATGTGGGTTCAACCTTTCCCCTTCCATTTGTTGTGGAGTGCCATTTCTCAAAAAAAAAAAAAAAAAAGGTTTTGACTTATTATTTCACTTATGATTGTGATTGCATTTGGTTCTCTTTGCCTGAACATAATTTGTAGAATCTTTTCATCTAAAGATTGTATTCATCCATCATGTGCTGAGAATGTGAAAGGAGAAGCCCACATGGTCACGAGCTCCAAAACCACACAGAGAGCTTTGGCTTGGGCCATGTATTGGCAACAATCACATTCTTTCACTTTGTATAGCAGCGCTAAGCTTTTTCTCACAGTGCTATGCATTTAGCAAAACACTGTGATATATAATTTAAAAAATATTATTTTGTTTTAGTCCAAAGCACCATGAGCTGCTACACACATGATGCAAGAACATCCAATGTTATGTATTTTAATTTAAAAGTCCTAGTTAGTTCATTGAGATTGATTAGAATTGGAGTCTTTATTTCCATTGGTCTCAGTGGATGAGTCAATCATATCATATGCCAAGTCCTTCATTATAAGGGCTGTTAGCAAAAAGGTTTAAATCGACCTTCATTAAAGAATTTAGCCTGAACAAGAGTTGCCATATCACGTTTAGCTATAGAGGAACTCTCATCTGGAAATTCCTGTTAAAGTGGATGGGCAGTTCCTTTTCACACATTTTATCAGAACCCATAGTGAGCTTCTTGAATATGTAGCCTTAGATTCTGCTTGGGCAAACTAATTCCGAAGTGTCAGAATTTCTGACAGAATAGATAACTCTATTTTAAAACATCTGCGGTAAATTATTCATTGGGGAAAATAATCCATATGTTTCTTTTCTGTTCAATTTTATACATGTTCATATACTATATATAAAATATATTTAAATAAATATATATTATATACATATACATATGCATATATTTTATGAATCAGGTCTGTGATTTTTACTCTCTTGAGCAATTTGATGCATTTTCATAGGATCATTATCTCTTACTTAGTTAGCAATGTAAATACTACTGTACATCTGCTATTTTACTATTATACAATCTGCCATGTGTATTGTTTATTTTGAAACTTATAGAAAAATCACACAGGAACTGTAATGCTATTGTTCCACATTGCTTCTCTGTATAAATGTATCTATAAGGGCATGTGTTTCAATAATTTAAATTATGATTTACATAACAGAAATATTTTATTTTCATTTTTTTCAATGAAATACACTCTTTGTACAGTTCCAAATATTGTTTTTTCTTTGGTAACCTGCTTAATGGGTTTTTGTCTGTGTTTTCATGGGGATGTGGGGAGAACAGACAATTTCCCTTTCCCTTTGCATCCAGACAACCAATATTTTCTGTCAAAAGTGGATAAAATTTGAAGTGCAATCGTAGTAGCAATTATGGCTACCTGAACGGGGCTACAAAATCCAGATGACCATAAAGTATCAGCAAAGACCTACAAACTCTTAATTCTTCTAGTGGTTGTTCAGACTTTTCCACTCTGGATCTGGTAGCCATAATAGGAAGGCCTAATTGGAATATCTGTATAAATCTGCAATCACATATTACACTGGGACAATGCCCAACAAGCATTGCTACTTATTTGCCTGGACTTTTGACAGCTAACAGCAAGAAATAGTTCCTCTAATCTAGCAAGAATAATCCTTATGCCAAAATGGCTTCCTTTCTCCTTGAGATTGGTCCTTGCAAATGGAAAAGGCTGATTCATTTAATCCCAGGAAAACTAGCAACAGCTCAATATTTAGATTTCTGTAGCTAGTATCCCTTACAGAATAGCTGAACTCCTGTCTACTGAATGTATGGCCAGCTCCATCTTCTCTTAGCAGAACCAAATATTGTAGTGTGACGCATAACACGGCGTCACAAATAAAGTATCGCTTACCACACAAGTGCTGTCAAATCAGAAGAGGCATCCACGAACAAACATATACACTGAGAAGCCTTATGTCCAGGACTGAATAATGTCCTGGAGCTGACTGAAAGGATCAGAATAGCTTATGGGTAGCAAATGTGCAAAGACATCTTCTGGTTACTAGAAGATGAAGACTTGGAGCAAAGCAAAGCAAGATGGCCATTTCAATTTAACAAGTGAGAACATTGTGCTTCACATGAAGCACTGTGGAAGTGCCTAATAAAAATGCCTTCAAGGCATTGCAGAGCCCTAATAAAGAATTACTAGGGCTCCACAATGCTTCAGATTTGATTCTGAAGGGGTACTTCAGAGCATGCTAGAGTACAAATGCAGCACTTGCCAGCAGTTCATTGGTCTGTTCTGAAGACGTCATCATATCTTGCCTATCTCTGTTCTTACTTCATCAAATGGACAGCTAGTTGCAGGACTGAGGAGGTGCACAGTGTAATGTTCTCAAGACATGGGGTAATGGTCCTATGTATCTTTGAAGGGGAAAGAAGTTCAACAATGGAAGGCCATTTTCACAGCAGCCACTATGTGATTGTATTTCTATCCTACTGGCCAGACAAGATATTAAGTATTGTTAATATTTAGAAGCTGATTGCTGTGATACCCAAGATGACTGTTTTTTTAAAAAATGTAGTGATTTGGAAAATCCTGAAAAACCATTCATGGGTAACATGAGCTCCCTGGCCTCAGCTATTGATGTGTCTGTGGTTGTTGCAACCACAGATCTTCATGATGAACAAACAGAGAATACTGGCTACTAACAAGCCACTATAGCTAAATAGCACCAGCTTGTTTGATGCCTGGGTCCAGGGCACCTCTTCCTTATTGTCGATGTCTTCACTCATCCCAATAGCAACAGAGTTTGATGAAGACTCAAGGGAGGGAGAATATAATGGAAAAGTCCCTCCCCAGCCTTAATATTGCTAACAATTATCTGTGACTCGAGATGATGATGATGATGATGATGACGACGACAACAACAACTAAGTGGCAGGAAATGGGGTTGGGATAGTGGGCATTTTCCCAATGACTGCTTACGACCCCAAGAATCTGCTAATGATCTTGTTAGGAAAATATATGCTTACTCAGTTTTCAGATGCTAGGTAGGGTGGTGGTGATATGTTGGGAGACCTACATTGGAGAGCAACTCAACATGTATTTCAGTGTTGTTTCTCCTACCAATGTCTGTTTTCAAACATGAACATTCAAACTATCTTCCTTCCTTCTCTTTCCATCTAAGCACAATGTTTTGGCCGTCAGCATGACTCCTCTTCGAGATCTGAAAGGACAAATTCCCCATCAAAAGAAATCAGTGTTCTGTGAATGTCTCAGCCTTTACTCTTGATTTATCAGACCTATTGGATTGGATGGTGGATGCAAAGCACTTGTGCTTGACAGGTTGTGACCCTAATCAAATCATAGAATTATCTTCCATGCTTTTCCACCCAGTAAAAGCCTTTTAATTGCTTTTGTATATTTTTGTGTGTGCCCTATGCGTGTAAAATAGCATGTTTCATTATGCAAAACTTTCTAGATCACTCAATTCAGAACAAACTGAATTTGTATATGAAGAAAATCAAATCATTGACAGTAAATCCAGATGGTTTTAAAAAACATATAAAGTGATTATGACTGTTGTGTGTTCTTCTACTTATACTGTCCATATCCCAGTTTTATGTTTTAAGGGGGAAAATGCATTTTCTTTGCCCTTGAATGTCTAATTGATTATTTAACCTATATTTCCATCAATAAACCTTATGCCAAACAAGAATACATGAAATGGTTGTTCTTTCATATTTTTAAATGGTGTTCCCAATTAAAGAAATGTGACATTTAAGATAGCAAGAAAAATGGAAACAACATATACATATTTCTATGACTGTAGAGCAGTGTTTCTCAACCTTAGCAACTTTAGGACATGTGGACTTCAACTCCCAGAATTCCCCAGCCAGCAAGGCTGGCTGGGGAATTCTGGGAGTTGAAGTCCACATGTCTTCAAGTCGCCAAGGTTGAGAAACACTGCTGTAGACTCTTCCTATTTCCTAACAAGACAAGTAGGGAAATTTTCTCAGCCTGGAGTTGCATTTAAAACAATAGCTAAACCCAAAGGGACAGGATTGTTTGGTGAGTGACCCTGAACATTTTTAACTCCCTCCCCCCCCCCCCCCCGCATTCTATGGAAATGAACTTGGGAGGGAGAGGTTGGAGGAGAGTAAATACACTTTGCTTTGCCAAAGCTTAACCCATCCTTTTCCCTTTTACTAAAGCAATGAAAACATTGTGTCAGCGAAAAGGGATTACGTTCTTTTTGAATGTTGGTAACTGACTGCAAAATGGGAATGAAGGGCCTTTGACCATGGACCATGAGCAGCTTATCTTTAGAAGAGACTATGTGTAGCTCAGGGTTGAACTGTGGAGTCCTTGGGGTTCTCTGAGCTTGGTTGTTTTCTTGCAGACGTTTCGTTACCCTAGCCGGGTAACGAAATGTTTGCAAGAAAACAACCAAGCTCAGAGAACCTCAAGGACTCCACAGCTTACCTTTCCCACATGGAAAAGGCAGTTTTTCTTACCAATAAAAAAGTACTATTATGTATAGCAACACCTGCTTTGCACAATGCAGAAATACATGTTTCATGACATCTAGTTGATCCTCAAAGATGGTGAATTGCCTTGTGTCAATTTTTCAAAATGTGCAGCCACTGGAAAGTGTTCCACCCTGGAGCAGGTAAGAAGGAAGCATAACCATCAGACACAATCTAGTTTTCTTACTGATACACGATGGATTTTTGCTGTGAATCTTCTATTGTTATTTTAAAATGACGTAATCTTATTTCCCCCCTCTTTTTTATTTTATAGAGATGCCTACTTTAGGACTGAGTTTAGCATCATTACAGTAATAGCCATTGGTTGCTTATTTGTATCTGATCACCCTTAAGGTGGTGTGATCTATCTGCAGAAGACTGAAGTAACCAGACAGTGCTATTTGGGGGGGGAAAGCTGCTGGATTTAAAAGAGGACATGATGTAAATCATTCATTGTGCTACTTTTCACATTATTCACTTATTTGTTAAATTGCTGGAGTTTAGCAACAGAATCTAGCAGCCCCCAAAAGATTGGACAAATACATTATGGTAAGCCATAATATAGTTGGTTTGTTGTGAGGTTAGCACTGTATGCAAACAGAGTCAGCAAATAAAACAGGGTTTGTTTTTTTTCAGGCAGGAAACAACCAACTTTAGTCATGAAAGAACTAATGAAACAACCTTGGCTTAGCATAACATTCAAAATGCGGTGGTGGGATAGAGTAGGAAGAAATATAAGGAGGAGGAGAGTGAAATACAATGACTGAGAGCTTTGCCCAAAAATCAGAAGGATAAATGTATCAAATGGCTGCCCTAATCACAATGTTTGGGGAATTAGATGGAAAACAAAGGTGTCCTCAGAACAGGACACATGAAACAAAACAGCTTCACGTTAACATTCCATCAGAGTATTCTGAATGGCTTTTTTTTAAGGACAAAATTAAAAAATACCTTCAGGTTTTGTTCCAATCTTACACAAAACTCTCAGAATGCATGTGTTTTGTTTTAGGCTGGAAACTCTCAAACAGCAATTTTGAATCTGAAACGGTCAGTTTGAAGTTGTTTCTCATGACCAGAACTCCTGGAATACACAGTTCAAAATATCTAAGATCCAAGTTGGAACAAGGTGGGATATTTTGCTCTGACCATGAAACAAAACTCTTAGAGCATCCATTTGATTTGCACTTAGAATGTCCAGAATGGCCATTCCAAGTATTCAACATTTCACATACCTCTAATGAAGATTTATTGGAGGTTGAAATATATTATTAGCTTATCCTTGTTATCACCATTCTTAAACTTATAGACATGCTACATCTAAGAAGAGTATAAAATACAACAGCTTTCCATTCTTAATTTTCAAAAGGTAAATTTGGGTGAGATCGGCAACTTTGAGTATTTTTTTAACAGACTGACAAGCTAGTATTCAAATAAAATTTCAACACCTATCTGTTCAACAGGTTAACAAAGTACTAGATTTTACACTCATTCCAATTTACTATAAGACGATGGAAAATATACAATTCATTTAAAGAGAAAGAAAAGATCTTACTCAAAACATTCTTAATTATTAACTTAGTTAATATGTAATTAATTCATTTGGGGATGTATTGCTTGCAACTGCTAGAAGTAATGACTAATATTAGAAAGGAACCAGAATAAATAAATAAATGAAATTGTTTTGTTTCACAAAATGTTCTCAGACCTTGCAAATATCCTTGAGATTAATATTCAAGTGAAACTTTTCTTGCTGGGACTAACAGATAGACAACTAGAAAAGACTTACGGAATATTGTTTTTATATGTGGTAGCTGTAGAGAGATTATTATGTACACAAAGATGGAAAGATTCTGTCCTTTTTTATTGAAAGTTTTAAAAACAAGAGTAAAAATACAACTAAATACAACTAAAGAGTAAATACAAGCTAAAATAGAGTAAGAAGGAAAAATAAAAAGGAAGAAATAAGAGAGAAAGCTAAAGGGCAAAAAGAAAAAAAAGAAAAAAGGTAGAAGAAAAATAGAAAAGAAAGAAAAAAGATTTAAAGAAGTGGCTTCCAATCTTCTTTACAGCAGTTATAAGTACAATTGTAAATTTACCTCTTTCTCTAAAGCTACATCGTGACTTGCTTCTTTCTATAATCTATCCTATCTGTCAAAACCATAAATCATAAGTTAATTTTTTTCGGTTTTAAAGTCCATAAGGGGTTTCCAGTCAGCAATAAGTGTAGATATTATCTTTTTTCTAATCAGACAGGTCAATTTGACCATATCAGCAAGTTCTATCATCTTCACCAACTATTCCTCTGTTGCAGGTATTGCCAAATGTTTCCATCTTTGTGCATACAACAATCTTGCTGCAGTTATATATAAAAACAAAGTTCCATGACATTTTCCCAACTGTTTATCCATCTGTCCCAAGAGGGAAAGTTCTGGTTTCAATTGTATATTAATACAATTGTAGCGTATTTTAATTAATTAATTAATTAACATGCATTTATTTGAATTAATATTTATTCTGTTTTTACTGTAAACTGCCCAGAGTCACCCTGTAGTGAGGTGGGTGGTGACAAATTTGAAATATAAAAAATAAATAATCTTTAAAATCATCTGAATCAGTGTATATATTTGAATCCAAAATCTAGCTTTTTTACATGTCCACCAAGCATGATAAAATGACCCTTCTTGCTGTTCACATTTCCAACATAGATTTGAAATACCTTTATACATTCTAGATAATTTTTATGGTGTCATATACCAACAGTAAACCATTTTATAAAAGTTCTTTTTAAGATTATAACATAGTGAAATTTCAATACTTTCAACCACATATTTTTCCATCGCTTCATCTGTATATTATAACCAAAACTTTTAGCCCACTTTATCATACGTTCTTTCACTTGTTCTTCTTCTATCACTTGTTCTACTTCTATCAAATTTCAATAAAAGTTTATACATTATAGCAATCAGATGTTCATCACTTGTACACAATTCCATTTCAAAGTGAGTCTTACAATATTCAGTACCATACATTCTTTTGTCTACTTTGAATCTTTAAATAGGAAAATCATTGACAACTACGTTCCTCTGCCACCAGTTGTTCTCTTGATTTTATTTTGTATTTCCCTTGGCAGAATTCTAGTATCTCATGGTATGTTAACCATTTGTGTTTCCCTATTATTTATTGTCTATAAAATGCTTCTTGGGCTGACAGCCACAAAGGTCTTTTTGGGCACAACCTGGATTTGTATCATCTATTCCATATTCTCAATATGGCATATCTAACATAGTGATTTTTAATATCTACATTAACCTTGACTTTATTATATCACAAATTCCCATGCCACCCCAATCTCAGGTCATGTTCTTCTAACTAAAAGTCTTCTATATCTCAGCAACACCCACTCTTTCATCCAAACCAAACAGCAAGCTGCAAAATACAATTTCAAATCAGGTAAACCCAATCTTCCTCTTTCCTTTGCATCTTGTAACATCTTATATTTAACTTGTGGTTTTTCCCTTGCCATACAAACTTAGATATATCCTTTTGCCATTGTTTAAACGGTGCATCAGTTGTCAAAACTGGTGTTGTTTGAAACAAAAACATCATTCTAGGCAAAACATTTATTTTTTATCTCAGAAATTCTTCCCAACAATGACAAGTGTAATTTCTCTGATCTTAACATGCCTTTTTCAACTTCATTCCATGTCTTAACATAAGTATTTTGAAATAACATACAATTCATATTTGTCATGGTGATACCCAGATATTTTACTTTTTTCTCAATCTTAAGACCCGTTTTCTTCATCAATTGTTTGATCCTCTAATTTCATGGTTTTATTAATAACTTTATCTTCTGTTTGTTAATCATTCAACCTGCTAATATAACAAATTCTTTTAATTTTCCCATTAAAGTTACAATTGCCTTAAAGGATCCTCCAAAGCCAACACCAAATCGTCTCCAAATGCCCTTAACTTAAAAGTTTCTTTTTTAATCTTTAGTCCCATAATCCTCTCATCTTGTTTTATACCCCAATTTAACATTTCAAGAACCAAAGTAAACAAGAGAGGAGACAGTGGGCATCCCTGTCTTGTTCCTTTTTGTATCTCACAGGGTTTTGTTAGATCCCCATTAACAATTATTTGTGCTTTCTGTGATGTATAAATCGATCTTACCCATTTAATAATATTCCCTCCGAAGTTCATATCTTCCAAAACTTTGAACGGGAAGGCTCAGTTCAAATTGTCAAAGGCCTTCTCTATGTCTAAGAAAATCAATAAGGCTTGTTTTTCATTATGTTGCTCCAAATATACCAAAATGTCCAACACATTTCTAATATTGTCTTTTACTGACTTTTAGGCAAAACCCACATTGATCCTCATGTATAAATTCTTTTTATACATTTTAAATTATTTTCAACCTCTCAGCCAAAATTGTTGTAAACAAGTTATAGTCATTATTCAATAATAACATCAACCGATAGTTTCTTGTTAAAGTCAAACCTTGTCCCTCTTTAGGTATTAATGCTACTGTATATTAGCCTTTCCAGCTCTATGGTATCTTTCCTCTCTGTAAAATAGAGTTCATTGTATTTTGTAAAGGTTCTGAAAGTTCATCCTCAGAATATTTATAATACGATCCTGGTAATCCATCTGGTCCAGGCACCTTTCCTGTTTTAATCTTTTTTATAGTTTCAGAAACTTCCCTTATTGTTCTAGATACATTCATAATCTATTTCTGTTCCTGTGTAATCCTCCTGTTTCTTTAAGTATTCATCTATTTTCTCCAGAGAAATGTCTTGTCCTTTATGTAATTTGGAATAATATTGATGAAATGCTTTTTCCATAGCCACATTATCTGTTAATACTGTATCTCCCACTTGTAATTCCAATATCATTTTCTTTTCTTTTTCTTTTTGTAGTTTATATGCCAGCCCTTCCCCTAGTTTGTTTGCAACCTCAAAGTTTTTTTGCTTTGCATAGTTCATTTTTATTTCCATTTCTCTTACCGTTAACATAGATAATTGTTGCTGTAGATGCTTAATCTGTTGAGAAATATTTATCTTCCCTGGAAGTTTCTTTCATTCTTCTTTTCTTTTTGTATCATCCAAAATAGCTTGAGTTTTCTCTTGTCTCTTCTTTTTGAGCTCACTGTTATGTTGTATGAAATAAAACCTCTAATGAAAGCTTTACTTGTGTCCCAAACCATTCTTACATCACTACCTTTATCTAAATTATTTTCAAAGAACTCTTTTAATTTCTTTTTACAATCCTCCATTATGGCTTTTTTCTGTAACAGCATTTCATTTAACTTCCATCTGAAAGAAACAGGTTTTCTTTTATAAACCAAACTTACTGGATTATGATCTGAAAAAGTCTTTGGTAATATCTCTACTTTATGAACCTTGGTACTCAAATTCTTTGAAATCCAAATATACTTGGAAACGAGATGCGTCTATCAGAAAAATGCATATACTCTCTTGAATTGCCATTTTTATGTCTCCATACATCAACAAGCCCTAAATTGCCCATCAAGTCAAAAAAATACTTTTGGTAATTTGCCTTGTATAATTTTAATTTTTTTTTTCTGAAGTTCTGTCTATTTGTGGGGAAATCACTCCATTCCAATCCCCCATTAAACACCAATTTTCATAAGAAAAGCCCATTAGTCTAATAGTTCTTTATAAAGCAAACTTTGTCCTCATTTGGGGCATAAACTCCCAATAGCCCCATGTAGATTAACTTCCATCTCAACATATTTACCATGCTCATCAGTCAATATAAGCTCTGATTGTAGTTGGGGGTTTATATACAAATCAACTCCATTTCTTTTTTTAGTTCCTGCTGAAATAAATTCTTCACCCAATTTTTTATAAGTGAAATATTTTATGACCTGTTTTCTAATATGTGTTTCTTATAGGCAAATTATGTCTTGTTTTAATTTTTTCAAATAATGATTTTTTTTTCTTTTTTGAGCATTTGCTTCATTTACAGTATATTCCACGTTAAGCACCTGTAATCCATAATCAAGCCAACATTTAGAAAAATCAATACCTGTAGTGCCTAATTCAGGAGCATCCCTATTACCTTCCTGTTGTACCTGCCAAGGTTTTTGTGTCACCTCCATTTGTATCTCCTCCAACTCTTAAAATTTTTCAAGAAATCTCTCACCTTCTGGACAGAATTCAGTCAAAACCTCTGCTGTTTAAAAGTAAAAATCACTCCTTCCAATTTGCCCCATCAAAATAGAATCTTTTTTGTTTAAGTCTGTCAGTCAGAAAGAAGTCTCTTTTCTCTTACGCAATACTCTAATCAGAATTTCTTTAACCACAATTATATCTGTGTTATCAGTCTTCAATCTTGTATTAAAATCCTGCTGCAAAACATGATCTCTTGTCTTCTTCCTAACTAAATACACTAGGACATCCCTTGGGATGTTTCTTATTCTTGCAAATATTGTATTTATTCTACAAATTTATCAGCTTCTGTCTTCTGTATCCCCCTTCATACCATTTCAAAAAGTTGATAAAGCTTTAGTTACCTTTTCTCTAACATCTTCACCAGAATCCTCTGGAATCACTTTGCATCTCAAGCAAAATTCCTTCTTACTCAACTCTATTAATGGCAGATTATCTAAATCTCTTTCCATCTCTCTGTTTATAACTTCTGTCTTACTTCCAAAATTTCCACTTTGTCATTAATTTGTTTTACATCTCCAGTCACTTGTTTTACAGAATCTTCCATCTTCTTAGCTATTTCTTTCATTTCCTCTTTCATCTTTACAAGTCTTTTGTCCATTTTCTCTTCAAAAGCTATCAATTTAGTATTAAGCGATTCAGACAACTTTTTGCCTAATTTCTCAAACAGTAATTCGGTGTGATTCCTCTTTCTGCAGGTTGCCCTAATGATCTTTTCCTCCCTTCTCCTGTTTTTGCTGCTTTTCTGGTAATTGCCATTCTAATATTGTAATCCAAAAGGGAAGGTGACTCAATCAAGAGGGAAAATAAAAGGAAGGCATTCCTTTTTTCCCCCTCTTTTGACTTTCTGTGTCCTTAATACTTTTGTCTCAAAGGACACTCCATAGTCACAGTCACTGTCACAAGCTGGCTCATATTACCTTTAACTTTATTTTGTAAAATCCATCAATTGTCTGTGCTCTTTAATAATAAACAAATAACATTCCCACGAAGGTCAGGTCCATTTGTCTGTATAATTCCAATATTTTCAAAAGCACTTTCACCAGAATTTAATCTTTCAAAATTACTGTCCCTTTTATCCATTTTAAACTTTCTTATATCCAATTCTTGTTAAGCTTTTTGCTGAAAATTTAAAGCCTTTAAAGCCTTTCCCCCCCTCCTTTTTTAATCCAGAAAGAATGTTGACTCCCAAGTGAATTTATTTTACTCTGCCACTCAGAAAATCTCTCTTTAACTGTAAATTAATCAAATTTTAAAAATTGGATTTTTAAATCCAATAGTGATTTAAAAAGTGCAGCTTTTGTGAACCTTGTGTCCCTATAGGCTGCACTACGACTGTGAGCTTGATTGAAATCCCTTGACTCCCCTCAGCTCATGAGTCGACTGCTAAAACTTCAGCTCCTGCAGTCTCCTCATAAGGAACAGCTGTCCAGAGTGCAAGTGGGCAATCTCACCATCTCTGCTTATCCAGAGAGACTGCACTGGTCCAAATTCACCGTCTGGCCACTGATCTCCACCGCAATGCCATCTCTGCTTCTTCAGGAATAGAACCTCACCCAGAAGCCAAAGATGGAAAGATTCTGAAATACCCACAATTGAGGAATGGTTGGTGAAGACGACAGAGATGGCAAAATTGACTTGATTGATAGGGAAAAGACAATAACTACATTTGTTACCAACTGGAAACCCTTTATGGACTTTTTGCTGAAAACAGAAAAAAATGAACTTGTGATTTATGGGTTTGATGATTAGAAAGGGTAGACTATGGAAAGAAGGGAGCCATGATGTAACCTTAGAGAGAGAGGATAAACTATAAATACATTTATATCTGCTGTAAAGAAGATCGGAAGCCACACCTTTATATCTCTCTTTTTCTTTTCTTTCTCTCCCTTTTCTGTCTTTTTTCTTTTATTTCTTGTTTATTTACTTCTCACTTTTCTTTTACTTTTCTTTACTATGACTTTCCTTTTTTTAATTTGTATTGTTTTTATTCTATAAAACATTTCTTTAATAAAAATTAATTTAAAAAAAAGACCTTACACATATACTTGTCTAGAATTAAGGGATTCAGTGTAATATTGGAAGATTTTTTTGCAACTTTACACATATTCAAATGATTTTAACTGCCATGTCATGGTTTTCTAGATAACAACTAAAAGACAAAAGAACTTAATGCAATTATGTGTCATTCAGTTTAAGGAAGGGTGGTCAAGGGTCACCTTTACTCTTGTAACAAAGAGACTGCCTAAGAAATGTCGAAGTCACGAAATTCAGTGGACCATTTTGTGCAGCAATTATCCTTCAGGTGTTTTTTCTCAGGATCACTGAGAGGGGAAATCCAATAATTCAAGCTACAGTTACGTTTCTCAAGAATTTTAATTGTTTAGGAAAAAACTGTCCACATATATAACAAGCCATATACAGTATTTCTCAACTTCAGTGCGAAGCCAGCCCTTGACATAATCCATTCTTTGACAGTCAGGACACTTAATACCCTACTCATCAGAGGAAAATATCTTTACAGGAGACAAACTTTTTTAATGTGTAATAATATTGCACATGAAATCTAAACATAAATTATAAAAAAACATTTTTAAATTAGATGTAAAAGGTAGATGTGAGTTCCTTTCAAGATACTTAAGGTAGTTAATACACAAATAAGAAATCATTTCACAGCCAAGCTAAAACTATTCAGTTTCTGGAAAACTAACAAAATAATATCATGGAACAGATACTCAGAAATATATTTGGAAACTTGATTTCACAGAGGCTTTATCTTCATTGTAGTGATTATGCATTATTTCTATTTGGAAGGAGGGGCGTGGACTTATTTCAAGGTCTTAGAGCTAAAGCTAACAAATACTGAACTGTCTTAATATTGAATTCAGCAGAGGAGGCATTCTCTGAGAACTTTAGCAGCACACACAGAAGAGGTGGACCTTCCGTATAATGGCACATAGATTATGAATTGCATTCCCCAGAAAGCTCTACCACACTCAGTTTGTGCTTGTATTTCATTTAATCCTTTTGTTTGTTTGTTTAGTCAAGTTCCAGAAGGGTTCTCATCTGTGATGGTTTATGCTCTATACTTTTACAAAATACACATTTATACAGAGTTCTTGAAACAAACCAACACATTAGAAACTTTTGCCATTTGTTAATTCCCACTTCCTCTCTTATGTCTAAAACAATATTCAATATTGTTTTAGACATAACAACAATATTTGTATGGTGGAAAAGCTGAGTTGCTCTATGGTCTTAAAGTCATCATCTTTATTTCCAAAGCTGAGGGATGAGTGACAATCCTGTTGTAGCCAAATGAAGAGCAGAATCTGTATAGAAGCACACCTTTTAACCATCTTCCCAAACATGGGTTCCTTCCAGATGTGTGAACTTCAACTCCCAGAATTCCCCAACTAACCTAACCATTCCTGACTATAATGACATCTGGAGGGGTAATCAGAAATGTCAGGACAGCAGCTATGGGCAGTGTAATTGAAGCTCCACCCTTTTGTATGTGCCTGCAAAGTCAACACATCTATAAAAGGGGATGGGCTTTGATTTCCATTGCCACTATTGCCATCCTGACTTTTTTAACCTGAAGATGCTGCTAGCTGAGTACTGTATGGGTTAATTCTTCTTCACTTCTAGGTTGAGCAAAGCTCTGTTAGATCACAAAATGTTTGGGATGATCCCAGGGCAAAGCTTCCGTTTCTTAGTTCTTCCATGATTCCATGACTTCCATAACCTAGTTCTTCCATAACCTAGACAAAATGGTTGCTCTGTTAGATCACAAAATGGTTGGGATGATCCCAGTGCAAAGCTTCCATTTCTTAGTTCTTCCATGACTCAAAATCTTGCTTCTGACTGATGCTTATAAGTTTCTAATAAACTACTGCAGAAGCTCTATGAGAAGCCTAAAATGTTGCATAAACAGCAGCCAAGTCTCATTAGCAATACTGTCATATCTAGGATAAAGGTGCCCAAGATCACATTGTCTGCTGCCAGGATCAACATTTCAGCTAATTATTGTAAATCCATAGTAGTCCTTTTGACATTAGGGCTTGGGATTTGCAAATCTAATAAAATATGACAATGCACCAGACTCCCATGGGATCATTTCCAAATGGCTGATGGAATCAGATTTTCTTTCTCATTTTTCCCTGTTCAGTACATATCGTGGATCGTGCCAAGGCCAACTCTTTCCCTTCTAGCACAGCTGGGAATGCTTCTCTACACAATCGAATTTAAGTTATAAAACAGGGCTCCAAGCTTGAATCAGTTCCATGAGTAAATTAATCTACCAAAACATTAGATAGTTAATTACAGAGATAAAAAAAAATTTAATTCAGAGTTGAGAGCACAGAGACTCATTTGCAGAATCTATCTGAGTTCTGGTCTGTGGCAAAAAAAAAAAAAAAAAAGGATAATTTGGTGGTGATATTTGTTTTCAGAGGTTTTTTGCCTGGGCAAATGTTGCTTTCACAATAAATTTAGACCCTTTTTCTTGTGTATGATTTAAAAAAAAATTATCTGCCTGCTACTTTTATTGTTTGAACATGATTTTTTTTAAAAAAAACCCTGTCTTTAGATATTTAAAGATTTATTTGTCTACTTAGCAGGTTGGTATCATTCCTTTCAATAGCACGATACTCCCAATGGTTTACAATGAATTGCAGTAATAACACACAGACGCAGACACACTATTCAGCAGTGGCCAGAGTATGTTTCTTGCAGCCCTGCAATTTCACAGCAACTGTCAGAACAAAGTGTTGCTGTTGTTTGCTGCCAGAAGGGATGAAAGTAAATTCTTTCTGTGTTGATGAGTCCCAGTTATCTCTTCCTTGTCATCATGATGTCAATTTTAAACAAATTATTAACAAACTATGAGCTACTAATATAATAATCAGCTAATAATTTATCCATAGAGCTAACAGTCCAACATGAAATTTAAGCATTGAAACAGGTTTAAGAATAATTAGAGTTATTTTTAGTCCAACTCAAGAAGTCTGGTTGAAGAGGAAGGTCTTAACTCTTTTCCTTGAATGGAAAAAAGGGGGCTAGAGGATGAGGTTAAATGTAATTCTAACATTTGGAAGAACATAGGAAAAGACCCTTTCCTGTACATATGGGCTTTCCACTTGCAGATGAGCTTCTGAAAGTAAGAACATTTTCTACTAACCTGGAAGTCTTGTGAGGTCTATATTGAGACAGGAGGTCTCTCATAAAACATAAATGGCTACCCTGAGATTTTCAAAACAGTGAGAGCTCAGCTAAACTAATCAATCAACAATTGATTGAAAGCGAGATGGTTACCCAACAGGACATTTGTTCAACAGGAGATAATGCTAATATAAACGTAAGAACCTTGATTCTGAAAAGGAAAGCATGCACAGCTACTGAAGAAAAGCATTAGAAGAAAGGGGTGGTTCTCATTGCAGTTGATGGGGATTATGACCAGCAGACCAGCTGGTATTCAGGGCACAGTTAGCAAACATAGCAACCTTCCCTTACAACTGTTTCCTATTTACACACACACAAGCAGAACATTGTAGGAAGAAGATGGGAATATGGCTGAGGGTTTTTCATCTTGTTTATTGCATGCATGTCATTTATTGCTGTTGGGTGATGATGAACTGGTAGCTCTAAGGTCGCATGCAATCCCCAAACTTTTGTGCCCTCCAGAGCCTCATCTGATTATGCTGCCAAAGACATTTCTGATATATTTCTTGCCAGTTTGAAACAGCCACCTACTGCCTGTTTCCTAAAAACAGCTTAGCATTATTTTAAAAGGAACAAAGAATCGTGAAGTCCTTGGTGCTCTCTGAGCTTGGTTGTTTGCTTGCAGACTTTTCATTACCCAACTAGGTAACATCATCAGTGCTAGTGAATGTGGGGTTTGCTCCCTGTTCATATACAGCAGCTTGCCTGCTGATGTTGGTGGGGTGTGGTTTTCTCCTTGGTAGTTCTTTGATTAGGGTATTGTTTTCTGCTTGATTGTTTGTCTGATGTTGATCCCTGCTTATCTGCGTATTAAGCCTAAGAGTCTTTCAGATGAGTCGATTTGTCCAGAATTTCCAACATGGCCATGTTGTCAGGAGAATTCTGAGAGTTGAAGCCTACATTTGGAGGCACTCAGGTTTGGGAACACTGTAAAGGTTGTGGCACGATTATTTTCTCTTTAAAATGTCCCAACATTTTAAAATATATATTCTGAGAGTGAACACGCATTGAGATATTTAACAATACAAATGCATATTAAAATAGACATTAAATATGTATTTTGAGACTTTTTTTAAAAAACCATTAACCCAAAATAGAATTATATTATGAGATAAAACATGAGAAGAATGACACGGGGACAGATATACTATCCATCCTTAGCTGCAGATCTTAAACTTTAAACAACTTAGCTTCAAGAATGCATACCAATAATATACCAGATATAGGCCTCCTTCCCAGTAGAAACTAATTGTTTAGCTCCTACAGTCTCATTTGTAAGACTGATTTATTGATTATGTGCCCATCAAGTGGATGTCAACTCTTAGCGACCACACAGATTTTCTCCACAATTATCTGTCCCGAACCTGGTCCTTCAAGTCTTCTAACAGTGTACTCATCCACCTTGCTGCTGGTCATCTTCTTCTTATATTTCCTTCCACCTTTCCTAGCACCAGAACCTTCTCCAGAGGGCTGGATCTTTGCATAATGTGTCCAAAGTATAATAATTTTACCTTGGTTATTCTGCCTTGAGTGAGAACTTTGGGTTGATTTGTTTGATGATCCATTGGTTTGCTTTCTTGGCTGTCCATGGAATTACAGAAGACTTCTCCAACACCAAAGTTCAAAAAAGACTCTGTAGAACCTCCCAAATATTAAGATGAAATACAAGAAGGTATTGCCCTGTTTCTCCCAAGAACAATGGGAGAATATGGTTCTAGGATTTAAACTAGAGTTTTGGAGTTAGCCCACGTCCAGATTTAATTATGTGTTACTGAATTTGATTTAGTGTTCAAATCTGTGAAAATGAATTTTTTCTTAGCCTACAGGATAGGAGAAACACAATGTTAATACTTACAACTTCTTTTGTTTTCTGATGAATGAGGGGAAATTGTCCCTTTTATGAAATCAGACCTTAGCAATCCAAGCATAAATTGGGCGCAGGACTTTTCAAATTATATTCTTTTGAACAAATCTGTTTTTCTTTACCTAGTCCCTTACTTGTTATTTTGGGACAAAATGTGATGACACCTGCAGGGATAGTAGCTCCTATGCTAGAAAACTCCTGAGCCAAATTTCAGAGACAAAGCAAAAAAAAAAAAAAAAAAGGGATTAAAATTGTAGAGGAAAGCAAAATAGTTCTCAGCCAGTAAAATGGAATGTGGACATAGAATCATAGGAAGGGAAGGGAGGTTTGGAGGTCTTCTAGCCCAAATCCCTGCCCAGGGCAGAAATCCTCATACCATGTCAGACTTTGTCCAGACTTTGCTTGAAAACTTCCAGTTATGGAGCACCCACAATTCCAGGAGGCAGATCCTTTCACTGCTTAATAACTTTCACAGTCTAAAACTTCAACCATTGGTTCTTGTCCTGTCTGTGGGTCTTATGGAAAACAAATCCACACCTTCTTCCCTTGACAGTCCTTCAAGAATGGGAAGACTGCTATGATGTCTTCCCTTAGCCTTCTCTTCTTTAAACATACCCAGTTCTTTTAACTGCTCTTCACAGGATTTAGCCTTCAAGTCCCTCAGCAACTTTGTTGCTCTTTTCTGCACTCCTTCCAGTCTCTCAGCATCCTTATTGTATAGTGGCAACCAGTATCACTTCACATGAACTTGACATTATTTTTGTTGATGCAACCCAAGATCGCATTACCTGTTTTGGCAGTTGCAGCACACTGCTCACTCATGCTTAATCAGTCATGTATCACATATCCAGATCCTTCTCACAAGTTCTGTTGTTGAACCAGGTGCCACCTATCTTGTACTTATGTAACTGTTTTTTATGGCTGAAATGCATAACCTTACAATTCTTGCCATTAAACTACATTATTGGATAGGACCCAATGCTCAAATCTATTAAGATCCTTTTGATCCTTGCCTGTCTTCTGAGGTATTAGTAATTCTTTCAACTTTGTATAATCTATAAATTTGATGGGCATCCCTTCTATCTCTTCATCTAAGTTATTTATTAAAATATTTAAAAGTGGTGCACTCAGGACAGAAACCTGAGAAATCCCACTGCATACCTCCCCTCCATGTAGTCACATGTAGGACCACATATTGGGTATGATTATTCAACCAACTGCAAATCCCTTTAATGGTGGGACTATGCATCCCATTTTGTTGCATTTCACTAAAAAGGAGGCAACTTTATCAAATGCCTAACTGAAGTCTAAGCATACTACATCCACAACATTCCCTTGATCTACTAATTAGTCACTTTGTCAAAAAAAAAAAGCAACCTTTCTCTGGCACAACTATTTTAACAAGCCTATGCTGGCTTCTACTAATGACATTTTTTCTTTCTAAGTGCTTGCAAACCCACTGCTTGCTTATCTTTTCTAGAATTTTCCCAGATATTGATCTCAAGATAATTGGTCTATACTTTCCAAGGTCTGCTTCCCTGCCCTCCCCCCATCTTTTACAAGATGGGAATAACATTAACTCTTCTCCATTCTTCTGGCATTTCCCCTGTACTCCATGAGTTTTCAAAGAGTATAGACAGTGGTTTTCAGATCACATCCACAGTTTCTTCCTTTTTACCACTTCCTTCCTGATCTGAGGTTTACTGCCTTTGGGCTTAAGCCTTGAATGTAGTTGTGGGTATTAGTTTCCATCCCCCTCCAGATTTAGTTCAAAGCTTGCCAGATGACTTGGGCAAGACATTTTCCAAACACATTCTTCCCAGTTTTTCCGAGGTGCAGCTAATTTCATGCCAGTTTTTTCTGTAGGTAGTTTGGACCATGGTCCAGTGAAATCCATTTTTTTCTTAGCAACCCTATCCCTTAGGCCAATGAGTTCACCTCCAGAATTCTCGTTTCCCATTTGGGGCCATGATATTCAATTGGAAGTAAGGATGAAAACACCACCTAAGCCCAGACTCTTTTGCCTTCATGCCTAGTATCTCATAATCCTTTGATACTTTTTCCAGTCTCTCTCTGGCAGTGTCAACATTCCAACATGAAGTAGAAGAAAGGCACTGTAGTCAGTACTAAGTGAGCTGAAAAATATTCTTATGACTGTATAGTCATTAGTGCACCAATAGCAAAATAAGGAAATTTTGCTGAAAAGAAGGAACCCAGATGGTATTCTGCTGAGTATGAATTAGCAGTCATACATATCTAGTCATAATGAAAGCAAACACATCCCAGTTCTCATGATGCTGGGGTTTACTTGGCCATGCTCATCTGACCACTAGGGGTTCTTTGAATGGAATTGTAATCCTGAAATGCGATACTCTCCATTACTCCCCCAATTCCATGAATCTGTCTGAGAAGATGGCATTTCTAAGAATATTTTGTTGCATCTGAAGCTTCAAAGTCAAATATGAACCAGATCTATGTATAAGGTCAGACAGGGAATGAAGATAGATTCAGTTAGCACATTTCATAACTGAGAGCCAAAAAGTCTTATTGTCTTTGGCCACTGATTGCAGGATTCATCCAGATCCAACACACGTTTACTCTTTAGCTTCCTTGATTCTATAAGATAATTACCTCAGCCCTTAGATCAAGGGAAGGCAGAACATTACTTCTTATTTGAAATAAGCAAGATTCTCTCAATTGTCATGGTGCCCATGATTATTCAAAACAGAAACACCTTATTTTCAACTTCCTAATTCAAAGCTTGCACTATTCATACACTGGTGTAATATACATGCAATATAAGGATACAAAGGAGGACCAAAGTTCCAAATGCATGTAAGTATTCACAAGGAGAATTAAGTTACAAAAAACAATTATTAACTGGCTATAATACATAGGCTTTGACAAGGCAGATAGCAAGGACTGAGTCCTTGCCAGAGCAAATAATGGCTGATATCATCTTCCTAGCTTGTATGTTATTGCTTGTTTCCGTATTAAGTCCTTCTTTTCTTCTGAAGATCTCATAGCAGGTTACAAGGAATCACCCATCCTATTATCTGGTCTACAATTATCTGAGATAGATTGGGCTCAGAAAAATGGATGGGCCCAAAGTAATCACAAACAGCCATGATAGAGTGGGGACTTGAACCTGGGTCTTCACAGTCCAAGACTCTAACCACCTCTCCACACCACTCCACACAAGAGCTGTAGTATACTAATCTAAAGTGAAATGGATTTCGGCCCGCTACATGACTGAACTGGAACCTTGAGGCAACATTAAAAAAAATCCCTTATTGGAATTTTAGATAGGGAAGCAGGGAGATCAATCTCCACCTTTCCAATAGGTCCAGCCCACTGTTGCAGAACCACAAGAATTGGACGGATTGAACTTGGCAGATTTGCTGAAGGGATTTCAGATTTGAGAGTCATAGCTTGAAGAAATTTCATTTGGTACTCTGAGTACCTTTAATAATGAAAGAGAATTGATAAAATGTCTTATCTTTTGGCAAACACTTACATGCTTTGTAAGAAATATATATATTGTTATCCTGATTTATTGGGAAGATACAAAACCAATATGCTGGGAAAGCAGATCAGTGAAGAGGAGAAGAATATGACCCAATTGTCAAAGGCGTAGAATATGAAGTGATCATGAGATCAACCTGTTGCATAACTAAGTAAAGGGCACTGAAAGCAGACGGAAGAAACTAGAATGTATAATGCCTCTGGTATAGAAAATGTGGGCTGAGCATTTATAGAAGTATCCAGGAAATTTTACTGAGGTCTTGCCAGGGAGCCTGACAGTTGTACTGGAATAAAATTGCTCTGCAATTAAATTTAGAAATTGTAGGTATGAGAATCATATACACAAAATCAGGTATAGAAATGACTAGCCTGCCCACAAATATTTAGAAATAATTGAAATATTTTATTTTTAAAATTGTATACTGCTCTGATATAAGCAGTCCTCTAGGAATTTTCCAACGGATATTTCCAAAATAATACCCCAATCCACCAACATATCTTTTGGGCCTCAACAGGTGTCCTATGCAATCTAAATAAACATCTTTTTTTTTAATTACACAAATTTTAATTACACAAAAATAAGATCATCTTATTTGGTCACTTCAGCCTTTGATGTTCTTGCTTAAATGCCCAGGGAAATCAGAGGCTGCTATAAGCTGAAAGGTTGTTCTCTCCAAATAATTCAGTGATAACTCTTTGATTAACATCCTATTGACTTTTCTAAGACATTTGCAAGAATGCCAAACACCACCAAGGTTGTTTCACTTATTTTTTGTTGCCAGGAATTCCCATCTCCCTCAAATCATCAAGAGATACCAACCCCAAACAGAAAAGTACCTCAACTTGCAATGTGTGCCCATTTCTTTTTATCAGCTGGAACAATGAACACTTCTGATTTATCCACTCCTGGGCAGTCCTATAATCTTACAATCAAAGACCAAGAAATACAGCTTCTAAGTCAATATGTTTGTACACCATCCATGCATGCTTGGTTACATTTCATCCCTACAACACAGTATGAAAGCTGAGATATCGCTGACAGTTTTGTTACCAGACTGCTCCCAATCATACCAAACTGAGATCTAAGATAATAAGGTTACCAGGCTCCTCTCCTTGCCATCTGCAGTGTTGTGACCTCATCAAAATCAGCGTCTTGCTGCTCTCTTGTGTGCTTAGCCTGTGTTTCAATTGACACAAAGGGGGAGATATCAGAAAAAGAAAGAAGACGATGAAACAGAGAACAATAATGTCACCTCCAAAATTAGTGGAAATGACAATGGAAATGGGTCACTTACTGCCTGCACAGGGACTTACAAGTGTAGTTATTGTCGTTACAAACTTTAGCTATCTAGAAGCATCAAGGTTTTTTCTTTTCCCTACAGCTAACACTTGTTCAATTACATTATGTGCTGAGGGATTCATACTGCAAATCTTTTCATCACTGCAAAAATTGTCTGGCAATGGAATGTTGCATTGACTCCAATAGCTATAGCAACCTTCGTCTTGCTAGCTGGTAATTCTGGGAGTTGTAGTCCTAACACATTTAAAGCTCATGAAGTTGAGGGAGGCTGAATAGAAGAATGGCTGACAAAGACTGCATGATGGTGGATCAAGCTACTGTAAATTCCTTTCCAGTATAGCATTCTGCAATTCCTGTATTAGCCAATCAAATACCAATGGGAAACTCAAGGCATGAACAGAATAGTTGGTTATTTTGCTTGATATAGAACTGGATTTCACTTCAAAAATTGATGGGAATAATTTAAAAAAAAATCATTCTTATCTGTCGCTTCATTTCAGAAAATATGATTCCCTGAGTCACAAACTTGCATTCCAGAAATGTGAAGCAACCCCCCGCAAAAAAACTTTATTTTAACATAAAGCAACATTTTTCAATTTTGTAGTCATAGAAAAATAGATCTTGCATTTATTTGTTTGTTGCTTTTGTTTTATTACTTAGTATCAGAAGAGACACGTCTATAAGCGACTGATCTTCAGACTCAAACAACTTAAGCAATGTTACGTTGTATTATCTACTCAGGATGCCCATAAAAATTAGGTCTATAAATCACCAATATTTAAAGTGTTCTTCTGAACTTATAGTCCAGTTCTTTATCAACAGCACATGAGAAAAAAATATTTTCCTCTATTTTTCATTTCATTTCATTTTTCTTTTACAGCATGTGTGATTACCAAAAATACTACTGGACCAGTTCACTAACTTCAGGATATATAAAGAACTTTATTCCAATAAATCCTTAAACTTTAGTTTTAGTTTAGATAAGAATATATACCTATTTTCTTGATAAACATGGATAATAAGGTTTTAACAGTTGGTTTGGCTCAAAGTTTATGGCTTTGTCTTCTGACTTATGCTTCCAGCTCAGGCTGGATTTGTACGATACTGTCAAGATTCTGACAGTATTAGATTTTTAATTGGTGTTACTGCAACTCAAAGTAGACAGAATCCAGAACTGGGGTGGGAGGTAGGGTGGAGTGCTGAGAAAGCTCTTGATGTCGCTTCTTGGAAATACCTGATGTAGGTTTTGACTTATTTTTTTGTTTCCCCAAAGTTGAGACATTGGATTAATAGTGTGCTCTGGCCTTGGTTAAAATTTCAGAGGCATCTGGGGGAGGGGGGAAGTCTGTATGTGGGGATGGGGGGGCTCAAAAAACAAAATCAACAGCTTGCTATTATGACATAAGCTCTGCATCTTTTGTGCAGGTGTTGTGATGTCACATGCCCATATGAAATGGACAGAGCTTTTATCAAAACAGCACAACGCTGTTTTTGCATTTTGACAAAAAACAGTGATTCTACAGATACTTCTGTGCACCTTTCCATTAAAAAAATATCTGGCTTTAGAACCTCTGGCTCATATTAGAAATGTATTTATTTATTAAATTTGTTACCCACCACAATTAAATGACTCTTGAAAGCTTATAATTATAAAAATTAGAGCAGGAAGGAACAGAATGTGAAATTCTACTACATGCAGACGGTGTATATTATAGAAAAGTGAGACATTTTTAATTCTTAATTTCATGGATACATGTTTGGTACCCCAACATGGTTACTTTAATCAAGTTTAAATTTAATTAAGATTAATCAGACCTGTTGCCACTAGGCCATGGCAAGAATTCTGACAAGAATATAGATTGGGATTTTAGGTTGTGTTCTGATTCCTTCCTTTTTCTTTATTTAAGGATTCCTAGGAGCTTTTTCAACTAGTAAATTTGAATTCACTCCCTGTTTTGATATAAATGGGGAAAAAATTAAGATACATGAGATTCTGATGGAGTCAGCTACAGTTCAGCTGAACATTACAGTGAAAGGTACGGTTAATTCTGAGGTTGAAAGGTCTTCTTATTTTTAATTCTATCCATTAAGTTATTGAATAACTGTCATTGGCAGGGACATCATGCAGCACTTTCACTGCACAAATTACAGTTATCTGTTGAATTTCCTTTTCCATACTTTCAGGCTTATTCATTTTGGTGTTGGTCACTGGGTGAAATAAGCAACTTCAGCCCATCTTTGAGAATTATTTTAACCCACTGAAATTCTGGCAATTTTGGGATCCTTGTTTATATAGAATTCAATTTCAATACCTCCTCAAGGTTCAGGTTGCATTGACCCTTTTTTACCTTATTTCACTTCTAGCTGATCAGAGTGATGTACTCTCTTATGATGGTGCCAGATTCTGTTTGATGGCTGGCAAGATCCATTAGGTCCTTGCCAGGAACAGCTTGATTTGATTATATTTTAAAATTTATCTTTATTTACTCTTAGCCCTATTTTATCTCATTAATCATATTTTATGAATCTTAATCTTCTGGGTCACTCCAGTCTGGTGAATGACTAAAATAAAGGACTTTGAATTTCAGTACCTACATTTGGGCCACAGATAATAATGCTGACCCTTTTATCCATGAAAAAGCTTACATTATGGAAAAGTCTTATTTTATAAGAAGCAGGTAAACCCATTTTCCAGGTAAACTGGGCCTTTCATAATATGATTACTTCAATAATATTAATTTTGAGGAAGTTATTTTTGTTTTTTATAGAATTAAAAACTGAATTTGGGTTACCTCAGAATGCTACTTGGCAATTTATTTAGACTTGATCCTAAGGCCACAGCAATTTCATAGTGATTCAAGATATTGAATCTGAAGATATTTGATAAAATTGACACTATTTATGCGACCTCTGGAATAATTTTAAATATCTTCTTTTAATAAACCAATGGTTTAAAATAGGTTTAAAGAATTTGAAATTGGTTCTTTGATTTTAAAATTAGGTTACAAAACAACAGAAGTTGTTTTTATTGAAAGAAGGTTACAATCACACTGCTGTTGCTACAATTACAATTCAAGAGCTGGAATATTAATTCACACAATTTGGACTTAACCTACTGCAATCACATTTTGAACTGACATCAACAGGATTGTTCATTGAACTCTTTGATTCATAAGTTCTCCCTGCTTAAATTCACAGTACTGGAATTTATTAAGTTGTAGAATTTGGGGGCAATGGGATTGGTCAAAATAATTGTTCTAGTCTTCCAGGGAAGATATGGCGGACTGAAGACATCTCCATGAAAAGCAGCGCAGACAACTATGGTGGAATGAAGAGCCGGCAAGTAGACCTGCTTTTCGATAATTCCTCTCCAGACATTGAATGGACTTGAGATCACCCACAAGTGCTCCAGACCATTGCTCCTCACAAAGAGACTGCAAGACAGTGGTCTCCAGTAGCTTTAGAGCTCTGTGACACAAGGGAATAGCCACATTGCTCAAACTGTGGTCAGCACCTTTGAAAGAACACTGGGTTCACATACTTTTCTAATCACTTTTGGAAATTACTTGTTAACTGCTTTTCAGCTATTAGGAATCTTTGGATCAACAAGTTTTATAGCACCAGGTGACTTTCCTTCAATGATTAGTGAAAGAAGTTTTAAATACAAGTTTAAGGACTTAAAAAAAATTTTTTTTTGGAATAAACAGCAAAAGGGTGATTAAAATTTTGATTTTAACCTCTATAGGGGATCCAGGAGCTTGCAGCTATAGCAGAATATCACTGATATCTTTGTGCAATGACCAGTTCTCCTTCATTGCACTGGTAGGTCTGAATCAAGAACCAAACTGCCCATCATTTCCATTTTCTTGTTTTCTCTGGATTTTTGGTCTGCTGATCTGCTGTCTTTTTTTTTAACTGCAGTGGAAATGATAGAGAAAACACTGCATTCCTAAAAAAGGCAGATTTCCTTGTATAGTTGCATATTTCTGTGTGCACTAAGCTTCCACAGCCCTATTTGTTTTTATTTTAAACCATTCTTTTTCCGAATGTGCTTCAATTCATGCCTGAGTAATCAAAACAACAGGAAAGGGAGAGATTGTACCAAGTCAAACAAAGGCAAAAAGGTGGGGAAAGCAATTAATTGAGGAAGGGGGGAAAGAGGGATTGAAATAAAGAATGTTTTCCTTTTACCAGAAGACATCCATCTCTCTTGAGTGGCAGTTCTGAAGCCACTCATCTGAGAAAAAGTGATATGTAACTCAGCTGGGCTTGCATTTGAGCAAATATGTCAGAACAAGACAGAGGTGTCAGCTTACAAGTATGGAAATCACTTTATTATAATATGATGGCCATATCCTTTGCTCTCAAAGAGGAAATATATGCCAGAGAGAGCAGTTGGTCATAAAACTTGCATGTGCAATAAATAAATAACAGAAATAGAAATAGAAATAGAAATAGAAATAGAAATAGAAATAGAAATAGAAATAGAAATAGAAATAGAAATAGAAATAGAAATAGAAATAGAAATAGAAATAGAAATAGAAATACCTTACAGGGAAGGCCATGATCAGTGTTTCTCAACCTTGGCAACTTTAAGATGCGTGGACTTCAGCTCCCTGAATTCCCCAGTCAGCATGCTGGCTGGGGAATTCTGGGAGTTGAAGTCCACATATCTTAAAGTTGCTAAAGTTGAAAAACACTGGCTGTGAGGGTCTAGCTATGTACTTACCCAGGTGTTAACTGTTTCCTTCCTCTCTCTTTAAATGAAACATTGACTGGTCGGTCCTTCAAATAGAGAAACACATTTCCAGGAGAGTGGCCTTGGACAACTCAACCTTCCCACCAGATGGTGAGTGGCAATAGCTCTTCAGCTGACATGAAAAATTATGTTTTTGTCATTTGCAGGGATTTAAGAGTGGGAATAGGAATATTTCACATTCCAGAAACCTTTCATGCCCATTTCCACTTTTATTTTCCTAGCTTGAACAGACGAATTGCACAGTCAAATTTCAGCTATTTTGTTGTCTAATTTCAGCAATGCAACCTTGGAAATGTATCTACAAATGGTGTGCTGGGACACACATGGCCAGGCGTCTAGCCTGAGTCAAATCCTTAAATAGAGCCATGCCCGTGGTAACCTTGGACATATACCCATCTAAGCTATAGAGATAATTTGTAATCTTATAGAGAAACATAGAAATAATGCACTGTTCAGAAACAGCCTGTAGCATTTCTAAATCATGGAGATAAGGAAAATGCATTTTTCACATGTTTTGACATTCAAGATCTGATGAAAAGTTTTTTTAAGAAAATGTGGAAGGAGTCTGGAGTAATGAATGGATAGGGCAAAACAGTATTATTGCCCCTGCTGTGCTCGAGTCTAATGATTTGATTTTGTTAGCTTACATTGTCTCTTTAAAATGGATTTTAATTTGGGTTTTATGAAATAAGACTGTAGGCCATCTAGAGGGCACAGCTGGGCCAAAAGACAAGATATAAATTGATTCCATCGATCAATACATTACTCCTGCTGAATTCATGACTTATGAGACTGGTTTTAATTTCAGATGGAAAGAAAAGAACATGCTTTGCCTTCTAAGTGACAGAGACTTTTGTCAGTTTACTCATATTATTGTGGTATCTGTACCATTGAGGTACATCAGGAAGTGATGGAACACGTCAAATTATTGCATTGGCTAGATTTATAATGATGCAACTGATGTGTTTGCATGGATGCCATCTGAATCATCTGATAATTATATTATCTTAAGCTAGTTCAACCTTGTATTGTCAATGGCAGACGTGTGCATTTTCTCCGACGTCTGAAATGACCTAGCTTCCTGCCCACGGACTAATCAAAATGGAATTCCAATCTCCAGCATGAATTGATTTTCCACTCTTTGACAGTAATCTGCCAGGAAAGATGGTTGGTGCTCGGCCTCATCTGAAGCACTGGTTGAAGGTCAGAAAGTTTCTCTCTCTCTCCCTCTTCCTCTCCCTATCCTTACTTTCATAAAACTTTTTGAGTTTTTCAGTATCAACAGATATGGGTGTAAGGACTATTCTCAATTATTGTAGTTCTGGGGAATGTTTAAGGGAAAATATTCTGCAGTGAAATGAATAATCAGGTAAGAAGAAAAATGTGCTAATGAATCATAACTGGTTAATTTAAAAGATAGGAATGAGCAAACACTTTCTTTAATGGGGTCAGCTAGAGTTCCTGATGGGATTGGTGTGATTAAATTTGTTTTCCCAGGTCATGGAGACAATAATGAGCCCTGAATAGTTAAGATGTATACAACATCAAATGATGTAGGATTAAAACAAAAACAAAAAAACAGACTGTGAAAACCTCTAATGGATTCTTTCCAAGCAAATGGCTAGCAAAAACAGCATTACCATCTTAGAGTATAATTAAACATAGACTGAAATCCAACCCAAACAAGAAACAAAATAGAATAAAACGAAAATCCCTACCACATACATATTTATGGGAAAAGCTTTGTAAATGTCTGTCCTGGAAACCAGATCTCCTTGATGGAAACCTCAATAAAATGTTTACCATAGTATCTATTGGCAGTGATGGAAAGCAAAATCCATGTTAGAACAGATGAGAAAAGGGATTGAAAGGAGTACAAGGCAATGAGTACATCATGCTTTGATACATCATTCCTCTCCAGAAGAATCTCATCAGGGCTGGACAACTATAAAAAAAGGCCAGCTAATCCTAGGTTTGGAACACCTTCCTACTGATGGGAATTTTAATATTAAAATGAGTAAGAGGGGATACAAATCACATGGAGAAATAAATATTTCTTCCACTGCATACCATGTGAGGACTATGCTATATTATTATTATTATTATTATTATTATTATTATTATTATTAGCATTAGCATTAGCTTTATAAGAGACATACTGTATGAGAACATAGCACTGTATTAAATCTTATCCGGAATCAGAGGTATTTCCAGGTTGTTTCACTTGACTGTGGACTTCTTGAGGCATCTGGCTGGTTGGATGATGGACAGGAAGGACTTCTTGGTCTGTAATGTTTGGGTGCTTCTTTCCTATAATGTTAGGAAAGGAGTCAGTTGTAGTATGAATTATTCACAACCTAAACCCTGGATGCAACTCTTGAGCACTCCTATTTGCATTGACGCAGATTGCATGATTTTTCTCTGGACTGGTGTTAGTAGAGGAACTATATTCATTTTGAAGCAAGCAAATTCTTTGGCATAATGTTCATACATATTGAATAAAGAAGTTCATATTAAAATATAACAATGGATAGTGGGCGTTGTGCCTGAAATACTCTTTAGAAAATGGATTATTCCTTTATCACATTGATATATTGTATTAATATAATTCAATACTCAGCAGAGGCTCCCAGAATGGGAAAGGGAGATATATGGAATTTTAAAAAGCTGAAATAATAAATAAGTCAATATTTAAGGATAGGAAAAGAAAATCATGAAACAGGCACTAAGACATATGTATACTTCCCATTTGAAAATTTCTCAAAGATTCAGGCACAAATACACGCCCATTTTTTAAAAAGGTGTCTAGGGGAAAACTTAGATTACAGAACATAATGTATAAGTTCAGGTGTAGGACAGCCTAAGTACACAGTGGTGTCTGTTTGTAAATCATGAGCATTATAATTAATTACTTAATTAAAGCCAGTAATTGAAATTTCAGAAAGAGGAGGTGGGAAGAAAATGTAAGGTTCCATGTTTTACTAATAAATACAGTATACACCTGATAGCTAAATCTGATTTAAGCAGAAGCTCCAACTCACGGATGCCACTGAATGCAATCCCAACAACTGGCTGCAGGAGAAATAGCTTTACAGATATGCCCATTGCCTTCTATGTGAATAAGAACCCTAATCATGCAGAGGCCTGCTTCCATGGAAGCCTACATGTGTATCATTGTTTGAACAGGCTGACATACATACAAATGTACAATTATCTGATCCCATAAACATTCAGAAGGCTAACCAGAACAGATACAGATAAATAGGCATTTCAACTCCAGTCTTGAGTTGCAAATCTGCCTTGAAAACCAAGCTATCATTGCTCATACCTCTTGAAGATATGAGTGGTATATGATAGAAGTACTGTATAACGTGTGTGTAAATAAATGGAATACTTGTGCTGTTAAAGGAGTGTTCGCTGGAGACAGGAGCATCTGCAGTGATGTCCAGTGGCTTGACACATGTTAGAAAGGACCACAGCTTTGATCATCCAGTTGAAGCTGCCATTTTGAAGCTAGCAACTGTCATTGCAGATGCCCTTGGCTGGAGAAATGCATATGTGTGTGCTTTTTGTATGCAGGCAATGCCATGTGATTGCCTGACAGCCTAAATGATTTGTAATGTGGAATCAAAACGCAGGACTCAAATGCAAAATAATCTAAGGTTTTACTGCAGTGCTTATTAGACAGTGCAGACTGGAGGGGACCCCACTAAGGTCAGCGGGAGACACTCCCCTACAGGCAAAAGAGATACTCTAATATTTATACATTTCAAAAAAGGGGAAGGGAAAAGGATGCATACAAATGCATATTCATATGATGATGCAGGCATACATAAGTAAGCAATAGATCTCGAGTTACTTTCTGCCCCTCTGCTTATCTACTATCTAGGAGGAAAAAACAGCCTTACTGAGAAGAAACAAATCAGTCCAAGGTGCCAAATGCCAGGATGAACACATCCTCCTTCAAGACAGATGCCTTGGTTGCTATGGGGATGTTTGTGATAAGGGTTTGTGATGAGTCTTTTTACAACCAGCCCAGTTCACACCAGTTGGATAAATTCTTTACAACCAGTCAGCTTCAAAGATGCTGCACATTCCTTTATATTTCAGTCTTATTAAGGCACTCCCATTCATCTGAAGCCTCTAAAAACTTACTTTCCTCACAGTAGTGAATGTTATATAGATGTTATGATGCACTGAGGACCATGGATCTGAACATTCATGCATCAAAGACCAAGCGATAGGAAATATAGATTGAATAACTATATGTTATATATACATGGTAAAAAAATGAAGCACGTAGGTGACTTGGTGTATCTCAGAAGATCATTTACTAAAGATGAAGAAAAGGATGGAGAAATGGTAAGATGTGTCAATGCTGGAACAAAGGCAGAGGGCAATATGTGATCTGCTTTGAGGAATTAATGTTTATTAAAGAAGTAAAAGTGAAAAGGGTCTGTGGCAAGAAACATAAGGTGGGACTGAGATATTTAAGAAGCATCTGAGGTAAAACAAGAACAAATAGGGTCAAGAAGGAATGGATGCTGAATTAATAGGAATTGAATGTAAGAATGACCACTATGAAAGGAGTATACTGAGGTGATTTGGTCATACAGACAGAATGAATGAGGACAGAATCACATAGTAAATATATGAAAGGAGATTGAATGGGTCAAAAAAACGTGAAGACCCAGAAAGAAGGGATTGGAAGATATTAGTGAGATCCTCCAAAAAAGGGAGTTGAGAAGCTTAAACTACAAACTACTGTATGGACATGATGGAAACAAAGATGGTTTGCAAGAAAAGAAAAGTGTGGAGAGATATAGTGAATGGTGTTGATGTAAACTAGATTTAGCTATATTTCCTTTTCTTTTTCTTAACTGATGCCTAAATCTCTTTAACTTGCAGTATTTTTTTGCCTCTTTTCTATGCTATAACATTGTTTACTCCAAAGGGAATTGTGCAATTAATATATATTTATGCATTGTTGCTTTATCTGAGCCACATTCCAGGAGACAGAAATGTGGGTTTCAGAAATATTCTACAAAATCCTCTATGATGGGGTTGTACAACTGAGTTCCCAGGGCTTCCTGCAGCTCCATCAGAACTTTGGATGTAGCACCAGAACAATTCCAGAAGTAGTTGCTGAAATGTAATTGCCTACATGAGAGAAGGAACAAATTCCTAAAAATATAGGTGATGATAATAATATTAATAGTAATTCTATTTATCCAGTTTAATTCCATTTAAGTTTTAAGTCAAAGTTATATTAAACTAAATCAACTTTTTGTCCTAGCCCACCTTCTTCTTGGCTTACTTCTTGAGTCTACCATTCTGACACACCAATCATATATTCTGAGTATGGTACAGCTTATAGTTTTGGCACCCTTACTGTAAGATTATTAGAAATAAAAGGCACATTTTTCCTTAAAATGGCTTCTTCCCTTCTTACCATTTTGTTCAACCGCTTGTAACTTCAGGAGGGTTTTTTGCTGTTTCATTCCCTTTATGCTTGGGGGATGATGAGGTCCTCTAGTAGACACCCAGTACTTTCTGTGAAGTCACATCTCATAAGCATAGCATTTTTCTGCAGTAGCTAACTTGAGAAAAGGAAAAGCCCAAGCCCCACTGGATTTAGCATAGTTTTTGCAGGATGGCATTCTCAAGTTCATATTTTCCATCAAGGCATTTTAAAAGATGCAAAGCAATCATACGGAATCAATTTTCCACTTAAAGAACCTGACATCAGATTAGACTGGCTGTAAAGCGGAGGAAATCAAATAGCTGAGATGTATCTGACAACAGGCAAAACAGAGTGAGATTTAGAGCTGACAGTATCTGGAATGAAAGAAGCATGGAGATTGAGAATAAAACCCATGAAGCATGGAGAGACTGGGACTGCTGCAGAGTTGCATGCCTGAAGAAGGATATTAAAAGAAAAAATAAAGGATAAAATGTCTAAGATTGATTGCAGTGAATGGGAAAAACACTCTCTGTGATGTAGGTTGCTGAAGGGGAAGAAATGAAATCAAGGACAAGGTAAAGGAGAGCAAGTTTTTAGCAAGTCTAAGATATTGCCTTAAAATAAAATGTTTACTTGGGAATGTATTCTTTCCATACAGATGTCATACTAAATAGCAGTGAAATACTGAGTTGGACAACAGTGAAAGTAGGTTGGTCTTCCTGGTTCTTTTGCTCAGACAAATACATCCATAAAAACCAATGGAGTGGGAAGAGGATTACGTTCAGTTCCTGCACCAAACACATCTGGAATGTTTGCGTTCTGAGAAAACTCATCTACAAAGCCAACCATATAATAACCGTAATAAAAACAAGTATTGCTCAGGGATGGACAATCTGCAGAATCTTTTTTTCTGGTCCTGAAAACTCCCTTTTGTGCCACCAAATCTTAATGGTGGCATTGCTGACAGTCAGCAGCAATCCTTTCCTTCCCTTTTGAAGTGGGAAACACATAGAGCGTGTGTGAATAGATTTAAGATGCCTAAAAATGCAAAGAACTCTCCAGTCCAACCCAAAGGCAGAAAATTTCAGCTTTGGCCATGAGTGTAATATATTAAGGTAATACTTTGGGCCCTTTTCCTGGCTGACAAAAAAAAAAAAATACTATACATGCCCCCCAGCTGCCAGAAAGTTGCCACTTCTTTCCAAAATGAACAGTTCCCTCCTCCCAAGTGTGTGCCCACACATGCGCATGTGTGCACACACACACACACTGCTTAGATCTTGTGACAGATTAGATATGAATGAGTTCTGCAAAGCACTTGACTGGCAGTGGAGCAGAATCAATTTCTGACAGTGTGCAATTCATTGAGTGCAAGCCATTAACACTTCAAAAAGATTGTTGGTGTAATAGTTGTTATCTGACTGGAATAGCTGAATATTAGAAGCAACACCACTATGCTGAAGATTTTCTGAAGAAAGAAACAGTAACGTTGTATTGTGACAGAAGAACTCCCTGCACAATTTAATTTGGATGAGAATATTAACAAATCAAAGACAAAAACTCCCTAAGAAGGAGTGTTTGGTCATAAGGACCAAAGAAATGAAAAGGGTTCTTGGGATGAAATTGAGAAGCGACCTCCATTCCTTACTCCAACTCTGATGATGGTATCTGGTGACCCAGTTATCAAACTAGGCAGACTATAAAATTAGTATGATAAAGTCATGTGTTTCTTATGGGAGTTTTAGATAGGTGGATCTCTAGGAAGGATTGAACCAACTGTTAAAAAAGATTTTGTATAGATATTTCAGAAACTGAGAATATGATTTTACCTAGGTAAGTCTACGTCAGGAAGACAGGCAGGAGCATTAACTAGCTGGTCCAATCAATCTACTGTGGTTTGAGCAAGCTGGTTGTTCAATGTTTTCTTTCTCATTGTCCCCACATGTGTTCTAGAATTTTGCAAAGTTGGCCTGAAAGGAGCCCCCTGCCCTTAGAAGAAGTATCTTCAGAGCAAGAAAATTGGGCGGCAACAGGGTTTCTACCAAAGGGGCTTGTTGGCAGCCCACCAGCAACCAGGAGGACAGATCAGGAGGGGCATGAAAGAAATATGCTGATGCAGACCATATGAAAGATTTGCCTTTAGCTGCATGGCTGAATGGCCACCCCAACTTTCCCTTGTGAAACAGAGGGCCCCACCTCCAGCCTATGAAGCTTTCTTCATGCCCCACTGTTGCTCCTACGGACAGTAATTTCCTTATCATTCCAGCTGGAGGAGTCACCCTCAGCAGCACTAGCATCTGACCCATTTCTCTGGGACATTTCCCCACATTTCTGTGCTTAGAGGACCTGGATAATGACCCATTCTGGAAATGGCCCATCCCATCCACCAAAGCCAGAATAGATAATGGTGGGAAGGGCCAGGATAGGGCTCAAGGCAAGTATACAGTAGGGGGCTTAGCCCAATCACTCACTGGGTTATATTGGTTGTTCCCTATTTTATACAGTACCCTGAAATATGTGCTTTGATAAAGATGGTTAATACAAGAATATTTTTATGATTTGGGACAGATGATGCTATCTTAGATTATCCATTAATGTTTCCTTCTTAACTTAATATTTATTTCATTCATATCATGCCTTGGTCGCTTCCTGAGTGGATTACTGCAATGTGCTCTACAAGGGGCTGCCCTTGAAGATCACTTGGAACCTGCAACTGGTCTAGTGCAGTGGCATGGGCAGTTATGGGCACATCTAGGATGCCCATGTTACACCACTGCTCTGTGAGTCTCACTGGCTCCCAGCAGACTTCCAGGTGCAATTCAAAGTTGTCATGTATACATTCCTACATGAGGTTAAGTCATTTGTGGAGCCAACTGTCTCTGATTGTTTTTGCCCATCCCACCAGATCCAGCAGGGAGGTCATGCTCTGAGTTCCACTTATGAATCAGTGCCATCTGGTGGGACCCAGGAAGTGAGCCTTCTCTGTGCAATGTCTGACCTTTGAAACACCATACCCCACCCCTCCTGAGCTTCATTTAGCCTGACCCTGAAAGTATTTTATAAAACTTTCAAGCAGGGGTATGAAGAGTGGTGACCTTATCAACATGGATTCTGTATCTCTTTTAAGGGGTTGAGTTCAGTTTGTCTTCGGGCACTGTTGTTCTGTTATTAATTGTTGTTTTTCTCATTGTTTCTTGTTGGGGCTTTTAATCCTATGCTAGTCATCCAGAATTACTAGTCCAAGATGGGCAGCCATATAAATTGGTTAAATAAATAAAGTTAAGAATGGGAAAAAAGCATCTTCAGTTGTCTGAAAGAAAGAGTTCAACTCCTTATTTGTGAATGGTTCAGATAGATCTATTAAGCAATTACGTAAGCCTGGATGTGAAAATGAGAGAGTGAATTGATTATGTGAATGTTGTACCTTGATAAAATCACACTGTAATCTTTTAATCCAAATGTTTTGCTTGTTTTAACTTATGGTAGATTTGTGTTTTACTGAAAGGACAAAATACACTTTTTGCCTTAGAGGTTGATTTAAAGTTTTTTTTAAAAAAAAGCATATTTAAAATGTCAGGAAGATGTATGTCCCCAGGGAAATTTGACAGTATACTTCAAAGACTCTCAGTGTGCCGGATAACTGGTAAGATAATGGCTTAACTAAAACAGGGATACACAAAAGGAATTTTTAAATATGAAGCCTTACCCCTTTGAAGCCAATGAGCACTACTTTCAGAATTAAGTTCTGATTATAGTCAACATTTGAGCAAATCTGCTTAGTCAAAACAAAATAGTACCTACTTAAAATTAAACTAGATTTAATATATTTCTTTTATTTAAACACGTTTCTCTTTTTTTGTCTGAGTTCTGCTGGCACTGAAAAAATTTTTTTTACTAAGGTGGATGGGGTGGCGCAGCGGCTTAATGACGCTGAAAGTTGCTGGCCAGAAACGGTCAACACTTCAGCGGTTCGAGCCCAGCTCCGCGCAGCAGAGTGAGCTCCTGCTTCCTCCCCAGCTCCTGTCAACCCAGCAGCTCAAAAACTTACGTGAGTAGATAAATGGGTACTCTAACTCCAGTGGGAGGAAAAATGCTGGCGGCGCCTTGCAAAAGGAGATGGGAGTAGTTGCCGGTAGCGCGGAAAACCGCGCATGCCCGGAAAAGGCGTGAAGCAATGGAAACCCCGCCTCCTGCGCTCGCCAGCTGGGCTCTGCTCTAGGAAGGAGGCAATGGCAAACCACTTCCAAAACACCTTGCCTTGAAAACTGCAGGGACTTGTCCAGGCAGTCGCCGCAAAATCGGTCATGATTGAGTGTGGATAAAAAAAAAAAAAATACCATCCTTGGTTTCAGTGGTGGACAGGTGAGTACTTGATATTTACGGAAAGAACAAAGATTGTAAAGGGTGCAGCAGTGATGTAAAGGAAGCAAAATAAGGAGGACCCATTTGCTGGGAAACATGGGTGGGGTGGTGTTATGATACTTATATCCTGCTTCCCAATGGTACCTGATCAGCTAATGTGAAAAGAAAATAGCTCTTTTTTTATCCTCTCATCCTTATTTGAGGGAGCTTCTAGATCAGTGTTTGTCAACCTTGACAACTTTAAGATGTGTAGACTTCAAATCCCAGAATTCCCGATTACCAAGGTTGAGAAACACTGATCCAGATACATAGAAGTGCATAATTAGAAGAATGAAAATAAATGGTTGTTGAGTGTAATTGGTTGGGGGTAAAAGATTATGAAGAATCAAGAAGTGAGGTGGGGACCTTTTCACTGTGGCTTGCTGAATGCATCATAGTAGCATGTTTCACCTATAATTATGCCATAACCATAGTTTACCAATATTTGGGGCTGGGTTTGCATATCACTGCCAACCCAATCCCACAATAGCTTAATGCATTTTTTGAACCAGTTTATCAAATCAGCCCTACAGTGACAGCTGACTTGGGTGAGACAGCCTGAGATACACGGATGATAGACTTCAACGACGTGCTTTCCACCACTTCAGGGGAATCCTTCAGCACTTCCAATAATTGGAGGAGGATTCTGTGTATGCTCTGTGATATGCAGAAGCATCTTCCTGAGCTTTCAGTAGCATAGTGAAAAGCAGCTTACTGGAAGCACTGGAACCTCTCACCAGAAGAGCACAAAAATAATGCTCCCTGTCCAAGAATCTGCAACCTTTAGTAGCAGGGAGAACTTTCATTAGAGCATTTGTATTGTTTCCTTCAGGCATCATTGCTCGTAGCTGTTGTTTTCATCCTTGAAGCCACCCAGAGTCGTTGCTGTGAGATGGGCAGCCACATAAGTTATTTAAATACATAAATAAGATAAAGATGTTCAAAATAGCACTAAGCTCAACCATTTCTAGTCCTTTGTTTCTTCACCCTAACTGACCCAGTTTCTTCTGCTCCAATCAATGACAGTTTATCTCACTTTCTGGCTCCCTGAACAGAAAGCTTATTGATTCCAACAGTAGCAATTTACCATCATTCACAAACCCTGTACCGCTCAAAAGAGAGATCATCCTGATCTGTTAGCAATGCAATCATTCCAGACAGGTGGTCAGTGCAATCCTTTCTTTTCTCTTTGAGAACTAGATATTTTAATTGTTTGGAAGAAGGACAAGGAGAATCTGCTCCTGTAATCTGGGGCAAAGCAGTATGGTGTTGTTTCTAAACTGCCATACTGTCTTTCCTGATGCCTTTTTCGGAAATTGCTTTTGAACTGGATTGCAACGTAGTGGTTCTCACTAGCAATTAAAAAGGACGTGAAGGGGAGTTGTTGGAACGTGGAGGAGGGAATATGCGTGTGGGCACACAAAATCAAAAGAAGCCAGGCAGGCAGGAAGGCAGGAAGGCAGGAAAAATTCACATGCTCTGTGATTCACCACAAAATTACAGGTAGTCCTTGTTTAATGACTGCCTTGCTTAGCGACTGTTCGCAGTTATGACAGTGATGAAAAAGTAACTTTGTGACCAGTCCTTGCATTTACAACCTTCACAGGTCTGTAAAGCAAACAAAAGCTGAAGTACCATCATAAGCACAGTCACAGTTTCACTTAGTGACTGCTTTGCTTAAAGACTGAGTTGCTGGTCCCACTTATGGTCACTAAATGAGGACTACCTGTAATTCTGAACAGCGTATGTGATTATTATGCAAGGAACTCTGTAAGACATATAGAAAACATAGAAAAGTATAGAAAGTATTTAAACCAGTTGTAGGATGGGGTAGAGACACCTGCACAAACTATTTTTATAAGCCATGTAACACTGTAGAATATTTGGACTCATTGAAGGGACAATAGGAGATATGATTAGTAGAGTCTTTGGGATGTGGATGTCTTGCTCCTAATCCCTCACTCATCCCCAAGTGGGTCATTAGGTGCTGCCTCCCTGTTGAACTTGTGAAATGGTCTTAATCTTCCTGGGAACTGATGAAACAATGAGTCCATCATGTTAGTGAGAAACACAGCCACCCTGGAAGACATTTATGGGGACCCTCCCGACCAACTTTTTAGACTGAAGAAGCAGTGAAACATATCAAACCAAAAGAAAAGAAGTCCAGTTCCCATGACTCAACCTCCAGATAATTCCACCTGGATGACTGAGAATCTTCATCAACATATTATAGAATATTACTTTCAGGTTCAAGAAAAGAAAAAAAAATTAAAATTTTGATTTTCACTTCCATTGACTCAGACCAAATCCCATTGATTCAGACCATTGAGCAAAAAAGCATAAGAACCCGACTGGATCATGCCATAGTCCAGCATTCTATTTTATACAGTAGCCAATATTGGGAATCTCACATTTACAGACCAGAAATTGATTGCCTGCTTCCACTATTACTTCCCAATAGTTAGTACTTAAGGTATCTTCAAAACCAAAAGTCAATCATCCCACTTCCAGAGTCTTCTTAAAACTTCTCAGATGGTCTCTAGCTAGACAAGTGAACAAATATATAGGAGTTTATATAGAAGATTAAAAATAATTTTGTAATCTGCACCTTTAGGTGTAAATAAATCACTGGAAACAACCAGTTATACCTACAGATGGTTAAGGGTGGGATTCTTTCTCTACTTACAATGTGTATAAACCCATTCAAAAGACCCAGGAAGGTGAGAACTTTGAAGGGGAAAACTTTTTGACTTGTGAAAATGGCCTTTCCCACTTTTAGAGCAGGACTGGGCAATCTTTAGCAAACCAGATACTGCAGAAATACAAGTCCCAGCCAGCATGCTCAAAATTGCTATAGCTGAAATAGGACAATATCTGGAGAGCTGACTACTTTTGATTTAGTGAACATTAAGGTGTGCAAGATAAATATTTATATTTCAGTTATCATCACCATCATCTATCTATGGATATTTTTTCTAGTTGTCCCCATTTATAAATGTGTGCAGTTCACTTGTCATAGTTTAGTTTCTTCACCCATTTTCTTTGCTCACACTAATCTGAAATATCAGCACTGGAGCTCTCTGGTCTTTAGATTCAACATCATTGCAGTTAGTTTGTGCCAGATAGATTCAGTGGTAAATGACAGGCTTTCTATTGAGAGCTGAATAAAACCTAATCAGACAGATTGCTTTAAATTTGTACCCAGATAACCTATATCCAGAAACCTTTATGACTTTTTTTCCACAGTGCATCTTAGCCAGGAACCCCATGTTTCCAGCTTGACTGGATCCTGTGCAAAACAATGGATGGATATGTGATCTTTTGAAACTCTCTGTACCAGAAACCATCCACTTTTGTTCAGGGAAAGAGAGACAAGGTGGTAGATAAAACCCATCTTTTTGTTCTGGCCTTTTTGCAGTTTAATTTTGTACAACGAAGAGATAGGATAGTGAATGGAGGAACAAAAATAGATACTGAAAAAAGTAAGATAGTCTTTTTTATATTCTTGTGTAAATAGATAGAACTAGTTCAAAAGGAAAAAGAAAGCAATCAGAGATAACAACAAATGGTTTTTTACAAGTTTGACACTGTAGAATTTACAAATTTGGGAAACAACAGAGGATAATGCTGGCTCCATTGAACCTATAGAAACAAAAACTGTAGGAAGCAAGCTGGGTTGAGAAGGTCATAGGAAGCTGAATCAGATTCTGGTCCAGCTAGCTTGGCATTGCTGACATCCATTGGCTCCAGAGTAAGGCCAGTGAGCCTTCTTTCATTTAAATCTGGTGGGCTACCCATGAGCTCCAGTCTTTTCTGAAAGCTTTGTGAGAATTTCCTGTTATTGGTCTCATCTGAGTGCTTCACAGCCACCTTGCTAAGGTTAATAACTAGTGAGCTGGTCACAGATCAGAATGCTTCTGAGAAATAATGAGATGGAAGTAGGACAAAATCCACAAACACAAAGACCAATTGCAAATGTGCAAAAGTACTATGTAATTGAAATAGGTCAGAATAATGGCAAAAATCATACTAGCATTGCATCAATAGATACAATGGGCAATATGCCATAAAATAAATAGATGTGAAATCCAATAACAAGTAGGAAAATGAGTCAGCATATAAAACAATTATGAAGTTACACATTGATTTAGGGCAACTTTCCAAAAGCCAGAGGATTGGTTGAATCATCCTTTGAGCAGGAATCTGATGTCACATTTACCCTTTTGCCTTCCTTCCAGCAAGGCCCAAAAGCGATTGGGCTGCAAACCCAGTACCATATCCCCAAATATGCTGAATATTTAGATAGGCCATTAAGATGCTATAAGATGCCCCACTCTGTGTGGGGCAGCTTTGGAGATAACCTGAAAGCTACAGCTGATACAAAACACACTGGCTGAGAATTGGTAGGTCAACCCTGCCAGTGCAGAATAACCTTTATTCTGAAGTCACTGTAATGGTTACCAGTATTGTTCTGGGCCCAATTTCAGTTGTGGTCGTTCTCTTTTGACCAGGCTCAAATTATCCTACTTCAGGCTCAAATTATCCTACTTCAGACACGTTATGCAAAGACCTAGCTCTCTGGAGAAGTCTATAAAGCTAGGAAAGGTGGAAGGAAAGAGAAGAGGATGACCAGCAGCAAGGGGGATAGACTCAGTTACAGTAGTGATGGATATACCATTGGAAGACTTGAAGGACCAAGTTGGGGACAGATCATCCTGGAGGAGATCTATCTGTGTGGTTGCTAAGAGTCAATACTGACTGGATGGTACATAATCAATCAATCAATCAATCAATCAATCAATCAATCTCCATTAAGTCTTACATGGCCCCGCACCAATGTACATTCAGAACAGAATTGGCTTCTGCAGCTCAGTGATTAAATGGGGAGCCTACTGCGAGTCCCCACTTCCCCCTTTCTCAGATACCTGGACTATGGACAAAATATCAAGTGTTCTCAGTAGTTTTCCTCATTAGAAGAGGATAGATGTAGCTCAGGGTTGAACTGTGGCGTCCTTGGGGCTCTCTGAGCTTGGTTGTTTTCTTGCAAAGGTTTCGTTACCCAGTGCTTCAGCACTGAAGATGTTACCTAGCTGGGTAAAGAAGCCTTTGCAAGAAAACAACCAAGCTCCGAGAACCCCAAGGACTCCACAGTTTTCCTCACTTTATTGAATTCTCTCCTCCCAGAGACATGAGACTTCCCACCATCTTGGCCTTTCACAAACACATTAAAAGTGATTTTATTTCCACATGCTTTTGTCCCAAACTGAATGGGGATGCCATAATGTTTTTGGATATATGTATATTTTTTGTATTAGTTGCTTGCTTTAATTGTACCCTGTTTTATTGTTCATCACCCAGAGTCCACTAGGAATGCCATGAAATAAATATATAAATACATTCTCACCTATTGAGAGCAACGGGAATGAAAATAATATTTAAAATGCTGCCAGAAAGGAAACAGAAAGGTGCAAACATCTCATCAACAACTCTCTAACTTCAGCCGTGTCATTCCAGTCAGCAGCCAGCAAGAGGCAGAGGTCAGAATGGTCCAACAGATAGGTCACTACAATCATGCTCATGAATAATGGCACATTATTATCAAATTATCAAATTGTATTATTATAAAATTATTATTATTATTATAAAATTGTTTTATGGATCGCCTGCAAATAACTATTTTGATTACATTTCACCATAAAGAATCTGCGTATTATAAAAACAACGACAATCTAAACATCATATGAAAGACACTTTATTGAAACTCAAATGTGGTACATATTTATCTGTGAGTAAAGCCCATGAAAATTGGTGTCCAGTATTTCTTAGAGTAGCTATGCATACTATTTCATTGTGCGTCACTATGGATGTAGGTAAGCAAATAATTTGCATTCTGATATGTCATTAATGCAAATCCTGAACATGTACAAAAACTTTCTCAGATTAAAAGTTGACTACTCTAGTAGAGAACAATTTCTGGTAAGTTCTAGAAGTTCTACTGCTGGGAAATATATCTGTTCCCCCACCTTTGCATTACATCTTTCAAAATAATGTTATTAAACTAGCTTTGATTAATGCTCTCTTTATTAAATTCATATCTGAAGGATATGCTCAGGGGCATCTGCAGCGAGCTGAAATTGTGTAGAAAGTTCTTGCAGTGTCACAACACAAGTCCTGTCCCTTACATATATGCATGTGTCCCAAGGCAAGTACACAAGGGTTGGAGTTTGTGTTATGATGTTATGGTGCCTATTTCATCATTTACCTCTCCTTCCCTCACAAGCTGCCCATGGGTAGGTTAGAATTAAACTATAGTCCCTGGAGAGAGCAATTCTCTGGTGAAGTCCAACTATGATATTGAAGCATTCTAACTTTTCCACACCCAGTTGCTTAAATTCCAACATGTAGATGTAAGCACAGAGAGAAATCCATGTCTTTGCTTCATTTTAATTTTTTTTATTTTTTAAAGCTGCTTCTTCCACTACTAGCAATAAGGAGGGGGAAAAAAGTAGATTAGCTCTAGAGATGGTTTAACGTTTTCTGCCAGATAAGAAACTTTATTTATTTATTTATTTATTTATTTATTTATTTGCTTGCTTGCTTGCTTGCTTGCTTGCTTGCTTGCTTGCTTGCTTGCTTGCTTGCTTGATTTGGATGGCCCCCAACTCCAATTGCCTCTGGGTGGCTCACAGAATAAAAGCAAACAACCATATACATGGAATGGAGGAAGGCAGAGAGAACGTTGGTTTTTCCAGTTCCAAATCTCCTCCCTCCCCATTTCTTGACTGATCCACCAAAGAACTCATAAACTCAGGATATCCGTACATCAGAAAAGACCAGCCATCAAAAGTAGAAGGAAGTCTTCTTTCCTTGAAAAATGCAGCAACCTGGTTAATGCACGCAAGAGTGTGTTTCCTGTTGCTAGATTATACCTTTGGCAATTTGCTTCAAACGTACCGTAGATGTCACTGCATTGAGTTTTGCTCTTTGTTAGTATGCCAATTACATCATTTACCCGGCAGAAATTATCTGTCAAATATGCCATCCTATGAATATTTGTCATGCTAAAAAAAGGGAGGGAGGGAGCAAAAAAAAAAAAGAGGGATGCAGGGAGGGATGTAATTAAATGAAAGAAAATGAATCCAGAGATTAATCTCCAAGCATCTCAACAAGCAAAGCAGAAAATGATAAAAACAAGCGAAGCTAGTGGAAATAGAAATGTATTCTGTTAATGCTTCCTGACTCAAATAGGCAAAACACAACAAAAAAGAAAAAGAAAAAAAAATCTGAGCTGCACACTGCAATTGTTATAATGCCCAGATCATTATAAACACACACACACACACACATACAGTATAATTTTATTATAGATGTGTGTGTGTGTGTATTATACACATATGTGTATGTGTATTATATGTGTGTGTGTTTTATATATGTGTGTATATATTTTTTTCTCTCTATATACACACACACACACACACAACACATACACCCCCCCCCCTACATACAGTACATACAGCATCATAATTAAGAGGTTGCTGTCTCCTTAGATTATTGTAATTCACTGGTGCAGGGCTGTCCTTGAAGACGATATGGAACTGCAAATAGTGCAGAATGAAGCAGATAGATTGCTGCTGGGAACATAATCTGGGATTTCATTGCTTTTAAAAGACTGTTAATATGTTGCTGGTCCAAGGTGCTGCTGAACTGTTTGGGAGCTTAACATTTAGTGGACCCCCCACCCCCACTTTGGTGCTGGTTTGTTTCAGAACCCTCTAAATAGCTGGTTATTCATCCAAGCTTCTTGTGCTGTTAGGTCTGTCTGAATTTTATCTAGATTGTTATTTTGCTTTATTATTTTATTGTTTTTATTAATGGTATTATACCTCAGAGATCTATTAAAGTAGACCATGTTACAGGTACTTTAATAAAGAAAAGTGAAACAAATCAGATCTGGAACAAGAAATTATGCAAAGGATGATCAACAAATGAAAGTGGTGTTTTCAAAAAGTTTAAAAAAAATAAATGAGTATTTATTTTTCTTTCTGGAGATATTTCATAACTAGGGTTCTGCCACTGAGAAAACTTCTCTAAAAGCTACCAGGCTACACCTAAAGAGAGTTTGTCATCCCTTGGTTACCTCATTATTTTCAGGGAAGAAATCCCTTCCAAGATATAATAGGGCACTGCAGATCTAATTTGCCTCTCTTGGCTTAACTTTGTTAATGGCTAGGAGACTTCAGAGCAAGGAAGGAATTGGTTACTCTGAGGAATCTTAGGAAACATGTATTTAGCAAATGGCATTTTACCTTCCTTGTTGCAAACGCAAAATGTAATAGAACCAAATGCTAGATGACAAACATCAAGATTTTTTTTGAAGCCTGTCAAAATAAAACAGCTTTAAAAATAAACGTAGCCAGTAGTGGGGAAAGGGAGATGAGAAGAGAAAAAGGACAGTTCATATTGCTCATCTCTAGCTGTCAAAGCTACCCCAGAAGCCACAGCCTTCAAGGGTGGTGGTTCCTCAGCATTGCACCTGTACTGCTAGGGGCTCTTGTTCCTGTGTGGATTCTACAGCTGCAAAAACTGCAGTGTGCTTTATACACAACCAAGCTGCTCTTTCTGCCACCCAGCCAGCACCTGTAACTCTGCCAAGGGCTCTGTTTGCAAAGAGCTCTTCTCAAATAAATACCACTGCTGTCCCCAAAAATACCTTCTGCTCTTCTCTGTTTGAAGGAGGTGGTTTTTTTTTTTAAGGTAATAAGGAATATTTTGTAATTGTAGTTTCAGAAGAGTAAAGTGTGTTCAGCCGTGAGAAATGAGGTGGTATAGAAATATTGTGATCAATGAATGAATCATTCCAATGGCTCAGATGTCCTTAAAATAATAAAGGCATGTGGAAATAAGATGGCCCTTATATGCACTTGAAAGGCAGCAGAGGCTAAAGAGGGAGTTCCATAATTAGTGAGTCGGCCTTAAAAAAGACTCAGTCTTATATCTAGTTACTGAAACTTCAAAACTGAGAATTTTCAGAGAAACTACACCTGTTTCTTGGGCCCACAGGTTTTTAATGCTTTACAAATAAGACCATCCTTTTCAACTGATCTTGGAAATTAATTGATATTCAGCAGAGCTCTTTTTATTAATGTGATATGCTAATGAAATCCAATCCCAGATATCAATGGGCCCAGGGGTATCCAAAGGGTATGATCAAGCAAGTCAAGATGGGAACCATGCTGGTGTGCTCAAAGCTCTGTCTGTTTTTTACATGATGAATCACATTGTCACAGTTGCCATCTTGACTTGTTTGAATATGCCCTGTGGACACCCTGAATGGGCCACTAATTTTGGCATCATTTGTAACTTCCAATGCTTTTCAGCAAAAAGCCCCATATATGGAAGGATTGCCCTCCAGCTGTATTTGACTTTTAACTCTTTTGTTGTCTAGCCATTGACCTAGCCTGTATCAGAAGTGACTAGTTATTGAACACTATACACTCTCAATTTTAACAATTTTCTTTTCTTTAAGAAACTAACACTTAGTACATTAGATACTCTGTCTGTGTATTATGCCTAGGGTTTCCACATTATCTGAAGGACCTGAATTTGGAATTTTCTGTGTGTAAAGCCTGTGATTTAACACCAAGCTAGACATGACACATTTTTACTTATATATGACATTATGTTTAATATGCAACCTTTGTTTATTGCCACTGGTGTTCTGTTTTTCTTCCTGCAGAAATTTACTTTCTTGTGGAGAAGTTGAATATGCTTTTTTGTAATTACTTCTCTCCATCTACCTTGTTAATGCCACTGAATTTGTAGGACATGGAAATCTTCCAAGTTAAGCATCTAGATATGGCCTTATGTTCCTTGCGGGCTTATTAACTAGATTTCAGCAGCTGTCGTTAAATGCTTTTTCACAGTTGTTTATTCTACTTCATGGCATCTGTCCTCAACTTGAATTACAAAACATGCATTTTTTAGTCAAGGCTTGATGAATTGAAAGACCCTTTTTTGCAAATTAAGAGGATCTTCTAGAAGGTTGAAGACCATATAGAGAAGGAAGAGATACAATAAACTCTACTGATTCACTATCACACTAACATGGTCTTTCTATAAATAGTATAAATTCTACACCCCACACTGAATTTCCACCAAGTAGTGTGCCAGATATTATCCACATTTGAAGATGCTTCTGGAATAATTTATTTAAGAGCTCTACTGGATTAGACCATTAGCCTGGCTCTTGCATTCACTTTAGAAGAGAGTTTAAATAATATAAATTTGTCAGATAACTGCTATAGGGTTCCCTATGAAGGAGACATTTAGTTGATTCCTTTCATTTCAATTGTATTTGCCTTTGACTGAAATATTTTGAACTAAGGCTCAGAAAGCGTTTTATTTAAATCACATATGTACCTCTTTCATTTACAGCTAAACTAGGCTGGGTGGTGAGCTAGGTATTTATTGGGGACATGAGCCTGTTTTACTGAACTTTTTGTTAATTGTGTTTGAATTTTTTTAAAAAATATTGTTCATAAATGTAACAAACTTGAGCTCAGTCCATAGGATGGAAGACTGAAGGACTCAACTCCTCTCCCAGAACCTCTATGGTCTTCACAGCTTTGTCTCACCTCTTTGGGATAGCAACTTAGCAAGAACCTGCTAATGCCATCTTTCTTCTTGGTGGTGCCTCGCCTGGTACTCTCCCCCTAATCCTGGTGAGTTCAACAGATTCTCAACCAATCCCTGTGCTGCTTATCTGGTAATAAAACATTTGAAAATTAAAAACCAATATAATTTCTACAGTGCCCAATCCTGGCCTTATAGAGTTGTAACAGGATTCAGAGCTGACTTTAGGGATTCAGAAAGAATAAACAAGCTGTTAAGGGGGTACTTTCAGAAAAGATTACACAGTCCTAAGAGGAAAATATCAGAAAGAAATTCAAAATAACTTCGCCTTAATTCTATTTAATATAAGACGGGGTGGAAAGAATCTTGAACAGACTTTCAAGATTCTGTTATTCTGCCTTAGTTCAATAAAGAACATTCCTGGAATACCTACCATCCCTGTGTCAGCCTTCAAGGTAAGTCAGGTCAAGAAATAATATAATTATAACACTTAGAATGTTACAGAGTGTTCTTAAATGCTCAGAGGAGCTGTGTGCGAAACTCTTTTATTTCAAATAACTTGAGAGATGATCAACAAAAAACAGATATGTAGTTAGTTCAGGAGTGTGTGTGTGTGTGTGTGTGTGTGTGTGTGTCCCGTAAGACCCATCCATAGGAAGGAAAGTGATTGGCAATTACAATTGCTTCAGGAGGGCACCACAACAGGGCAATTGTCCAATGGAAGGACACAATAGTTTGCAATCTGGACTAAATACTTTGCAAATTCCTAGCAAATTATCTCAATCTGGACAGGATTTTCTCAGGCTGATTTAGAGGCAAGATGGTATGAGCACAAGACAGGACCAGTTTAAGGGTGCAGTGTGAATATGACCTTAGTTATGAGTAAAGAAAATCAGTGAGATGTAATTTAGTGCATATTAAATATTATTGTTTTAAATAGGACTAGTCTTATCAAGACTAAATCAGGAACAATCTCAGTGATTGCACATCATGTAACAGAATGTGCTCCTTGGTTAATCTCATTTTAAATTTCCTAAAGCAGCAGGGAATTAACATTCCACTTTGTGTCATAAGCAGTAGTTCTTCTTAATGCAGCAATTAATAACTTTCCTATTGATAAATTGCTTCTGACTCTTGTAATTAAAAGAGAAGGTACAGTCATTAGATGCAATAAATAAAAAAAACTACACTTTTGTTTTTTGCTTTTAACAAGGATTAAATTGCACTGCCCTTTGGGTGTTATATCAGCCAAATATTTCCACTTCTCTTCTTAACAGTTTGTTTCATTAACACCTATGTAAATATGGTGTTACAATGTAGTATATAATTTACTCACTACTGTCTATGAAGCTGTAGAGCTTTGAATGAAATAGGAACATATCCCATGTTTATACCTTTGGGTTGTTTTAATTATTGTTATTATATTTCTAATATTAGATTTATGTTTAGTTACAGATCCAAATGCCATCCTCCTCCTTATAAATCATACCTGCAAAGCTTAGGGCTGAAAAAATGTAACGGCTTTTGCTATATTTTATGAGTAATTTGAGTCAAAAAGGGAAAAAGCCGGAATGCTGTTTTGTAATGTTCATTTCAATCAAATTCTTCAAATCCTTGCGTATATCTTGTGGCATTCTCCATCACTAACTTTTTAAACTTTTTCCATAAATAACCTAAGAGAGCCAGTTTGGTGTAGTGGTCAGGGCATCAGGCTAGAAACCATGAGACTGTGAGTTCTAGATCTGCCTTAGGCACGAAGCCAGCTGGGTGACCTTGGGCCAGTCAACTCCAGGAAGAAGGAGGCAATGGCAAGCCACCTGTGAAATCTTGCCCAGAAAACTGCAAGGACTAGTCTAGACAGTCACTAGGAGTCAACAGTGACTTGAAGGCAAAATCAATCAATCAATCAATCAATCAATCACGTAATTGACAATTGGGTGATCTTGGTACTAACTAGAGTTATGGGTCCAAAGTGAAGATCCTCATATTAGTATCCATCCACCTTGGTCTCTCTGCTTCTCAGTGTTCAGATACTTTGAATAGCTGTATTTAATTGCTCTGATCCTCTTGAGAAGATTTTAGCTTCTCGGTCCCCAGGGAAGCAGAATTTTGGATGCTGACTCTTCTCAGGCAGTTAGAATGCATTTTATTTTTATTCAGCCAGTGGCAGACAGAGAAAGGGAAAGAGAAAGAGAAATGACTGTAGCTCTATGATAAATTACAGTAGAAAAGTTGAAAAAATACCTCTATCTCCTAATTCCACAGTCTCATTTGCTGATTGCAGCCTTCATTTCAACACTTCAGGGTGCCAAATTGCAAATTTTATCAAGTGGCATGGAAGAAACAACCTTAAGCAAAACCTTTTGCTTTTGTTCCTTTTGAAGAATGGAATGTCACAACTGATGAATTTCCCATTTTATACTAAATTGTCTTCTGGGCAATAATTTCAGCCAAATTGTCTCATGGGCCCATAGAACTCAAGTTAGCACACTACAGCCCTTTGTAAAGTTACAAAGATTAAGATTCCAAAATTGCTTGTCGGCAGCAGATGGTTGCAACAGACGCCTGAATGAGGACTGTGTTTAAATCTGGCAAAACAGCATCTAAAACGTAGGTTTGTTAAAACGTAAAATATGACTCAGTAATGCTGAAAATATGTTATATTGACAACACAGCATTGAAAAAAGAGGAAATTTTGGATGCCAAATTAAGCTCCATAATGAATAATATTATACATGTATACCATAATGTATGCACTTATTAAAATTCAATCTTTTTCAAACCTGTTTGAGAATAGGCAACAAACCTTACCTTCTAAATCACTATGTTTTGTATCTGTTCCAGTCATTTTGAGCTCACTTTGTTCTAGTTTAGACAAATACTTTGGATTCTATAGTACCAAATTTGCAATTGGCTGAGTGTGAAAATGACCTGTGATTCAGAATATAGAGAGATACACAGAATTATAAAACACAAAAATTGTATTATAATCCTGAAACAGGTTTATCACAATTTAAAATGCAAAGAACCTTGTTCCAACCACCATCACCCCTCAAAAACATGTCCTGGCCAGATATATAATGCAGTCCCACTCATCTCAGCTCTTGATCTTCTCAAAAGAATTAAATGTGAGCCCTAAGCATCAAAAATGTGCCCATTCTTGGAGTAGATCCATTGAAATTGGTGGGACTTAAGGTAGTAATTTATTTCTTTGAGTCTTTTCTAAAGCATAACTGCACCTCGTTGATCCAATAGTATGTTTGCGGTAAATTGGCAGAGGCAGCTTTACTCATGGGAAAAGCTTGATTTATTACATTTCTGGCTACCAGTCAATTGTAGAAGATATGGGAAAGCCAGCTCTCTTATTTGTCTCAGCCATTTTTTCCTTTCAATCACACTCCTTAAAACCTAGTCTACAGTATGTATGGTAGAATCCTGCACTGCTAAAGTAGGTGTGTTATTTTTCTTAATGTGTTTATATTTGTAACTTTTAACCACAATGAAACAAACACTTAAAATGTCACCTAAACTGACATGCAGCAACTCTAAAATGGGTTGTAAAATTTGGAGGCAAATAAAAATACTCTTTGCTTGACAGTGAAAAGAACTTTCCTGGAATTTGGATTCCATAACTGAGGTGTCTACTAAGAAGATGACCCCTCTGGTAACCATCTACTTCATTTAAAATGCAGAAGAACACACATACAGAGACAAGCATTCCACCATTGTGGCCTTATGTTTTGAAGAGCTGTAAAAGTCAAAACTCTTTGGACTGTGCCAAGAAAGAAACTGCATAGCATAGGAATATTATGGTCATTATGTGTAATGGGCTGTGCAGATAACACTGGAAGAAAGGAGGAGGAGAAGCTGCCACCTAGACAACAGTCAGATATGAGAAATCCGAGTCCAAGGCTGGAAGGTCATATGTGAAAACGTCTCAGACTTGACCCTCCCTAGTTCTTTTTAGGATAAAGGCAAGGACAGGGGAAGGCACATTCAGACTGGCAGATTCTGTTAATGTAGCCCTATAATAAAAGTAGTTTTAATAGTGTTAACTTTTGTGTCCAAGTCTGGTCTACCTGGAAGGGCTGACACTAGCTCCAAATGGTACTCCAATAGGTACATTGTTTGCTAACTATTTATTTCCAAACTTTTTATTTGCCCTTACAATGCTCACAGCAACAAACAATGGTGAATCATGAATAATTAAATGATTATTTGTTATAAATAAATAATTAATGGTCAGCAACTTGAAAGCTAAGGGAAAAAAGATAAAAGATAAATAATCAATAATTAAAAACATCAGGAAAGGGAGACAAACAAACCTCCATAGCTAGGAATAAACACAAGACTTGCCTTTTGACTAAGCTTGTATCCACCATTTCTTCTTTCACATAGAGACAAAGGTCTATCCATCCCATGAGGGGCAGGAAGATGAAAAAGGAGGTTTTCAGATTTTGTAAGTATTTGTAAATATTAGACTTTGCCTAATATGTACACTGATACCTACCAAGGACTCTAACACTGCAGAAGGCTTCACATTTTGTTTTAGGCATCACCTAGTAAGGACATGCTCACTTGGAGTATGATCACAATATTTCCAGTCTTGGATATACTATTTCATCACCACGGACAATTAGCATGTTGGATGTAGTCTGTGGGTGAAAGTGGAAATTACCCTGGGGAGTGTTAGTACTGTTCTAAGCTGCACTGGTCAGATCACACCTGGAATGTTGTATCCAGTTCTGCTCAGCACAATACAAAATGGATGCTGAGGAACTGGAAAGAGTGTAGAGAATAGCAACAAAGATGGTAAGGGACTTGGAGGCTAAATCTTCTGAAGAGTGGTTAAAGGAACTATGTTTACCCTAAGAAGAGAAGGCTAAGGAGAGATGTAATAGCAATCTTCTGACACATGAAAGAATGTCCTGGGGAAGAGGAGTAGATTTATTCTCCCTAGCAACTGAGGATAAGACAAGAATCAGTGGGTGGAAGCTTTACGGTGAGAGTCCAAACTTGAACTAAGGAGGAATTTCCTGACTGCGAGCACTATTAAGTAATGGACCAGCCTGCCTCCTGAAGTTGTGGGAGGTTTTCAAGAAAAGACTGGACAGCTATTTATCCAGGATGATGGGAGGATTCATGCAGGGGGTTGGACTAGAAGACTTCAAAGGTCCCTTCCAAGCCTATGGTTCTATGATTCTAGACCTCAACCAGTGCTCCTGTGTAAGTGTTCACTGTTACAGCCAAAGGATATATAATGTTGAGAATTAAAGAACTACATCTAACAATAGTTTTCTTCTTGGGGAACCCCTTATGATCTTCCAAGAGTTTCTTCCCAGTCTGACAATGGCTGGTCTACACTGAAAACTATCACTTCTCAACACTTATAAGAATCTTGCTCTTAACATACTGCTGCAGACAAGAAGTAAGTGACACTCATGTTGGCTTAGATAACATTGCTTTACCCTGAGTAGATAAGCAAAAAAGCACCATCAGCTCCAGTCATCTGGAAATGTATTTATGCCTGAACAGTGATCTTGGGGGAGTTGCTTGTCCTATCCTTTTGATATAATCCGCATTCCACAACATTCCCAGGCTTTTATATGTTTTTTTAAAGCTGGATCCTTAGCAAACTTCCATTCTCTAACTGTTAAAGAGTTGAGAAATATGTTGTTGGGGGATTTTTATGAGATTTATTTGAAAGGCTGATAAGGTCATGACATGCCCTTTATCACTGAATTCTCTTCTGGTGGGAATCTTGTTCCACTTAGCACAGGAAAATATGACCAAATACCCCAAAATAAAGGCTTCCCCTTTTGTTTGCATTGTGATCTCACAGTTCAATATTCTTTCTCAGGGGATCAGAAAGAGGATGGATTTGGATCAGTATTTCATGGGAGCCTCTAGCCAAGTTTTATGAAAAGAGCTCTTCCTGTCCTTTGTGATCAATTTTGGCTAGTTGTTGGGATATAGCGCCTTCAGGAACATCAATTCTACATTGTATCAGCAGGTCTGGTCCTACCATTTGGCAGGCTGAAGCTGGTAATGGAAATGGCAGCAAAATATTGGGAAAAACAATGAGAGCTCTTCACTCTTCACTATAGGGGCTGCACTGTACTGTCTAAGCTAGTCCATTTACAGAGTATAATTATAGTCTTGAGAAAAGATGAAAAGAACCATAAAAAATATCTATGCTTGACAGGGTGAAACATTTTGTTGAGTTCCTTGGTTCTCCTTCTTGACATCACATTCATATATTGGCAGATTAATATAAATTAAGCTAGTTTCCTTTGAGTCAAAAACATCTCCTGGTGATTTCATGGACATGTCCATATAGGATTTTTTATATACATATACAGTACATAATATTTGCTATACCTTCTTCTGGGGTGTTTTCTTACTACAGCCCTTGCCTTGTCTCCTATCCAAGGGCTAACCAGTCCCACTTGCTGGCTATTTTAGAGCCTGGAGAAGATCAGCCAGGAGCTTCTACCTCAGTTTCCGCTGAGATTCATTAATCAATACTTCACATGAGATAGTGGCTGGAAAAGCTGCATTTGCAAAGGTCTGGAACTAAACTGAGTTGGCATGACTTTTTGGTTGGTTTTTGCCTGGTGGGTGAGGATGTGGTGGAAGTAGTGGGTGATTGTGGGCCCATCAAATGGGACTTTGTAAAAGGCTTACCTCTTCGTCACCCAAAGCTAATCCTGGGGGCGGTGTGGCAGCTTGCACCAGTTGAGTGTCAACTGAGGATAGAAGGCATCGCAGCACAGCCTGAGAATTACAACATCAGGCTGTGGGGTCAACTTCACCAGTGGTTTCTTCTGACTTGCTAGCTTTACTGATTTGACTAGCTTTGTGGATGACCTCTGGAGTGAGGTAAGGGTCTGACCTGTGTGCTAGCAGCTGTGCAGAGGAGGTTCATCCAGAGTTTCTTCCACTCTTTTCCCCCGATCCATCTTGGTGAGTGAATCCAGTCTGGTGGAGGAACACTGCTGGTCTCATTGGCTCTGGGGAAGTTCCTGAAGTGGAGCTTTTGCGAGCAGCAGAGACCTGGGAATGAGATGATGTGAGTATGGGGGAGCTGGTGGGGGAGGGGAAGAGAAGTAGTTCCATCAGGGTAGTGATGGGCAGTGGAAAGCTGAGGGTGGCAGCAAAGAGAGAAGGTGGCATCAGTGACAGATACCCATCCCACTCTCCGGCTCTTAGAATTCATCCCTGAGGCCAGGTTATCAGATCTTTGGTGGTCTGGGTGCCAGTTGCTGGTATTGAATGCCAGCTCCTTATGTAATTTGCACAATTTCATGTAGACAACCAACTGTGCCTATATCTGGACTGGGATGCATAATAATGGAGACACTTTGTCTTGGGCTGTGCTTGAATATGACATATAAGTGTTGCACAAGGGGCAAAGTTGTTATGAAATCAGTGGAATTCATGCTTGGCCCATTCCAGAGGAAGTGATTTGTCAGCTGCAACCTATGAATCCCTTGACCACAGGCTGACAGTATTTGTCAGATGAGCAAGCCTCATGCTGACAGTTTAACCTAGACATCCTTGGACATCTAGGTTATGGAAGACTTATCTTCCAAAGGCACAATGGGTCTGCAATGATGACATAAAACCTCACATGTAACTGGAAATATATGTATTCCCCTTAGAGCTCTGAAAGTCTACAAGTGTGTGTAAGAAGCACGAGTTTGTTGTTTTTTCTGCTAAAGTTGTCTTTTGTAAGTGTCATTAAACCAGTGATGCACAACTTGAGGCATTAAGGCTGGATTCAGCTCCCCAAAGCCTCAGATATCTCCCTCCAAGACTTCCACAAGTCGTTAATGAAGCTGCAACTTTTAATAGAGCAAACTTTTAAACACAAAAAAACTTATTTTTTAAATTTATATGAGTTTGCTTATTTGTATATGAGTATACCCAAACACACAAACCTTTCCTCTCTTTAAAGAGCTATTTACCTGAAAAGTATATTTTTATATTGTATTCCTTAAGTAAATACATTGTATTTTTCTTTGTCTGCCATCTCTACTTCTATCTCTCATTTGTGATTATATGCTCTCTTAAGTAAAGACAACATTAAATAAAATCTCACTAGATAACATACTTTTTCCTCCTCTCCTGCCCCCCCCCCCAATATGTACAAAAGCTTTTCTTAAATTTCCCAATTCCTGAAGAATAGTATCAAAACATAATGGAATGGAGGAAAAATAATGGTGTGGAACTAGGGAGAATGCTGAACATTACTGTTTAATCATTCCCTTAGCTGTCATTTGTCTAGTTAAAATACTCTCCCCAGCAGTTTTCCTAAACATGTAGGTTGGGGGAGAGAGAGAGGTTTTTTTCCAGACAAAAACATAATTAAGCAGACCCTCCCAACATTGGTTTTCTCATTCAGGCAATCTCTGTTGGTTGCTTTTCAATTAAAAAACAAAATTTGAAGATTGTATATGGAATAGGGTGGATTATTTTTAAATCAGATCAATTCTTTTAGCATTTATTTATTTATTTAGCAAATTCATATGGTCACCCAACTTACTGAACATGACACTGAGGAGTGTACAGCTAGTAACAATGAAAACAATACCACAACCATTAAGACACTTAAAACAATAAACGTAATAAAAATAAATAAAAAGCAAGATTGTGGGAGAATAACAACCATCTAGGCACAATACAACCATCTTTCAGGGTCCCCATGGGATCCCCAAGGTTGCTGGAAAAACCACATTTTAAGGGCTCTCCAAAAGGCAAACAGGGATGGGGCCAACCTCATTTCAGGGGGTATGATATTCCAGAGGGCGGGAGCCACTGCCATATAGCACAAGATTAAATTTGGGTGTTGATTTGAAATGGAGCCTAGTTCAACTTAGGTCTTGAATTCCAGGCTTTGGAAATCTGAATCCTTATGCCTTATTATCCCTGGAAATCCATAAGTGGCTTTACCTGTTTTTCCCAATTGGCAAGGCATTTGAAATTTGCAGCAACTAGCCTCCAAGAAAGGATGCATCCTTTTTTTAAAAAAAAAATTGCACATTCTCCAGATTCAAAGACTGCAGTAAAAGACACTATAGAGGGAAAGCCCATAATTCTTTTAATTAATTGGTTTTAAATTTAAACTCACACTGACAGCCATTTTCCAAGTTGACTTCAAATGTCCTTAAGCTGACCTGCCTCTGGTTATAGTCTATAAGATTCCAGGCACTAGCCCAAGTAGCGCTGGATCTCAGGGCCAAAGTCTAGACCAAGAGCAGTGGCAACTGATGAGAACAGCAGCAACATTGATTGCTGGACCAACATGGTCATCCCAAAGCTCTTTATAACAGCATTCTTTCTTTTTGAAAAGAATAATAAATCAAGATAAAGTTGGCTGGTCACATATACAGCTTTTGAAGCTTAATTTATCATTTAACCTAAAAATAGATTATTCTTTTCTACACTGAAGTGTTGCTTGTTCCCCTGTAATATATACAGCTGTCCAAGGAGAGATGCCTGAAAGCTATTAAATCCATTATATAAAAATATTAAGCAAATTCATAATTCCAGCCTGACTATTCCACTAATCTCCTAATTCCACTGCCAGGTTCAGTCCAAGCTTTTTTTCTATGGCATTTACACCCTAGGCATCCATACTCTACTCTCTTTGAGATGGTGATTGCAATGGCAAAATACCTATTTTGAGCTATTACCTTTGCTGCTGAAGATACTGGCCACCCACCTGCACCCAAGTGGCTGTGCTATTTTTGGGTAGTGGGTATTGGACAGTAAACACAGCTGTGGGTGCTTGACAAGGCAGTATTCACAGTATATAGTTGAATTATATTAGTGATTGTGATTATACAACAGCTCTCTAGAGCTGCAAAACATAGCAAATTTATTGACAAAAGCAGTTGCAAATTGTCAGTAGCTTGAGGAGCAACAAGTCAATGAAGTGAGAACAAAACCTGCGATAATTTTGATCACGGATAAAGTTAACTAACTTTCTGGTGATATGGCTGGCTAGACTCATTTCTGTCAGTTCTTGTGGTTTAGTCAATTGCCAGCAACAATAAATATGTATTTCTCTCTTGTATTCAATCATTAACCAGAACCAGAAAGACAATACGATATATGGCCTTCAATGTGCTAGCACACAGTTGTAAACTAGAGGGCAGAATAACTGATTTGGTCTGAGGCTAATTTTTATGCAGATAGAGAGAGCAGTTAGGAATTAGCTGTCCATGTACCAACACAGGGCAGCTTTCAGGACCTTGTTCTCCCTCCTTGTATGCTTTGCCTTTAAAATGTGGTTGAATGAGCCTGTCCTTTAGTTAAAGAATGCTTTCAAAAAGAGGATTCCATCCTTTGACAGTTCTTCAAAGAGAAGACCATCACCTGTAAAGTGGAACATGTGGACACTCTTTTTAAATGTCAGTACAGCTCCAATATAGTCACAAATCCTAAGGTTCTGCAGATAACAATGGACACTTGGATGTGGTTCTAACATCCAAAACCTGGAACTGAAGTTCCCAGAACTGGAACCCATTAGATGGAGCATGGGGAATGGGTGGTGGGAAGCCATCTCTGAATTTGATTTAAAGAAGTATCAAAGCCCAAAGATCCCTATTTTAGTTGACTCTCATTTCTGGTGCCTTCTGATGGAACCACTGAAGCAGCTATGTTGATATGCAATTTTTGAAATATACAAATCAAAGTCTGAACAGAGCCATAGTTACCCTGAAAAAGATTTCACATGTGTATTATTTTGTGCATTATGAGTTGGCAATCTGTGAGATAGATTGACCAGAGAGTTCTTCATTAACAAGATTTCTACCAAGGTGGCAAGGGAAAAAATATATATGATATTTTCTGTTAGTGGCTGGAAAATATATGGGGGAAAGGTCTGCATTTAAATAGAGTATTTACAAGGTCTTGTGATGCAAAATAAATTCTGTTATTGTCTGTAAAGTGTAATCTGCTTTTCCTAAAGGATTATAGTTTCTATGATAATCTTAGGTATGAAAAGAAGCATTCCTCATTCATCCATCCTATACACCAACATGTATAACAATAAATATATAATTTTGCACTGGATACATAAGGAGAAAGTTCTTTAGTTCAGCTAACTCAAAACTTTGTAAGATTGAGAAATGGAGTATGTATTTAAGGTTAAGCCTCATGTGATGTTACTTTTTAAGGTTAGCAAACATGTAAACTGTTCTCTAGCTCCAAGGGCCACTGTCTGCCAGGTAGGAAAAATTAAGAAACATTTTTTTTCTCTCTATGAAAATTTTAGCAGATCTAGGGGCAATTTGATTTGGGAACCAAGACTTGAGAAAAGGTTTTTAAAAACCTTCCTGCAGTGCCGAGACTCTGATCCAAACTGAAAACACCAGATTTGGCTGCTAGCCAAACTGGAACTTCCAGCTGATACATTCACTGTTTTTGAAAAATTACAGGTCTAATTACAGATCAGTAGATTTGCTTGACTGAAAGTGATAGTCCTTGTTCTTTCTGCATGGGTAATGAAGGATGCCTTGCATGAAATCAGCTACACTTTCAAAGCTTAAAGGCAGCCCATTTGGAACTGGGAATGGGGAATGTCAAAGCATTTGGGGGCAGGAACTCTGGGAAGATTTTATCTGCAAAATGCCAGGGTAAACCAAGGACCAGACATAACATCCTGGGCCATCCCCGGTAATTACAATCAGGAAGAAGGAGGCTCCGTTCAAATCCTCACTTGGGCATGAAACTCATATAATGGTCTCTGATGTGCTTTTGGATTAAGCTGTCCCGCTGGATTGCTTCAGTACAAAATGGGGGGAAAGGAAGAATTCTGTATGCTGCCTTAAATGTCTTGAACAGAAGATGAGCTACAAATGTGATAGTAAGTGAATGGATTACAGTAAAAAAGTTGGGCTATCAACAAATACACCGGGACACTGCTTGAGGCCACAGCCCCAAAACCACTTTTGAGCTTAATCTAAAGAGATTCCAGGAGCCATGGAACTGTTTTGGAGGCTGCATGTGGCCCAAAAGCCAAGGATTTCATACAGTTTGCAAAGCTTCTGTTGACATTCAGTTGACCTTCACTGGGCTTTCATTATATGTTTTCCCTTCATGATCAGTACAAATGCTTTCCCTTTGCAAAAGATGAGGCCGGCTGGCCTGCCTGCCTGCCTGCCTGCCTGCCTGCCTTCCTTCCTTCCTTCCTTCCTTCCTTCCTTCCTTCCTTCCTTCCTTCCTTCCTTCCTTCCTTCCTCACCCTGCAGCTTTCAATTTCTGTCTCTTCTCACCAATATGTTGGGATGGAGATGATGTGATAACGGCTGCCTGTTCTTTTATTTGTGCTTCAGATCCTGAGCATGACTTGAGTCTCTCATCTAAAAAGCTGGAGAGAGAGAGAGGGAGAGAGAGAGAGAGATCCACTTAGATACAATAGTGAAGAACCTGATCCTGTGACTACATTCCACTCACACTCTACATTGGGCTAACAAAATAAAATCACTGTTGAACATGCCTTTTTTTCACACATTCCTGTTTTCCCAGAAAAGCCACCAACACAAAAATATTTTCCACAACTTCAATCAAAACCAATGATGGGCCTTCCACAGCTGGTGGGGTGTGGGAGTGGGGGGAAAGAAAGGAAGAATTACTTTACCAGAAGCTTAGGAAGTATTTATAGCTTTCATTTGTACAATTTTCCAGTTCTCTCTTTCTGCATCCTTGAAGACAGATTATTTCATTAATGTAAGTCCCTACTGCACAGACCTCAAAGGGAGGCAAATATTAAAACAAATCAATTATTAAATGTGCATAAAAATCTCTCAGATATTAAAGAGGTGACAATTTTCATCTCAGGTGATGATATGGCAGGCACTGAAGTGCAGAGATGGGCATAAATGCAAGCTTTGTGAAAGGATAGTTTTGAAGACAATCCTTGGCCAATATAGGAGCCAAACGGAGGGATCGAGAGCAGCAGTTCAAGTGAATACGTGATAGAGCCACATGAATAGCATGATCTCTTCTTCTCAATGAGGCTGCTGTTGGAAAGCTGCAGCAGTACATTACATGTTTATGATTCCATATAATATTTCATGTTGTCTATACACATATACATACAATATTTCATGTTGTCCATGCACTAAAGTTAATCCAGAGACCAAACCTTTGATACTGACAATCACATCTATTGCTGAGATTGTAATATCACCAGAGCATCACTTCATAAAATTTCATAGGTAAAACCAAAGTGGTAAGATCAATTGTCTTCAATGTAATCTTTCGGAATACCCCTATCTACAATTCATTGATGTAGTTCAAGGGCTGGGGGATCTGAGACTCTCCTGACATTGTTAAACTATTTTTCCTAACAGAATCAACTAGAATAGCCAGCTGATAAAAATTGTGGGAGCTGTCATTGAAGCTATATTGGAAGGATTATGGCGTCTCCATCCTTGCTGTTGTCTAATCAAGATGTTGCTAGAACATGAATAACAGGCCCATGTCAATCATTCAATAAGGCATTGGACTTGCGGGAGATACATCCTTCTGGATCTGCCCCCAAAGCAGCTGCAGCCTTTCAGCAACTGTTTCATTGCTTCAAGGAGTGGATGCAGAGGGTTATTTTGTTTGTCAAAGGATCTGCAGAGGTTAAATGGTTAACATTGGCCAGATATTGAAGTAGGTGCATAAGTTTGAACTGGCAGAAAACTCTTGGTATTTGTCAAGATGTCTTGACTAACAGACATCTATCAGCAAAGCCAGATCTACTAGCATCTCCACACTGTGAACTGTACACTTCAGGGATAGTTTATCCTATCTTTCCTAAGCACCTGGTAGCCATGCTTCCAGATTCATGGCAAAAATTCCCATGTAATTCAGCAAATGTTGAAGAAAAGGCAGCAGGGAGGTCATTAAAATGTGTCAATTGAGATGATTTCCCCACCCAGTCTCAAGCACCATGGAGTAGTATCACTGGCATTCAGATAGATGTTTACAATTACCACTGCCTTGGCTGACTTATGAAGGACCAAAAAGTGTTATTGACTTAAGCCAAAGACTTTATAGGAAAAGGACTGAATGGAATAGTTGCTACTGGATTACTTATAGCTGCATCACATTTGTGTGTCCTAGAATACAATTATGTTTTGAATTAGAATTAACCTATGGTAAGCTAAGACTAAAATGTTCATTGT